>NC_141419.1:92946420-93582024 GCF_034619465.1 Leptosomus discolor | reverse complement strand
TGAGTAAGTGTACCAACTCTGAGAAGATGTCAGGGAGAAGAAACATGTCTGGAGGGAAAAAAATCACATTTTGGAGTGTTATATTGCTTCAAACAGTGTTTCAAAGATGTATTAGACAATATTTGTGCAAAGTAGTCCCTCACTCTGGCTGCCGGTAGTGTGTCAAATAAGGTCAAAGTGTTAACCTTTTGTGGGGCTCTGTAGGTAATTCAGTTTTCTTGTAAGCCGTGTACTGTTGGCCATTACTGACGTGTTCTGCAAATTAAATTTGGGTAGGTTTAATTGTTCTAGTTGCCCCTGCCACTCGGGTCCTATCCCCAGGAGATTGGCTAAGGTTCGAGAGCCAAGCTCAGTTAAATGTGAGTGCACTCCCTGCTGTGTGTGCCCATCAGAAGTTAGCAAGGTTTCCGTTCCTTCGGGGCTTACGCTGCTGGGACTTCTGCAAATAAATGCAGCCCAACGGGGATCACTTTTTTAAACAACTTTATGCAGTTTGTTAATCATCAGAAAGTCGTGGTATGTTACTGCTCATAACGTTTCGGACATTGCAAACACTTGATGTTTTCATGTCTCGTCACAACAATACAATGCTTTTAGTGAACAAACCCACCGGACTTGTAAAAAACTGTTGATTAGACTTGGAAAATCTGCATTTATACCCTGAAAATACCAGGAATGGAAAAAAATTCCATTTCAGGGGACAGAAGCCTACTGTGACCCACACGGGGGAGCTGGTGAGGCGAGGAATGGAGAGGTCTGCTCTGTAGCCCGGGCAGGCTGGGCCCTGGCGCGGAGAGCGCTGCCTGCCCGGTGGCAGCAGACAGGACAGGGGAGGCTGTTGCTGTTGTCACGTTGCGGTGGATGCTGCCCAGGCCAGAAGGATGGCTCCGGTGTCGGGCAGACAAACTCAGAAGTACCCGCAGTGAGCTAGTTCTTCCTCTGTCGTCATCTAAGCGAGGTCTTTCAACTTTTTTTAAGTTTGCGGTCCAGTGGGAGAATGTGGCTGAAATAATGCAAAGAACAGAATCCCTCGAATGTCGTACCGCAGTCGTGGGTCTGCGTTTTCGTCTGATAGGTGGGAGGGCTCTTCACTCCGTGTGTGTATGGTGTTCTTAAGGCATGTGGTAAGGTTCTTTGTGCCAGTGTGTTGTGCTGTAGCACCGTGCAAACTGCTGTGAAGAAAATTAACTCTGGCCCAGCCAAAACTAGTACACAGTGCAAGTCACCACAGAATGGTTTTGGGTGGGAGGAACCTCTGAAGGTCATCTGGTCCACCCTCTTCTTGAAGAAGGTCTAATGTGAGGTCAGGCTGCCAAAGGTCTTGTCCAAATGTGTTTCTGAACGTCTCCAAGAATGGAGACTGCAGTCTGCCTTGGTCTTTGCTTGGCCATTTCACCACCCTGTGAAGAATTTTATTCTCTGTAGCCAATTGAAATCTCCCATGCTGCGACTTCAGACATGTGTCCTTTTGCTGGACACGTCCAACGACAGTGTGGCTCCATCTTCTCTGTAGCTGCCCATTAAGTAGTTGAAGGTAGTAAGTAGTTTCCTCCTGCTTAGCTTTCTGTTCTTCCAGCTGAATGAGCGCAACTGTCTGTGGTATATTATATATAACCTGGATGCATCTGGAAGCCTCCAATTATCTGCATGTAGCGCTCAATCGCATTCATGGTGAGTCTGAGAGACTCACGGTGCGTTACAAACAGCACTTCCACGTGTGGTATGGCCGAGTTACAAAGCGGTCACTTTGAGAATACTGCAATTAGGATTTTAGCGTCTTTTGTTTAAACTGGATTAACATCTCTGCCGCGATGCCAGATGGTGACATCCGAGGGGCAGAAGTGGACTTGTGAAATGTTTGTTTCTCTTCAAATTGACAGGCACCAGGAGGCCACGAGCTGAACTGTGATTATTGGGAGCTTATTGGTCTGGCCCCAGCAGGAGGGGCTGACAATCTGCTCAATGAGGATTCGGAGGTTGATGTGCAACTTAACAACAGGCATATGATGATTCGAGGCGAGAATATGTCCAAAATCTTCAAGGTGCGCTCCATGGTGGTACAGGCCTTCAGGGATCATTTCTTTGCCAGTGGATATTACGAAGTAAGTATGTTTTCCCTTGTCAGCAAGTGACTAGTGTCCTGGCTTCAAGGCTGTCTTTTTCCTGGAACAACTGTGTAAACTTTCTAATTGACCTGAAATGGGCAAAAGAAAAGCTGTTTCTTAGGGAACTATTATTTGATCGCTTTGATAAACATAGATCTCGAAGGTGTGCAGGTGTTACAGCGGGACTCGCAGGCAGCCTGCACGCCTCGTTTTTACGTGCTGCGGGGTGTCAGGCTGAAGTACTGTACGTGTGCATACACAAGCTTTGTAGCTGGTGTTTTGGAAGAGTGTGGCTTACATCACTCTCTTAAGTGTGGTCATCCTTGTCCTTAGTTCTTGACTCGAGTAATGACAGCCCTGTTCTCTCACAGGTCACACCGCCAACTTTAGTCCAGACGCAGGTGGAAGGAGGCTCAACCCTGTTCAAACTGGATTATTTTGGCGAAGAGGCATACTTAACACAGTCGTCCCAGCTCTATCTGGAGACCTGCATTCCAGCGTTGGGAGATGTTTTCTGTATTGCCCAGTCATACAGGGCTGAGCAATCCAGGACCCGCAGACACTTGGCAGAGTACGGAGCCAGTATACTTCTTTGCTGTTCGTGTACAAGTGGGTTTATAAGGCAGGGGAGTAGCAGGCCGTTGGATGACATGGTGTACAGTGAGTTCACAGGATAATCCAGTGCGGAAGGACTGAGCAGAAGTATACTTGGGGGTAATACCTTGCCTTGGTGGATGTCCAGCTGGTCATAATGCAGTGACATTTAGTGAAGGCAGATCTGGGCAAAACAGAGCCGATACATTTTTAGGAAGTTTTGTCTTTTTAGAAAATACAGTTCATATTGTTGTTGTCCATATTTTTATGGCTTCATTTCCTTTACAGTGTAGAAGTGAGAGAAATGAAAAAGAGGACAAAAGTGTGTGGTTTGGGGTTGTGGGTTTTTTTAATTAGAATTTTTTTCACAGCTAAAGCTTTTCTGCTTGTGTGTGGTTTTGTGATGGCGTGACTTTGTGTTTCAGATACACTCACATCGAAGCCGAATGTCCTTTTATAAGTTTTGAGGAGATGTTGGACCGTCTGGAGAACTTGGTTTGTGATGTAGTAGACAGAGTCTTGAAATCACCTGCATCAAGCTTGCTGTATGACCTAAACCCGGTAGGCAGCAATGTGGAACAGTCGTGAATAGCCAAGAAAATGTGATCTTTAGCCTTTCCTGATCTGCATGTTCATTTGGGGAAGGCAGGACATGGCAGCAAGCTCTGCTAGCTTACTGTTATTAATAACAAGAATAGTAAATAACATCAAAAGAATGGAAGTGCTGCAAGGCTGGTGATGACTCTTCCAGAAGCAGGGGCTGGGGGAAGAAGTTCCCTGTTGGCAAGTTCCAGGAGCCAGCAGTGTGCCGGGGTTTATTGCAGTGCGTGCTGTACCAGTGGAATAAAGCCTCTATCCCAGACCTCGTAATATTGATCGGCTGGTACTTGCAGATTGAGCACCAGGGAGCAAAGAAACAACTGGTGTTTTACTTTCTACCCTGGAACGCGGAGCTCTAAAGCTGTTTTCGTTTGTTAGAGACGCTTTGTCTTCTGTTGCCTTTGCAAAGAAGATTTGCAAAGGCTTTGAGAGACTGCTGACTATCTCCATAGCTAGGTTTTCTCTCAGAGTGCACATGAACTTGGTCATCCCTCTTACTTTGACCTGTTTTCCTGATAAATGCTGGGAAGTTGAGTTTTAAACTTGGGCTGAGACAGGGTTCAGGAGGTAGGAAGCGGCAGAAGCACAACCCACCTCACCAAGGCGGGTTCTGAAGCCGTTCTGTGCGCAAGGGAGCAAAAATAGAATGTTCTGTTGTGGCCTTGCCCATGGAACCTCTGCGAATGGCTCTGTTTGAAACACTTCTGTGTGCGACGGACATGTACAGAATCAGGACCCGTTCTGTGAGCCTTGCTGGGCTTGGAAGATGGTTGTGTTTGGTTCCAGCTTTTCAGCACTGAGCTTGATTTGTTCATTAAGTAGCTTGTTGATGTATGAACTGGAAAGAGTGGAGTGAATGCTTCAAGTCTGGAAGTGGACTTGCTGATCAGCTAGAAAGCATTCTTCTTTAAAAATGGTACTCCTGCAGCTGTCCTTGTCTGCTCTCGTTTACAGGGCTTCAAGCCGCCTAAGCGTCCTTTCCGGCGAATGAACTATACTGAAGCCATTGAGTGGTTAAAGGAACATGATGTGAAAAAGGAAGATGGCACATATTACGAGTTTGGGGAAGTAAGTCTTTCTGTCTCTAGGAATTAAACCAAACAAAACCCCACCACCCTGCGCTCGGGGTGTAGAAGTGCCTTGAAGAGCAGTGTGTTTGGGCCGTGGTGCTATGGGGTTGCTGTGGCTGTGCACGTCTGTTGGGCTGTGTTTGGAATGATGGTGATAAGGAGTGAAATTCTAGTCCCATGGCAGTGAAAGGGAGTTTTGCTGTAAACTTCAGCGAGGCCTGGACTTTTGTGTGCACTGTGCTGGGAGGTGCAGTGATGTGCTGGGGACTGTGGTGTTGGATTGGGTTTTCACAGAAGGTCCTCAAACATTGGAATCAGAATCTGTGCTGTTGTCTGTCCATCTGGTCCCTGTCTTGCTCTTCTCCAACATGTAAGACAAAGTTACTTGAAGAAGCTCGAGAGGACTTCACAGTGTAGCCATAGTCATCAAAGGATTTAAGAGAACTGAGATTTTTTTAGGAGATCATATAATTGTTTAACTTGAGTCTACGCAGCATATTGCAAGAGAACCTTGGCAGCTCAAGATCAGATGTGTTGGGTGTTTTGCTGTTACTGTTTTTCCCATCTGTATCAACGATGATAGAGGTGAGGGGTGAGAAGGGCCTTCAAACCATGCTGAACTTGAGGTTCCCAAGGGAAATAAGGGTTCTTACCTCCTCCCCGCCGTTGCGGGCTGACCTCGCTGTCCAAAGGCCGACGTTCCTTGCGCTTTCCTGGCTGCGGGTGCTGTAGTTGGCTGTTTCTGCCCCCCGCAGCGCTCGGCGCTGTAGTGTAGCGTTCAGTTGGAACAAGCAGTGGGTGGTGTTAAAGAAAAATCCGATCTTATGACTTCAACTCAGAATCGAAGGAAAGCATGATACCGTTGGCTGAATAAAAGTCAAAGTTAAACGTTTTAGGGATAGACAGAGTTTTCTGACTAAACAAAGTCTGTTTGTTTAACAAGCCACGGTCGCATCATCGCTGACGTTCCCTGTCTGTCAGTGTAACTGTGGTGTCATCCTTCACTTCTCCCCAGTTTTTAAACAGTAAAGCTGCGGCATTGATCAAAATGAGATTTCTGCTAGGTGTTTCACCGTTTGTCAGATTTCAGTCAGAAAACTTGCATAAAAACCCGATCACCTCATCTATATAACTCGGATCAGTTGAGGTTTTTAAAAACTAGCCCATATACATAACAAGGAAACACTTAAACTTCTTAGTCTTTAGGTTTGTGGAAAACTGTATTGGGGAGGGAGGAGATGAGGCTCTTCAGTGTTAACTGGGTGTTTGGCAAGTCTACATTTCAGGTTGGGTTTTCCTCAGTTTTCAGTCTGAAACGTTGGGAAGACTTGGTTTGATTGAACAGTGTTTTTCTTTTCCCCTGACATGTATGTTTTTATATAGAAATGTATTTTCTTCTAAGATAAGTTTGTATGTAGGTACATTAGGGTGAATGTGTGGATATGTGTGGTCTGAAACTGTCTATGTTGCCTGCGTGATACATGTGGGACTCAAGGTATTGGAGTGGTTTTTGTTTTAAATATTAACAGAGCCTTCTTTAACCTTAGGATATTCCTGAAGCCCCGGAGAGATTGATGACAGACACCATTAATGAGCCAATCTTGTTGTGCCGATTTCCTGCAGAGATAAAGTCTTTCTACATGCAGCGCTGTCACGACGATTCCCGGCTGACTGAGTCTGTGAGTCGGTATTTACGGGGCGTTGCAGGCTCCTGCGTAGCGTGGGAAGTGTCGGTGTGAGTGAGGCCAAAATGAGTCAGTGCTTCGGGGGGGAAAACCTTGGAGAATTCTTACCAGGTTTTGGGCTGGGTGTCTCTTGGCATGGCTGGTTGATCCTGTAGAAGTGAACGAAGCAGCTCTGGAGTGGTAACGAAATGCAGGTAGATCATAGCGAGTGTGTTCTCCGTGACCTCAGGTCAGTGCTGGGCTAAGGACAGTGCTGCTGTCGCTTCTTGGAGGTGTGTTGTCTGAACACGAGCTGTCTGGCAGCTGGGAAGAGTGGTGGTTGTTAGGAATGCTGCTGGGTTTGTGGGTTTGTGGTGTGGGTTTGGGGTTGTTTTTGTTGATGTTTTTGTTTGGTTTTGTTTTGGGTGGTTGTGTTTTTGTTTGGGGGGGTTTTTGGGGGTTTGTTTGTTTGTTTGCTTTTTGGGTTTTTTTTACTGTTCAGTGTTGCCAAGAGTATTGGAGATTAAGTCAGAGAACCTAGTCAGTTCGTTTATCCCTTCTATAAATTGGGTCTGGAAGGAACTGCCCTCCTTCCTGTCACGGAGAGTTAAAATTACATGTAACCGTGTTACGGAAATACAGCTTTAAGTTTGGGCTATTTTCCTCCTGCTCCTGCAGCCAGCTTAATTGCAATAGTTTGATCTTTCGTTGTGTGTTGTAGGTTGATGTGTTGATGCCGAATGTTGGTGAAATTGTTGGAGGCTCTATGCGTATCTGGGACAGTGAGGAGCTACTCGAAGGCTATAAGAGAGAGGGCATCGATCCCACACCGTACTACTGGTACACCGATCAGGTTTGTAAAACAGACCAGACATGCTGCTTGCCAGATGTGATACTTGATTTTTTTTTTTTGACTGCTCTTAAGATGATGCAGCCTAAATTGGAACCATATTTGTGGTGGCCCAGAGCAGACAATCACTTAACCACTGGCAAAATGCAAGGGCTGACAGTTTCTGTTCTGTTAAAGTGGATGCTGTTGATTGCTGCAGTTGTGTGCTGCTGCTGCCCTTACCAGGTCACCGTCACTAGGCTGGTCCGTGCGGGTCTCTTCCTCTGGTAATGTCTTCTGCAATGTTGGTTGTCAGATGAGGAGAGGTTGGTCTTCGCGGAATTGAATGGCTAAGCTCTAGTAAGCGTAAAGGGAGGAGAAAAGGAGGCAGTTGAAAAAGAATCATTAAGACTTTCTCTTGCACCTTCCTTTTTCCCCTTCTAGTCCTTAAGCTGCCCCAGGACGGCACAAACAGCTTGCCTGAAAAGAGTATAGTCCATTTTCCTCATCGTTCAGAAAATAATCTTGGAAGGGTTTGGATGTTTTTTCTGGTGGTATTACTGCAATTATAATATAAATAACAAGCAAACGTTTATAATCTACTCTCCGATTTTAATTTCACAGAGAAAATACGGTACGTGCCCTCATGGTGGATATGGTTTGGGACTGGAACGGTTCCTAACCTGGATTCTGAACAGACACCACATCCGAGATGTCTGCCTCTACCCGCGCTTTGTCCAGCGCTGCAAACCTTAGCCGTCCGGGTGAGAAACTCCGAGAAAACTGAGCAGCTGATGCTTGGAAAAGAACAATACACTCTGCTATACTATGGCCTGTCTGAGAACAAGACTTAGTGCAACCTGTTGCTAATACAAATACTAATTTAGGGTGTGAAAATGAAAATAAACAAAGCCTTTTTTAAAGGAAAATGGTACTAATTAACTGGAAGAAGCCTTAGAAAAAATTGTTAGGTGCATTTATGCTCTCAAGTCAACATAGAACAAAGATCCTGATAAGCTGTCATTTAAAAAACAAGACACTATTCTGCTTTTACTTTCTGTGATTTAAAAGAAAATATGCTGGGCATTTGATTATTTTTTTTAATTTGCTTTAATCTGTTTTCTCTTGTGGTTTCTTGTTGGAGAAATCAGGAGTTCGAGCTCTTTAAATTTCCAAATATGGACCTCAAAGAATGGTATGAAGAGACATCATCTAAAGAGCTCAACAAAGTATAAAAATGGAAATGATAATTTAAGTGCTGCGCTGTTTTAGCTCCTGCTGTGTTTAGTGGAAGTTCTGTTAGTTCATTCACTCGCAAGGTATGTAGTATTGAGCACAAAATTCCGCTGCAGGAGACCCGGATGATTTATTTTTTTATTATTTTTTTCCTGATTATTTATTGGTTAGAAGTGATGAGGCTGGTGGTGAGGGAGGCTTTGCTACTCTCTCCCGATACCTGTGGATGAAGCACTGTGGTGGGTCCACGCATGCCCAACCTGTGCTGAATTGCAGTTGGAGGGGACATGTTGTCAGAGCGCTGTCGTTAGCTCGTGAACACTGGGATGTTTGTGGTGCCTTCCAAATCAAGATTCCGCCCTCTGTTTCAAACCAGAAGTGACTGATTTACGACCCAAAGGAACTGGTAACTTTGCAGTACAGTTGGATTTCAGCATTGTGTGCTGACTGAGTTGCTGTCCTCTCTGGGTGAACTGGGGTTCACGCAGTGCTTTCCCGCGTACGAAGCATGTTTTCATAGTAGAGCAGTTCCGTGTTGCCTAGCTGGCTCCGTGTTCTCTTGTGCTGCTGCATCCAAGCAGATTCTCTGGCTGTAACCGAGTTATCAAATAGGATTAATTAAATAGTTAATGTGTTGAGTCATCTGTATGCTTCTTAGTCATAAATAAAGCAATTCCTTTTACTAGAGAGAAAAAAAAAGGGGTAGGTGCGTCATTTGCTACCTGCACTGAGGCTTGGTCTGGATTTGCCGTTCATAGACTTGTTGAGCTGTGCAATGTCCATATTTTTGTAAGAAATGACTGGTTTTCTTCATCTTGCATGTTACATACGTAAACCGGTCTAAATCGGCAACCAATAAATTATGGCAACAGGAGCTGGTGTGCAAGACTTGTTCTTGACCGGTAATGTCTGTTCCTTTCCTGTCACCTCACTGTTAGAGCTGTCGGTCCTGGCAGTGTCCGTGTGGGCAAAAGCACAGGAAAAGAGAGTTTTCAAGTGCAGTCAAGACATGTTCCAAACAATGGAACCACCTTTTTCCTCTTTAAAGTAGGTCCCTATTAATTAACCTAAAGGCACGAATTCTTATAATTTGGATAGACCACCTCAGCTACCCTGCTAAAACATCCTAGAGAGAATAAATGAGAGGAAATGTTTTTGTGGCACATTTTTTGTTGTTAGTGTTTGAGGAGGGGGGCGTTGGGCGGGGGAGGGGAGTCAAAAGGCTTCTGTAGTTCAGAATATGTAGGAATTTATGAGTGTGTCTGAAGACTTCTTTTCCTTCAGAAGATTTCCTTCAAGTGCCTGAAGTGATGGGAAGGGAGGAGAAGGGTTGGGAAAGGATGCTACTAGAAAAACATCACTAGTTGGCAGCCAGTTTTGTGTCCTTAAAACTGGCAGGGCTGAGCTGCTTTGTAAAGGTTAAAAGGCTCCGTATCAGGGGAGCTGCTAGAGGAAGGTCTGAGGACTTAAGAGGTGCTCATGGAAGAGGCAGATCAGATAAGGAGCTTAAAAGGTGACTGAGATGAAAGATGCTGTGGAGTTGAACGGAGACTGCTGTGCCGTTCCATAATCTGCTTGCGGAGCAGCGGTGGTGCTGGGCGAGCCACCTGCATGAGAAGGATCCCTGAAGTAAGCGAGCGCCTGTGCGAATCCATCGCCAGAGTAATGAGGAGTAGTTCCTCGGGCAGCTGCTGAAACCTGGCCGGCAGGAATGTGGCGCTGTTGAAATGCTGCTCCAAAACAAACCTTGGCTACGTTAAATAGCATCCTTGTAGCTCCTGATTTACCATCGAGGCTCAGTTCAGGGTTTTGATCGTTAAGAAAAAAAATTACTTTTGGAGATTGAAAAGTGATAAATGTACCGTGGTTTTATTTCTGTGTCCTGTCAGTTGTGGTTTTGCACGGTGTCTTATTTCTTTTTTTTATTGCATTCTCACAAAATTTGCTGCGTTTGATTATGTCTGCAGTGATTTAAAACTGATGATGATCCTGGGTGTTCCTGCCAGCTCCCCAGAAAGCTCATTCCCAAGCTCTCCGGCAGTAGAGCTTTTTGATTGTAAGTTCTTAGTCAGGGCTGATTTAACCACGTTTGCTGCTTCACGTGGTCTTTGGGCTAGCAGTGTGCCAGGTCCTTCCCATCTGAGTTCCATGTTTAAGTCCTCCGTGCTAATACAAGTACTTTGTATGTGTGGGCAGTACTGGGGGAAGCGAAGTAGCTCGTTGGCCTCACCAGCTGTTAGGCTCCAGGGACTAGAGGGAGCAGCACTTTCCTCTGGGCTCCACCACGCATTCCTGCAGAGCTTACATCCCTTGCCAGTCGGGAGCATTAATAATAGCTCTCAGAAAGGCACTGCAGCTGCTTGGAATACAAGAATATTTGGGTTTATTTTTATTAGAAAGGGTAAACAAACCTGCCAAAGAGGAGAAAAAGTGCAGTCAGAACTTGGATTTCTCCTCATCCTCACTTACATTTTCCCCCGAGGTATCTCCACACAGTCAGACTGGTTAATTGCATTGGCAACTGGTAAACCGCACTGCCAGCACTAGCTCCTTATAACTGACAGCTTTAAGATCACTATCGTGTAGCTTTGTTAGATTACATCTGCTCATGTGCATTATTTTATACTTACCCATGCTGAAACTCAGCTGGGCACCCTTTGTAAGGACCTTTTGAAGCTCCCTGCCAGTGGCGTGGCACTAACTATCCCGAAGAGCCCAGCACCCTTCACAAACGTGGGGTTTCTCCTCTTTGCTCTCTTCCCCACCAGGCAGCCAGGACTCCAGCGACTCGCTGGAGGGGTGAGGAGAAGCGCCATGCTGCCAGGCCTTGGGCGGTGAGGGCTGGGTCTGCCTTTGGTCCTTCCCACGTTCCACAAGCTGTGCACAGCGCGACTGAAACTGCGGCTGAGAAGATGTGGGATGCAAATCAAACATTTGTGCGCAGGGGTACCGTTCTGGTATTTATTCCTTCATGTTTCTACCAGGAATGGCGGTTACCAGGCAAGCTCTGCACTCCTGCCCCAGTGCGTCTGACGAGCCAGGAGCCCTGACGCAGAAGCCAGGGGCTGTACCACCGCCATCCGTCCTGTGCTGCCCTTAGTCCTTGTTCCACCTGAGCCGGAGCTCTTCCCAGCCGTCCTGCTCCTCGGGCACAGGTCCTGCAGTGCTGCCCGTCTGCATTTATAACCTGGAAAAGAGGGGCAAGGGCTTTGTGGGCCGTGATCAGGATGGAGAAGCACGACTTGTACCGTAACTTGTGTCCTGCTCGTCACAAATCCCGCTCTGCTGAGATCTGCCTCCAGCTGAGAAACGCTGTTCCAGCATGCGAAGGACATTTCCTCAGAAATGATGCATGTGTAAACACCATGCCATGTCCTCCCCTTTCCAGAGATGGGTTAACCTCCGGCCCTGGAGCTTCAGGACCGTCCAGAAAGAACGAACCTGGCGTGGGGGCCTTGGAGGAGCAGAGAATTGAGGGAAAACAAGGGGGTCGGATGGTGGAGGAGGCCATCCCCGGGAAGAAGGATGCTTGGACCACGGGCTGATGATCTCTCATTTCTGAGCCCTCGGCCCTGCGCTAACGGTCACACGGCGGCTATGGAGGATACCCGCAGCCTGAGGAACTCCCGCCTTAGCCCCGTCGCCTCCGCCGCCGCACTCCCCACCACCCCCGGCACCGCCCCGCGGGGCGGTGCCGGGGGTGGTGGGGAGTGCGGCGGCGGAGGCGACGGGGCGGTAGAAGCTGAGGGACGGCGGCCGGGCCGTCTGAGGGAATGCAGGCGGCTGCCGCCAAGATGGCCGCCGCCGGTGCTGCCGCCGCCGCTGCTGCCGCTGCTGCCGCCGCCGCCGCCGGGCGGGCGGCGCCTCATGGTGAGTCTGTGGGCGCCGTCGTCAGCCGGCGGGAACGGGGAAGGGGGGTCTGAGGGCTGGCGGGGATGGAGGGCGAGGGGGCGACGCTGTGAGGGCAGCGGGACGGCCGGGAACGCGTTACACAACGCCCGTGAGGTGCCTTTGCGTAACGCTGCCGGGCAGAGCCGGGGCCTCCGGTCCCGGGGGGCGGGGGGGGCTCCGGTGGCGCTGAGGGGCTGCCTCGGGGTGGGGGGTGGTGGGGAGGGTCGTGTGGCCGTGGTGCGGCAACTGCAGAGGCGGTGCGTGAAGTGCGGGCTCATGACGGGAGCGGCGGGCGGCTGGGGATGGTTTTTCCTCTCAATGAACTGCGGGGCGTGGGGTTTTTCGTCGGAGAGAAGTTGGTCCGTGCTGCTGGCGGGCTCCGGCTTTTATCGTTTGCCCTTTTTTTTTTTCCCGTTGTTTCGTTTTCCCGCCTCTCGGGAGTTTATTTTTTAAATGGGGCACTTTCCTTTTCAGAAGGCGTTTGTGTAAAAAAAAAAAACCAAACCCCCCCAAAAAACCTCCTTGTTTGACACGGTTGCGTTTTCAAAGTAAGGCCCGGTGCGGTGAGGAGCTGAGTGACCGATGCAGCCGCAAGCGGCTTCCACAGCGGCCCGCGCCTGCCCACGCGTGCGGTGCCCGCTGCCTGCGGGGCGGCCGGCTCGGTGTGAGCCTCTCCCCGCTCCTCGGCTCTCGCAGGGGGCGGCCGGCTCGGTGTGAGCCCTTCCCCGCCCTTCGTGGCACCGGCGCATTGCCCGGGCACTGCTGTGGCGGCAGAGTGGCTCCGCGCACTGACCGAGAGGCACCGGCGCGCTTTACCCCCAGACCGGTGGAACTGCGGGCACGCACGGGCGACCAGTTTTGTCAGAGGCTGACACCGTAACGCTGTTTCTAAAACTCCCAAAAGAACGCTTTTACCCGCGTTCGCAGGACAGTAGGAGTTGGAAGGGCCTCTGGTGATCACGTAGTCCGTCAAGCTGGGATCGTCGTTGTCACCCGTCCTGTGCGTTCTGTGTCATGTGCTCTACGGTGCAGATAGAAATGTGCATAAACCTCACCTTAAATAAAACAAATGGTTTCCAGTATTTATTTACAGTGCAGAAGGATAGATACAGGCATTGAAACATCTCTTTTTATTGTTCTGTTTAATTTACATATGGTGTCATTGCTTCAAAAAGTAATAAACTAAGAACTGGAAGAATAGCAGATATTTGAAAAGAGTCTTCCAGGCATCAGCAGTGCTTGAATTGAAGCTCTTCAGTTTGCAGTCTTTTATATCACTGCAGGCACAGGCGTCCACAGCTACACACTCTTAATCCCGAGTAAGAAGCTGGATTTGCCAGATGCTTTTCATTGTCATTGATTTCAGCAGGTTTTGAGGGTGTTCAGCATCTGTTCAGGATGTTATTAGGGACCTGTGAACCGTAAGATGCTCTTCTCAGCGGGTGGATTGGCTGCTGAGGAGGTCTGTGCTGCTGGGGCTCAATTGCTGCTGAACCCCTGCAGTCTGACAAGGGAAGTGTCGCACCAAACAATTGCCGGAGAGCTGCGGAGGCAGAATTTAACAATTTTTTTCATCTTGGGCAATTCACACTATTGTTGCACTGAAAAATATCGTGTAATGACTATGAACTCCTGAGGAAAACAAAGTGTGCTTTTGAAAAAGCAGGCTGTAAGCAGCATGTGGGAAGTAAAGTATCTGGGTTTTGGCTGATGCTGAAATCTGGGAATAATAGAAGTCGCCTAGTTGGGTAGTGAGAAAGAAGGCTGCCCGTGTCCCTGGATAAATGGATTCCGAAATTGCTGCTCGGTGTACCTGACACAGGGTCAAATTAAGGAGCTCTGTGCTTACGGCTCACAGGTGTGCACCCATGTTGCTGAAGGTTGCAGGGGACCCTGAATTAACAATTGTCTAACCTACCTTGTAGAGCTGGTGTAGAAATACTTTGCTTGTCTAGCGTTAGCCCAGGTGTGTCTGTACCGTGAGGAGTTACGTAGCTTGACATACTTACTCCCTCAGTGTGTCACCCCTGCGCAGTTTCTGTTGTGTTGTCACCAGTTATTTTGGACTTAGGATTGGAGCTTAAAGATTAGTGAGGCTTTTGTTTGGTTATAGGTTACTACCTGGTATCTGAAAAGCTGTTAGCACACAGAGTGTTTAAAGAAAGGCAGAAGCTTGCAATTTCATGACTTTCTTTGATTCCAGGCCCTGGAGCTTAAGGGAGAAAATGCCAAGCAGCGCAGTACTGCCAGGAGTGTTTATGAAGCTGTTGGGGGATTAGTGCCTATCTGGTGATGAGGCCCCTCAGCCCCGTGCGAGGTTATCAGTGTGCTGTGATCTTTCTTCCAGTTGTGAAAAGCAGCAGCCAGCTGAGGGTCCCGGTACGATGGAGGGGTCAGGCAGCTGCCGCCGCGGTGACAGAGAGCACGAAACCTCAAATCCAGCCAGAAGCACGGTAAGTGTGCGGGGAGGTCTGGGTGGGTGCGATCTGCTCCCGTTGCCCTCTGTCTCTCTCTGATACGCGGTGCTGCTTTACGTGCACAGCAGAGCTGGTCGTGTAGTAAAACGTGGCAGTCGTGGGGCTCGGTCTGGCTTTTCTGTGTCAGTGTGACTGCTTTTCTCTGCCTGGCTGCATCACCGAGCCTCTTGTTGCACCGCTCTGCGGGGCCAGGATGGCCTGCCCTGCTCTCTGCAGAGTGCAGCGAGGCAGGGGCCCGCGGTGAGGCCTGAGGCAGTGCAGAAGCGACAGAAGAACAAACAGTAGGATATTGTTGTTATCTGAGGTTCCGGTTCCTGCTTCCTGGGTTTTATTCAGCAACCTCCTGATAGACGCTCCGGGAGGAAGGGAGCGGAAAGAGATCCCAACCCATCGGGGCAGGCCTAGGCTCCTCTCAGCGCCCCTCTGGCTTTAACAAGGGGAGGGCAGAGCTCCCTGGGCAGCCTTGGCTCTGTCCGCTCAGGAGGTGAGGGTTCCTGATCGCTGGGCTCCCTTGGGCAGGGGAAACAATGCGGTGGGGAAATCCAGCTCTTGGGTGGGAGTTGTGATCAGCAGTTGCTTCTGTGAAAGCTGGTACCGCCATCTGCTCTGCTCCGCTGTGCTGCAGGGGACGTTATCCTCAGAACGGTGTGCCAGACCTCACCTTGATAGGAAGCTTGTTGTGGGGGAAAAAACCCCAACAACCCAAAGAAAACCAACCCTGCACTTATCTGATGTGTAGAATGGCTCTTTGCTGCTTTCACTGCTTCGGGAGATGAGATGTGTCTCCGAAGTAAGGAACACAAAGTCCTGCGTGGATAGCGCATCTGTTTTCTGAGGAGCTGCTGCTTGGTTTGGCTGGAACCTACAGCTGGTGTTCAGCTGAGATAGTTCCTTGGACCCGGGTTTGTAACCTCCCAGGCAGCCTTCAGCTGCAAGATAACTTTCTCAGTGTATTTCCAGTTAAACTCTGCGTTGCAAAGTGATTACTTTTTTTTAAAAAAAAAAAAGTAAAAAAAAAAGTGTATGTCCTTGTTCTCTGGCTATTCATGCTTGTAGTTTGTATTTTTACATAAAACGAGCTTCTAAATAGGATGCTGCTTTTGCACAAGACAAAGAAAGAAGGATAAGCTGATTGTTTTGTAATAATAACAATAATAATAATTAAAAAAGCAGTAGGTCACTAGGATTTGAAATATGTCTTACTTCCATAGGAAGCCTAAAACAGGAATCTTGATGTTGAACATGGGAGGTCCAGAACGGCTGGATGATGTGCATGATTTCTTACTTCGTCTCTTCCTGGACAGAGATCTAATGACGCTTCCAGCTCAAAAGTGAGAGACACCGTGAACTCCTGTGTACAGTCAGTGTTGGGTGTTGCTGTCTTAGCTTCTTAGCTGTAGGCTCGGACATTTAACTTCCGTTCATATCAGCATTTCTTAAGACTGTTTCATCTTGAGACCAGTCCGTGCAAGAGATGCTGTTATAATCGTTCTCTTCTAATTGCAAATTGTAGTTTCCTGTCACTGGCCTCTAAGTTTGGAAAGGCAGTGGAATATAATAACATTGAACAAGCCATGCAGTGCTGGTTTGCTGTAATTTGGGGAGACTGCCATAGACAGCCCACTGCAGCGGAGAGATTTGGGGAAAGGGGCGGTGATTTGGGTTGTGATATTAATACGTGTACCTTTTGACTGCTGTAGTAAATTAGCACCGTTCATTGCTAAGCGCCGCACACCGAAAATCCAGGAGCAGTACAGCAGGATTGGAGGTGGATCACCGATCAAGAAGTGGACGGCGGTGCAGGGAGAAGGCATGGTGAAACTGCTGGACAGCATGTCTCCTCGCACCGGTACGTCTTTACTGTGCTTGTTAAAAGTTTCTTTTGCTTCATGTGTTGAAAGTATATGCTTGTAAAGCAGTGTTTGTTTCTTGCTTTTTATTGTGTGAACAGTGTTCTCAGTCCTGCTAGCAAATCATGACAAAGATAGTACAGAAGTTCTTGCTCATTAAAAGCTCAGGATATGCAAAAGCACAGAGTTCCCACACATGCGAACAAACCTTTGTGCTGGGGTCTGCATTGCAGAATGGCTTTGATTTTGGAGAGCACGTGGGTAGTCAGTCAGCCTGCAGTAAGACAGTGTAACACCAGAAGCCAACAACCAGACATTTACCCACCTTCTCAGGTGGGAACCAGTATGTGCTGTGGTCCGGCTGCCACCCCTGTGCCCAAGGTAACTAGCTTAAGAGCTGCCCTGGGTAAGTGCACCCTTAGATGCTTTTGGCCTCTTTCATCTTGCATGATTTCGGCCATCAGGAAGCTGGGCACCTGGCCTAAACTGGTGATCTCTGCTCCCGCTTTCACTGAGAGAGAGTAGGGCTTGGAGAGAAGGTGATTCAGTTCATTACCAAAGATAGGGCTGTCACTCTCTAAAGGTGCGCTTACCTCTTACCTTTGATTATGGGAAGATATCTAAATGATTTCTAAATGTGATAGACAAAGTGTCTGATTTTCAGGTGGCTAGAGCTAGGTGACAGGAGTCTCCATTGGTGTGTTCGACTGCAAGGTTTGGCACCTCGCCCTGTAAGTGCTGCTTGAGCTTGAAGAGGCCTATGCTGAAGACAAGTGGTTGAGCCCTAGACGACCAGAGAGGGGAATGTGTTTCATGTGAACAAATACGGCAGGCATGGGAGAAGGGTGTTCAGAGTGGCATTCTCACTGGCATAAATGAGGTGGAGGTCTGTGACCATTGACAGCGGCAGTATTATCTCCTGTAATTCTCTTCTGTTTAATGAAGAGGCAGAGTGGGAGAATGGTGATCCTCTTAGGCTGCACGTACACATGCTCACACGGCAAAAAGCGCCCGCCGATCAAGGGTTTCCTGGCCGTTTGTGTTCTGCACGCTGGTGCTATTGAGTTTCACAGGGGGGTGGGATCTCCTGCTGCAACACGCCCGGCCAGCTTCTTGTGGCTGCCGCACGCTCACAGCAGCCAGCAGCTCAAGCACGGGGCAGCATTCCCTGCGCCGGCTGCTTCCTGCAAGTGCCCGTCCCTGCTGAGGGCCAGATCAGCCGGGGCGCCACGACGGGATGATCTGATGTACAGCTCTGAGGCCAGAACTTAACACTGTGAAGCCTTTTGTATTTGCCAGCCTGAGCCTAAAGAATAGGTGTCTGCATGGGAGAGGGTCGTGAGTCTGACTGTTCTCCACAGCTGCAGGTGTCTTTCATTCCTCTGAAGTGTCCTGCTGCAATTGTTGCTTGGATGTGTCCAGAGCTTTTGGAACTTTGTCTGAATCTGTAACTGTTAGTAATGGGTGAAAGGACGCGCACCGATTAGGCCTGGTTTCAGGACTGAAGAGGAGGTCGGTTGGAAGAAAAGACAAGGTTTTGTAGATGAGCGTTGCAGGGCTTGGTTGAGTGACACCCATGAGCCCCACCCGAGGACATGAGCAGGAGATAAGGCCTAACGGTTTGGCTTGGGTGGCAGGAGATGCTGTCTTGGCCAGTTCTTCCTTGACGATAAGAAAACTTGGAAGGTGAATGCGGCCTCCCTGCCTGCTCTCCGGCTCACAGAGTCTCTCTGAACCTTGCTCCCTCACAGCAGAATTGCCCCGTGCCGGGCTACCTGGCTGCACTAGTGCAGTGGGAAACGGGTGCAGACGCTTCTGGGAATGTGTTTTTACCCAAGGCTTCAGCGGACAGGTTTTGCCGCGCAGTGGCAGCGGGCGAAGTGTGCCGACACAGACAGTTGCGGTCATTCGCATAACGTCGATTTGCTGCGATTCAGCCGTGTTCAATCTCTCTCCTAAAACCTCCAACCAAATTGATCCGTGAGTCATTTTTCACCCAGGTTAAGTGCGTTCCTGGTGGAATTTGCACCAGTTTAGCTAAACTGTTTTCAAATGGTTGTTAGTTGAATTTGACTTCAGCTTGTATGGCTGCTCAGCTGGCAGCTGTGGTGAAGTGGAAGCCTGCTCCACTCTGCTGCTGCTCACTGAAGGTGGCAGACCATTTGCCTACGGTGCCTTTTATGCTTTCTTGCTGTGTGACGTTAAAACCATGGCATTAGTAAACGTGACTGGCAGCCCTAGGAATTGAATTTCCGCATTCATGTAGCAGCTCCAGGGTGATGGCCATCTTCTGTGTCTTGCCTCTCGTGGGCCAGACAGAGAAAGACAGTGACTCACCATTGCTTTGACAAAAGCCAGGAGAAGCGGTAACGTGATGTCGGTCTGTCTGAAATGACCTATCTGGCGGTCACCTTTATTCCCATAAGGTATTTCTCTGCATGATGCTTTTTGTTCTTGAAGCAGCAGACTGCCGTTGTGAGGAGGAGGAATTAACGAGATCACTAAGCTGCGCGCTGAATTCCTCACTGATGTGTTAGCTACAGATAATACTTCTCGTCCTGCCACTCCAGTACGAACACTAAACATTTTTAATAGGAAAACTGCTGGAGTAAGAGATGCCAAAGAGGAGAGCTCTCCATTTTCTCAGCTGAGCAGCTTTACAATGTGCGGTGCTACAAGCCGCTTTCTCCCTTCACTTTCCATGACCTCTGCTGATGTGATGCTAGGGTGCCAGGGAATGCCTCTCCATCTTTGACAATACCCCTTAATTTGATTCCTCACTGTTTTGTAGTTCTTTGTGGCACCTGCTTCAAGCTTGGGTAGAAAAGGGCTAGAGGTAGAAGCCTGGTAAAAGGCTCTGGAGGGTGAAAAGTAACGCTTTTGGAAAGGCTAGAACCATATTTATTTTATTTGTTGATGTGTCACTGATAGCTTCGTTCGAGTGATGTTCGATCCTTTTGTCCACAGATGCTACTCTAGCTTAATTCCAGCTGTGGTCCCTGCAAGTATAATCAAGCCTGAAGCTGAAACCCCCCCCCGGGCTGTGGCATCCAAGGCAGTAGTGTTTTTGGCAGCAGTCACCCCTGAAGGGTCAGGCTGGCAGCAGGTTCTGAAGATAAAGCTGAGAAAGTTTATCTGCTTTTCTCAGTGGACCACTCCTGCTTGCTGTTGTTTGGTGCCCAGTTTCTGTGAAGTCACGCCTGCCTCTGTTCTTACACTGATAAGTTGTTCAGAGACCTCCTTTTTTACCTGACAGCGGCTGCAGTTTTGAAAACAGAACGTGCTAATATTGCCGATAAGTGAATTGGGCGCTAACCGGTTCTTTAAGCACTTCAGCCCTGCAGTGATGCTGAGTGCTGTGTTGCTCAGAGTAGCTCAAAACAGTGGGATTTGCTTCCAGTCTGAGCTACATGTTTCAGAATATTGCGTGCTCGCAGGTAGCGCTTTGGGAGCACTGAGCCCTGTTAATGAGTAACTCGCAGGCTGTGGTGATAAGATTGGAAACACATGGCACAGAAGGAATACGTTGCACACTCGTTTTACCTTGATCTAGACTTTTGGGGTGTAGAGGTTGTAGCTGCTGTGTGTTTGCAGTTGGTGAAGAGCTCATGTTAGACAGTATCAATAACCACCTCAGAAATTCCTTCCTGTGTAGTTTAATCAATCTACTGATTTCCTGACTCATTCTATACATTTGAAATGTCACACTTTGGCAATGGGGCTAATATAAAGTGGTAAATAAACAGCCTCACCCATGTCATCTGGGAACAATACAATTTTAAAATGAAGCTTTATTGTTACAGGCAGTGGTCTGAAAATTAGCAAGAGTTCTCCCTTCTGAATGAGCGGGGTTGGGTAGGCTCCATAGTCTGTAAGAATAAATCACACAAACATGATGATAGGAAAATCCATTTCTATTGTTGGGGTTTTTTTAGTGCTGGCATCATATAGGCTAATGTCTTGCAATGGTAATTCTACTTTAGGAAGGCATATCTTGCTTTTTTATTGCTTTTAATTGTAACGGTTCTTAGTGTTTCTTACAAGCTGTATTCTAGCCGAGATTCCCTTGTCAGCAGAGTGAAAGCTCACAGGACGAGGAGGCCACGTTGTTTCTTTAGATTGGCAGCTCTTCATGGAAGGAGATGTCACTCTGTTTCTGGTAGTTCTGACTCTAACAACAAAATGAATGTGTACACAGACATGAAAATCTCCCTCTTGCTGCTGTGATCCAGGATAAATGTGGTACTGTGAGAGTGCTGCAAGAAGTTTCCAGGTTGGCCATGTTTTTTCCCCACTGTGTGCTTTCCCAGGATAAACTCCTATTGCTTTGCTCTGGTTAGTCAGACTTCTGTTTTTAAGGCCATTTAAAAATGTTAATGAGGTTACTGGCTCCTGAGGCTGCTGAAGTTGGGTCATTATTTGCTGCTGCTCCCAGCCGGGAGCTCTGTTGCCTCCTGCAGAGAGCTGGGGCTGACTAAACCTGTTTTCTGAATCCTGCATAAATGTATGGAGTGGCGACCAAGCAGAGGACATCTGCTTCCTTCAGAAACCTGTTAAATGTTATTTCAGAGCTAGTGACCTGGAAACCCTGAAAAAGAAACTTTGCTTTTGTTCTCCACAGAACCTCTGTCCTCTACTGAAAAAAAAACCAAACCAGCAAACCTCCTCTTCCTCCCTCCCCCTAACCAATCCATACTCCCCAAACCTTGAAGCTGACACCCAGAAGTTTAGAGATGGGAAATGGAGAAACCTAAAATGTTGTCCTTGGAGAAAATAATATTGCCTCCAAAATAAAGTGTTTAAAGACATGAAGATTTCTGTGAAAAACACTCAGAAACCAGAATGAAAGGACACGTGTCCCATACACAGTACTGCTGATCTCCTGCCCCGAACAGCAGTCCTGCTCTTGGGGGGTTGTGTGCAAACGAAGCACACTTACCGGGGCAGGGGAAGGCGTCTCCTCTCGCAAGGATGGTGACCAGAGCAGTTGCCTCAAACAGTGGTTCCACCTGGTCTTGACTGTAGCTTTGTTTTTTAACTGGTTCACTGGAGGCAAGGAAGTAAGTGGAAAGTGGAATGGAATTAGATCTGGGTAATATGGTGAAGGAAAAGATAGTAGGTGAGGGGGATGCGAGGGAGCCAGGGGGTTGCCGAAGCTGAGATAGGAGTCGGAGGGCGAGGAAGGGGGGCGTGTGGAGCGAGCGGCCGGTGCCTGGGCATTCTGCCTGAGCGCCCCTGCGGCGTGGGGCTGAGGGCTGATCCAGCGAAGGCGCAGGGATCCTTCGTGCACTGAAGGCATCCCGTTGCGATGACCTCTGTTGGCACCTGGGCACAACAGGTACAAAATGACCTGGTTTTCTTGAAACGCCTTGTGGGCAGCTGGTGTCTGTAAGGTGCGGGGCCTTTTCCGCTTTGAAGCCGTTTGCTGTAGAGCAGAATATCTCAGTGCTGGCACACACAATTGCAGCCCAATTATGTTTGAAAGTTTAGGTAAATAAAATTTCCTGGAATATGCAGAATTGCTTAAGCAACGCGTTTCCTTTTGTACGGCAGAATGAAGAAAGCCTTGTCTTGCCTAAGCTTTGGCATTTTAATTACACTGGTGTATTTAAAACACCCGACTTCTCATTTCAGTGAGTGAGGTGAGCTGCGCTGTTAGGAAGCCCGTAGCACGTCCGTAACTGGCCTGTGTTAGGGCATAGCAGTGTTCATTTCACGCCTCGTAGTGACACTGTTGTACCAATACATCCTCTGCATCAGAACTTGCCCAGTGAAATGTCAGTGCTCTGTACAGTCTGGAAACCACGCTGCTGCTAACCTCAGTGAAAGCAGAAGAGCCATACTTCCTGCAGAAACAAACAATAGTTTAATAAATCACTTTTAAATTGTAATAACAGTAAAGTGAGTTACCAGAAAAATAATTGGCTGAAGAAAGATGTGTTGATGTGACAGTGGTTTAGTACAGTAGACAGAGAATTATCAACAAGTTTATTTAACAGTTTCAGTCTGTCTGGTTCTGTACTTTGTGCTTACTAATGACACGCTGTTGGGAGTTCATGGTTTTTTCCTGCAATTTCTTTTCCTGTGCTTTGGCTGGCAGCGCCTCACAAGTACTACATTGGCTTCCGGTACGTCCACCCTCTGACAGAAGAAGCGATTGAGGAGATGGAGAAAGATGGCATTGAACGGGCCATCGCCTTCACGCAGTACCCGCAGTACAGTTGTTCCACCACAGGTGAGCGTCCGGGCAGGAGCAGAGCAGGGGCAGAGGCGGATGGAGGTGCGTGTCTGCCCGCCCGAGGGGGCGTGCGGGGTGTCAGTGCGAGCTGTCCTGTCTCCCTCAAAGTGCCCCTTCCCCTGGCTTCCTTGCCAGCTCGAGGGCCGCTGCGGTTACTGTAATTCCCAGTTTTAGGTAGAAACTTCTTAACTCAGGATGGCTTTATGTTACCGTTGTTATTGTGAGAAAACATAAAGTGAAGGGTCAGGAACATGACAGTAAGCTTTCGTCATGGAAACTAGAACAAGAATCGTTCTTCAGATAAAGAATGGTTTAGCAAATTGTTCTTGGCTTGTACGTTGTACGAACTTTGATACTATTAGTATGTTGTACGAACTTTGATGTCATTAGTGTGTTGTATGAACTTTGATACTATTAGTATGTTGTACAAACTTTGATGTCATTGATCCCATTCTATCAGATCTGATTAATGGTTGCATTTTAAATATGTAGCATTTTAAAATGTTACATACCTTGCTACAAAACTGTTTTAATCTGACAGGTTGCTAATGCCTTGGCCAAATTTATGTTCTTAATTCTCTGTATTTCAGGAAGCAGTTTAAATGCCATTTATCGCTACTATAACGAAAAAGGGGAGAAGCCAAAGATGAAGTGGAGTATAATTGACCGATGGCCCACACATCCCCTTCTTATTCAGGTATGGATTCATACGAGAGCCTTTGAAGCTAGCAGTTGGAATGAGGGGTGTGAGCTGAGCAGGTCTGTCTGATCCGTTACCGAATTCGCATTCTCTGGGGTTTTCTTAAATTGGTTGATATAGGAGAAACCTGGTATCTTCACATTGCCAGCTGACTCTAAAACAACAAAGAACTAAGTAAATACAGATGTTTCTTGAGTTTCCTTTTTAGAACATTTGCGACCAGTAAAAACATAGTATCATGTTAAGCAACAGAAACGTTCTGAGGAAACACTTCACTTAGATCAAGTCTTAGCTTCTAACAAAGCTTACAAGATTTTTAGCTATAGAATGCGCTTTAAAGGTGAACCTATTTGCTGTTTTAGGCTGTGTTTTTATATTTCCTTTTTTAAAAAAAGAGAAAAAATACTTGAGAAGAATAACAAGAATGCTTCTGTTTGAGGGTATGTTTTAACTATGGTAAGAAAATGTGTCTTGCCTACTATGTACGGAGTTACAGGAGAAGGCTGATTCTTTCATGCCAGGCATTTGACATGTGTGAAAGAGACCATCAGGCCCATCTTGTTTTAACAACACAGTCATAGTATCTTAACAGTGTTGGCTGGAAGGAACCTCTGGAGGTCTTGAGTCCAGATTCTTGCTCAGAGGATGTCCCTGGTCAACCCACATACAGATTGTGTTGGTTTGTGAGCTTCTCATCTGGCAGCAAAGAGGTGGTTCTGAGCACAGCACTGGCTGTGGCAGGAGCAGTTGAGGGAAACCTTCTTGCCTCTTCCTTTTCAGAGAAAATGGCATTTCTGTCTTTGTTGGGGAGCTTCTCCTCTAGTTTGAGCTTTGCAATTTTTGCAACAGATGATAAAAATGACTAAAGGAAGGCAAGGTGGAAGTGCCTGCCCTGTGTGACGTTCCCCTGACGAGCTGCCTGAGTGTGATGCTGTCTTGGGACGTGCTGTTGTTATTGTGCACTCTCCATGCCTTCAGTATGTGTTCTCCTTGTCTCCAGTGAAACACCTCAGCAGAATTTAGGAATCTTTCATATCTTCACGGAACCTGCAAAATAGTTTCCATTAGACAGAGCACACAGAACCTTTTTTTTTTTTTTTTTTTTAACAAGCTCACCAATGTGCATTTCCTTAAGTCTGGGGAGGCTGTAGTTGAAAGGGCTGGCTCGGCCCCTGATTATAAAGTTGAAATGGAACTTCATTTTTTTTTAACAATTCTGATCTGCTTTTCACTGTAAAATGAGAGAAGACCATGCAGACCGAGTTGTTTCGTGCTCCTGCAGCACCACATGCCTGCAGTGACGGCAGCTGCTTTGCTCCCTGCAGGCTCCCTCAGCCTGGCTGTGTGCTTGCAGTGTCATGGCGCTCTGCACTGGCAGGTCAGAGGGGTTTCCCTGCTTTTTTGTGTGGTACTGAGAACATTTCGGGTGTTGAGGGACAGAGGTGTCCATCTCTCCCACGCGCTCTCCCGTCAGCTGAGCTCAGGGTGGAGTCTCGGAACACGGCTGCGTGCAGTTACCTCAGGCTGGCCACAGCAGCCCCTTAGGGGACACTTTCGCAGAGCAGGCTCTTCTCCGGTGCCGTGCCTGTGTGCTCTGACTTGGCCTAAGTGCAGTGGGGCTGCTGAGAGAGGGTGCTTGGGCTCTGCCCATGCACCGTGTCTCTCCCCCTGCACTAGCAGCTGCACACGTGTGCCCTCCGTGGCCAGGGAGGGAACCGCTCTTCAGAGGCGGCAGAGGAGAGCTGGGGTAGTTGGTTACGTTCTTTCAGTTTGTTACCAGCATCTTAAAACCACTGGGATGATGTAAAGTTCATGGGGGCCTTTGGTGTGTTGGGACTGGGCGCTGTGCGATGCTGTATACGTGACAGTATGTCATACGTGCTGCCCCTTGCTATTCCCCACACATACCAAAAGGGGAATTTCAAAGTTTTTAAGGCCACCTGGAACATCGAAGCTGCCTGTCTGAGCTTATCTGAGAGCACGTAATGCCTCTCAAGTGTTTCTGATTCAGGTCTCTGCTTTTTTTTCTTTCCTGAGCAGTGCTTCACCGATCACATACAGAAGGAACTGAACCTGTTTCCACCAGACAAAAGGAAAGATGTGGTCATCCTCTTCTCGGCTCACTCACTGCCCATGTCTGTGAGTTCGGGCGGGTCGTTCCTGTCATTGTTAGAGCAGTCACACTGCCTGGCCTGAATGGAGGGTATGCGGCTCACAAAGCTGCGGGGTAGGGCCACAGTTCTGGAAGTGCCGGGCAGATCCAAAAGAGAAGTACGAAGGTGGGTTAGTGCGTTGCAGGTAGAAGCCTGATGCAGAGCTGAAGGTGAGGCACGTGAGCCACAGTTACTCTCCTGCAGGCTGGCTCAGCTCTGCGCCGTTGGCCACCAGGGAGGATGGCGTGCTGGGTTAGGCCAGACTCGGTCTGGCTGCTTTCATGGCCTCATGATCTTGGCAGCTCAAAACTGGCTGGTAACAGAGGAGAAAATTTGGTACTTTCTCACCTCCAGAAAGCAGTAATAATGCTTCCCCTGAAGGAATGAAAGTAAAACCTTTGCAGGGCTGCAGTAAGTGACTTGATGCTCTGTCAGCAACCGGCAGCTGCAGTGAAGTGGCTCTCGGGAAGTTTGTCGAAAATGCAGTGCTGTTACGGAAGGTAACCTTATCTGCCTATGGTGAGAAAAGAATTTATCTTTCATCATGGGAAGGAGGAGTAGTAGATGTTCTGGTAAAGCAGCTTCATCGTGGGTTTTGCTGGGCAAGAATGCAGTTTTTCCTCCCTGTTTTGGATGAGCCAGGCACTTGATACAGCCATCAGGGGCACAGCTGCGTCACACGCAGCGTGCTCACCTTGCCCAGTCTTTGAGTGCTCTTTGCCCAAACACGTTGACTGGAAGAAAAAGGTCTGGTGTTTCTGTGTTGAAGGTGGTGAACCGTGGTGATCCGTATCCTCAGGAAGTGGGAGCTACTGTCCAGAGAGTCATGGAGAAGCTGAACTACTCCAACCCTTACAGGCTTGTGTGGCAATCCAAGGTATGTGCTCAGGGAAGCTGTAAAGCTGCCTGCTGCTGTGAAGCTCCTCAGATGATGGAGTTTGTGATCTTCTATCTTAGGAAGATCATAACCTCAGTGCCTTTTTCCCACTTTGTCTTGGTTTGAAAGACAGGTGTCTGCTGAGGAAGGCAGGAGCCTCCCTTGAAATGGAAAATGCAACCCCCTTCCCTCCAAATTATTATAATTTTGAAATTAACGGGCCTTCAGGCAAAGATATGGGGAATAGGAATAACAGTTCTTTACTAATATATATATATATAACACAAGGCAGGGAAAAACAAACAACCCACTGGTTTCCACTGGCAGAGTCAGGAATACAACCTGATACCCTGTTAGGGTGGCAGTAGCAGTCCGATAAGATGCTGGCTGCAGTCCTCCTGAAGTGATGGGTGTAGTGCTGTTGAAGCAACGATCAGGTAAAAGAGTCTGGTCTTCCTCCGAAGGTCCAGTGGTAGGTAGGTAGCTCTTGTCCTCTGGAACTCTAGTGGGGGAAAAACTCCTCTGGGAATCCAGTGGAAGAAGGCTGCTAGGGTGTTCGAAATCTCCGTTTTTATTTGGCATGGACTGCTTGGCTCCTTCCCCCCCCGGGCGGAGCATCTCACCATGGGATGGGGAGTCGTGAGGCAGTTCCTTGATGGGCCATGAACAGGAGATAGTCCAGGAGCGAGTTATCTATGGGTCAGGCGATAAGGCATTGTTGTGCCCATTAACAGGAGATAGTCCAGAGGGGGGAGGCAGGGAGCACCACCCCACCTGGTCTCAACAGCTCCTGAAGATGGTAACAGAATACTTTTTGGACACATCTTACACTATAACCTAGGACACACTTCCAGCAAGTATTTCGGCTAGAACAGCATCCCTACCTTGACTCAAATTCAGGCTTTCCAGATGCTGTTTATCGACAGCTTCTCACCTTTTTTTTGTGTTGCATCTTTTTAAAGTAGATTTTTGGCATTTCCGTTAGAAAACCTGTGATCTCGTAACATCTAGTTTGGCACTTACCTTTCTCTGTCAGAAGGAAGAATTGAGCACTCGCTGCATTTTTAAGCTGTTGCTTTTTGAGGATCTCTGAGCGTTTTTTCCCAAAGTTGTCACTGCGACACAGGCGTTCTCAATGGTGACCCGAGCCTGATCCAAACGGCCTTCGTTGTTCTTGACGCGGACCGCTTGCAGGGCTTCGTACTCACTGTTACTGGTGCAGAGAGCCAGGAGCAGGAGTTTTACCAGAGTTCTGTGGTACCAGTAACCGAACGTCCCAGGGGCGTTGCAGCTATTGCGCCATTGCTGTCTTGTTCTTAAACTGCGTGTTATGGTGCATCAGCACCGAATCCCTTGCGGATAGTGGAGGGGTAAGGGCAGTTTGGGACGGAGTGCTGCCTTCCGTAACAGGCAGGGGAGCCCTGGGCAGCGGTGGTTGGGGGTTTATGGAGCTGAAAGCAGCAGACCTTTATTTAAATTTAGTCGCATTTAGGCCAGCCCAGGTTCTGTTTCTTTGGGATCTAAATGGTGGGACAGTATGTCTTCATAAAAAAATTTGTGGGGAAAGGGAGGTGTACTATCAAAAGCAGGGAAGTACAAATAACTGGCTGCATCTTACACGTAATCTGGTCTGTGTTGTCCTGCATAAGAAAATGTGGTTGTTCTTTGTAAGAATGATTGAATGAGGTGTTTTCTTTTTTTTTTCCTTTTTTACTTCCCTCCCCCTTTTCTTACAGGTCGGACCGATGCCTTGGCTTGGTCCACAGACGGACGAGAGCATTAAAGGACTATGCCAAAGAGGGAAGAAGAACATGTTGTTGGTCCCAATAGCGTTTACAAGTGACCACATTGAAACACTCTATGAACTGGACATCGAGTATGCCCAAGTTTTAGCCAACGAGGTAGATGTTTTACAGATTTTAGAACTGTTTGGGTAGTGGTGCTCCGAAATTGCTTTTCCTGTTTTGAAATTTGCTTTGTAGTTGCTTTTTTTTGCAATGTGATTCAGGGCAAATTTAATTTTTCTGTAAATTGAAAATTGGTCTGAACTGGCTCAACTCAAATTAATTTTCAGCAACACAAAACGGGTGGGAATTTGCCTTTCCAGACTTACCTCTTTAAGCCACTACTGTCCTTACTAAAAAAAGAATCATTGATTTTTGGCGGCAAAGTGAAACGTTGCATCATGGTTATTTTTGCTGTATGGAAAAACACGGTATTGCATTCAATTCTGTCATTTTGGGGCAACTTCTGAATGAAGCGGAAAGGAAGATTTTGAAGGGTAACTAGTGAAGGGTCGAGCAGGCTTAACTTCTTTTCTCCTTATTTTTGATTCAGTGTGGAGTTGAAAATATCAGAAGAGCAGAGTCTCTTAATGGAAATCCACTGTTCTCTAAGGTACCTTCTTTGTTGCAGTAGTTGTAAAAGTTTGCAGTCATATGTTTCCTACTAGATTATGGATGTCGTCTTGTAGTTTTAAAGTATTTTGAGTTTAAGACCAAAAATAGAAACCCCTGTACTTAATCCATGTACCACAAAGTGCTGTGTTTTACCGCAGGTTGGGGTTCTGTGTTTTTTCTTTTGACAAAGGAAGTTCAGAAGTTTGGTTTGACAAAGAAGAAAACCAGTTTTGTGCTCATCTGTAGTACTCTCTTAAGGAAACACTTCTCCGAAGACGCTACGCCAATGCAGTTTTAAAGCAGGGTTTTCCCCTGAAGTAGAGGGGCGGTCTGACGGCTACGCGGTTTGGAGTCTCGCCGGTCGGGGAAGCATTGCTTTGTTCTGTGCAGACAGGTTTGCTCACCCTGGTTTTTATTTAACTGTCTTTCAGGCTCTGGCAGACTTGGTCTGTTCACATATCCAGTCGAATGAAATCTGCTCCAGGCAGTTAACCCTCTGCTGTCCGCTCTGTGTAAATCCCGTCTGCAGGGAGACAAAAGCCTTCTTCACCGACCAGCAGCTGTGACGGGCGGGCTGGGGGAGCACCCCTGGATGACAGGGGAACCCGCCCTGGGAAGCAAAGGAAGTGCAAAGGAAGGAAACCGCTTGGCCAGCCTCTCCTCGGTTACGTGCTCACAGGCGGGTGGTCTCCGTGGAGTTAACCTTACGTAACAGTGGGGAGAACCTGACGTTTTTGTTTCATTTTTTTCTTATGTTTTCTTTGTTTGGGAAGAGTTTGTAGGAAGCAGGGACATAAGGGCGTTTGTCCTGCAAGATGTGAAAAGATCTCGTTTCATCTGGTTCTGATTGGACTTGGCATGAGCCCATAAATCGCACTGAAAAACTTCAACAACTTTTCTACAAATGAGCTTCTATTTCCTATGCAGGGATTTATTTGTATGCAGTTTTGTCACGAGTGCATTAATTTCAGCTTTCCATGTCAAGCATACAATAATTTGTTTTGTTTATGCTTAAGGTACAGTATAACCAGTATAGCCACCAGTTGTCTCTTCTGAGAGTGATTTTTCAGATGGGTTTGAAGATCAAGTGACTTCTAATAACATGTCAGGTTTTTAGAACTTAAAGATAAGGCTTTGTTTTATTTTGATTTTTTTTTTTTTTCCTGCCAGAAACTTCCGGGGAAAGCTTAGCTGGGATAGTAGAGTGCCCAAGATTTGTTTACATTTTCTGCAAAAAACACTATCATTATCTGCAGGAAAGCCTCTGCATTTGAGGAGCATAAAATGAAAGGAATAAGCCTGCTTGAGAGGTGCTGAAGAACATGCTCAGTTGAAATGAACTGTGTACGTTTCAGATCTAGCAGCTGTCAGCAGCGTGTATGGAAACGTGTCGGGTTTCTTTAAGCAAAATGGCTTTTTACAATTGTTATTAAAAAGGGCTTTCTCTGGTTAAGTAAGTTTAGGAAGTCAGGCTTGCTCTCCAGAAGGTTTATAGATCTGCTCTGTGCTTTCTACTGTGCCACAGCGCTGTGGTTTTTGTGGGATGCCTATGGAGTTCCATAGGTACAATTGATCTGGCTTAATTGATGTCGTTACTTAAAACTGAGGTGGTAAGTCAGGAGTAATTTACATGGCAGATGGCTGAGAGCAGGCTGAGGAGTGCTCGTCAGAACCTTTGTCAGAAGCCGAATTTTGTCCGTTAGATTTTCGGCACTGATCGTGGCCGGGAGCGCGCGCCCCGAACCCAGCTGGACTTGCTCCTTTCGGCAGGCGTTTGGGTGCGTCAGGACTGCTGAACCCGCTCTGCAGCGGTGGTTGTTTTGTGCAGTGAAAAACCGTCCTAGGGCAGTATTCCCTCACAGCCAGGAGCAGGACCGGTGTCCGGGGTAGTCTTGGGGTAGGAGGGGGCTTTTCTTCTCAAGAAAGGCCGGTCACCACGCGGCGGGCCAGAGCTTGGCAGTTCAGGGCAGAGGTACCGCAGCACCTTAGTCAGTGTCCCCTGGCAGAGGGACCTCTGCTCCTGGGCGGGACAAAGGAGGGCAAAGCTGTGACAGTGTTCTGTGGGACTGAGCCCTACGTGCATTAGTCTGGCTGTCAGCTTCATGGGTATAAATGTTTACTTTACGTAATTAGCACTGAAATGCCAGTACTTTGGCAATGCAGGTTGTTTTCCGTAAATTGATGATTCAGCTGATCATGACGTTTGAGCAGCAGTTGCCACGCTGCTTAGACAGTTCTATTTGCTGATGTAATTACGAGGCATGAACAGTTTGGACTTCTGGTCTTTCAAGAAAAGGGCTGTTTGGAAAGAAAATGGGCCCCTGCTGGTGTAACAGGGGTTTCTCTTGTGCTGTGTCACGTCGAAAGAATGAAACACGAGATACTGAAGAAACGAACGGGTGCTGTGTGGATCAGCCAGTGGGCCCGGCACTGCCGCGGAGCAATGTACAACCTCCTGTGCAGCCCCGCTGGGGCATGGCCCAGGGTGTCTTGAGGGGGGCTTGACGTGTCTCCACTGCCAGGCTGCAGCTGCTGAGTGTGACTGTGGTGAGACGGACTGAGCCTCCTTCAGTGCCGGGACCTCGGCGTGGCTGCTCTCCCTCATTGCTCTAGCAGAAAGAAGTCTTCCTCGACCCTTTGTACCTGTGCCTGTTTCAGTGGCTGGGGGCCAGGAGCCGGGGCTCCTGTTCTTTCTTGCCCCGTTCTTGGTCTCTGCTCGCTGCCTTGGCAGTAAAAAAGAGCGTGAAGTGGATTCCTGCCCTTGCTCCGGTGGGTAGGTAGGGTTATCACCTGTGTGTGGAAGGGGGAAATTTCCATGGAAAAGCTTTGCATCGATCTCGAAAGAATAAAAATCTCTGCAATATGTCTGGGAAGGGAGCACTGGCCTTAAGTCTCTTGTTGGACAAAGAACTTTCTCCATTCCCGTTTCTCTGCTTGACACTTCTGGGTCAGTGGAAAACAATCTGTTTTGTGAGATCTTCCTGCTTGTACCTCTCTTTGCCAGCCGAAGGGTGTGTTGACCTTCAAGTCCAGGTGGTGACCAGTACATTTAGAAGTGTGGCTGAGCCTGGACAGTGAAGGTTAGCTTCGTATGAACATTGTGATACGGTAAATACAGGTTGGCTTTTTATGTCCCTACTGGAGAGAGCACTGAAAATACTAGCTGGCCCTCGTTATGAGGCATTATGTTTGTCCCCAGTAATAAAAGGTGTTTAAAATTCACTTTTTCATATGCTAACCCAAGTGAGTTAATTGCTAAGCCTACTGCTGCTATTAGACCATAATGTAGAAATCACTTAATTTTCTAGCTTTTAGCAGATGTTCCATCTCATAGAGCCGGTGGGGTTCTTCATTTTGCTGAACAGATCATGTAATACTACTCTGTCCTGCTATTTAACACACGTTGTTTCCTCTTAGTGCAGCATCAAAAGCCTTTTGAAAAACTGCCTGAGCAAGTTAGCTAGCAGCTCTGCTTGATGTTTGTAATCGAAATTGGGATAACAGTGGGAATTCTGCTGCCATTGACATCCAAAAATGGCAAGTCCTGTGTTCGCTGTTTGGGAGCATTTCTGATGCTGACGAACAGCGGAGTTCATTTGACCTTACTTTAAATGCTTCCAATCCACATGCTGACGTCTGAGCTGGTCTCCTGGGTGCTATTGATGGTCAAAATATTGTTTTAATATGCGTTTCTGAGAAATTATTCGTCTCTCAAAGCAGAGGTCCACAACGGGTTGGATGAGTTCCGCTCCGTGGCTGCCTCTGACCATGAAGGCAGGTTGGTGCACTGACTGGGGGTCGTTAGCTACGGTGCTCAGGTCTGACGGGAGAGATGAATCCCATCCACTGATGTGCCTTCTTCTTTGCCATGGAGGTGTAGCCGCTGCCTGTGGGAGACTGCAGCCTGAACCCTACGGTTACGCATCCAGTTTGCCCCTCTGGCAGATTTCAGACATTTGGTGCTACTAACTGGGGACTGTCCCGTCAGATCCTGAGCACTTGCTGCTCTGGCTGAAGTGGTTCGAGCGTTTGGAAGTGTCGGTGTCTGGGAGACGCTGCTCCTCAGGCAGGAGTCCGGTCTGACGGTGTTGTTATCGATGGCACTCCCTTTGCAGTGCGGTGTTGGCCGGTGTCTGTCGTTCACCCATGCGCTCACAAAAGGCCGCCGGCTGGGGGTGAGCTGAAGGGATGGGTGAGGCAGCGTTGTGTCCCAAGGTTTTGCTGGCAAGAGCTGAGGCCGGCACTCCAGCTCTGGGCTGGGCGTAGCGACTGAGAGCAGAGTTCACACACAGAGCCCTCGGTGTCCTGAGGAAAGGAGCGGGAAGTCAAGGTGTTTGTGAATGCTGTGTTTTGAAGAATTTGCTCGTGATTAGGCTGCTCTCCTTACTTACCTCTCTGCAGTTTTGCTTTTTCCTTTTTTTTTTTTTTTTTGTTTAGCTGAAGCTTTTCTCTTTTGCAGTTTATAAAATCTCCCTTACTACTGGCTGCATTTTAGAAAATGTGATGGCTTCCAAAAGTGGTGCTGTGAAAGGTGTGGATCGTGTCCGTGAGCTGACCTCCTGCTCCCCTGGGGAAGAGGGTGTTACAGTTGCGTTTGGCGGGGCGGGATTTTCCTAGGAATATCTAAAAGGTCACTTGACTTGCCCTTCCTGCCACATGCAGAGAGCTGGAGATTGGTACGAAGTGTAAGGTGCGAGAGAGAGAGAAGTTCCTTTTCTTTTTTAATGCCAGATGTGTACAAATACTTGCTTTTAGTCCAACACACGTGTTTCAGATTGAACAAGGACTTCCATTTAATACACCACAAAAAATTTGTATAATCTTGCTGTGTGTCATTTGCTGTAAAGGTGGAATCTTAATTAAAGTTTTTGAAAGAAGCAACTGAGCTGTGTGTCTTGAGTAAGAGGGGTTTGGTGTCCTCTGTTCCTTTCCTTTTCTCTGCGCTGGAAAGCCGAAGCATTCGGGCACGTACCCAGCAGCGCTTTGATTGGGGTCAGCAGGGAGCGGTGAAGCAGCGGTTCCCCCCATCAGAGCTGATTCCCTTTGTGCACGGGAGGTTCAAACTCGGGATGCCTCCCTCGGGAGGAAGCCCCCCAGGCGTGCACCCCGCGCTCCGCCGCGCCCATGTGAATGCTCGGGCCGAGGAACCAGAGCGACGTGACCTGGGGTGGGGGCTCAGCACCCGCCGAGACGCGCCTTTGGCTGCTGGAGCGGCCAAGCCGTGGTGGGTCAGTCCCTGTGGGGGGTAACGGCCCTTCCGCCCCCGCGGCTCGCAGCCCTGCGGGGTCAGGTGGGGTGCGCGCGGGCCCCGCTCACCGACGACGTTCTGGGAGCAGCAGCCTTGGGCCGGGTGCTCGCGCCTGGCTGTGAGAACGGGTGTCCCCAGCCGCCAAAGCTGCTTATTCCGCTCGCGCGGGAGGCTCGGTGCACGCAGCCTTTGGGCAGCCCGTGCGATGGGGGACGTGACCGTTTCACACTGCCCTCGCCTCCACGGCTTCCCGCCTGCGGCAGCCAACTCCACTGTCAGTTAACCGCTCCCTCGGTGCAGGAGACGATCGCACAGCGAGGCTTTCGCGCAGGAACCTGCCTTCCCCCGGCTCGGAGAGCGGTGCCTTCGCTTGTAGTTTTCCATAGGAGGGGTCATGCTCTGCCTGAGCCTTTGTTTCGGAGGTGCAGCCCGTTCCCCCGCAGATCAGCGGTTTCAGGCCGGGGTGTTACACCTCCCCCTGCCTCTTCGGCTCCGCCTGCCACGGCTTCACTGAGCGTCCGGGACGATGCCGAGTGACACCGCCAGGTGCAGGAGGGAGTGTAACATACACGGGTGGGCATGGGGCATCCTCGTGCCAAGGCCCAGCTCCGCGCTGGGAGAGGTGTGGAGCGGGGTGGGGTGTCAGTCTGCTTCCCGGGAAATGGGGGCTGGCATGCTTTCTGTGGAAAGGGGCCCAAGATGAGGAGAAGGAAAGATTTGCACTAGTTTTGAACCAATCCCACCCGTGTCTGTTAATTTATTCCATTATCTGTTAACAGTCTCTAGGCAGCTTATTTCTTATGTTAAAAATTAAGTGCTTGATTGATTATTTTCTAGAACAGCGATGAGAGTTGTTGTATGCTTAAGCTGTTCCATTAGCGAGCTCTCATTACTAGGTTGTGATGGGGGAGAGAGCTGAAGGGATGGTAGATGGAAGAATGAAGGAGAGCTTCGTTTGACTTCCTTTTTTCCTCTGGTATTTCAGTCAGTGGCTTTGCCATTTTGCATTTCAATGGAGATTTGGCTGAGTGAGCGTAGCAGAACTTCGGCAATGTCACGTTTGTTTGAATCCAAAAGAATCTCTCTAACCTTGTGGAAGCATTGGCTCACTCTCCCTTTAGTAGGGTAAAAATTGGCCAAGCGTCAGTGAGTCTGTGGCATCTCCTACCTGCTGGCTTTTACCTTCTCTTTTCCCAAGCGCGGCAGCGAGGAGAGAAGCTCCTCAGTGCTCAGCAGGAGCGACCGTCCCTCCGCTGCTGTCGCAGCAGAGAAGCTGATTTTGGCAACTTCTCGCCCTGTGGTAAATTGGTTCATTGCCGGTTTCTGCTGAGATTTGTATGGGGAATCGTGACCTCAGGGGGAAGTCGCTTGCCCCACCTTGGCGGGTGGGCTCCGGGCACCTCAGGCCCCGCTGGGGCTTGCGGTGAGGGCGTCCGGGGGTGTCACTGAGCGGTGGGCGGTGCTGCAGGCAGCGGCTGCGAGGGGCTGCGCAGCTTTGCAGGGGGCTGCTTGAGGCCTGTTTTCCCAAAGGTGATCCTGGGAAGTTATGGGATGGTCTTGGCAACAAGGGCACTTTGTGTTGGGCAGAGGGGGTTTAGGTTGCAGGAGGGTGAATAGGGTGGGCAGACCCTGAAACTGTGGCCAACAACGGGGTCCTTGCACCTTTATGCTCAGCATGGGTTTAAACTGGTTGGTACCTCCTGGCTGGGTCAGACACGCCGTCGGGGCCATTCGAGCACGTTTGGGATGTGCCGTGTCTTCCGCCCTCTGTGGAAGGGACTCGTCTTTTATCGGTACCACCCATGGCACGCTGGGCAAGTGATTTATTTATAACTCATAACTTCCAAGCCCCCACAGGCAAGTTCTGCTCTTGCATGTGGAGCACAGGGATTTGTAAATTTGGACTGGGTCTAAAATCTGCCTTTTGTTTTCCTGCTAAATCATCAGTAAGTGCCAGGAAAAAGTTATTTAATTTGCCTCTGTTGGCCTGTCTGAACGTCATCCTTAACGTGACTGCACGGAGATGGATTGTCTCCGAGACGCGCGGCCCTTTGTCCCCCCGGGCTCAGAGGTTGCGTCGGGAGCGGCTGCCCGCTGACATCTGAACCCCAGAGGCCAAGAGATCACGAGGCCACAATGGGGTGAGAAAGCACTAAAGGTGCCGCTGCTGTTGTCCTCGGGGGAGGGGACCGAGCCTGCCATCACATAGCTCACGGGGCAGGAGAAAAGGCCAAATGTCACGGGGATGGGGACAGGGATGGGGACGCCCTGCTGCATGTTGTAATGCCTGGTGAGCGGGTGCGTGGCGGTGACGAGTGCTTCTCACCAGCCCTGAGGGTGCCTGCGGGGGGCTCATCCCTCCCAGGACCAGACTTGCTGCAAAGGATGCTGAGTTCGAAGTCAAACCTCAGTCTCATTACCTTGATGTCAAAATGCATTATCCACAACGCACTAAAGAGTGGCATTACCTCCAGCTGATTTATGGCAAGGTTTCCGGGGTCTCTCAGAAATGCATGTGAAGACACATTTACACTCCCTAGTGGTGAGGAAAACCTGACACAGCGGCGGAGAGCAGGAATACTCCGGCAGAGCTGAAAGCACAACTGCTGCACCCACATTGCAGCGCCCGGAAAAAGCCATTATCAACAGCAGCCTCGCCCCAAAGAGCGCTCCCAGGCCGAGGCGCTGGAGCACCTAGTGCCGTGCCAGACAGGCTCTGGAAGATCAACCGCAGCGCTGCTGGATGCGCTGAGAGGCAGAGGGGTGGGTGCACCATCGTGCTCCGAGCAGCAGCGGCTGGGGCCGGGCTGGGGACCGCAGGTGTCACTGGGCTCACACCCCCAGCGTGCGAACACACCACTGGCAAAGGGCAGCCTGCCCGGGACGGCAAGTGGCAGAGCTTCGTGCGAGCACAGGGTTCTGCTCAAGGTGCGCAGAGCGTACGGTGGTGTTTGAGGTAGTTTGCTGCTGTTAGTTTTGGCTGGGGTCAGTACCTGGAAGTCAATCTACCCGCCTGAGTAACTGTGTCAGCATAATTTCTGTCAGCAGACAACCCGTTGTGTTAAACTGCAGCTCTCTGCTTCCATTAACGGAGCTAGAGATGAACTGAAGATATTCAGTGAGATTTTGGGATTATTGAGCCTACTCATATGATTTAGACTAGTGTTATTGCATGTTATCCCGCCGAATGACGTCCTCCTTCCCAGCAGTGCGGCAATGCCTCGTGTTGGCCTGAACTGCAACTGCCACGACGGGCACAAAGCACTCAAACTCGGGAAAATGCGGCAAAAAATGTCTTTCTGGAAATGCTCTGACACTATGTAAGGTGAATATGCAGTGAGGACAGATGGGACTTAACTGTGCAGTGAATAACGCCCTGATGTCCCCTGCAAATGTGTTTGCTTTTGCCGCTCCCAGGAATTTAATCAAGAGCCGGGTTGATGCTTGTGGAATCGATGGGTCTTCCCGTGGCGATGGGCTACAGCCGGGCGCTGAGGGGATGGGTAGCACCATTCCAGACGTGGCAAAGGGGTACTGCAGGTGTTGAGCTCTTCCCTTCCCTTGGCTTTATGGCCAGGGTGGAGTCAGGACTGCAGTAAATAAGCCACAAGCTCGGTAGTTTCGAGCAGTCTTTGTTTAGAGTCAGGGTACTCATTTATCCTCCCTCTGACACAGGTGCTCACATGGAAGAAAAATGCTGCTTTCACAAAAAGGAAAAAAAAGGAGCGTGCTGCTGCCTGACAGCACATCCCTGGGCTTTTACCTGTCTCCTCTGGCCAACGCTGTTCACCTCATCATGGTCCGTGTTCTGCCCAGAACCCGTCAAAACATGCCCGAGGCAGCTGTGCATGGGAACAAGTTTTCCATACTCCACGTTTCTTCAGGAAAATGCCCCACGTTTGGCACGGAGGCAGGGTGTTGTGCAAATACACTGCTCCAGGCTACTGCTTTCCCAGTGCTCCCAGTACTGATGCCTCCCTGCCTGGTAACTGGTGGCAGCTGAAAACCCTGCCTGCAGAACATCGAGGTCTGTCAGTGGGTTATTGGGAACTGAAGGAGAACTTGACGTGAGCCCGCTCAGCGGTGCGGAGATCTTCTCTGATGGATGTAGTCAGGGTTAATCCACTGCATCTCACCCGGGAGATGCTTTGCTGGCGGTGTGGTGTGAGCACCACGCCTGCCTGGGGACCACCGGTGGGAACCAGGAGCAGATGGCAGGGGGGGTGATGTGAATCGTACCCTCTGCAAGGGGCTTCAGCGCTTAGTAGAAACCCACAATGCCAGCTGATGTGAGAGCAGCCCTGCAGCCAGCCCCGTTCTGCTCTGGGGCCTGCGATGCGCCATGGAGCCGAGAAGACAAAGCAGGTTGGGGGCTGAGGGATGGTGAAGGCTGCTGTGTGCACAGCTGAATGAGAGGGTCCCTGGGGGGGCTGCGGGAGCTCGTTCAGGAGCGGTGGGCACCAGACCGGCACTAGCAGCCATTGCAAACCACCCCGAGCCCAGCCGAGCCGCCGAGTCAGCCCTGCAGGGTTTGTGATTCATGCTTAAGTTGCTTTGACCGTCTGCTCTCATGGTTGGTCCTTCCGCGAGCAGAACAGAGTCTTGGAATAATTTACTGCTCACTGGGGACCCAGCGGCCAAAAACAGCTTAAAAGGGGAAATGCAGCTTCTCAGCCGAGTCCGTGCAGAAGAGCTGAGCTCCTTCAAAGGGTGCCTGGGAGCGCTGGGGGGGAGCTGCAGCCTCTGCCCAGCGCCCCAGCACAGAGCCTGAAGGTCCCAGTGCTACAGAGGGAGAAACAGCAGGAAGGACCCCAGAGAAAGGACTTTCTCCTTGAATTCTGTGCCGAGAAAACAGCCAGGTACCACGGGATGGCTTAGAGGCTTGGCTCTGGCTGTGGTGTAAGCTGCTGGTGCGTGAGGCGCTGGAGGGTGCCAGCGGCGGGCACTTCCAATCCTTTTAAAATGTCTGCGTACATGGGAAGGTGTCTGGGGCCAGGCTGGAGCCTCATCTGGCTGCTCTGAGCACGGTGAGGCGGAGGGTTTGTGCCTGCGGCCCCTGCTCCTGGACGACGGGGGAGGCCAGGCCTTTCAGAGCACCCCGAAAGCTACGTGAACCGGCCCCTCTCCCTTCACCACGGCCGCCCAGGAGCCCTGGCAGTGCTGGCCCCTCCATGTGGCCACAGGACCTGTGGCACAGCCGGCCCCTTCCCCTGCTGCCTGTACCGGCTGCCCGGGTCACCCCGTGGGGACGGGGCAGCTGCGCTGCCGGGGGCTGGTTTTCCTCCCGGGGTGATGGAGCGGGAGCTGTCACGCAGAGCACAGAGCCCTCGGTCCTCCTTTTCCTGTCGTTTTTAAGGATGATCCACAACGTGTGAGCATCACCCGCAACCGAGGCCTAATTACGCTCCTCCAGCGGGCACGGCTGCATCTCCGAGGAGCCTCTGGCGAGCACTTAGGCTGCAGTGCTCGGGGCACAGCGCTGCGGGCGCGGGGGGAGGCTCCTCGCAGCCAACTCCCACAAGCACTTTTATCGCAGAGTTATTAGGCCATTATGGTCTACGATTGTCTTTTACTGCCTTTGATTCCGTCTGTTGTCAGGCGTGAGGAAAGTGATGTGTAATGCGATCCAAAGTGTTCTTGTTTGTTTTAATCTACTGTTTTAATATATTATGGCTTCCTGCCATTATGCCTTTCTGAGATGGACCCTAGGGTCACTCGCAGAGGTTTTATATGTGCAGAAGCTGAAAGGCATTTTTCCAGTGGGTATATCTGATGGTAGGCAGAGCTCATCTTAGGTTTTTCTCCTCTCTGTGTGTGTGCGTTGACGCTGGTTGTTTCCACCCGAACATCAACAATCCCACTGCGGCGTCCTGCCATGCTGCGTACCGCAAGTGTTTTTTGCCTCCTGGTTGTTTTGCTCAAGCACCTCAGTGCCACGTGTGCTAAAAACGTGTTTCAGTGTCATTGCAAATGCCGCTGCTGTTTTCCCCCAAAAGAATGGTGTCTGCCTTCCAGTGACGCTCTGTAATGGGGCACTGCTTTCCCTGCGTGCCAGCCCCCTGCGAGTCTTCAAACTGGGGCTGAGCGTTTGGACCAACAGAGAGGGCGAGTCAAAACCCCGTTGGCCAGAACTTCGCCTGCAGCCAGGAGCGGCCCATGCCACCATCACTGTATGGTTACCACCAGGTTCAGCCTGACGGGTGCCCTGTGTCCCCAGCACTGCTGCGTGCTGGCCTGCCTGAGGAGGAGGAGGAGAAGGCCACGGGAAGAAACACCGTGGCTTTTTAATGCCCCCTTGGGCTCATACTGGTGTGTTTTTCAGGCCCACATTTGACTCAAACATCAGCTGAGGTGGGTGAAGAAGAGTCTCACGTCAGTGGTGAGGGTCCTCCGGTGCCACGCAGGACACAGCTGGTGCCATGCGTGCCCCCGCTGCGGCTGCTGTGTGCAGCCAGGACCTTCCACCAGGACAGCAGGAGCACCCGTAGCACCGAATCCTCACGGGGCTCCTCGTCTGAGCGCAGCCGTTTCTCTATGCGCAGGGGGCCTGGCCACAGCTGCTCGTGGGCTGTGCCGAGGATGCTCTGGCAAGGCTGCCCGGCACCGGGCTGGATCAGCTGCGATGGGTTGGTGGGTCATGCCCAGCATCGGCAGCATTGCTCACTGCTGCGGCACAGCCCCGTGCCCACCCAGGCCCGCGGCTCCAGCATCAGCACAGCTGGGCGCCGGCGGAGCTGAAGGTGTCCCTTCCGCTGGGGTTTTTTCCACCGTTGAAGCAGCTGAAGCAGAACAGATACAGCATTGCAGCCGGCTGAAATCCTGCCCTGCTCTCAGCTCACCCTTCAGCTTTTTGTCAGCTTAATGAAACGGTGCCGTTTCCTCCTTCCAGATGTGCCCACTGCTGAGTGCCTGGAAAACGTATTCCCGGGGGAATGATCCCGCAAGTGGAATGGCAATGACCCGCCGTGGGCTGCATTAGTCTCAGTGTCATCGCTTTGATTTTCTTGCTGTTGAAGAGTTTTTACCCTTCTAGCGGTCAGCTCCCCTCCCGGCCCTTCCCCGGCACCGGCACCCATCCCGGCACGCTCTCTCCCGTGTCCTCACAGCCGCCTTCCCCGGAGGAGACCCTTCTGCAGGGGCGGTTTGCTGCCCATGGCAGGAGCCCGGAGCTCTGCGTGAGGAGGGGGCTGGGGAAATCACGGCTACCCCAGCCTGTCCCTTCCTGCTCTCACCGTGGAGCCCCAGCACCAGGACCTGCTTTGGCCAAAGCCACGTGCGAGCGGGTGGGCTCCTTCCCCGGGGACAGCGGGTTTGGGGTGAGGCTGCGTTGTCACCTCCATGGCCCCCGCGTACGGACCAGCCGGTCATGGCTGTGTGAGGCGGGTGTGGGGCAGGGCAGAGTGGTCAGGGGCGGGGGGTCAGCCCTGCCTGGTGGGTGCGTGGGCTGCCAGGAGCGGGGGGCTTGGGGGGCTCGGTTCCCTCGCCTCCCCTGGGGGTCCAAACTGCACCCCAGGCAGAGCGTGAAGGTGGAAAGAAGAGCAGCGCTCTGGGCTCTTTGACACAGAGCGGTGAAGAGGCAGGTCTGCTTTTATTTGCACCGGTAGACACTCAGCAAAGTTAAATGAAGCAGCGTAAATTTAATTAACAGCAGAATCTGCCTCAGTGTTGAGAGAGCATATGAAGAGAATGAGCATGAAGACGAATTCTTCTGTGATTTCATTAACCCCAAGGTTACAAACCAGTGCTAAGGTTAGATTCGAGATAATAAAACGCACAGTGCCTTTATACCAGCGACGGTGCTGCAGCCCCCCGGCTGCCCTGTGCTCAGCCCGTGGTGCTCACCTGGCGACGGGACACGGCGTTCCCAGGGGGCTCCCTCCTGCTTCCTCTGGTGGTGCTGCTTCAGGGAATGACAGTGTGATAATTCCCTTAATTTTTTGGTGATTACATTGCACCATGTAATTCCCTGATTTACATAAATATAAAGTGATTTCTTCTTTAACAGACATCTTCACTGCTGAAACGCTGACAGCAAGTTACCACCAACAGAACCAATTTTTGGAGTTTTCTTGGGAAAACTGGAGGCCATTGGAAAAGGGTGAAGAGCCTGAGGTTGCAGGCCTCTGTCTTTGCTGGTCCCTCCCTCAGCTGGTTTGCCCTGGGTAGAGGCCCGAGCCCCCTGGGAGCGATGCCAGCGACTGCTGCTGAAGGACGGGTGGCTCCTCGGAGGAGCACCCTCTCCGAACAGGACCTGACGCCTCCTGGCCGGGCTGAGACAGGACTTTGCACACAAGTAACCAAGCTCTGCTTATAAAGGCAGTTGCAACTGCTTGTCCCACCTGTGAGACCCAAACCCGATGTCTCCCCCAAACCACTGCTGAGATTAAAACGCCCGGCGAGAACGGGGGGAGCATGGGGGTCCCACTCCCGGGTACTGGCAGGGCAAAGATGGGCTGTGCTCCCGTTGCTGCCCCTCCGAAGCACTGCCAGTGCTGTCACCCCCTGCCCTGGGGGGCCCAGGCCCTTTGGGGGGCAGAAGGATGCTCAGCAGGCAGCAGCGCTCACCCCACTTTCTCCTCTTGCTCTCAGCCTCTAGAGCAAAGCCGTGCCATCGCCCTCTGCTCAGGAGCCACACGCCACCAGAGGCGAAGGCCGTGTCCTCTTCCATTTTCAGCCCGCCCGCGTCACGACAGGATCCTTCTTTACGACGGACCTCAAACGCTGCCACGCCGGAGCCCCAGGTCCCTGGCTGGCTCCTGGGCAGCCACAGGGAAGCCGAGGTGTGCGCATGGCACCGCGCCTGCTAACCAGGGGGAGGAGAGGCTCGTGCACGGAAAGTCTGTGCCAGAGGAGCCCTGGGAGGGGAGGGCTGCAACGCCCCCCACCTCAGAAGTCACCTGCGGGATAACCAAGTCGCTTCTCTCCCCGCTCCGATTCGTCCCCGTTCCGTTACAGCCCGTGTCTGGCACCAGCTACACGAGCTGCCGTCACACAACGATGTGCCAGACCTTTTTTCTGGCACTTCTTGATCGTACTTGGCTGGATCCTGCACGGAACACAGCATTTTCGGGAGAGGGTCCTGACTGCTCGGCTCTGCCATACCCTGCTGCTGGCACAGCCCGGGCCCATGCTGGGGCCTGGAGCAGCAGAGCTCCGTGCCACCCTGGGGCGCAGGATCAGGCTCCGGGGAGCAGCCAGACACCAGGAAGGCACCTGGGAAAAAACTAGGAACTTTTGATGGCACAAGGAAGCAGAAGCATTGTTTTCCTCCTTTATTGAGCTTTGGCAAATAATATGTGTGTGTGGGTTTTACATCAATAGCTATAAATAAAATTTTGAAAGCAATGTAATACTTGTCATTAAGATAAAGGACATCTATTGGCACAAATCATTGAGTAAAAACCCTTTAATGATAAAATAACATTCACTCTTTAGCTACTTTATTCGTCTGAAAAACTCAGCTTACACTCAGTTCAACATATCACCTTCCACAAAGTTAAAAAATGACATAAAATGACATAATAAAATATACCTTAAATTTCATAATACAAGTACCTTGGCAAATTTTAGCAAGCTGGGCCACGGGCTGTTGGCCCCAGTAGCAAACATTGCCATTGTCTCACATACCCCTTGTTGCCTTTGGACTGAAAAACGCGGGTGAACTCGGCGTGTAGGTATTACAACAACTGCGTGTGTTGTCTGAGCAGCGTTGGGCTCTGCTAGCATGAGTCGAGTCTGCCGAAACAAATATCGAGTCTGCTTATTGCGGAAGAACGTATAAAGCTTTCTGGAAGATTAACACTATTACAATCATTAACTGTCTTACAAAAAAACCTGTTTAAAATTCTTGTATCCATTACTGTCTTTGGCAGATAAATAAGGAACAAAAATAACCCGACTATATTACAAAGCTTTCGTTATCACAACCTACGGGATAAGGCCGAACAAAAATATGTTTCTTTGCACTAATGAAAGCACATCTCTAATATACCCTTAATGACAGACGATATAAACACTCTACCGACGTTACTTCAGACGCCCCGTGAGAAGGCTGCGGCCGCCACCCCCGCCCCCCGAGCGGCGCTCTCCCACGCAGAGCGAAGGGCTCCCGCGGCCGCTCTGGCTTTACACCCGGCGGTGTCGGCGGGACGGGGTCGCGCCCAGAGCCCGACGCCGGAGCCGGGTACCACAGACGGCCGACGTGCCAGTCCGCGAGCGGTGCCGTGGAGCCAGGGGCCTCGGGCGTGGGACCGGGCTGTGGCACGAGGGGTGCGCCGACGGGGCCGTGACACCTTCCCGGACACCCGGGGCTGGGAGCCACGCGCGGGGGCCCGTCGTGACAGGCGACACGGCTGGGAGAGCGCCCGGAGCCGAGGCCGCCCGTGTCCCGGGCCTGCCATAAAGCCAGAGGAACTCGTGCTCCTGGGAAAAAACGCACAGTTGGCTCCGTTTTGGGCAAGACGTGTGTTTTCACGTGACTGGCTGACGGTCGAATTGGCCGGGGAAAAGCTGCCAGTTGGCCAAATTTTCCCTCAATCAACAGCTTAATTTAACTGGAGTTCAATTGGAGTCCGTGCTTAAAACACGGACAGGTCAGGACGGATGTAAATACCAGCCCTTATGAGTACTTAATGGTATGAGGCAAAACTGTGCATGTTTTCACAGCGTAAATGTATACACAACTGCGCCACAGCTGCTAACAGATAACAGGCTCCATGCATAAATAAATACCGTCGAACTAAAAGACCTATTTTCAAATTCAAAAGAAGTTGCCATTAAGAACCACGATGCATCACACTGCTAAGGTTTTGCCTCATGCATAAAAATGGTAGCGCTGATTGGCAGTTGCTAATTATAATACTACACCGTCACACAGAACAATTAGCTGTTCAGACCAAGTAGCACAAATGTAGAAAATAAACTTTTTTTTTCTTTTTTTTTTTCAACAGAGCAAATTAACACAGATTGTTTCTTCAGCAAAATATGAAACTGTAAACTTTGGGCTCATTCTGCAACTTTTCCCCAATTCGTAATAAACAAAAAAACCCAACGGGAAGAAAGACTGACGTACATTTTTAAGCGCACCTTTTCCGTCTATTACAAAAGCACAACCTAAAACGTATAAAGCTTTTTCTTTTTTAAATCACAGTTACCAAAAAGAAACAGTGAATAATTTATTACATACGCTATAATAACATTACTCTAAACAACTATTCTCTATGAGGTATATCTGAGAAAATTCGGTAAGGGATTGCACGGTCTGCGTTGCCAACATGCCCAGTTTTATATTAAAGCTTTGGAACCATGAAGAGATAGAGAAGGGGGAGAAGAGAGGGAGGGGACAGGGAGAGGAGAGGGAGAGGTGGGGAGGGCAGAAGGAAGGGAAGGAGAAGGAGAGGAAGAAAGAAGGAGAAGGAGAAGGAGAAGGAGAAGAGAAGGAGAAGGAGAAGGAGAAGGAGAAGGAGAAGGAGAAGGAGAAGGAGAAGGAGAAGGAGAAGGAGAAGGAGAAGGAGAAGGAGAAGGAGAAAGGAGAAGGAGAAGGAGAAGGAGAAGAGGAGCCTTTGGTATTATTAGGAGTTTTGTTCTTTGCAGGGCTGCATTGCAAAGCACCACAGTACAAAAAGCCCACCAGGTACGATTCGGCGGCCCAGTTGAAGCTGAGGTATTCACAGGAAGAATAAAAAAAAGCACAGAGAGGTCTAGACTGGCAAAATCGTTGCTTTGGTTCAAGCAAGGCACTCGTCCCGTGGTAATGTCACACTTTGCAAGAGAAGCATAAGTCTGGTAAGAACCGCGGCTGCTGCAGGGGACCCTGCCAGCTCTGGGGACTTTCTGTGTCCAGCCTGATGCCCACCCGTGCCGGGCAGAGGGTGGTGAGGGGCACGGCGGGACGGTTTCGCCCAGCACAAGGACAGATCGTCTCCTCCACGCCCAGAAGGCATCCTGAGAATTGTTATAGCTTTTTATTGAAGGAATACATATATATATAGATATAAAAAGCACACTTGTTAAGTCCCTATCTCTTCCAATACAGACTTGAAGCCAAAAAGAAATACAAAATAAAAGGCAACAGTTAATTAAAGCAGAGCTTTTGTGCTGAGCTGTTGGTATCGTTGTTGAGGCATGGCTTGGGTGGATTTTGCAGGCCTGAAAGGCTCGAGGCCCTGTGGCAGCCGGTGGCGCCGGGTTACGGCCCCCGTCCCCCCCCGGGAGGTGGCTCCTCCGGGCTCCGCACCGGCACGGGTTCTCCCCAACGCAGGCGATGCTGCGCTGGGGCGAGTGTCACCTGCCTTCATTGTCGTTAAACTGGGGCTGCTGCACCCCTGCGGGTGAGGTCCAGGGATTTACAAACCAGATTTTAAGCTCAGCCAAAGCGCATACCCGCAATCTGAACGGGGGTTTTCTCTTTGAAGTTTGCCCCCCAGCCCGAGCTCACCAGCCGGTTGGTTTTGACGGCGGAACAGGCTCTGCTGGCGGCAGGGTGAGGGGGGCGGGCGCCTGGAGAAAAGCTGAGCTTGTGTCTGAAGGGGCCCGGGGGAAGCTGCGGAGGTACCGAGCGGTGGGAGCAGCAAGCGGTGCGGAGTGGGTCTGGCTCGTCAGGGCATTTGGTGCAGGGGTGTAAACAGGGTAGAACAGGCTGAAAGAAACAAATGCTAAAGGGCACCACTAATCCCCCAAAGGCAGCCAACCAACTCTTCAGCGATCGCTTAGGAACGTGACACTGATGGGCCTCAATGTAGCTCTGTGTCACCGCTAACGTGAGAAAAACAGCGAATTGGTTTTCGCCCGCAAACTGTAATTGTGAACAGCAAGAAAACGTGCGCAGGAGAGAGCAGCCTCTGCACCGCTGCGCCCGCCGCCGGGCCAGGCAGCACCGGGCTCCGGCCGAGCCAAGGGCTCGGTGTCGGGATGGCCAAAACAAAGCAGAATCCCCCTCCCCTCGGCCCGGCTGCGGCGTGGGCCTAGCGACCCGCCTGGCGGGTTCCGCTCGGGCACGGCCCTGCAGGGAAACGGCCGTGACAGCGACGCCGAATGCTGACGGCTGCTGCTGGCGCCAACGCGCCCGTGACCACCTCGGCAGGGCAGAGCCCCGTCCCCAGGGGATCGGCCGAGGGACAGAGCTCGGGCTCATCTCCAGGTCAACACAACCGCTCCGCCCGCCCGAGTCTGGCGTGGGGAAGGACGCGAGAGGGCTTCATGTCTGGCAGGGAGGCATAAGGGGAGCACAGAAAGTGTCGTCACCAGAACTGGCAGCTTCCCCCAGCAGCGTTTCTGCGGGTATCTGCGGTGCAGCTGTACAGGACCGTGTGTAGGAGAGGACAGGTGGAACCATCAGAGAGCACAAGCAAAATGCAGACCGCACAGAGAAAGAAATCTTTGGTATCTTTGGTATCATCAACACGATTAAAATTACAAATGGAAAAAGTCAGTGAGGTAGCCTCTTTGGTTCTCACTAGAAATAGAAAGGTTTTTTCTTTTTTTCTTTTTTCCTTTTTTTTTTTTCCTTTTTTTCTTTTTTTTTTTTTCTTTTTTTTTTTTTTTTTACACACACAGAAGTTCATTCTTGGAAGCAGCTAGTGTAAGGGTTTCTCTCTTTTTGCTTGGCATGTAATATTTTTCCCCCAGCTTAAGTTTCAAGAAGCCACAAAGTTCAGGCAAAGTATCCCAGTGTCTTTTTTTCCCCTATGGTTTCTGAATGCACACTTTTAGGTTGAATATTCATTGCTTGTCCTCAAAATTCACTCTGTTGTTCTTACAGAAAAATCAGCTGTAGTGCTTTAAAGTAATCCTAAATAAAACCCGAAAACTATACAAGGGCATCCTCGGATGATGATGAATAAGTTAAATAAATAAGTTATATTACGAAGGCTTTATGTGCCATAATAAAGCTATGTCGCACTTTCTAAGCAGATGGTAAGAGATTAACTTAAATAATTTAAACTTTGATATTTAAACAATTACAATTAATTAAAAGAAGAAATGAAAACTAGACTCCTGTTTTATGTAACTCGTTGTTTTCTCCTGTCTGTAACAGAACCTGGCTGCTCTATGAAGCAATACTAACTTTTAAGTGTATTTACTAGGCTTCACATCTCTGATGCGCTACAACAGTGAAATGGATAAATAAGCAAAATTAATCCCAAATTAATCCATAAATGATTGAATTAAATAGTTACAAATAACTAACTTTGGAGCTTGATCCTGCAGTCTGTATTCGGGCAAAACTCCCACTGGATTTCTATGATTGCAAAGCTGAAACAAAACTCGATGGGCTTCAGACTGAACAGAGACTGCAGGACCTACTCTAAGACTAAATTAAATAAATTACATTATTGATAGATAATATATTGGGTTAAAACCCACAAGTGTCTGGAAAAAAATAAAACCATTTTAAGCTTTGCCTTTTTAAAAAATTTAAACAATAAAAATTCCCCTTAATAAATATAAAGGAGGCCAAGTATAAAGTTTCCCCATGTCTTAAAAATACTTGGGTATTGTGACAAGCAAGAAAAACATTGGTTTTTGTCTGAAGCTAGCACACTCTTTGCAATACCATGTCGTTACCGTGTCTGGCTTCGGAAGAGGAGATCCCTATTCCCTTCTGCAGGTTTGAGCGTAGTTTGCTGGTTTAGTCCTTCTCAGGTCTTTGGATTCAGCTTTAGGTAAGAGAGATCCAGAATAAAGCTATTCAACCGAAGTCATCAAGCACATTCTTTGTTCCTTCACGGATCATTAAGCAATATCCAAGGTTTCTTGAAAGTTGAATTCATCTTGGATGTGCCCATGGTAGTAACTCCAGGTATACGGCACAGAAGATGCTGGGATACTATCCGTACAGACTAGTCGTTTGTATCAGAATAAATAAAAGGAACAAGTTACCTTACAGGGCTCTATAGATTCATAAATATAGAGTATATAAACGTAACATATCTATCTGAGGTTTTTTAGTACGGGCAGAATATAGCCTACATTCTGCTCATACGTGTACGTACAAATATATCTACCCACAGCACATGCTACCGACGCTCCTCTTCTGAGATAGCTCCTACTTAAAAGCCTACAAGAGCTGACAGTGACATGGAAGACGTAACACAGGGCCACGAAAGATGCAGGGACAAAAAAAATGCAGCGGTATGTTCAGATGTTCAGATGCAAATGATTTTTGACAAAGATGGCGGAGACGCGGGCATTGATGTATTTGCGACCCCCAGCGCAGAGAAGCCTCACGCGTTCTGCTGAACAAACGCTGCAGCGCGGGCGGTAAGGTCAGCCACAGCATGGCTCGGTGTGATCACCTCGTTCCTGCTGTGAGACTGCGGATCAACGATGGAAACATCGAGGCAAAAACCTAAGCCATGATATTGCATGACAAACAAATTGACCTCATCAGTGTTCATAAATATGTAAGGGGCGAGTGTCAGGAGGATGGAGCCAGGCTCTTCTCGGTGGTGGCCAATGACAGGACAAGGGGCAACGGGTGGAAGCCAGAGCACAGGAGGTTCCACATTAACATAAGCAAAAACTTTTTCACTCTGAGGGTGACAGAGCACTGGAACAGGCTGCCCAGAGAGGTGGTGGAGTCTCCTTCCCTGGAGACATTCAAAACCCGCCTGGACGTGCTCCTGTGTAACCTGCTCTGGCAGGGGGGTTGGACTAGGTGATCTTTCAAGGTCCCTTCCAACCCCTGACATTCTGTGATTCTGTGAAACACTTCCACAATTTGGAGAAAATGAATGATTTCACTGGAGATACAGTTTTGTTATAATTCAGATCTGGACCTACTTTGTCACGGCTATTGGGATGAACTCTGAAATACAAAGCCTGGGTCTTTGCTCACAGCCTTCACGAGAAGCCGAGGGCAGGCTCCCCTTCGTGGGGTCTGCAAAGCCCTCAGCCCGCAGATGTCCCTACGGTGAAGCGTCCCACGTGCCCATCTCTGCGGCGGACACCAGCGGCCAAGCGCACGCCTTAGAGGGCGCCTGGGACTCGCTCCTTGTCCGAGAGGATACGCTTCTCTGCCTTGCGGCTGCGGTGGGAGAAGGGGGCTCAGGAACGACCGCCGGAGTGTTCACCGGTGGTGTGTCACCTCCTGCAGCGGCTACAGGGGCACTGTGGAACGGAGCATGAGAAAAGCGACTGAAACCCAGTGTCGCCTGACACTGCTGCAGGTCGCGGGAGGACACTTCCAGCACGAGACATTTCCCACGAGGGCAATGCCACGTTCAAAACACACATGAAGAGGCTGCTTTGAGTGGACCCTCTTGGCTGGGGATGAAGGTGAAACTTCGATGTGACTGAACCGCCTCAGCTGGGCCCTGCCCTGCAGCGTGCTGGCTCAGGGCTTCTCACTCAAACACCCAGAGGTGTCTGAGCGCATCAGCCCAGACCTGAACCATTCTTTGGCAGCTTCATTCCATGTCTGACTACGAGGCTGCTTTGGATCATTTTCGAATCATGCACGATCCGTCTGGAAATCCATGCTGAAGGAGGTTTTGATTCCCAGAGATGGTACGTGCTGTCAGTTTAGCTGTGAGGATCCTGAATTCACTTTTCAGAAGCCTTTCCTGTCCTGAGCAGACAAGGCTTTTTGATTTTTGTTCTTTTTTTAAGTGTAAGCATTGGAAAATGACTGCAGCATCTTTGCAAAGTAGTGAAAAAGAAGCCCTCATTTAAAGGTAGAGATGGAGCAAAATGGTCTCACTGTGCTCCAGCTCTGGATATAAATTTGGACCTAGGTTTGCATGTCATGACTTGAATCATCATGACTTTGGTCAACCACAATTACATGCCTAACATGTCAAAACAAACTATTGAACTTCCACACGAACTGCTGAAACCCCAGTTTTGGTTCAGGTCGGGATCTGATCTCAGTGAGCCGGGCTGTGGCGGTGCTCAGCACTTACAATGACATCAATCGGTACACTTATATTGCAAGTTTTATCCCTGGGGAAGAGAAAGAAGGGTGTAGGTTACTCAACTGATTCCACATACAGAAGGACGGCTGTTCAAAGCTCTAGACATACAGGAGACCAACTCTACCCAACCAAACAAGTCATACCCAACCAACAAGCTTTTCCTACGTGGCTCTGGAGAGAGGAGATGGACCAGAGTAGTATCCCAACATCTTGCACTTGGAGTCCATGCAGTTCTTGGAGAGATCCCGTGTGGGGCAGAAACAGGAAAAACATAAATAAACCCACCCTTTTGGCTGCGCAAAGAAACAGAAGTGATTACCTGTACAGAGACCAATGGTGCTATATGCATTTAGTCGTGCAAGAGGAGACAATGAACTGAAACACAAGTAGTGAGAATCCTCATCTTTGGTATTGTAGCTGTTGAGGTTTTGGTTGCTCTGTTCCTTGTTCTTTTGAAAAAACTGCATAGGCACAAATTAAAGACAATCTTCAACTTTAAGATGACTGAGTTGTCAAATGAAGCAGCAATCGTACTGGCTTTGCTTTGTTCTCGTTCTTGTCAACCCTTTCCTTGAGATCTGCTTCCTGAAGCGTCCAAGATGTCTGTCCAAACACAGTGTGTTACTTGTTTGCTTCCTGACGTGCTTCCTTGCTTTTTTAATTTTTATTTTTAAATGGAACAGTTTGTTGCAGAAGAAGTAGGTGCAGAAAACGTTTCTTTGGTTTCGATTAAGTAGTACATAAAAAAAGTCTCAAGTGTCTCTAGAGAGCCACGACCGCTCTTGGCTCGCTGCCGCGGCCTCGGCCGGCGCGCCAGGAGGGGCCGTTCACTGGTAAACGCGCACGTTGAGCGGCCGTTTCGGCGTTGGTGCGGCTGCCGGCACGGCAGCTGCAGCCGGGGCTCCGCTCGCATCGGCTGCCCGCCCGCTCCGCCACACGGCAGCCGCCGGAGGTGGAGAGAGGGCGTGGAGTTTGTGAGGCTTCCCCATCGCCAAACAGCCACCCGCACCAGTGGTGACGAAGAGAAAATGGCAAGTTATAAACATCTTTGGCTTGCAGTAATCCTGTCTCTTTGGTGTGCTGTGTTCCCGCCAGCGTGGGTAACTGGTGGGTAAAGGGAACTTAAGGATGCAATAGGTCTAGATGGCATACTGAAGTCATATGCGGCACATCTAAAATGGTCAGTGGCATCTGAAGGGCTCGTTTCTGGTTTTTTCCTGCCTGAAAGTACCATAAAATACAAAAAGAAATGAACAAAAATACACTGAACGCTAAATACGTTTCAGTAACAAGGACGTTGTCGAGGAGAAAGTAGATTCCTGGTAACTAAAAAGGGCGTATTAATGACCTAAAAAAATCTAGATCTTTCAAAACGGTGTGTTTGCTCCGTGTACTGTCGCAGTTAAATTGACCTCCTGAGTGTGCATCTGCGTTAGGTACCAACGCAGAACGTGTGACAGACTGCAAACTGTGCTTGGGGCGCGTGCGGTCGCAGCAGTGCTCCCCGCCGACCTTGGAAGTTGGTCTGCGTCTCGAAACGACCCCTGGAGTGAGCCCAGGGTCGCACCTATCTGTATAGCTACTGGCTTTGTGCTTGATACTTTGAGCTCAAGTGAACTGAACTTTTCTGATCCAGGATCGAGCTACACTTGCTGATTAAAATAAACAAACTAAAAGAAAAAAAAAAAGGAAAGAAAAACTTAAATTTGATCTTTTTTTTCTTTTCTTTCCTAAAACACTTAACAAAACCATGCCTGAGTTTTAAAAACAGGTTCTCGTATTCTTTAGCGTCTACGTGTCAGACTTTGTGCTCCGTTCTCACGCGGCCACGCCATGGCAGCGAGCTTTGGTGCAGGGCGGTGTGGCCAGCACCAGCGCCCTGCCGGCAAACGCCGGGCACGAGCAGGCTGCCCGGGCTCACAGCGGCATCCCCCACCGGCCAGGGCTCTTTGGGGCTCAGGAGAAACTTGCCTCGCAAACGACTTCCCTACGTTTCAGACCAGCTTTGCCTGTCCTGAGCATAGTATTGTATAGAAAGAGGTTAACTTTTAACTTGCGCCTGACTAAAAGCCATGAGAAGTGTCCTCTGTTACAGCCGGGCGGGGGGTGTTTCCAGCAGGATTGTGCTTTAGGTCACCAGTGAAGGGCCCCGCCGCGAAGCCGCTCTCTCCGCCGCGCCACGCCGTGCCGCGCAGCGCCGGCCGCTCGCCGTCACGCTTTGGTACAGGTGCTGGGGGCCGAGGAGGAGCCCCCGGAGCTCAGGTCGTCCTGCCACTTCTCCAGGCTGCGCCGCCGGGCGTTCATGAAGAAGTTGCTGACGGTGGTGAGCTCCAGGCCCAGCTGCTGGGAGATGGTGATCTGCATTTCTTTGGAGGGGCGCTTGTTCTCCTTGAAGATGGCGAACAGCGTTCTGCGCTGGAGGTCCGTGAAAACCAGGCGAGACTTCTTCTGGGAGTTGTTCCGCTCTTTGTTTGGCTCTTGCTCTTTGCGTTTGCAGGCTGGGGAAGGGGAGGGCAGAGACAGAGAGAAAATGAGCGTCAGGACGCGTGTGGCTGCCTGCAGAGCCCACCGGCCACGGAGACGGGCACGTGGCAGCACGTGTGAGCTGTCATGCTCCGGCGGGACCCGTGGAGCCAGCGGTGCACAGCGGCTGGCCGGGCTGGCACCACGCTGGTGCACATGACCCTAGGGCTCGTGATGGAATCCCAGGGGGACAACGCTGGTGTTTGTGCTCCCGTCCCAAAGACCTGCATTCTCAGAAATTATTTTGGACGGGCACCTGGTCATTAGGCATTCGGGCACTGAATTCCCAGGCACTCAGAGCGCTAACCCCGACCATCCCCAGACAGAGCCCTTGAGCTCACTTGCCGTTTCTGGACAGTGCACAACTCCTGCCAGGCATTCCCCAAGAACTGGTGCCCCCATGTCCTTCTGCTCCCCCTTCCCCTGCCCAGCAGCAGGGCACGCAGGAGGGACGCGCAGAGCACCCACCCCAACGCACCCTCTCCCAGGAGAAGTCCGCAGGAGGGAGAGGTGCTGGTGATATGCCCGCGGACACGGCGGGACGGGTAAAACCCTATGGCAGAGAAGGACACGTGGTCGAACTCTGCTCCCAGCTTTGCTCCGTCTCCCCCAGGACAGGCTGCTCCACTCCCTGCATTCATCTTCTCCATCCCCCAAAGGAGGCCTGGTTCTACCTCCCCAACAGCCAGGTCTAACATTTGCACAGAAGTTTTATGACTTTAAACGCCCCAAAGCAAACCCCAGTCAAACCTCCTGTGGCAGCAACTTCATGTGACCACCATTGGGGAAAAAATCACATTCGCCAGCACAAACTGCCATCATCCAGCTGAACCTCCTGTTTGCTTGTTTTCTCCAGAAAGAGACCTCTGTCACCACTTTTTAACCATTTACTGATTTATTGGTGGTTTCTATCCACTGCTGCAACAGCTGCTGTCTGAAAAAGCTGCCAAAACTTCAGACATCTGTTGTGAGATAAACTCCTAACTCCTGCTGGGAGACCCGTTTGCTTACGACCTCGTGCAGAAAAATAACCAGACCTCCTAGTGTGTCTCAGATTCTACAGAGCCCCAGGTTTGCACTTCCACCTGCTCTCTCACAGACTGAAAAGAAAAAAAGAGATGTGAAATTGCAACTTTCTGAGATGAAACAGTAGCAGTGCCTGCTGTTTAGGGGATGTCCCTCATCAGCAATGAGCTCTCCATGCACCCCAGATCGCAGGGACATGCGGGCAGCCCCGGGCAGCCATTGCTCCAACGCCACCACACACGGCTTAGGGCCAACCAAGGCTTCTCCCCGCTGCCGGCAGCTGCCTGCTCGGGCAGGCAGCCACCCCTGGGCACCTCACCCACCCTGCACAGCCACGGGCTGCAGCGCAGGAGCTTGCCAGCAGCTCCATCCTCTTCATCACTGCTCCTCAGCCAAGTCTCGCCCTGCAACGACTGTGTTTTCCACAAGCAAGCTCGGCAGCAGCGCTGGCACCATGCATGGCACTACACGGCCGACATGCTCCCCCTGCACGATGCTCTTCACAAGCTGGCCCAGAAAGGAGGTAACGCCTCCCGAGGGACACCCTCTACGAACGTGCAGCTTTGCTCAAACACACTGGATGATTTTTTCCCCCACGCTTGCCAGCGGCGGTTGCCAGAGCCTGTCTCTGTGGAGGTGACAACGCTCGGGCTTTCACTGCAGCGGGTCAGGCACTGGTTCACCTTGGTCCTTCTCCCCCTGCTCCCCCAGGGCCTTGGTCCCATCCTGACTGCTGGCAGTGTCACCACCCCAGGGCACCGTTCCCTTCTCCCCCTGCCACGCAGAGACTGCCAGGGCTCAGCCGCAGCAGCAGCCCATCGCACACCGGGGGATGCTGCTCCAGCCACAGCACGGCAAGGCTGTGCCGGGGGGGCACCAGGCCAGCTGAGCTGCCTGGAAACCCGGGCCCTGTATATTCGAGTTTGTCTGCATCTGGGTTTACAGCGTGCATTTTGATGCTCCTTCCAGGAGGGAAAATAATCTCAAAGAGCCGGGATTGCAAAGCTCTTTTAAGACAGGCAAATGTCTCATCTGAGAAGAGATCTCCCCTTCCCCCTCAGATCACCCTCGTCACCTTCAAGCCTGACCCTCTGCTTCCCTGGGCCAGGGGTTCAGCAAGTCCAGCGTCCCCAGCTCGCTCCATCCCAGGGAGCTGGGGCGGTTGGGTGGGAACGGCTGAAAGCCACAGGGGAGCGGGTGCGCCGGCAGTGCTCTGCGGGGCCAGCGCCATCCCTCTCCCCGGGGGCCTCGCGAGGCCAAGGGCGAAGCCAGCCAGAAACGCCCATCAGAGCTCAGGCCAGGCGGGGCGGCAGCACCAGACCATCGCTGCGCCAAGCGATGCTAATGGAGCCTAAAAAAAGTCAGTATTAATAGCTGATCTGTATTTATTAGCACAGAGAGAACATCAAGTGCTGAAACCAATACCACTGCCGTAGCATAACCAGATTTAAAAATAGCCTGATAAGGCTGGCTACGCAGGGCAGCAAGATAAAAAAAATCCATATGTTGACATGGTTAGGTAATGTGCTGGGACAAAATAAGTAGAGTGAATTGCTAAGTGGAAGGGTTTTTAAGCAGCCCTGTTAAATAATTCTGCAGGTCTAGAATGCGAAATGAGAACCTGGACCAAAAAGTAAAACTCAGACTGTGGAAATGTCTGTAATTAACCCAAAGTCAGGACTGCGCCCTTCCACCTGTGCGTGAGCACGGCACCACCGGGAGCCTGGCTCGGCTGGGTGGGTAACAGACCACGCTGATCAGCTTAGTTTTGTGCACAGGACAGTATTTCACAGGCTTTCTGCAGGAAACAGGAATATTTTGTTGGAGTGCCCGACCCTGACGCCTCTCTTGTATCCGTTCTCAGCTGCTGAACTCCAACGGCTGCAGCAGAGCTGCCTTGGGAGGAAGGTTGGGGTCGGATCATTCAAAAAACCCCAGGAGGGCCAAAATGTAAGAGGTGGATGCTCCGGAGAGTCTGGCCCAAACCCAGGCTTATGGGGTGCGGGCGAGCGTCCCTGGAGCGGTTCACAGCACGGCCCTCCCGGAGGTGCAGGGCTGCTGCGGGGACCCGAGGCAGTGGGGGGGCAGCAAGGACCCTCCTGCGTGAGCACGTCGGAGGCATCAGGGTGAGCCCGTGGCTGTGTGCCGACGGCAGGACTCGGGTCTCCAGAGGCGATTAGCCCAAAGGCATCACGCGGGAGGGATTTGAGCTCTCTGCCTGCACCTCTAGCACACTCCACAGATACTGTTCTACCGCCTGTCTGAGATGAAAAAGCAGATTTTAGGCTGGATTTGTGCGTTCAATATGTTGCTTTGCCTTTTGTCTGGAATTCATGCGGTGATACTCCCGGCACTGGGGATGTGACAAGCACCTGCATCTTTGCCGCAGTTTCTAATAGGTTCCGGGACACTGGGAAGAGTCTAGTGTTTCCTAACATCACTAATTTATGTCCAGAGATACGCTGCCTTTTACAGTTATTGGTATCTCATAATAAATAATGCAAAGGTATGTGCTTTTCAATGCATTCGGTAAATACCTTCCTTGAACTGTTAAGTTTGCTCTTGAAAAGGCCCCATAAAGGCAAATGTTGTTCCTTGACGTGCATTTATCAGAAGAGAAAAATGGAGCCAGCACTCCAACAGAATGAAGTTATTTTCCAGGAAACCTGCCTACAGAAAGAGAAACGTTTTAACAGCAGAGGGAAGGGAAGCGGCCATCTTGATTCTAAGAACAATTTGATTTATTAACTGCAGTTAATACCGAACATGTTCTGTGGAAGAAAATGGACAACTGGCAAGAATCGAAAGCCCTAACTGTGGAAAAAAGAAATAAAAACCTTCCCTTTTCTTCTACACTGGACTAAAGACACTTTACAGAGAAACAATACAGAAGGAGCTTGAAACCAGATTTAGTACTGCCTCACTTAACGTTGACTGAAGTGGAACCCCACTTAATGCCGCTTACAGGGCATGAAGAGCGGTGCAGAGACCTGGCCCCGCACTGTAGGGCTGTGTCCCTCAGGGAGGGACAGTCTGTCTTCCGTGGGTGTAGTTTTGTCCTGCCACTGAAACTAAGGGAATGTTTAAAAAAATCTCACCTTAAAACAGTATTAGGTATCACCTAGACCTAAAATAATAAAATAAAAAAAGCACCTGGCGTATGTTGAGAGGCGGGAGGCGAGGCAGGTGAGGCACCAGGAGGGGATGGGAACCGGCCCAGAATCTCTGCAGCTCTCAGCACTAATAAGGCTCCTCTCCACAAAGATAACAACTATTCAGATGCTCGACTTTAAATATGCAAGACACTCCATTGATTTTTTATTAGTGTGTTTGCAAGCCTGAGGTTAAGCATGTGCTGAAGTATTTTCCCAGATCCCGGAGGCAGCGAGAGCAGAGGCAGGCCGGCGTCCCTCCTGGCTAACCAGCACAGAAGCGCTCACACGGCGTTTGGCAGTGGGGCAATGTGCCCCCCAAGGACCGTGCCCTGCTTGCCAGCCAGAGGAGAAAAACCCAGCCATCGGGCCAGGCTGCCCTGCGCGGCTGCAGCCCCGGGAACGGCGTAAAACCCCGCGGCACCCGGCTCGTCCGCCTCTGCCTGCGCAGAGCTTCGCTAAGGGGCTGCCTCACCCAGTGCCCTGCACCCGTAAGCCAGCTCCCCCGTTCGGTGAGGCTGGCCCTCCTAGCCATGGAGCGGCAGGGCACCCCGGGACACGGCAGCCAGGGCACCAGTGTCGGAGGCGGCCGGGCTGCGTCCCCTCCGCAGACAGACCCCTCGGGCAAGGACACGGCCCCTGCCACAGGCTCCATCATGTCTTGGGACACACCTCTCTTTCTCAAAGAACATTTGCTCTAAACTGCCCACGTTTGACAGCTTTCAGCACAATTCAATACAGTTGTTCACTTCGGAAGAATCAGGCCCTGACCATAACCGGGAGCTGTAGTGACCGACGTGTACCGTGTTCCAGCAACCCCATCGGCTCGAAAGGCATCTGCAGGGAAGTGGTGATTTTTTTTTTTTGGGTTTGATTTCTGCAAGCCCATCTGAGTTTTGGTTTCCATGTGAACTCCACACGCTTCTAATTTAAGCTCAATGGGTTTTGTCACTGAGTATCATTAAATGGATTATTTCTACTAATAGTTCATTTGTCTTATTTTCTGCAACAGTAAGTCTTATTTTCCACTTTCTTCCTCAGACAAAGAACCCAGCCAGCCCCTGCATTACAAACAGCACCTCGCTGCCAGGCTGTGGATCCCACTGTGCTCCAGCCCTGGCCCCTCTCACTTGGGAGAGCTGCTGCAGCCGGTGGATCCCTGCGGAGTGGGACACACAGCCCAGGACAAGTCCTCCACGGGGCTGGTGAGAGCTCCATGACATGCAACGGTTCGGGTCAGACAATTTGGTATTTTCTCATGACAATTTTTTTTCACTGAAAGATGTCCACCGGGCTCCATCGCTAGCGGCTGAAACAAAGTGCAGCTCGAGCAATCAATCTGCAGTGCCTAATGCCGGCCTTAGGAGACCCAGGAGCAGCGCTGCACATCCCTGCAGGCAGCAGCAGTCCCTATCAGCTGTTCACCCATGCACAGAAAGACCAGTCCTTTTTACACCAACGGCTTTTGCCGCATGTAGGCCACGATTGATTGATGCGGAGCTCACCACCGTGGCTGCCAGCACAGCACTAGTATTCAGCCAAATCCCACCCTCCAAACCCTCGGGCACAGGATCTGGGGCGTCCCTCCTCCCTTCTGCTTCCCCCTGCACTGGTGCTGTCGGGGGGAGATGCGGGGAGATGAGGACATGAGGGTCGCCCGTGCTGGGAGGAGGAGGAGAGGCAGGGCAGGGAGAGGTCCCAGGCCCTGAGCAGTCCTTGGTGGAGAGGAGCTACTTGCAGAGCCGGGTGGTGCCTCATCTCAGCACGAGTTTTGGAAAGTCGGATCTGCAGAGCTTGGGTGGGTGCGTGTTCAAGGGAATGCCGCTGGTAGGTCCGGAGAGAGCCCATGGCCCGCACCTGAGAAAGAGCAATGGGGACCGTGCTGCTGGCAGAGGACGGGGCAAACTCTGCTCGTCTGCGTCAGCGCTGCTCGGAGCTACGCCGGTGGCAAGGGTGCCGGCATAGAAATAACGATTGCTCAAGCAAAGGAAAAAAGGTGGACGTGAAATCTTCCACTGGCTAACGCCACCACGGACGGAGCTGCGGGGAGTCTGGGAAGCGATGTCCCAGAGGTGCGGGAGCTGGGCTGTAAGGGAGGTGATACACCCACAGCTTTAATATCACAAATGGTAGAGACAGGCACAGAGGGACCTGGGGAGACTACAGACCCACCCCGTTTCTCTTCCGAGAGCCTGACACCAGTTTCCTTTGGATACTGGAGACATTAATGAAACATGATTTTCTGTCCTGTGAAGCACAAACACAGTGCAAGCCCGGCTTCTCACGCCAACAAAACACCCACATAAACCTGATGTCAATCCATCTGCCCCTTCAGGTAGCTCCACTTTTAAACCAACTAGGTGAGGGGGTTTTAACCAGAAATCCGGGAGGACTATTGAGCAGTCTGAAATTTCTCAGAGCCACACTTCATGGGCTGATTTTGCTGAAAAAAAGCACCTCCCTTTGTCTTCATCTCCACTAAAGTTAGTTCCCTGCAGTTTCTCAAGTTAACTAACACCCTCAGATAACCCCCAGTTTGATGATGTTTTTACTGGTAACTTTGGACCTATAAAACATATAGCAGATGTTAAGAAGGAGCCAAGTAGAGAACAATATTCCCTTAATCTGGCAGTAAGTCATTTCTCTCTATCGCTCATAAGGATAAGCCGTGAATATTGATCTCCATATGTGGTTTCATGCGGGTGTAGTACAAAGTCAACTAAACCCAGTTATCCTTCTGATGGAACTAAAAAATACTCCTCAATTTGATTTTGGAGAGAACTCAATGTGAAGGAAATTTAATCATGCTAGTAATACTGAACACAATGAAATGACCATCAAAAGGTTTTCCAAAGGTTTAAAATGTTTTTCTTTCACTGCGATTCATTTAAAGCAACCTCTTGTATATCTGCGGTACTACAATCCCCTAAAAAACTAGGCCTCAAAAATCAATTTGATTACCTCTCTGAATTAAGTATGCACAAATGAAAGCAATTTAGATCAATACAAATTAGGTTAAGTACTCCGCTGTGTACAAAATCATTATGTAACAAGGAACAATTTGAATGAAGATGCAAATAATCGCCTTGCCGGGGTGTGCAGCCAGCGCGCCTTCACCTGCTCGTTTCCACTGGCTGCACGCCCACGAAACCCTCCTGGCGTTTGCAATCCCTATGGATGCCCTCTGATGGCACTCGTCGAGAGACACAGAATACACCCACAAACGAGAACCACAGCACAAAGTGTTAATTCCTTTCCTCCAGAGAAGATCCGCCGTTATTGGACAAGATCTCTTTGCTCACCCCAGCCAACCCTCCTGTAGCACCAAGATGTTCCCTACACCACGACTCCTGTCTGGGGACACAGCGGTTCCCACAACACTCCGAGAACGCAGCACACAGCCTCGCTGTTTCCTGCCAGGGTGGGTTTTCTCGGTACTCAACCTGATTTTTCTCTCTCTGAATCCTGCCACAGAAGGAATGCCTTCCTCTCTCTAGGTCTTGCATCCTTCAGCTATTTGAGAAGAAAAGACAAATGGGTTTGGGGACTTGGTTCTTTTATGTTTCTTTCTGGCATGCAGCAGGTCTCAGGTCACCTGTGTCAAATCTCTTGTAAATCTGCTGGGTGGCTGAAATTGGGCTGTAAATTCTGCGGGGCAGGGGCTGCTTCCTCCCGTGCACTGCGGCAACACCCGTCTCAGTGCGGGATCTTTGACAAGGGCCTCTAAGTACTATTGTAATATACTTCCATCATTAATACAGAATAATAAATAATAGATGGGATAGGGCCAATTTATTGCACTCTAGGGCGAGAATGAGTGGAGGCTTGGTGAGCACACAGCACACTTTCAGTGCACTCCTTGTCACCGAGCGGCTGCAAGCTCTAACCGCGCACTGAAGCTGTTTCTGGAAGGCAGCCCCCCAGCTTCTCTTCTGTGGCCAAGGGAAGCAGCGTGCCCTGGCACTCAGTATCCAGCTCTCCCTTCAAGGAAGCTTTTCTGTGAGCTGCAAAGGGAACAGACCCATTTTCTGACAGATTCCTGTCTCAGAGCCGATCGTGAGCTCCTAAGATCTCCTTTCCAATGGCTGAGGGGTGCATAAGCTCCCGCTCCTGCTGGGATCATCACCCAGCCGGTGCAAGCTCCTGCTGTAGCCTTGTTGCAGGACGGGCACTCACGAGATCTTCCTTCTCCCCATGGGCTCCTGTTTTCACAAGAAGGGGTGCAGCTGCCCACAGTTCCCTGTGAGCCCTCTGGCCCTGGGTGCAAGGACAGCCCCGGGGTACCCCACAGGGACCCAGTGACGCTGCAAGGAGGGAGTGGTGGGGCTGCAAGGACAGACAGACACACACCCTGCATGACTGCATCAACCTCGTCGAGGTGCCAAAACACACTCGTGCTGGTGACTCCCAGCTGCTTTCAGCAGTGGCATTCAAATGCCATCGCCTGACAGCAATGAGCAGCGTCACCCCCTCTGCAGCGCTGAGGTACCACTCCCGGGCACCACCAGCTCTCGCATCAGCTCTCATGAGGCTGCTCAGGTACTCTGCCAGTGACAGCAAAACCTGGAGACTTCAAACCGCACTCTGAGTCCTGTGCTTCGAACGCCTGGGAGATTTATGTTTCCTCTTGTTCTGGAGACTCTCTCTTTATGAATCCCAAAACAGTTTCCAGCTGAATTATAACACTTTTCTGTAACAAGGATTTATATTCCCCTTGTCAGAGCGCAGAGCTGAAACCAGACCTTCCCTACACTGAGTGCTCTGCCTGTTGCAGCAGCATCTGCAAGTGATGCGCTGGCACATCCCCTCAAGTACCAGCACATAGCCGTGACCTTCCCTGGAGAAAGGGAAGTGCTTCAGGCATCTCTTGCAAGAAAGCACTGGGAATCTAAAGTTAAGGTAGGTGAGCAAGCACTGAACAGGAGTCTGAAATCTCAGAGTGGGTTAGAATATAAAATATATTGCCTTCTTTTTTCCTGCTGATTACTTCTAGCAGCTTTCCCACAGCTATATTGCTTTGACACCCTCCCGTGCTGTGGTTCCCTCCTGGTACCTCATGCTTCCAAGTCAGAGTCACAAGCCAAGCCCCATGGACCCTACTGCAAGGGAAATTATGGATCTACCCAGTTCTTGCTGTGTGCCTCCAGAACCAAACAGTTTTCAGAAATTCTGGCTCATGCTGGTCCTTACCAGCAACAGCTGGAGGAAAGATGCTTGTGCTGTGACACTGGCTGCCAAGGAAAGCAGCTATGTCCTCACTTGGTTCGGGAACAAGTAGGCCTGACAAGCACAGCGGAGAAGGAAAACGGAGAAGGTGTGTGGGAAGCTCTCCGAGGAAGACTTCCTCATGCTCTTCCTTTCTCCTCTTCAGCTGCGCGCCGCTTGCCAAAGCTTAATGCCTCAGCGCAGGCCCCTCTTCTTAAATGCCCATTATGACAAGATGAGATCTGCTGGAAAATCACCACTACTCATAAATATGTTCCCTGCTTACTTAGAGATATTTTGGTCTCAGAGACAATTTGCGTTTTGGGAAACTGCCAGCCTCTATCGCTTGTCTAATAAGTCCTTTGTGCAGCATTTACCAGTGGTTTGAGTCCCCTTTTTTCACAATGGAGTAGTTTGATTTTATAGCTCAAAAACCCCAAACAACCCCAAAACACTCCAGTTTCTGTTTTGATTGCATTTCTATCTGCCATCAGTGAGTTGTCTCGTTGATCTTATCACTGAACCCATTTGAGATTAGTCTGTTTTGTATGATTTTTGCGTACAAAAATCCTCTACAAATCAGAAAGCCTTTTGTGCAAACGTCTGCAAGACTGATAGAGCTGGACACAATATCTTTTACCTCGGAAAAAGAGATGTATTATCTGTCCCATTGGACATAATGCTTTCTCTGCATATTTGTCTCCAAAGTATGATGGGGCTTTTTCTGGAGAAGACAGGAGACAAGATAGGAGTCTTAAATACAAACAGATTGCAATCAGAAGAAAGGGAGCAATTTTTTTTGCTGTGTCTAGTGGGGATAAGATGAGAAGCAAAGGATTTAAAAGACAAAAAGGGAGATTAAAGCTAGTCATTAAGGACTTTTTTGTACCTGTAAGCCCTGGAAGAGATTGCCTAGGTAGCCTGAGAAATCCCCATCACTGGAGACTCTTGAAGAATGGGGCAGACTGTCAGGACAGTCTTGATGTCTCAAGTCCTTTCCAGCCCTGCTTTCCCTGTTAGATTAATTCTCCATACACCTGCAGAGCCTTGTGTCAACTCTGAAGGCAGCCACAGGGGAGCCCCTCTGATGCGAGGAGTCTGCCACTTCCAGTGCTTGGAGACTCAGAACAGACGTGCTGGGTTACTGGCAAGAAGCTTGTCATCTCTGAGTAATGTCTAATTGGAAGGGATGAAAAAGCCACCTGCAACTGGTGGATGGCAGGAGCATCTAGGACAAGATTTTGTGAATAACAGGAAGGAGGAGAGCTAGAGATGAGCAATCGGGGCCACAGTGCAGAAGAAAGAAGCGCAAAGTTTGAGTCAAAATGCAAGGGAAGAAACTTCATCAGTCACTGGAAAATAATCCTTCTGGCAAAAATGTTCTCTCCTTCATGTGTTCCTCATCACAAATAAATCCTGGAGTTTTCAGATGCAGAGGATTACTTGAGTCTGGGATATTTCAGTTCAAATGGTGATGGCCAAGAGATACTAGGAAAAAACAAGGTGCTGGAAAAAAAACTTATAAGGAAATACTGAAGAACAGATTGGAAAAGCTCAGAATGAGTAACACGTGCTGATCGACTAATTGTCCCTTAAAAATGTAGAGGGAAAAAAAGATAAAAATGCATTTAATGACTAAAGTGGCCAGATTCATCTTTATGAACCAATCAAGAAATGGATAAAAACTGGTTGTTTGGTATTCAAACTTCTGCAGGGCAGAAATGTCTTTCAGAAATAATGTGGAACAAAAAGATAGGGCAGGATATTATTTCAGAAAGTTGGTACATGAGAAATATAATTTATCACCCAGCACCACAATTTACCGCATGGATTGTTCAAACATAACCACTAATCTATATCTGAAGAGAGTACTAATATTTCAAGCCACTAAGCACCTCTCAAAGAATCTTTATGTACCTGTATATTTAGTTCAACACTAAGAAATAGTTTTATATATAGATAATGCACTTGATACAGATGCCTTAATTTTTAGCTGTAGCTATAGACAACAAAACAGTCTCAAAATCCAGAGGAAGCAGCACTGGGAACGGCACACAGAGGGAGGGGATGGACACAACAGCCCGCCCGTCCGCAGCCCACCCCTCGCAACCAGCTACAGCGCAAGGCCTGAGGGCCTGGAGGGCTGAGGGGTGCCCTGGGGTCTGCTCCACCGGCGCAGCCCTGGCCGAGGGGGGGTGTGGAGCTGCCCACCCTCCATCCGCTGCTATGGCCCCCCCCATGCTTCACCGGGGGGCAGGGGCCCCTGCCTGCCCCGGGGCGCTCACCCCTCTCCTGCCCCCCCCCCCCCCCCCCGCTCCCCTCCCTCCCTCTCCTGCCCCCCCCGCTCCCCTCCCCCCCCCCGCCCCCGCCCCCCGCCCGGCCCCGCCGCTGTCCGTGGTGCTGACGGTCCCGCCACCGCTCCCGCCGCTCCGGCCGCGGGGATTTGAGGGGCACACCCCGCCCTCCCGGGCACCGCTCCCCGCCCGGACCCCTGCCGCGCCTCCCGGGGGGAGGCCGGAACCGGCCCGCAGCAGCCCCCCTGAGCTGCGCTGCGTGGCGAGACCCGCTCGCCACCCACGGCAGGCGGAGGTCACGGGGTCGAGGTCGGGGAGCAGAGCTTGTCCCCGCCTGGGCCACACGGAGAGAGACCCCCGGGCGAGGGGCAGGCCAAAAGCGAGCGCGGAACCCCCTCGCGGAATGCGCTACCAAGGGGTATGGGCACGGCGCGGCCAGCGCGCCTGTCCCGCACCAACGCACCACTGGCGGTGTTTTGGGACCGAAATGTTTAATCAACCGTGACGTGATTTAGCAACAGGGCAACGCAAATAAGCAGCGCCGAGCGTTTTGCCGATCGGCCCGGAAAACCGGCAAAGGCACCGGTGGGGAAGGGGCCGGCCCGGGCGGGCTCCGCCGTGCCCACGGGCACCGGGGCCAGCGACCACCCCGGGGCACCAGCACGACCACTACTCACCCAGAAACACAAGCTCTGCCCCCGAGGGGCCTCACCCGGCACTCCGGGACCCGCCGGAGCCCGGCGGCTTGCCGGAGAAGGCGGCACGGGGCTGTTGGCAGAGCGCTCTTCCCGTGTGTGCCCGGTTCCGGTGATAACGGCCCGCGGGTGGGCGCTCCGCGGGCAGCCCGGGCGTGGGGACGCGGCTCCGTGCTCGATTCACCCGAGCCGCGGTTGCACCCTGCCCTCTGAACCCACTGCGCAGATAACGCATCGGCTCACCTAGAGATCGTCCCTATTTTTCACCCCGGCAGGAATTCAGGGACTGCCCGACGGGGCCGCAGCCAGCCAAGGCTTCACCGAGGCGGGGGGCGGGGGCGGCAGGCTCCTGCCCGGTGCCCCCGCTGCTGCCGGGCTGCCCCCGCCCCGAGGGGCAGCCCCGCTCTCCCGGCAGGAGGGAGCCGGAGAAGGGATGGGTCTGGGGGGCGATGCCGCCCTCGAGGCAGCCCGAGAAGCCGGGGAGCGGCGGCTCTTCTCGCCTTTCTTTTTGCGGGAGAAGCGTTTGTCCGACACCCGAGGCAGGTCCCCAAAAGACCCGTCCGTGCTCCAGCTGCCCCGGGGGAGGAGCCCGATGTCCCCCGGGAGGGCACTCGCCGCTTCCCCCGGCTGCAGCCGCAGCAAGAGTCTCGCACGGTCACGCCAAAACGATGTTTTTGCCTTCGGATCTCCAAAGCACGCACCGAACCGCCTGTTCGCGTCGTGAGCTGCCCGCAACTCTGCCCGGGCCGCCGGTCCTGCCCGCAGCCAGCCTGCCCTGCCCGTCCTGCTCCAGGCAGCGCAGAAACGCCTGAGCACCCTTTTAAAGACCTTTAAAGACTCCTAAGAAGAGATAATAAGGACAGAAATAATGAGAGAAGAGAGAAGAGAGAAGAGAGAAGAGAGAAGAGAGAAGAGAGAAGAGAGAAGAGAGAAGAGAGAAGAGAGAAGAGAGAAGAGAGAAGAGAGAAGAGAGAAGAGAGAAGAGAGAAGAGAGAAGAGAGAAGAGAGAAGAGAGAAGATTATTATATATCTTCTGTAACAAGAAGAAATAATAAGCACACCCCGCTGCTACGGCTCCCACAGGGAGAAGAGGGGATTTCCTTCAGAGGACAGCGGATTTTCATCCCGTTTGGGAAAAACTTACAGGAGCATGGGGCAAACAGCTGGTGTTTTTCAGAAATCTGAAATACTTTTGTTTTTTTTTCCCCCTTGCTCAGAGGGATTTTAAACCAGTGAGTAAAGGGGAAGAAGAGAGCACCGAGGCAATGAGGCTGCATATTCACACGTGGTAAAAATAATAATAAAAAAATCAATTTCCCAAAGGAAATGGTAATTTGCAAAGGTCTTTCCTGCTCTGGCTCGCACTCCACAGGGAACCCGTGCCCACTCTCTCCAAACTTAACTCCTGGATGCAAAGGCATTCAGGGAGAGCTGCGAAAGTGGAGACCCAGAATTATGTATATCTCCATGTGCACGGCAGAAAATCAGAAAGCTGTCGCCCAGCGGGTGCATAGACAGGATTTCTGATTTTTTGCCCCAAACATAGGGCTCCATGGGGAACCCCCCAGCCGAGACCGGTGCTGGGAAGGAAAAGCACCAGCAGCATTACTGGAAATGAGCCGGCTCAAGTTCCAGATCAATGAAAACTGGGTCCATGCGTTTATGCTCCTGTTGCCAGCATTAATGCTCTTTTAATCTTCTAAACATTATCTGCATCGATTTCCCTCTAGATACGGGTTTGTTTGAGAAGGCGACATCACCGCGTGCTCTGGCAAAAAAAACCAACACCCAACCAACCCCAAACCCTTTCTGTTCCTCTGGTGCTCCTGTTGCAGCCAAACCTCGGGACCTTCATTTGGGTGAAAAGACAGAAGAACTGGATACCCAGGGGGTGTTGGAAAGGACGGGAGGAGTTTGCAGTCGCCGTTAAAGCTGAGAGGGAGATGAGCATCCCTGCCCCGAGCCCTCCTTGTCCCGTCCCGGCCAAGTCGGGCTTCGAAAGGGGCTGCAGAGCCGGGCGAGCCCCGCAGCACGACAGCGGCGGCCTTGCAAGGTCTCCTTCACCTTGAGAAAGCATCCTCCGAGGGGATTTTGGAGCCCCCAGGCCGGTGGCTGTCTCACCCACAGCATCTCCGGTTAGGGACTACGGCCACCGATAATTCATGGCTCCTCGTCCTCCTTGCTCTGCCGCATCACACCCCTCGCCCGGCAGCTGCGTGCGGCATCCCCCCGCACCCACCCCCTTGCAGGGCGGGGAGCATCCCACCGCCTCCAAACCGGAGACACCCCCCCTGTCCCGTCCCCGCCCCGCAAAGCCGCTCTGCCTCCCGTTCCTTTGCGGGCTGTAGGGTGTGAGGAACTCCCGCGGCACCAGAGCGCCCAACCCCGCCAGACGAGCGCTTCCCGTGGAGGGGAAGGCAGACGGGCGGCCCTGCCCCGCGTCCTGCGTTACCGTCGGACCGGACAGAGAAGCGAGCGGTACCGAACACCGTCCTGCCGCCACAGCGCGGCGGGTGCGCGCCCCGGCGCTGGCACGGCCCCCACCGCGCCGGAAGAGATTTCGCCGGGTCTTCCCCCTCCGAGACCACCCGGGGCGGGCGCTGCCGGGGGTCGCTGTGTCCCCCGTGCCCCCCCCCCAGCCCCGTCCCCGCCGCCGCGGCCCCCGCAGAACAATGGGGGCTGCGGCGCTCCGCGGCCCCGCCAGGGGGCGCCCGCGCGCCCTCCGCGGGACAATGCGGCCGGGGCTGCGCGGGGCTGCGCGGGGGCTGCGCGGCGTTGCCGCCCCCCCCCCCCCCACCGCCCCCCCGGCTCCGCCTGCCCCGGGGACGCGGTCCCCCCGCCCGCCCGCCCGCCCAGCAGCGCTCGTCCTCTTCCCGGGAGCGGCGTGCGGGATGCTCGCTGAGAGCGCGGAGCGGCGCGTCCAGGCGCGCAGGGTTGCCCTTCAGCACCCGGCCCCGGAGAGCTGCCCCGGCCCCGCCGCCCGGCAGCGACAGAGCGGGGCTCCAGACCGGCGGCGGAGAGCGCCCCTCCGTCCGCCCCGAGCCCCCCGCCGGCTGCGGGCCGGGCTGCGCAGGTGGCGGCGCCGGGGGAGGCGGGGAACGGGCCGGCCCCGAGCCCTTGTCCTCCAGCCCGGCCGCTGGGAGCCGAGAGCGTTGCAAGGGGAGGCCGCCGAGCCGGGCCGGTGCCAGCGTGAAGCGCCCCGCAGGGGCGGCCAAGGAGGCGCTCGGCTGCCGGGGGGTCGCTCCCCGCCGGCCTCCCGCGGGGCGCCGGTCCGCACCTACCTGCCAGCCGCAGGGCCGACATCCTCTGGAACTCGGGCTCCTGCAGCCACTTCCACATCCTCCGGAAGGTCTCCCGGCCGGACTTGAGTTTACTCCAAGGCTTAGGGTTCCGCAGCAAGTCCGAGAGGGTCCCCTGAGAGCGGCACAGCACCCGCTGGGCGAAGATGGCCTGCGGGATGCTGTAGCGCTTCAGCTCCGCCGTGATCCTTTGTGCCACTTCTTTGGTGTTGATCTCCTCCAGCTGCCCCGAGCTGCTCACCTGCGAGCCGGAGGAGGAGGAGGGCGGCCGCTCCCGGCCGGCGGGCAGCGCGGCCCCGTGGGGCGGCGGGTGGCCCGGGTGCGCGGGGTGGTGCATGCCGTTCAGGTGGGGCATCATGGCGGGGGGGGTCCCCAGCCCCCGGGAGAGGTGCTGCTCCCCCCGCGCCAGCATGGCCGCGTGGGCGTCGAAGTTGGGGCTCAGCATCTTCTCGTGGCCCGGCGGCCCGTAGCCGTGGAGGCCCTGCTGGGCGTTGTGGAGGGGGCCCAGCCCGTTACCCAGCGGCGAGAGGCTCTGCCCCATGCCGGGCATCTCCTTGTAGGGCCCGTAGAGGTTGTTGACGGCCGGCAGCCCGCGCTCGTCCCGCATGAGGGCGAAACTGCCGCTGACGTTGCCCGAGAGGCGCTGGTGGTGGTGGTGGTGGTGGTGGGCGTGCGGGTGGGCGTGCGGGTGGTGGAACTTGTCGGAGACGGTGGAGATGGGCGGCAGGGGCTGGAGTGGCGTCAGGGTGGTGTAGGTGCTGCTCATGCCCATGCCGGGCGGCGAGGACTCGCAGGGCATGCTCATGGCGTGGTGCAGCGGGATGGAGAGCTCGGGCCGGTACTCGGCGGCGCCGTCCAGCAGCGAGGCCATGCTGGACACCATGGCCGGCCGGGCGGCGGCGGGGGCCAGCTCCTGGTGCGGCGGCGGCGGCGGCGGCGGCGGAGGCGGCGGAGGCGGCGGCGGCGGCGGCACCCGGAGCGGCCCGGCGCTGCGGCCGCCGTGGTGGGGGCTGGGGCTGCCCATCAGCTCCGGCTCATGGCCGGCCGCCCCGTGCAGGCTGCCCAGCGGCTCCATCGCCATCTCGGGGTTCATGGCGCAGGCACCCGGCTCCCCGGCGAGGCATCGACGGGCGCTGCGGCCGCTCCTCATTCACTCATGGGGGCGGCGGCCGCGCCCGGGGCGGGGGGCAGCGCGCCGCGGGCCCGAGGCCGCCCGCTCCGCCGGCCCCGCGGGCAAGCGGGCAGCGGCCGCTCAGCCGGGCCCTCGCCGGCCCCGCGCCATGTCCTCGCCTCGCCGCCGCCGCCGCCGTCTGCGGGCGGCGGGAGCTGTCCAGGGCGCGCTGCGCGCACAGCCTGGCCGCGCCCGCGGGGCCGGGCCTGCGCCACTGACAGGCGGCGCGGCCGCGCGGGCCCCGGCGCGGGGCGGGGCGGGGCGGGCCCGCCAATGGCGGCGCGGGGCGGGGCGGGGCGGGGCGGGCCCGCCAATGGCGGCGCAGCGCCGGGCGGGGCGGGGCGGGTGGGCCGGGAATGGCCGGGCCCTTAAAGACGCCGCGGCCCTTTGTAGCGGCGCCGGGGTTGGAAGGGGGTGTCTTGCCGCTGGGGCTCGCCTGGCCGGGGGCTCCTCACGCACCACCGCTACGGGGATCCGCCGCCCCGGCAGACCGCCGGCGGCTCCTCCCGGGAGGCGGCCCGGCCCCTGCCCCTCAGCGCCCCGCGTCACCTCCCGCCCCCTCCGCTCCCCTCATGCGCCTCAGCCCGCCGTGACCCGCCTCGGGCTCCTCCCGCCCCCCGCCCCCCGTCCCCTCAGGCCCGGCCCGGCTGGGTCAGCGGCTCCCCCGAGCGGCGCCGCACCGAGCCCCGGGAGGCGGCAAGCCCCCCAGGCTCGCCGGTGCCGGTGCCCTTCTAGCCCCCTGCTCCCGGCTGCCCGCGGTGCGGGGCGGCGGGCCGGCCGCGCCGATGTCGCCTTTGTGCGGAGGCGGCGGGTGGGGGGCCGGGGAGCCCTGACCCGTTTCTCCCGCTCGGCGGCCCCTCCGGCCGCCGCGCCCGCGGGGAGACCGCCCCGAAGCGGGGAGGGGACCGGGGGCTGCCCCGGGTCCACGGCTCGCTCGGCGGCGGCGGCCCGGCCCCGCAGCCTGCCCTCGGGGATCCCGCCCGGGCCGGGGCAGCGCTCTCTTGCCTCCCTGCCCGACAGCAAGGCGCGGTGCTCCTCTGCCTCGTCGGGTGCGTTGAACGCGGCACAGCGCGGCTCGGTCGGTGAGAACGCGGAGCGGTAAATGAGCGGCTTCGGTCACAAAAGAAACCCGTGTCCCCGCGCCAGCCTGATTTCACGCGTGTGCGTGATCCACGGACGCACACGCCGCCCCCCCCCTCCGCACGCAGACACCCACGTCTCCCCTCTTTCTGAGGCCGAGCCGGTTCCCCAGGCTGCCTCTTAGCCTCCAGGCAGGCCGAGCCAAGGGGCACGAACCGGCATCAGCACCACCAGCGGGTTTGGGTTTGGGCTATGGCACGTCTGCCCTTGCCAAACCCAACCGGTGGGCGACTGCTGGGCCATTGATGCAGTGCTTCGAGCTGCGAGCACCCATGGAGCTGTGAGCACCCATGCCGATCCAGCACATTACCGGCAGTCCGCTTGGCACCGAGCTGCGCCCGCCTCGCAGCTCCGACAGCCACCAAGCGCCCTGTCCCTGGCACGCTGCTGCACGGGGGAACCCACCGCCGTCCTGCCCGGCGGGGCCCCGGGAGGAGGTGGGCGCTGGGGGCTGCGCTGGAGGGGAGGCTGCGGTGGGAAAGAGCTTGGGGGGCCTTGAGCGCAGCCGTGGCCTCGGCACATGGCGCGGTGTCGGCACTGCGGGGAGAGGCAGGGAGGGATGGAAGCGGGCACAGGGCGGCGGGTGGGCAGCCGAGGAGGCTGGGGGGCAGGCAGGTGAGGAGGTGGGCAGCATGGGCCCAGTGGGAGCAGGGCCCGTGGGGACAGGAGCCCCCAGCACAGGGCTGGCGAGTGGGGACCTGCCTGCTCTGCCCAGGCCCTGTGCCCTCCGCACACCTCAGTGCTGGGCTCCCGCCCTCCCAGGGTGGGCCGTGTCGAGTCGTGGTGGGCTGTGCCATGCTGTGCCAAGACTGTGCCGCACTGTGCCAGGACTGTGCCAGGACTGTGCTGTGCTGTGCCATGCCGTGCCATGCCATGCTGTGCCGTGCCATGCCATGCCATGCCATGATATGCTAAACCATGCTGTCCCTGACAGTGTTGGACTGTGCCATGCAGGCTGTGCTGGCTGTGCCGTGTTGTGCCATGTTGTGCCTGTCTGTCAGGCTATGCCATGCCGTGCCGTGCCATGCCATGCCGTGCTGTGCCATGCCATGCCGTGCTGTGCCGTGCCATGCAGCTGCTCCCAGCAATGTGGTTCCATCCACGCCCCCCCCCCCCCCCCCCCCCGCCCCCTTCCACTTTAATCAGTAACGCAGGGACTTGCGGTTTATGTCATCCTTATCTCGGGCCCCGATAACCATCTCTGCGTTTGTAAAGGTCCCACCCCCACCGTGTCTTTCCTGTAACAAACTGGAGGAAAACGGGGAGAAATGTCACCTTGTTGATAGCGAGAGTTCAGCCTGCATTGGGCACTGGGGAGGAAAATTCTGAAAGGGCCAAGGGGGAGAGGTTGCAGGGGCGGTGTGGAGGGCGGCTGTGGGCAGCTGTGGGCAGTGTGGTGCGGGCAGCGTGGCGAGCCAACCCTCCTGGGCCCAGGTGCAGGCAGGGATGGGTGCTGGGCATCCCTCTGCTTTGGGACATGCAGGAATACCGCAGGGCTTGTAAAGAAATGCACGCTGGTGAGTGACAATGGCTGAGTGCTGTCCAAAAATGGCTGTGTTTAGTACTCTTCCCGGGTAAAACACCATGCCTGACCAGGCCACGCTCCAGGGCACTCGGAGTCTCCTCACAAACAGGCTGTGTATGATAATACCCAGTTTCTCTACAGATTCCCACTATGGGTCCCAAAGCCAGACGATCCCTTTCTCTCCACGCTGCCGTCGCCACGCGTCCTGGAGCTCACGGTGTTTTCCAAGCTGCTTTTCAGCACTAACCAAGTGGGTATAAAATGAAGCTCCCCCACCCCAGCTACTCCTGCCCTTGTCGGCCTGTGGTGGGAAAGAAGAAAGGAAGGAAGAAGAAAAAGAAAGCCCTGGCGTGAGGTGCCTTTGTTCCGGGCAAGTTATGCGTGAAATCTTTTTGTCCTTCCTAAAGGAAGGCAAAAGTTGCAGCTGATCTGGGGAAAAGAGGCAAGTTGCAGCCCTCCGGGGGCAGGGAGGGGAGGGGGGTGGGAAGAGAGTGATGGGAGCCAGGTGCCGCGGATGTGCTTTTCCTCCTTTTCCTCTTCCTTCCCCTTCCCCAGAAGGGCTGAGGTTGGAAGGTACCTCTGGAGTCAGGCACTCCAACCCCTGCTCTAACCATGTGACGAGCTGGTGGCAGGACGTGTTTTTATAGATACTCAGCTCCATGCCCTCCCGCCGCTCCTGGGAGCCACCAGTACCCTCTCACAGAGCGGGAACCGTTACCTAAAAATTACGGTTAGTCATACTTTGAATTTTAGCTCCATACGTTTGCAAAGATCTTCCAACATGTTTCGTAACTTAAATGAAATACAACTTTTTATTGCACAAAAAATGAAGTGCGCTGTTTTACTTGATTGTGTATCGATCCCCTTTTCTTTCAGAAAAGCCAGCTGCATCCAGCTCTCGCAGGAGCCGCCTAGCCCCCCTTTCTGCTAGTCGGGGGCGCTTGGCTTTAGTGGGGTCTGTGCCGGTGGGCACAAGACCGAGCTCCCCACCTCGGCAGAGCGGCAGAAGCGCGGTGGCCCGGCAGCAGGGAGCCGAGCTGCCGTGTGCCGCCACGGCGGGGCTGGGGGCTGGCACGGGGGGTGTGCAGGTGGAAGGGGCATTTGCCAGCGCCTTTGGAGGGCTGGGCTGCACCCATCTTTTCCATCCATTACGCTTTCTTTAAGTTAACAGAGGAAAGATGAGAAATTGATTACTTTTTTTTTCTGACAAAATGGTATTTTCAAAATTCAGCAGACCAGGCCCGGCTTTGACCTTTTTTTTTTAAACCTGTGCCTGATTATTGCGTTCCGTGGTGATGTTACATTACACACGGTGGTGTCTAATTCCGGCCTCTTGCCAAATTGATGTCAAAATCTTCCTGGTGATCAGCCCACAACCGTACGAACGTCAGCGCGTGGCGCGGTGGCAACCCACGCGGCGGGGACGTGGCTGCCATCTCGCAGCCATCTCGCAGCACGGGCACTGCCGGGGGCCGCGGCTCGGTGGGGGCTGCGAAGCTCAGGGCCGGAGAGAGCGGGAGGGGAGCTCTGCCTGCTGCCCCGCGGGCACCGCCTGCTTCGGCCTCCACCATGGGCTCGCCAAACCTTTCCTCCCGTGCGACGGAGGGTGCTGGGGCGTCCTTCGGCACCCCCGCGGAACACGGCCCTGCCGCCGGCCGTGCCGCTGGCAGCTGGCAGGAGCGGTGCCAGAGCCCCGGGGCAGCCGGTCGCTGCGGCCGGCCTAACGAGCTCGGGCTGCCCGGCGGGGAGCGGTGTTCCCTGCCCGCATGGCTGCCTTTGCCAGCGGCTCTCCCTCTGCTCTCGGGGGAGGGAGGTGTCTTTGTTAGCTTTCCTCCTTCTCCCTGCCCGCAGCCAGGACCCCCTGAGACGCTTCCCCTGACAGAGGCAGCAGTGCCCAGGGGCCGGCGGGATGGGCTGGACCTGGTGCCTGGCCTGGCCTGGCCGCATTCGCCCCGGGCATTCTTGCTCAGCATCCTTCTTTTTTTTGGCTGTGGCTCCCCTGGGTAGTTGAATTTTAATTCCTCTCCTCCTTTGTTCACCAGGGGTTTGACTGCAGTTTCCTCCAGCACCCACACCCATCTCTGAGCATGGGGAAGAGAAGGGCCTGGCTCTTCAGCGCTGCAAAACTGTCTGGCTGACCCAAACCGCCTGTGAAGGGGTGAATCCAGGGATCCACCTCCTGCGCTCACAGCCCTGCTTGCCCTGCTCATGATAGTGCTGGACGTGGCACAGGCAGGGGTGAGCTTGCCCTTAAAATATCACGAGCTGGCCAGGGATGGCACACATAATTTTCACCTGCTTTTAAACAAATATTGCGAGTGTTTTCTTTTGGTATTTTGAAATTGCTGTCGCAAGCCTGTTCTGCTCTGCAGAGGGCAGAGGGGCCAGCTCCAGCCCCCCGTGATGTCTTCCCAGTGACAGCAACGCAGCTGGACACGGGTCTAGGGGGGCTTAAACCTGCATTGGCCCCAGGTCCATCTGCCGTCCAGGGACTAAGTTTTGCTCATGAGAAGCAGACCCAACCTTCCTTGTGATTTTTCTCCTCCCAGGCAGGATTTCAGTTATTTAGAAGTAAAGGATGAGTCAGACAATACGAGAATTTTTCCCAGAGTTTTTCTGTGGGCAGTTTAGAGGGTAAAACTGAGAGCGCTAAATCAGTGCAAACTGATAAACAAGAAAAATGGCTCAGGGGCTACCTGGTGGAAGGGAACCCTGGACACGTTACTTGCCTCCACCACCAGCACCCTCTGGCACCGGCACCAAGGGGCAGAGGCACTTGGGACCCTTCCTCGCGTTTGTCAGTGGATAGATGAAGGAAAGAATTTTTTCTCTCCCAACACTACACCAGAAACTGAATTATGGGGCAATAAACCCCAGCCTGAGCGGTCCTTGCAGGGCTGTTCTTGCTAGGGCTTCCCTGAGGGGCTGCCAGCCCCCATGCCCCTTCACCAGGCAGAAACAGCAGCTCTTTCAGGGACGGGGAGTGCATTCCCCATGGCACGGTGTGGGAAACCAGGAGGTGCTGGGTGGAGGCTTTGGGGGCGGTTGCTTCCTGGGGGGCTTCAGCTCCACACCTCCCATGGACAGGCCCGGCCTGGTGCACCCCAGCCCCTGCTACGGGGTGGGGGGGCAGCGGGGCCATCCCAGTGTGGCTGATGGCACACTTGGCTGGCGAGGGCCATGGTTAAAGATTAAAACTGGATCCAGTTTGCAATATTTGTCTTGGGAGCAGGATGGCCCTGGCTTGTTTGGTTTGTGGGAAGTGTTGGGAAATGGTGACGCTGGTGTGGAGAGACCTGGCACGAGTGGTCCTCACGGGGGCATGGGGTCCTGGCTGTCCCGGGGATGGGGCGGTGCTGGTGACAGAGGCAGGACAAGGAGGAAACCCAAGGGAGGGGCCCACGTTGACGGGTGCACCGCAGGTAGGACGTGGCTGCTCCCCTCCCTCGCTTTGCAGTGTCGTGCCTCTCAAGTGGAGACAGTGGCACCTGCTTCTCTCTCATGGTTGTTTTGAGGATAAATATATTAGCTCTTGGTGATGGAAGTATGCAGGCAGCATAGACAGATAATGCTTTTTCAGTTATTTTGCACTAAACATCACCTACTAAAGCATTTTTCAGAGGTTGCCCAAACTATTAGCCTTACTCTGGAAACATCCACCCAGATGTGCCGGGACCGCGAGTTGTCCAGGTTATGAGAACGTAGATGGGTTTGGCAGAGCTCCTCACAGGAGCCAGCAAGGACTCCAGGCAGCGTTGGAGCAAGCAGTGAGTCGCCTCTTGGCCTGGGAGCTGGCCACAGGGCAGGAACAGGGCGGGAGGGATGGGGTGGCTATGACAGAGCAGGATGGCAGCTCGCGGGGCTCCAGACTCACCTGCGAGGAGGCCAAGAAGGTCACGGCTCCAGCTGCACTCTGGTGGGCGAGTGTCTGCTGGAACACCCACCGACACCACCGAAACCAGGAGAGCAGTGCCGACCCGGGGCTCGGGGCAGCCTCCAGCCCTCAGCCGGGTGCAGGCGCCGTCTGGGCAGGGCTCCTCAGCGTGACCCGCTGCTGGGGCTGCTCTCTGCCATGGCACGTGCCCACAAGCTGGCCCCTTCCGTGGACATCCCCCCACCCGAGAGCTCAGCGGGGGCGGCCACCTGCTTGCCGCAGGGTTCGGTGAGAGGCAGCAGGACAGACGTGCCGCCCTCAAGGTCAAGGGCTGCTGCGCTGTGGCGTCCGCCGGCACGGGAGGTGAAACCCACAGGCTAAAGCGGGGCAGTCTGTCCTTCTTACTGGTGCAGTGGAGGTAATGGAAGTGGGTTATGAGATGTTCTCGGGAATGTAATTCACTTTAACAAGCAAATACCCTGAGCCAAGCTGTGTCCTGATTTACATGCTTTGTAACTCCAGGTATTTCACGGGAGCGCAGAATGGGATCCATCACACCAAGCTTATTGCGCTGCATAATGATATAGGGAGCAATAAACAAAGCCCTTGGCAACTCCTCTGATGAAGTTTTCCACTAAAACCTTTTGTTTAAGGCCAGACCCGCAGAAAAGCTGACGCGCTGCTGTGCAGAGCAGAGAGCGTGCAGAAACCCTCCCAGTGCCAGCCCGTCATTACCCCTGGCAGTCAGCGGTTCAGGAAACGATACGAAGGAAGAAGCGGACACAGATGAGTTTTACAGACTTCCAATGCACAATAAAACATTTTATTTAAAAACAACGCATTCGATATTGTGTTTTGGCACATGAGTCAACGTTGCAGGCACATTCACACCAAAGAACCACATGGCGGAGAGATCCCGAGCGGATCGTGGCGTTGCTCCCCACGCACGATGCTCACGATGGGGATGCGGTGCTCGGTCACAAGCAGAGCCAGGGCCTCCCCCACCGGTGTGCCCCCTGTTTACAGGCACGAGGCGCCGCGCGGGCCATGCTCGGGCCTCGGGGCTGCGACTGCCTCTGGCGGGAAACATGCCAGCCCACGGGCCCGATCCCGGCCCCGCCGGCGCCGCGGAGGCTCTCGCGGCAGCGAGGCTGGACACCAGCTTTGCTGGCAACGCATCGCACACCGTGCGCGGCTTCGCCGTTCACCTGAGACTGTGCCCTGGCCCTTTATGAACATCAGCCATTTAAAAATAAACAATGCTTTTAGTATGGCCGTTAAATAATGACTTCTTTATTACAATTATGGCATTCTTTTTCTTTTTTTTTTTTAAATATTTATCTTTTTTATCGAAAACAACTCCATCAGGCATTGAACTGTATAGCCATTAGAATAAAGACACATTCATTTACAGAAAACCTGCTTTTTTCTAGATGATCTGTTTTTGCAACCTCCATTCATAGTTAGTTACATTTCACAAACGCTTGCTTTTTGGTATACTCCACAATTAAAACCGGTAGCCAAAATGACTTTGTTTTAATGTATCTTGCTATCATCCACTGAAAAGATGCAAGCAATGAAAATACAAACCCGAGATGTATAAAAAAAGAGAAGGTAAGACACGTATTTCCACTCTTATGTACACCCTCTCTTCAGATCCTCCGCCCGGCAGCCCGATCCCCCCCCAGCCGTGGCACCCAGCCCCACACTGTGCCCACCCCGAGCTCCCAGACGGTCCCTGCTGTGGGTGTGGGTCCTCAGCACCCATCCCACCGGCAGAGGGGTTGGAGAGGATGCGGTCACCGCTCGCCTCCGGCTGCATGGGATGCCATCCCAGCAGCTTGGATCTAGTCAGAGGGACTTCTCTCAGTTTTGTAGACTAAAGTGTTTTGTACTCACAAATATCGACCGCGTTACACCACGCATACCTCCACGTAGCCATATTTGCTTGTCTAGACATTCAGCAGTGACAGTGGGTGTTTTCCCTGAACCGTCAGGAGTTCATGTGGGTAGACAGAGGCAGGAAGGTTTTGGGCCAGACAGAAGGGAAGGAAGAGCCCAGCCAAGGTGACACCGAATGCAGGGGCCGTTTACCGGCAGCCGGCACCTCCCTGCCCCGGGGAGACGCATTGGGCAGCGGGCAGCAGCTCACTTACTTAATGGAAAGGCATTTTCTGCCTTTCCAGAGAGCCCCTCCTTCTCAGCCACTGCCTTCTCTGCACCCTTTGGTCCCCACCTCTCCATCAGACCCCACTGCAATCTATCACCCGCCTCCCGAAGCGCAGCAGCCCCGGGCTGGACCTTCTCCGAGGGCACCTCCAAGCCGAGGGACACCAGCCAGTACGGAGGGCTCCTCCGGCGCTGCTCCCCGGCACCCAGGGCTCATGTCCTCCAGCTCAAAGAGAGACATGATTTTCTACAAAACGGGAATTACCCGTGCCGTGAGCCCGGTGCAGTGAGAAAAGGACACCAAGACCAGACCTGTCGGTGCAAACACTGCGGGGGGGTCACCCCACTTCGCTGCTCTGGCGTGAGGTCCTGCAAGAAAACCAGCCTGAAAATGGGGATTTGGGAAAGAGCCCAGTGCGACTGCGAGGCATCAGGAGGGTCTTTCCCTGCCTGGGAGGGCAGAAGCCCTGAGCTCCCTCTGGGCCGTGGTTGGTCCCACCACTCAGCACAATCTGCCCGTCCCCTCTGGTCTCTCTATACAGGCAGAATTCAAAGAACATCTAAGGAAACAGATAAAACCAAAAGATGCACATTTTAAGACGGTTTTCCACATTGCAAGAGCTCAGACAAAAAATATTGATACTAAGAAGCAATTTACTTTGGGCTGTATTGCGCCATTGATTTTGGGGCAGAACTCCCCATTAAAATCAATGATTCTGAAATGTTCAATGTGGTTCTGAAAAATCGATGGGGAGTTTTGCTTAAAAATCAATGATATAATATGGCGCTCTGTCAATAATTTTTCTGTATTCCCATTTCCGAATATTTGCAGTCATTTTCGTGCTTCCTTCTCTGCACTCGGCTGCTCTTTGTGCCTCTGGAACGTTCCAGCTGTGCTGCCAGGGCCGTCCCCCGGGGCCCACGGGGTCTCGTCCCTCTCTGGGGGTGGGAGCGGGCTGCAGAGCACTGGGGCTCCCCCAGAGCCACCCCCGTGGGGTCTGCTGCCTTCCATCATAACGGGGCCTCGCTGCCAGCGGGATGAACCTGAGAGAGACGCTCCGTTTGCTTAAGCACGATCACAGAAAGGTACCGTGCGTCAAACGCCCTTTCCCTCGCCATCCGCTCCACAACTCGGGGGCACGTGCGGTGCTGTGTCCCTGGTGCTCTCTGGGCTAGGGGCAAGGGGGGGCATCAAAGCCCTCCCAAGCACGGCTGCGGGAAACAGGCTGGGGGGCGAGCTGTGGGGAGAACAGAAATCCCAACTGTGGGCAGTTTTCCCAAGGTTATTTGGGATGAGGAAGGGAAATCGAATTTAAAAAAAAAAAAATCGTGAAAAATTAAAAAACTACCGCAGGGCTATTCAGGTTTTTGGTTTCGACTTTGAATTTTTATGTTCTATCTTCTCTCCCGGAGAAGATGAGCACTGCTCAGGAACAACCGGGTGCACACCAAAACTGACTGGGCTCTCGGGGGGGAGAGGCGGGTGCTGCAGCTCTGCCTGACCCAGCTCCGCTCGGGCTCTGCCGCTCCAGCGCAGCAGCCACGCCAGCCCTCGCAGCACCCTCGGCACGGGGAGATCCACCTGTGCCACCAGCCCTCTCTGGGGACGCTGCGGACAGGGTTGGGTCACAACAGGCGGCCCACCCCTTACGGCAGCCCAGCACCTTGCAGTGCACCCACGGCCAGTCTGGATCCCTTCCCATCCCAGTTTCAGTACGGTTATGGGGCAGGTTCATCTGTTCCCACACGGGACGAGCACATCCAGCACCCTTGGCACTGCCCGTGCCCGCCAGCGGTCCCGCTGCCGTCCAGGAAGGAGGTGCGTGGAGCCGCCGGGGGGGACGTGCAGTGAACCCCCTCGCCCCAGGCAGAGCGTCCCCGTTGCAAAAAGGGCCTCATGGAGACACACGAGGCGCATGGGCAGAAATACGTCGGTTTAGGCTAATGAGTGTTTACTTGCGACTACGTCTAATTTAAAGGAGTTATGTCACGTAAATGCCGTGCAGCAGCCAAGCAGGGTCTGCCAGGGCAGCTTCCCATTGGGAGCCAGCAGCCGAAAATTGTACAGAGCACATCGGCCTCCACGTTCATGCCAAGATACCGGTAATAGTTCACGTTTCTTTAATTTGCTGATTAAAAATGATTGTTCCCTACATGAAATTGATAAAATGTCTCTTAATTGCAATATCTGGCATTAACCACAAGCCAGCAGGCATCACTTGGGGTTCGGTGTGACCCTTCTCTGCCGGCTGCTAGCTTGGACATGCCGTCCGGGCGTCCGGAGAGTGCGATCCCGCAGCCCTCGCTGGCAGGGCCATGAAGGGGCCGGGGAACTCGGTCCTTCCCCAGGGGATGCGGGCAGCTGCAAGCGCTGGGGACAGCCTGCCCCAGTGCTCTGTGGGGGTCTGCGCCCAGCACAGCCCAGCTCCGCTCTCCGGCCTGGGCCCTCGCGCGCAACTACAACACAAATAATACGTGATAATATCAAGAACAACTCGCATGGCACCATATGGCATAAGACACCACCACCACTGCACAACTATGTCTTCACGACTTCATGACAGTTGCTAGAGTTGTACGCTGCTGTAGGAGCGGAGATGAGCGCAGGACCGACACGACAGCACGGACAGCTGGGCGCAGGGGAGCCCCAAGCCCCTTCGCAGTGCCCCCCAGCCCTAAACAGCCTTTGGAAAAGCAAAAGCCAGAAAATGTGGGATAATTAAAATGGGGAAGAAAGCCACCAGCTCCTTCTCCAGCTGGGGCGTAGGGGAGAGCAGGGGCCCAGCTTCGGGGGCCAGTGGAGCTGTGGTGCTGTGGTGGGGCGGTGGAGGGCACTGGGAGATGCTCCAGGCTGCTCACGTTTGGTGTTGTACTCGAGATCTCCTTCCTCACCCCCTACGTCTTCTTGTAGGTAAAGAGGATGAGAAAAATCAAAATGTGCTGGTTTAAAGTATGATTTTAAATGGGATTTTGCATCTTCTTTCAGTGTATATTTAGTTCTCAGTGTTGTACAGAATAGTAGAAAAATGTTAAAATACCTGTAAGCATACTTGTAATAAGAAACCCAGTTATTTCACAGGCTCCTTTATCCTGAGACAAAATGGCCAACATTTTCAAACCCTAAGTGACCCCAAGGTTTGCCCTCTCTATGAACAGCCTGTTTTTCAGCGGTACTGAGGAAGCTGTGTCTTCCCCTGGCTGCCTTGGATGGCTGTTGGTGACTGGGAAACGGAGCCACCAATTCAGTTGTCTGACCATGGATTGAGAGATGTAAATGGGGAAATCTGGTATTTCCTCTTCCCTGCACTCCTGCCCTGCTCACTTCCCTTTAAAACACATTTTTAAAAATCCCAGTGCCTGGCTCCGGTTGCCGCCCGGCCAGTCGGTTCCTGCCCAGCCAGCCCCGTGTGCCGAGCCAGGGGCCGGGAGCAGGGCAGGCTTGCATCCCCGCCCCACGGCGAGACCACCGGGGACAACTAGAGCCTCGCTGACCCGAGGGGCCAGCCAACCCCTCTGCCCTGTCGCTGTTCACTGGGCTAACGAAGGCAGCAACTGCTCCCTGCAGACCTGGCATCGCTGGGCAGCACGCCCCATCAACGGCGTTTTGGGTGGGGTGTACGGAAACCCCGAGAGTGCCGACGCCTGCAGCTCCGCGAGGGGAAACACCAGGCACCACCGTGGCAGGTCCCACCGGGCAGAGCTCACCGGGGCGGCCGCTGCGCCCGGCCGGCTCCTTGTCCCTCAGCGCTGTGCACACCGGGAGAGGGGAATGGGGAGCGCTGGCGGGGTCGGTGGGTGCAAAGGGACGGGCGGGAGCTCCCGTGCTCCCCGCTTGGGGAGGAACGTCCTCCCGAAGGACCCCCTGAGGGTGTGGAGAGAAGGCACAGAGGGAGGTGCCCCTGCGCCAGGGTTTGGGGTTCTTCTCACCCAACACATCTCCAGAGAAACCTAAATCTGGTTATCCTGGTGGTTTAACTTCAAAATCAACAGACCACATGTTATCACACGGATGGGAATGAGCGTGTTTCAGCCTGTCTAATTTGGACTGGGATTTAAATGGAATTAAACAGCTGAAGTATTCTGAGAGCAACAGAAATGCCTAGCTATGGTACGAGCCATGTTGTGACCTTCTTCACATTATTCTCTAAAAAATGTAAAATTCAGTAAATATGAAAATATGCAAGCGGCGGAAATGAGGATCCACACTGAAGAACTTGCAAGCAGCGATGAACTGGAATTGAGTGGCTTGCTCAATTGCCATGGCAAGAGACATATGCTGAGCTATTGATAGCAACATATACAAAATAAGCAAAACCTTTTAAAATTAGCATTTCTAGTTCTAATCCGGAAGGAACAATAAAATTAAGAGACTTAGGGCATTTAGTGGAATGCTAAAATATGAACTTATCTTAAAACATACTCAGTGGCATATCTATAAATGCAAAATATTTCGATTTTGCTGCTGCATGAATAGCATCCACGGAATTCGACAAACGCTTCTGCACTGCTAAACTGAATTGCTAAACCCTTTGATGAGCAGTGACAAGGGCGACTAAAAAGCATCTTTATATTATGGAAAATATTTTAGGGTGGGGTTTGTTTTGGGTTTGGTTTGGGTTTTTTTTTTTTTTTTTAGAATTATATCTGAAGGGTGTTAATTCGGTTTTGGGCACTTTTTAGACAATCATTTGGCACTTCAAGATTTAGGTTCTTAGGCACAATGCGACAAGGTGAGTTTGGCCAGTCCTTCACCGTGCATCCTGTAGAGCAGCTGGAACTCTGCAGGCAGCTGGTGGGACTCCTGCCACTTGGTCGTGAACTTCGTTCCCTTCTTATCATAGTAGTGGTACGGGAGGTCCTCCCTCGTGTTGGGGTCGAACCCAAAGGGCCAGAATCCGTACAAGTGGATCTCCTCACATATGGCAGAAGCAAGGGTGTACATGAGAATACCTGTGCTCAGCCGCTTGGGTGACAAGTGCTTGTTCTTCCAGTACCTGTGGGAAAAACAAAGGCACGTTAGTCTGGGGTGTGAGTAACGCTAGAGGTTTGCTGTGAGGATGAAAAATTACTGTCTGGAGACCGTCCGTGCCGCCAGCTGAAAGCCTGGGCAAGGCAAGGCTGCTCTGCAGGCCAGGCTGTGGCGCCCCCAGCAGCACCCATGACCTCCTGTGGTCCCCTTCCGAAGGTGTTTGCTTTTTAACCAGGAGAGGCAGTGCCTCACCCAGAAGAGTAGGGCTCGGGCTCGCTGGCTCCTGCTCACACGCGCGGTCGCTAAAGAGGTACAACGCCCTCCCGCTTCGCTTCACTGCAGCTCTCCTTGGACCACCCCGCCGCTGGCTGCCAGCGTCCAGCTTGCTGTTCCCCTCAGCGGAGCTTTGCCTGTGCAGCCCCCCGGCCCCCTCCCAGCGATGGACATGCCGCGGTGCGAACGCCCACCCCACCTCTGCTGCGCCGCGGGCGCGGCTGTGAAGAAACAACCGAAGCACTTCCCGAAGCTGTGTTTGCTCCAGACCCAAGCAGTAGTGGGTCCTGACGGGCCAGGCTGTGCCCACCCGACCAGGCGTGAATAGAAAAATGAAGAGCTTGTACAGAGGGACAGATGGGTTTTGACGAGAGAAACGCAAGGCAGAAACACAGACCTGTTAACGTGCTGCATTATGTTTCCTGGCCAAGCCAACTGGACCTTCAGTTGCCCTCTGTGCTCCACGAAGAAGTCAACCAGCGTTCTCGTGACGGTTGCTGACGTGTGGAAGAAAAAAGCGGGGATCCAAAGAATGGCCCCGTCGAGCTTTTTCAGACTTAAAAAGAAGTTGTTGCGATCCTGAATGGTCAAAAGGTTGTTGTAATACTTTTCCAGGATGCTGGGGTTGAAGGTTGTAAGATTTGTTTTCCTTCCAACATCTTTTTGGAAAGCCTCAGTCGGAGCAAAATTGCAACGGAAAACAAAATCAGATTTATCTATTTCTTGCCCGCACTGACTCCCGGTGAGGATCCCGCTGTTTCCAACCACGGCGCAAATGTTGTAGTGCTTGTTCAGGATGGGCGACACATCAGGCAGCAGCGACCTGAAGTTATTGCTGATGGAGAAGACATACTTATGGCTGGAATAATCGTAATGCATCAGCTGTCCAATCCGAACACTATTCTTGGTCAGAGAAAAATTTTTTATTACGTCAACATGCTGAAGGATTTCTTGCCTAAAATGAAAAGGAAAAAGAAACCATGGAGTTACATTTCCCCTCTTTGTGCAGTGCAGAAATTTTCTTTCCAGCTAGACTTACATTTTTCTTCTTTTTTTTTTTTTTTTTTTTTTTTTATAATGTAATAAAGTAGTTTCCTGGTGTGACGGCTTTTAAATGAATATAAACAGGTAGGGATTGTGGAGCGGGGTCCTCACCTGGAGCTCCACTTGGCTTTACTGGGCGGCCCTGACTGATGCCAGCTAAGGATGTATCCATGTCTGTTGGAGCAGCATCAGGATTAAAATATCGGATTCCCCATGCGAGTTGGTGGCATGCAGCTAACAGCACAGCCCTCCACAGTCCTCGTGCTGAGGGGCGGGCGCAGCCCTGCTCTGCCTGGCAGGGGGTTTTCTGCTGGTGCTTTCCGTGTGCATTTCACTTCTGGAACTGGACCGCGGGTCTCTGGTAACGATGGGTACCCTGTTTGCCACGAGGTACGTGAAGCAAAACCAAGCGGTCCAGGATATTCAGAAGAATTAACAGGAACTGCATTTTTAAAAACATATGGGTTTTGTGCTCTCATTGAGGAGCTTTGAATCACAGAAACAAGTGACAGTTGCTGTCTCCATTTATGAGAACGTAATTCCTTAACGTCTCACTTGGGCAAACACACTGGTGTTTCCACAAGGATCTTTAAGGATACTACAAAACCAAACCTGCTCAGGAATTTCCCTAGCAGGGCATAAAATTAGAAAACAAATACCACTTTATTTGCTCATGTTTATGGAAAACAACCAACCTTTCTTCCAGCTCGCATCCTCCGATGCCGAACCATTAATGGAGTCCCACTGGGTGCCCTAATTACGGGTTATGGCTAACGGATGAGTGCAAAGGCAGGTCCTGAGGCATGAGCTAAAACCGTCAGAGGGGTGGCACAGAGACAGACTCAGGGAGGGTGAGCTGGTGGTGCTGGGAGTGAAGCAATACTGGGGGGTGGCCACTGCCACACCAGCCTGGGAGGTCCCGGGGAAAGGATGGGGCAGCAAAGCACCATCTTCTCTTTGCGGGCCACGGCTCCTTCGGGGCAGCGGGCAGCGCTTGTCGGCACTGGAAGGGCGTTACTGGTCCCACTGCTGCGCTGGGTAGTGACCAGAAGGGAAGAGTGAAGCCCAAATCCTGCTCGCTAGCACCCAGAGGTGCAGCAGCCCCACCCTGACTCTGACGGCTGCCTGGCTGCAGTGCTGAGGGGCCTGGGCTGGAGCAGCATTGCAACGGAACTGCTCCTCAGGTGGGATATGTCAGCCCAGTCACAAGGTGGGCTCTAGAACAGCAGGCATGTGTCAGGACAACGTTACATTCCGAGATGGTAGTAGCTATCTGAAACGGATAAATGTTTTTATTTGCTTTTAGAGAAATTTTTATATATATATATATATATATATATGTATGTATCTCAGTAAATATGTATGTTTAAAAAGGGTATAAAGTATATATTTACTTTTATATATGTGTATATATATATATATATATATACATATATATATATATATATACTTGTACATATATCTATAAGTAAATCCAACGAATAAAAGAGGCTGGCCAGTCACTACCAAGCTCACATCACAGTGAGAAAACTGAAAGCAGATTTTACTTCCTATTAAGCACAGATCAGCTCTGGGGAAGCTGAAGGAACTGAGAAAACCTTTCCATTGCCACACAGCAAGAAGGTCAGTGCAACCTGCAGACAGGAGGCAGAAGGCAATGCCCAAGAGGGGTGTCTCCGGTGGATCTGGGCTCGAGGGCACCCAGCTGAACCCTCAGCCCGAGGGGTGCTGGAAGGCAAAGCAGCACTCCACTTGCTTGGAACTGCCCTTAGCTGGGAAGTTTAGCTGGGCCTCCATGGACACAGCATTTCATGGCTGCTACAGTCCGATTTGTTTCAAATTTTAAAACCCCAGCCATTTATCTCGACGTAACAACGATTTCCCCTGCACCACGGGAAACTGGGTCACATTCTGTTTGGTGAAATAACGCATATTGCGGTCCTGCTCTGAAATAATCAGTTCTTCCAAGATAGCTGTAACCATCTGGGGAAGTGCTCTGATTCGGCCTTTGTCTCTCACTGCTGGCAAATTACTCAGAGCTCAGGGTATTTAGAAGCCCCTGATTGTGATTTCTTAAATCCCAGGCGGATGGCGACAACCTGGGGGAGGGTGAGGAGGGGACGGGTGGGCACAGCGCCCAGCTGCAGACTCACCTCTGCTGTGCGAAGGCGGTCCGGTTGAAGGCCCACTTGGAGGGCTTCTCCTGCAGCTCCTGGCTCAGGGAGTTCGTGATGGGGATGAACGAGGGGTCCAGGAACTTCAGCGCGAACTGTGACCTGGGAGCGAGCGCACGGACCCAGCGGTCACACACGACAGACCCTCGGGGACACACACGCACACACACTCATGCACACATGCACAGACCCACACGCACAGACCCACGGGGACACATGTGCACAGACCCCCACACGTGCACAGACCCACACGTACACACACGCACAGACCCACACGTACACACACGCACACACAGACCTGCCTGGTTGCACACGCACAGACCCAGCGGACACGCACACGTGGACCCACATGGTCACACACACACGGCCGGCCCCACGCGGCCCCACGCGCACGCACACGCACGCCCGGCCCCGCAGCCCGTCACCGGCCCGGCCCCGCGGCGGCCGGCATCAGCACCGCGGACAGCGCCGGCCGCGCCGCGCCCCGCCGGGCCGGGTTCTACCGGGCCGTGTGGGGCTGCACCGGGCTGTACTGGGCTGTACCGGGCTGTACTGGGCTGCACCGGGCCGTGCCGGGCTGTACTGGGCCGTGCCGGGCTGCACTGGGCCGTGCCGGGCTGCACCGGGCTGTACTGGGCTGTACCGGGCCGTGCCGGGCTGTACTGGGCCGTGCCGGGCTGCACCGGACTCTACTGGGCTGTACCGGGCCGTGCCGAGCTGCACCGAGCTGCACCGTGCCGTGTCGGGCTGCACCGGGCCGTGCCGGGATGTACCGAGCCGAGCCGAGCCGAGCCGTGCCGTGCCGTGCCGTGCCGTGCCGTGCCGTGCCGTGCCGTGCCGTGCCGTGCCGTGCCGCGCCGGGCAGGGCAGGGCGACGCCGGGCTGCTCCCCACCTTTCAGCAGCCCCTGGGCACCGCGGTTCCCACGCCCGGCCAGGGCCCTCCGCCGTCTCTCGGTCCCGGGGGAGGGACCCCCCCCCGCTCCCCGCAGGCCCCGGGGCACACCGGCGGGGCGCGGAGCCGCGGAGCACGGCCGGGGCCGAGGGCGGGGGGAGCCGCATCCCCGCTGCGAGCCGGGGGCTGCGCTCGGGCCGCGGGGCCTCGCCGGGCCTCTGCCCGGGAAGAGCCCGGGAGGCGGCGGGGGGTCGGGGGGGGGGGGGTGTCGCAGAGGAAGGGCGGACCGCCGGCCCCGGGCCGTTCCGCGCCGCGCCGGGCCGCGCCCTCACCTGAATCCCGCGTGGAACATGTACATGCGGGGCCCCCCCGGGCCGGCGGCGCGGGGGGCGCCGAAGATGTTGTCCTTCTTGAGCGAGACGTAGCTGATGAGGGAGAGGATGAGCAGCGCGATGCTCAGCATCACCAGCCCCAGCACGCTGGCCACCCGCACCATCTTGCAGCTCCTCATGCCGGGAGGCGGCCCCGCGGCTGGGCGTGTGCGGGGGGGGGGGGCTGCCGCGGGGCTACATGGGGGGGGGGGGGCCGGCGGCGGCGGGCGCGGGGGCGGCGGGGACGGGGCCGGCACCGCCGGCAGCCGGAAAGAAAATGGAGGGACCGAGCGGCGGCGCGATGAAATGGCAGCCGAGAGCGGCCGCTCCGCCGTCCCGGCCCCGGCAGCGCCGCCGTGCCCCCGCGGCGTGCCCCCTCCTCCACCCCCCCCGGCAGCCGCGGCGTACGCACCGGCAGCCCCGGTGTGCCCCCCCGACAGCCCCTGTGCCACCCCACCAGCCGCAGTGTGCCCTCCCCGACAGCCCCTGTGCCACCCCACCAGCCGCAGTGTGCACCCCGACAGCCCCGGTGTGCCCACCCCAACATCTCTGGGGTGCCCAGAGCACCTTTCCCACCGCCTTGGGGTGCTGTGCAGTGACATCCCAAAAGACTAGGGGTGGCCCAGCCTGGCAGTCACAGTGACCCCCAACAGCCCCAGTGCCGCAGTGACACCCCCCAAGCCCCGTGAGTGGATGAGGGGGCTGAATGCGGCTGCAAGATTTGCCGCTGGCTGAGCCATGGGAGGCTCGGGCTGCTCGGGCCCCTGTGGCTTTACTGGAGGACCCATGTCCAGGTGGGTGCACAACATCCCCCTGCTCCCCAGCACAGGGCCACGGGGCCATGGGATTTCCCCGCGACACCATAGATCACCGTCTGGCACGTACAGCACTGCGGGATCCTATGCCAAAACCCAATGCTGGTTCGGAAGCCCCCTTGTTCTTTAAAAGCCTGGGGTTTAGGGCATGCTGCCACCTAAAAGAACCCTACTGGTAAATAAACTGTCCCATAAATCACACAGCGAATTTTATGCGAACTCCAAGAAAGCCTGACTTTTGTAAACTGAGGGATGGCTCTTACGAACATGACTTCTGCATGCTGCAATACTTTCAGTGTTTCTTCAAACCATGTTTTTTTCCTCATAAAGCTCACCCCCATAGCCAGCTCTACCTCTGAGCACTGAGTTCACAGAAGTGCCTGATAAATAATAAATACTGTCTTTGTAGCACCATCCTTGCTCTGGGCTATATCCTACAAGATCTCCATGCATGAAGTGCTCTTTGAAAAGGAGGAACATGAGGAATTTGCAGGGTAGGTTTTTACGTCACTGCGTGGTTCTTCAGCCTTCGGTGGGAGTTTGGCCTGAGTATGGCCTGGAGGTCTATATCCCAGTCCTGTGGGATGCCTGTGGCTTTGGCGGGGAGAGAAAAGGATGGGAATGGGAAATTATGCTGTTTTAATACAGGAGGTAGGTTTTTTAGATGACTCTTCACATGGTTTCTGTTGTTGTCCACCCAGCCTCACCGCGTTCACCCACATGTCCCAGGGTATACTATCCACAAATTTTCACCTTTAGATGTTTTGGAAATCAGTTCTTGGGTAGTTAACATTGGCTTGTGTAGTTTCTGACCGCACGTCCTGGGGCTGGATATAAACCTCAGAGTAAGACTGCACAGTCCTTGTGTCATACCCCTTTCCGCTTCTCCAGCGCTCCTCAGGCAGAAGAAGAACTCCCAGCCGTTGGGTTTTGTACAAAACTGCCTTTCACCAACTGCCTCTGTGAAAGTCAACAAGCGAGATCAGAGTGCTTACAGCCAGCAGGCTGCTGGACAAGTGGGGCTTTCCTCCTCTGCGGCTGGCCCAGCGATGCCCTGGAGCACACCAGACCTGTCACCCAGCGGTCAGGCACAAGCTGTGAGTGGGTCAGGGGCTTTTGATCACGAGTGGGTGAGCAGCGTGGGAAGGCTCCGCGCTGTCCCAGGCAAAGCCCCTGGCAGCAGAGGCAGACGAACCCTGTCAGGAGACGCAGCCTAGGCAGGGCTTCGGCGCTCTGAGAGGGACGTGTCGGCGGTGCTCCGGTGTCACTGTTGCTGGGGACAGCACAGCCAGAACGGCGTGCAGCTGGTGGAGGGGGGTCGATGGCATGCCAACCCTGGGTTTTGGACCTGTTTTGCCCCCTGATCCTGCCCAGACTCTGTGCAAATGAGATCTGAGAGGAGATCAGGAAGGTGCTTTGGCAAGAAATGTTTGAAAACCCTGCCGTGCACTGCAGCCGCTCTCCCTCTGACCCCGTTGTGAGCCCCAGCCCCGGCAGCACCGTCCCCAGAGCCTTGTGCCAACAAGTTGCAGTGGAAACAAAGGCAGTTCTTGCTTCAGATTCTTCAGAGATAGCAATATGTCAGGAGCCCCTGGAGAGGCTGAAAGTAAATGAATCAGTGCTAGAAAGTGAAGGATATCATCCGTGCTGAATGGTGAAAAGGAGTCCTGAACAGTATCTTCATTGATTTTCCTGTAATTGACACAGAAGCTCGGCTTGCCGGAGGCTGTGGGCGAGAGGAGTGGGGAGGCCCAGGTACAGAGCTCCCTGCCCCGGGTCTGGGAACATTGCTCCTATATTAGGTGGCTTATTTTTTGTGCGAAGCTTTGAAGGAAGTGGTGGGTTGGTGAGCCAGTATTTTCACTGTTCACAGCGTGCTTTGCAAGACAAGGCGCAGAGAAGGATGTATCCCGTGCCTCCATCCTCCTGCGGCTTCCCACCGCCCCCGCAGTAGCAGTGAAAGCCCTGGCGTACAGGTTACGCCGAGTCCTTGGCTGGTGATAAATACCCGTCCTTAAGTGAGCTAGAAAATACAACAGTGGCACACAGTAGGAAATCTGTAGTTACTACCGGTTAGGTTAGATTTGAGGCTTTCCAAGGAGCAATGTGCCTTCCGTATAAAACCTCTCTGCCTGCAGTGCCCCAGCGTAGGTGGTGGGACAGACCCTGCTCCCCAGGCACTCGATGGACACCTGCCCTGCCGGCCGGCACCCGGGCAGGAGATTTCTGAAAGGAGATGTCCCCGCGACTCTCTGGAAGGGGTGAGCACTCCTTCCAGCACCTCTGACGGGCCCCCTGTGCTTGGCCCCGACGAGGAGGTGCTGGATGCCCCTGCAGACAATGCCTTCCTGGGAAGCGCTGGGTGCAGTGTTCCTCCAGACGTCTTTCAAGTCCCCAAAAAATCAAATCTGCTGCAGCAAAACACAACCCTGCCACGACTTCCCTGCCTGCGCCCCAAGGAGGAGAGTGGCCCGGGGGCTGGCAGCATGCAGACCCCCTGTGGCCATCGCGGGCAGGCAGCGCTGTCACCGCTGGCACAGCCCCGAGGCCACGGTGGGTGCGGAGTGCAGGGCTGGGAGAGGGTTTGGCTGTGACTGCGAGCGGCATTAGCATCGTGCCCAGGGCGGGTGCCAGGGCGCGGCGGTGCTGGGCAGGGCAGGAGGACCAGCCCCGAGGCCCTCAGCGGCCATCAGCCTCCTGCCAGCGAGGAATCAACATCCAGCAGGTGCATCTGACGGGATTTTTACTGATGCTGGAAAAGACTGAGGAAGAGAAGAAATGTGTTTGAAACAGAGACAAGGATTCAGCCATCCGGGGCAGAGGAGAGACGGATTTTCAGCAGTGGAGAAGTGCAGCTACACCACATAAAAGAAACCAGGAACATCGATTTGCTTTCAAGCCCGATGGAGGAAACACCCCTCGGGTTGGCTGTCTGCTTAGGAAAGGTTCCCACTTTTTGACTTATTCATGGAAACGGGACATAGTCTTTTTAACTCTACGGGCAAGTTGTGCTTTGAAGCTTCAAAATCAACCTTTTCTGAGCTATCTTTGCGGTTTCCCTCCCTTCTTTGAAGCTGGTGTTTAGGGTCTCCAAGCATAAGGGGGTCTCGGTCTGACTGACTGCACCCAAAATAGTTTTAAAATCTCTTTAAAACCAGGTGCTTGTCAACCTGCTGGTGTGTGAAGATCTACAAATTCATTACCCGAAGCGTTCTCCCTCCCCAGCCGCATTTAGCAGCCAAGGCTGTTGGTTTGCAGCGTCTCCACTCGTACTGAAAGCGCGTTCCCCGGGGAAGGCGGTGAGGAGCGAGCCACCTGCGGCTCCCGTCACGCTGCCGCGCTAACGAACCGCCCTCTCCCCAAGTCCTAAAGCAGCTGCAGCAGCCAGCGGAGGCAGGAGCCAGCTGCGAGCGGAGCGGCACAGGGGACGGCACCGCCGTGGGTGCTTGGGGCCAGGTGCGACCTGGGCTGGTCCCAGGCAGGACCTAAGAGGGAACCAGGCTGGACCCAAGCTGGACCCAGGCAGGACAGAGGCCGGACCCAGACCAAACCCAGGCGGGACCCAGGAGGGACCCCGGCCATCTCAGCACCAAGCCCCTGTGGTTTCCCTGAGTCACTCCCCTGAACGAAGGCCCTGAGGTTTCTGCTGATGCAGCGCCGGGGTAGCTAAATGCTTTGTTGAACGCCTGCCCGAGTGTGCCTAAGTGCTTTCAGCCTGGGTGGCTGCTGAATTTGGTTTCCTGGGACAATTATTTTGAACCTAAGTACCCAAAGTCTGCTCGAGTCCTTTTCTAAGTGCTTAAGTTAGTTTGTTTTAAAAATCTGGCATTGCATCCTTATACCTGTGGTCAGACCAGTCCCAGATACATATTTATTTTAATTATATTTGCAAAAATGCTTGCTGGGCATAAAGGGCACGCATCTCTTTCTGACTTTATGATGTACAGGCTTTCTTTCAGGCTTTGAGCGCTCACTTTCTGGCAGCCCCAGGACCCCACTGCCCATCCTCCTGAGCCCCAGGCACGGGCTGGCCCACACATTGCTCAAGTCTGCAGGAATTCAGCCCCAAGCCTCAGCGGGAAACAGTGTGAAAACCCAGGAATAATCCTGGGATGCCAGCGGGGAGGGAGCAGCGTGGGCGTAGTTGCCTCCTCCACTCACTGCTGCTGCAAATGCGAGACAAGGGTGAATTAAGCGGGGCTTCACAAGCCTGGCAGGTGAGAGCTGGGCAGAGGTGACAGCCTGGGACAGGGGAAGCTCATGCGCACGCAGGGGATGGGAACAGGAAGGCTGCAGGCGTTGGCCCCAGCCTGGTGGGCTCCATCTCTTCACCCCAGCTCCAGGTTACGGCCAGGCACAGCGCCGGCGGGCTGCTGGGACAGCCGAACGAGGCTCCTGGGGACTCAGGGGAACACGGGCACAACTGCCCTGGGTCTGGGGAAATCGCCAGCTCCCAGGTTATTGTTCACGCTTCACCTAGTTAAACCACCAGGAAGTTAATAAAGGCTTCGGGATTTAAGTCAGTCATCTCTTTTAATAGTTAATGTGTTTTAGAAAGATCCCACTGGAGGTTTCCCATGCTGGTTACTGCACCTCCCTCCCAAAGCAAACCAGAAAGTTTCCAGAGTGAAGAGCACGAGTGGTCCCACGCCAGAGGCTCCGCTCTGGAGCAAGAGGTGGTGAGCCCAGCTGTGCCCCCAGCGCCGCTCTGCTGCTCACTGCAGGAATGCACGGTGCCGCAGGGATGCACGGCGCTGCAGGGATGCATGTCGCTGCAGAGATGCACGGCGCTGCTGCTCGCCAGAGCTGCTGCTGCAGATGCTGTCCTCTGCCTCCCGTGCAACCCCCCGGGGCTGGCACACGGCCGCGGCCCTCAGGACGTATCTGACTGTCTGCATCATCCTGACCTCACCAAGGACAAACAGCCCTACCATGGAAAACACTAATGAAAGGGCTAAAGCTGGGAAGAGTAAAGGAGCGATTAGTGGTGTGCATGCAGCTGAGCTTCCTGCAGATTACTTGTATTTAGACCTAATCCTCCTCACTGAAAAAAAAATCCCAAATCTCTTCATTTTTTTATGGAGTGATTATCATAGACTCCAGAACGATTGTGTAAAAATTAATCCTGGGGGATGAGATCAGTTTTGGAGCTGCAGTGTGGTGCTGGCCAGACACACAAGAAGCTGGTAAACAAACCTTTCCCAGAGCGAGGGAATTACGCTCTGGTCGGGCTTCCTTGGTTTTGCCGCGCTTCTCTGATGGCTTCAGCCGGGTGCAGGAGCAGCGGTTCTGTGGGGTGGTTCGGGGCTGCCCCGGATCTCCAAAGGGCTTCCCAGGGCTTCCCCAGAGGCTGTGACTGAGGTGGGTGGGGGGGCTGCAGGGCGGGCAGGGGGCTTTGACAGGGAAAAGCCGTGCTGACAATGGGGACAGTGTGGGGCATGCCAGCGCTCTTGTGCCGAATGGGGACAGAGGGGAGCCGGGCTGATGGCACTGCCTGGTGGCCCTTGTCCCCTCCCAGACTTTTGCGTTTTCTTGTGGGACACGTCTCAGAAGTGACTCTGGCCTCGTTGCCGCTGTTAGAGGAGACTCCGGGACGCCCGTGTCCCCCCCGGCCACCCACGGTGGGCATGGCTGCCCCTTCGGCCGCTCTCCGGGCCGGGCTGTGTGGTCATCCTCAGGGCTCCGGTTCAAAAAGGTGCTTAAGCCCAGCATTGGGAGCGTGCGCTGTCCTGCTGCCAAGTGTGATGGATCTGTAACTATTCTGAAGTGATCCATGAATATTGCATGTGGATCCACTTATTGGAGCCTCGGCTGCGCGGATGCTTGGGTCTGGTTTAATAGGCGGCTGTCAGGAAGCGCAGGCCAGGGGGGGACAGCTCGAGAGAAGCCCTTTTGGTGCCAGCAGCGGGGGGCTGCTAGGAGGCAGCGAGCAGCAGGGCAGGGGACGGAGGGCGCGGTGGGTTACCCTTCGCTGAGCCCCGGGGCACACCGGCGGGCACGGGCGCTCTCGCCTGTTTTAAAGCCTTTTCCCGCAGCCGGTGGGTTCCTTGCCGCAAAGCAAACCGCAGGCGGGTGCGGGAGGGCTGCCTGCTGGCAGAGCCCTGGGCAGGAGTGGGGGGACGGAGACCACCAGCAGGGTCCTGCCTGGAGCCACGGCACAGCCTGGTTGGGGGCAAGGAGGAACGAGGATGCCAGCGTGGCCCCCACGGCAGCGCCCAGCCCAGGGGGCTGGTGGGTGCCCTGCTCCAGGGGCTGAGTGTCCATCCGCTCGGAGGTGCACAGAGGGAGGGGGAAGGAGAGGTAACTGTGACCTCAGAGTCCCACCACAAACCTCTGCGGTGGCTTTTAACCCCCAAAAGCAAAGCTGCCAAGTCCAGCGCCTGCCGGCGCGGTGGCAGAGCCGCTGTCGGTTCCACCGAGGCCGGGTTTCCTCTGAGCATCTCGCTTCAGTTCGGTCCCCACCTCGGTGGTCCGGGCAGCTGGAGGGGAACGAGCACAACTGGGACTGCACGTGGAAAAGCCACTCTGGTTGGGGTTTCTGCAGTAATTTACTCAGCGGCATTTAGTCAGAACCCGGAGATTATGCCTCGGTTTAATTTTACGCATTAATCCACACGAGAGGGAACGTTTTATTTTTACGTAGATGGGCACCGTCCCTCTCCCATTTACACCGTGTGGCTCCATTGATTTCATTAGGATCCGCCAGGCAGAAATGAGAGCGGAACTTGGCCCCCTTAATTAAGACAACTGTTGCTAAAGGCGGAATGATGGAAAATAATTAACCCTGTAAAAAACACACGGTGCTGAGAAGGAGAAATACATAATTTAGAATTCGGGAGGCCGCTATGCAATATTAATTGCAGACAGCATGTCTGAACAGCACAACATGCCGAGAGTCGTGCCGCTCGTCACAAGGCCGCTGAAGAAGGCCAGTTCTGCTTTTGACGTTACACGAAGAGCCCAAAAGACACATCTCTAGAGCAAGTGGCTGCCACAGTGGCGGGGTGGGTGTCTGGCTGCATTTAGGGGGGGAGCAGGGGAATCTGCACAGCTCTGCCCACGGCCAGGAGAGCCCACCGCCTCGTGGCACAGAGAGCTTGTGTCTCCCCTCCTAGATCTGTGCTGGGCAGGGATGTGTATGTTGTCTCCGCTGCTGGAGGCTCAACCAATTTCATTAATTAAAGTTCTAATTGTGCTAAGGGAGCTTTGACCTCCTAGGAGGACCCTTGCCCTTCTTGGCAAAGCAAATTGGATTATTCCTACTAGTGCTGATTGTCAGTGCCTTCTTTGCTGCTAAAATATTCTCTCTACTTCCTAATCAAATGACTTAAAAAGGCCAAACATGGAACTTTCAACAGCAATAACAAATACGCCTATTTATTTAAACAGACACAAGAAATAGTAATTCAATAGGCAATTTCTAGAGAAGGCTATAAATGGATGCAAACAGAAGGTCCACTTGTCTCTGATGATTCTTTAAGGGTTGGATACTGGATTTAAAAGCTTCTCCAGTGCTTGCTTTTTAACACAAAAGCATTACTTAGGAAACAGAGAAGCGCCTTAGAGACTGGGCTTGTTCTTCCCACCAGGGACGGGGGTAACAGCAGCGAGTAGCTGGATAACTTTGGGCGGAGGATGTTACCACGGCTGCACGGCAGACAGGACCAGGAGAGTAAACATGCTTGTGTGTTGTATAGACCAGTGGCAAACGAGCACTGGTGGGGTCTGGGTGCCCTGGGAGGGGCTGTGGCAAAGGCAGGGCTGCAGCCGAGGGGCAGGGAGGGCTCCCGCCCCCTCTCCCATCCCCTCTCCCACGGCTGCGGGTGCACCATCTGCATCCTGATGGCTCCAGCAATGGACGCTTGTGCCTGCAGAGAAGGGCATCGTGGAAGCATGGGAGCTACGGGGCAGCATGGGGGCTACGAGGCAGCATGGGGGCTATGGGGCAGCACTGGGGGGCTATGGGCAGCATTGGGGGGCTACATGGCACCACGGGGCTTTGTGCGTCGTGTGCGTACCTAAGCTATAAGGCAAAATATGTCACTGTCATGCTTGTTAATCACTTGGTCTGGGTGTTATTTCACCATAGATGAAACTTTTTTACACTCAAAGGCAGCTCCATAGTTGTGGGAGGGAAGGATATTGGTGAAAAATCAGTAAATGCTCATTTCCTTTATCTTTGTCAATAACGGCTAAACTGACAGTCGTCTTGAATTGTTAGTAGGTAAAAATGGTTACACAGGAATCCTGGCTCCCATTTACCTCCTGCTGACAGAGAAAATGTTGAGGATGTGACTAGCACAGGAGGGCAGATGTAGATAAACCAACAAGAAAATCCTCAGCTTGACTTAAAATCTTACCACTGTTAAGTCGATGGGCTTCAGGGGCTGAATCGAGACCGTTGAGCAATTTAATCTGATGAAACTGTGTACTCCTCCGCTGCCTTGTGCACTCCAGCCTAGAGGAAAACATGTTGCCTTTTATGTAAATCTCAGCCTCTGAAGCCGGCTGCAAGATGGAGTTCCCCAGATTTGTGTTTTGCTGGCGTACCAGAGGAAGGCGTCTTATTTTACGGTGCTCCTTCGAGGTCGTCATTCTTGGTCCCCACTGAAGTACCAGGTACCAGGTGGTTTGGACCCAGCAGCAGGTGCTTGAGGAGGACCTTTGCAACATGCAACATGCAGAAGGTGTCAGCAATTATTCATGATAATGAACGAACATGATTATGAATGTGTTTCCATGAAAACATAACTTGTCTTAGAGACGCCCTCTGCCAAGTCCCCTGCCGCCGACAGTCCCATTGGGCAGCAGCTTTGAGGGAGCTGTGGTGTCCCAACCCGTGAGCATGCTGGCTCCATCAGGGTGGTGTAGAGCGAGGGGGTTTTGAACTTGCCAGCACCGGAGGCGCGGCGCTGGTCTTTGATGAGGCAATGGGTGTTTCTGCGCGCTCCTGGGCGGCTGCCATGACTGTTCCCCTCGCTTTTTGTGTACATTCATGAATAACAAGCCAAACTTCACCCAGCAGAGACGTCTGCACAATTAAAACATTACCTATTATTATCCACAACTTTTAACAAATTATTTATGGTAGTTTTATGGCCCGGGTAAGTGCGAAGGTCAAATAAAGTAGACACTTTGGGTTTTAGTGTTGGTGAGTCGTTGCGAAACTCATAGCTGGGAGGACTTTGGAGCTGAGGCCGGTGCTGCCTCCACTGCTGTTCGTCCTGAGGCTGTTGTACGTCAGCGGTCACATCCCAGGTACAGACGGGTCCCCAGGTACCCGGAGGACATCGCCCCTCACCCCGCCCAGAGCCACCAGCTCCAGCTCAGCGGCTGGCGAGCAGAGCCGATGCTCCCCGGGACACGGGCGAGACCCGTGGCTCCTCCGTGGATGGGACCCGGTGCCGTCCCGCCGCACACGGGGGGTCCAGCGCGGCACCGGACGAGGAAGCGGTGAGGGCAGGGCAGAGCTGGGCGAGGATGCTCGGCTTCATCGGGGATGCACGACTGGCAGAGGCACGGCTGTGCCGAGCCCCCGGGCCCTGCGCTGAGCCCCCTCCCAGCAGCCCCCTCCGCCGCCGTCCCCGTTGGGTGGCACATGCTTCCTCTGTCCTGCAGCCTCCTTTTCTTGAGCACTAAATCAAGGAATTATTTCTTAAATGACTGTAATTTTATTTTCTTGTCCTAGCTAATGAGCTCTTTGTGTAATGAATCATAAATTACTTAGAGCAAGATCTTTCTTTTACTTAGAATGGGTAAAAAATAGGTGGCGTCTCCAGGCTGCGCCCGCCGTGCCCACACGGTAGCGGATTTTTCCAGCTGAATCTCAGCTGTGCACAAGCCGTAATTTTGCAGATAAACAGCTTCTATTTCATTAAATGAGCTCTGCACAGAATGTTTGTCTTAGTTATTTCCAGAAAATTAATTCATAGAGTTTAATCTGTTTAGCATCTGATTAATGGGATTTTTAATCACCCATAATAATGATAATAAAAGGCTTAAAGTAATAACCGCGGAAAAGGTGTGTATTTGTCTTTGCTATTCCCATTGTCCTGATGGTCATCAGCGCTGCACAATAACTCATGATATTTGGCATTGTTTCTTTCGGATCTATTGATCAGATGAAAAAACAGACCTTGTTTGAATCTGATTCATTTAACCATTTTTGTAAAATCACCTATTATCAGGAGAGGTAGCTCTGAAGCCAGCATTTCAGTCTCCTTGAGTCAAGATACATCTGTACCGTTCACTCCTGTGACACAAATACCATTAAGCCCATGTCTCCAATAATTAAATGCCTGCTGCATGACACCTAAAATCATACATGTTGTCAGATATGGCACAGGGCACAATAGTGATGTATTATAGCACAAATTTAGCGCTAAGATTAACCAGGCTGTGGCAAAGACAGACATTTGCCTCTAGAACATTACGCTGGTCTGTGCTTGACTTTTATTTTGTCAACCTTCTCAAAAGTTAACGCTTTACATCGTGTGGTGTGCGGTGTTGCTGCACGGCCGGGTCTGGGACAGCCACCATGGCGGCTGCCGCCGTGCCAGGAAGGGCTGGGCACAGCCAGGGGCCCGGCTCTGACTTCTGCCGTCCCCGTTCCCTGCTCTCCGGTGGGACGGCTCCGCTTCCCGGCCCTGCAGCGGGAAGCCTGGCTGCTCCGTGCTCCCCACTGGCCCCCTTCGCTCTTGCCAGGCCACGCCAGCGCCGTGTGGCAGGGCTGGGGTGGGATGAAGCTCTTCAAGTGCTGGTCCCCCTGGCTCAGGTGGGGGTGACCGCTTGAGAAAAGTGCTCAGTTTTTATTTATTTGTGTATGTCCTTATTTTTTAGAACAAAAACTGGTTTTCACAGGATCAAACATTTTCCTGTAGGCGATGTAAGTACAGTGCAGGAATGTCACTGAAATGCAGAAATAATGGAAAGACCAAAAAGGACGGAGCAGGCTGCGTCACCTGCGTTGCCGGTGGCATTGGTGGCAATCCCGTGCAGCCCCGGGGCACACGCAGCTACGAGCTCCCAAGCTGCTGTCCTGGCTGGGACAGCTGTCACCTTCTTCAGCAGAGAAACCACAGGTTTTTGTCTTGCAGAGACTCAAAGCTGTGTATTTTTGGCTCTGGCAGGGTGAGCAGGAGGTCAGGGTGGGAGCGCAGCCTGCTGCACTTTCCGGGGAGGAATCAATACTCCCGACCAGCCGCACTCGCACGCTCTGAGCGGGGAGGAATGAGGAGAGGCATGTGCTAAGAGTGGCGAAAGGCTTCTTCTGCCTCTCACCGGGCTCCTTCCCTCTCCCGGTCTGAAATTGGAAAGAAATGGATCGATTTTTTACTCTTTTCGGGGTGAGGGGAAATTGCAGATTGAAGATGACTTGAAAGAATGAGATGGATGGGAGTAACCGGAGCTCATCCTCAACGGGGGAGAAAAACGCAGCGCAAATGATGATGTTAGCTATCCATCCTTCAGTCAGGGGTTTTATACGGAGGTCCATCATGGAAGGACCCAAATACGGGATGAGTGTGGGCTCTGCTAATGCAGGTGCCTCTGCAACCTTACTAATCCACTGCCAGCGAATATTCACAAATGGTAAAGAATTTAAAATCCCCACAGTGTTGTCTGGGGAAGTAGGGTGATATTTCTCAGTCCCTTGGCTCTTCCCCGAAGCGCTGGTGTCTGTGGCCAGGTTGTCACCCCAGCAGCGAGGGGACAGGGCCAGGGTTTTGTAAGGACTTGCTCCGGAGGCGCAATGCCACCGAGCAGGCTGGGGCACCGTTGCAGCCACATGCCAAATCACTCTCCTCCGTTCAGCCGCGGGCTGGGGAGGGGAATGGAAAGGGCCACGTGTGCCCCTGGGAAGGAGAAGGTGTCCGTGTCGGGCTGCAGCCAGACGTCTCCAACCACAAACACCCACGCCCGCAAGTCCTTCTCCAGCACAACGGCCTGGGTGGCATCACCAGGTCCAGGGGCTATGCAGCACCTCCCAAATGCACTTTCCCCCTCTTTTTTTTTTTCCCGTGAGAATTCCCTTTTGCCCACTGGAGACAGGAAAGCATATTCCTAACAGAGGCTCTCCCAGCTATTCCCACGGATGGCTGTCTCCTAGCAGAGGCTGGTTAGGAAGTCCACCGCCAGTTTTTCTCTCCAGACTTAGAGCATCTTCAAGGGGGGCTGCTGGGGGGCAGGGGAGCCCCTGGTGGGAGTGTGCCCCCGGGGGGCTGTTCCTCGGGGGGATGCGAGGTCCCCACGGCTCCTGGGGCTGCCTCCCGCTGCTGCTTCTGCGGCTCCTGCTGAGCGGAGGGACGAGCTCTCCCCTGCAGAGCAGTTATAAATTCCCAGCTTAGCAGGTTTCAAGCTGATTGCCTTTCCTCACGGTGTCTCTCTGTAAATGAGGCTTTTCACAGATGACGGATAGAGCTGCTCCTCTGGAGCATAAATCCTCACCAGCCCAAAGTGCTGCCACAACCTGTTTAACAGACTTGCCTCCCAGCCAGCCCAGAGTTCAACTCCTCTGGATGACACAGCGCTCGGATGGCCGTTCCTCATCAATTAGCCCTGTCTGCACCCGGGTCCTCCCTGCTGCAGCCCCTGGTCTGAGCCGGGTTCTACCACCAGCTCCCGAATCAACCTCCCACTGAGGGTTACCCACCTCTTCCTCTGGCCAGGCCGGTGCTCACCAGCCTGGAGGGATGGGTTTCCCTTCACCCTGAAGGCTGAAAGGTGGTTTTTCCCTTGACTGTCAGGTTCTTCAGGAGAGCTTCTTCCTCCTCTTCCTCTCTCCCCCTGCAGCTCTCAGATGTGCCGTTTATCCCCGTTGCTGACCTCTGGAGAAGACGGCACTGCGGTGCTCCCCAGGACGTCGGGGCTGCGCAGCCAGCTGCATGCCCTGCCACCAGCACTCAAGAAACCCTCCACCACTGCTCTGATTTCTCCAGCCTCTGGCTCCACCTTGCTCCCTCACCATGGGGCGGTGGGGGATACCCCAGCCCTGGGTTCCTGCCCAGCCTGGCCACCCCCGCAGACCCCGACCCTCCAGATTTCTGTTGCATCCATGTGTTTTGTAATTAATCCCTGTCCCCTGCCACCTCCTCCCCTCCTCTGTCCATCCCTGGCCTCTCTATTTTTAATGCCTTCATCAACACCCCTGGCTTCAAGGGGCTCAGCAACGAACGACTGTCAGCCCTGCTCCTCCCCTTCGTAGCCTAAGCAGGACATTAAGCTCAGTATTTCTTCACTTTGTAATTTACTGCCATAATTTATACAAGTTTCATCTTTTATTTATTGTTTGAGTATCTTTCCCCCAGATGATTTCAGGGTACTTTTAGTCTCAAGGCCCACTTTTGCAGGCTTTCAGAGAGCTTTCCCTGTGTTATTGGGTTCATTTATTACCTTTGGTTCTTCTAGGGGTGCGCACAGATTTTCCCTGCGGTTTCAAACGCAGCTGCTGGAGGAGAAAACTCCCCTCTGAGCACCGAGGCCGCTCCGTTCAGCGTGGCTCTGCGCACACATCACCCACGGGGTACGCGCCGCCTGGCGCGGGGGCCACAGCGACCGGTCCGTGCTGTGAGCTGCCATCCTGGGGAGGACCACGGTTCGCCCGCCCGCAGACCACCGCTCCTGCCCCGCACCAGCGCTCCTGCGGGACTTGGCTGGGGGTGGGGGCCTGCAGCTGGCTGTGACTTTTTTCCTGCTCTATGAGACACATCAAGCCTGATAAGACCGGCGTATAAAAGCTTCATAATTGTTTTACAGCAGAAAAGCGAAGCGATTCCGCCTTGTGCAAACCAAGCCCCTTCTGTTGGCCAGGGCCGCGGAGGAGCGGAGCTGAACCCCACGAGGGACAGGGCTGGGGGGTTCTGTCCCCTCGCATCGCTATGCAGGTTTACCCTCAGGAAAGCGTTGCCAACTGCGCTAGGTCAGAAGGCACCCCGTTGCATCCTCTTACCCCCCCTGCCCCACAAAGCCCAGCCCAGCCCCGACCCCCTTCTCACGCTGATGCCTATCAGGATGAGGCTACCGAGGCGTGATTTGGAGGAATCAGTCTGGCCAGTGATTCAGCATACTTCTTTCTGGAGGACCGTGCCTCACGCAAAGTTTGCAAAGGAAGACAAACATTTACGAAATCATCTCAATTTCCAGAGGCGAGCTGGTTATGAACCTGTTTGAGAGCGAACCCGCATTCCTGCCGAGGCGGGAGACCCAGCCCGGTGCTCATTACTCTGCTCCCAGATGAACAGTAAGTCTCTGGAACAGTACTTACAGCCTGTAATAATATTACTGCTCGGTCTGCTACATGGTCCCTCAGTCATTTTTTCAATTAAAAAAGGACCAATGCTCTATTAACCTTTTGCCTGCTACTCCATTCTTCATACAGCCGCCGGCCTGAGATTGCAAGCCATGTATTAAAAAAGGCATATATTACTGTAAACCATCTCCAAGTTTTCTGTCATTAGAAAGATGAAGTATCATTTTTTCATTTAAAAATATGAGATGGTTTATCAAATTCACAACCTCTGAACTCTCAGCGAAATCTCTTTGTTACCTGGGAGGCAGAAGGTAGCTGGTGTGGCGCTTGTCTTGCGGCGCCGGGGGGCTGCCCAGCTGGCTGGGACGCCCGTGGGCTGCTGGGGCTGGGTGGTGGGGCTTGTGCTCAGGACCAGCAGTTAGTGATGCTTCTGACAGCCTTTCTGACAGGGACAGATCACAGAGTCGCAGGACGGTCGCGGCTGGAAGGGACCTCTGGAGATCATCTAGTCCAATCCCCTGCTAAAGCAGGATCACCCAGAGCAGGTCACACAGGAATGCGTCCGGGTGGGTTTTGAGTATCTCCAAAGGGAAGGAGACCCCACAAGCTCCCTGGGCAGCCCATTCCAGTGCTCTGCCACCCTCACAGTGAAAAAGTTTTCCTGGTGTATTCTGCCTGCAGGATCCTTTGGCAGGAAATGTCGGCAGCTCGAGTAAACATTATAAATAAATGCATTTATTTTCATCACGCTGGTGAATGGATCCCAGGAAGGATCAGAGTTGGGAACTGCCATTCCTGGCTGTCCCACAGCAGTGGCAGGGTGCCCGGCCTGCCCAGCCTGCCCCTTCCCAACAGCCCTCCTCGCACCTCTGGGGCTGAAGAACTTTATTCCTCTTATGATTTGATGAGGCATTTACGGGGCGGAGGTTGGTGTACAGACCTAGGGGAGGGTGCTGCTGTCCCCCAAGATGCCCATCTGGCATCCCATCCCCATCGCCATGGTTGAGGACCTGCCCTCGCCGGGCTGTGAAACGCGCTGGTTTTAGTTTTGCTTCAAGGTTGATTTGTTGCTTTTATTCCTTTCTTAAGGTGCTGGCTACCGCTGTAACTACAGAGACCTGTTGGACAACTGCTCGTATGTAACAGCCCCAAATACAGCCCCGCTAATACATCATCCCTCTGAACCAGCCCGGTGCGGCCGCAGGGCGATCTCCTCCCCAGCACAGCGCAGGGGAACGGCTGCCGGCTGTGCCATAAGCGATGGCTCTCGTTGCTCCGCGCTCACTGGACCCCATGAGCTGCCACGCTGGGACATCCCTGCCTGGGGTCGGTGCTGCCTGCCCCTTCCGTGTTAGTATGAACATTTCAGTTTATGTAAGTTCCATTCACATTAATCTTATATTCACTGTATATCTGCATGTTTAGTTAGCTTTTCTTTCAATCAACACAATCTGACACTATGTGAAAGTAAACAGATAAAGGTTTCTAAATGTCTGTTGTCCAAAAAAAATAGGTGAAAATATTGTAGGGAAGCATTTGTGATACGGAGTTAATTGCACTCTTACAGTAACACCTGCACTCAATAGGTACTCAGATGCTCTGGTGACTGATCCTGACAATTGGCTTGCTAGAATTAGACCTCTAGCCCAGAACCGAGTACATGTGTTTAGTGACAAACGTGCTGGCCACTAAACATAGCAGGGCCACATTCAAGGTATGTGCAGCCCAGTTTGTCCTCCTTTACCTGTAAGGAATCAAAATAGTCATCCAGTTGTGGAAACCTGAATCAGAGCTCTTCTTGAGCCACGCTGGGACGTCCCTGCCTGGGGAGGGTGCTGCCCGCCCCGCAGCAGCCCTGCAGGGGTGGCGGGAGCCTGAGCTCACGTCTTGCTGTCAGGAAGTCAACGGTATTGGAGATAATTGCAAGAACTGATCGCTGATTTTGCAGAAGGCACAGAACCTGGTCTGGGGTGCACAGCTCGCGCTGGAGTTTTTGCTTGGCAGTTTACAAGCGTTTTATACGCTTATCCTGAGGTTTGTCTTTGTTGCTTTATACTTTCCACAGCATCCGCAGTAAAGTGTACAAATTAACTGTGAAACTTCGGAGACTTTTCCCTCTGTTGACACTGGGAACGTGTAACAGTGTGAATTCCTGATCTGGGCAGGACCCAGATGCTCCAGTTTGATTTCCAGGATCCACAAATAATGGTGTACAATGCATTGTTTGCTAGAAATTACCTGAAGCTCGGCCCTTCTGAGGTCATCTGCTGTACAGAAAAGAGACCCTGTTGCAATCAATAGGCTTTCCATGCTCTCCGACTCTCCACTGGCCATTATTTTACCCGTTTTATTTTACTTAGGGTCCCAGCTGCATCAATATAAGAGTTTCAACTGTTTCTGGGTTTAATTGTGGCAGCGGTGGTTTGGGGATTTTCTTTAAGCTCTAACCCTCTCCCTGGCAAGGTTACAGGTCCTTCATCTAGAGAGAAGGGGGCAGTGGAAGACAGAGAGGGAGGAACATGCTCCCTGAGCTTTGTCCTCACTCACGGAGGTTCCTCGTTTCTGGAAGCACCAGCCTCCTCCTGCCACGGTCGCTCCCACTCGCCTTGCCTGGCGTGATTCCTCCCTGCGGTCAAAGGCACACGGGAACAAACAAGCCAAGTGTATTCAGAAACGATGATGCCCATACAGCCCTGCTTCATAATGGTGATCCAGCTATTACGTGGGCAAAAACGCACAGCTCCATCCCAGCGGTGGAAGGTGCAGAAGAACAGACAATTCGCAGCATAATCTCAGTTTTGGGCAGTTCCTACCTGTGTCTGCTTCCCAAGGATATATGAAATGACTCAGATCAAATGAGAGTCAAACCAGTCAATCTTATGGACCATAAATCGGGAGATGACTCAATATGAATATTGCTATTGAGCTTTTATACTACAATGCCATATTGAAGTTCATAGATCGTCCATTTTTGAAAGGTCTTTGAATTTCACTCATCAATCCTATGTCGTGCTCAATAGCTTGTGCCTGTGTAGAAGGTCTAGTGGGGAAGGGCAGAAGACAGCAAAGCTACCACCCCCTTGGGTAGTTGTCCCCATGGCTTTAATTCGGGGCCCTCTTTCCTTGTGGAGCTGGCCTCAGGTTAAAGATGTCTTGCTACTCCCTCGGGTTTTTCTGCAGAAGTTCTCACAGTCTGTAATCATGTCACCTTTCAGTCTTTTCTTGACAAGCTCAACACATCAGGCTCTTTGAGCCGGTTTCTGTGCAGTGTATTTTTGGCTTGCAAGCAATTTTTATGGCTATTTTCTGTTCCCTTCCCAATGTCTCAACATCCCTTTGAGACGTAAGCACCACAACAGGCTATAGCACTGCAATATCTGTCTACAAGTGCCACATGCTGAGATAGGAGCAGCTCGCCTCCTCCTCACCCACACATTTAGCCAGGGCTTCCATTAGCCCATTTTTCCACAGCAGCTTTTTGGGTATCATGTTCCATTATTTATTTGAGGATAAACACCTAAAAGCTAGATGTTTTCCAGAGCTGATGTTCCCCAGAGTAGCCTCCTCTGTGGTACCATTCTCTTCGCGTCCTTTGCACTAGACGATGTCGAAATGCCTTGGTCCGAGTGACCCTGCCGCAGCAGGAGATCCGCGCTTTTGCACGGCAGCGGCTGCTGGTCCCCAGGGCTGTGCCTGGCACCCCGCATGCCTGCCAGGACCCCTCGCTGGGGCACACTGGGAATGTTCAATGGTGTGTAATGCTTATCACCCTCAGGTCTTACTGTTTCCCTTCCAGCTCTTCGACTCTCTCTCTGCTTCTCTTGGGGCCGGGCGGGCTGGGTGCTGTGGGGTGGGCAGAGCCTGCTGCCCCTGCCCCAACAGTCGCCGTCTCACCCGTGGGCTGTTGCCTCTTTCATTTCTCACCGTCTCTCTAACCATCAGATGGCTCACGGTGAAGGATCAATGCGCCTGAAGGAAATTTTATTTACTTTTTCTCCTGCGCAGGGAGACACTGTAGCCAATATCCCTGGCAATAAATTTAATTCAGGTGCTTGTGAGGGCTAACAGTGCTCCTGAGAGGAGCGGCTCACGCTGCGAGCGCTCAAAGGGCTTCTTTTAGCTTCCTCCATCTGGCAGTGCCTTGCATCGTGGCATTTTACACCCAGCGTGACATGGAGCGGTGCAGCTGGGGAACGTGCGGGAGCACACAAAAACCCTGATAAAAGAGACTGCTTCCAGTGGTTGGCAGTGGTTCAGCCTTCTCGGTCACCTGCCAGTCCCCTCCGCCTCCCCTCAATGGCAGGACGTCTCTCAGCCCCGACCATTCCGTCTTTCCCGCGCCCCGTGGCTCTGGCCTCGTGGTCGGGGTTGTCCGGGGTGCCGGGTGGCTGCAGTGCCCAGGGATGCTGGGCTCTCCCCAGCCCGCAGCCTGGGCACCGCCTGGCCCGCTCAGGCTCCGTTTTTCCTGACTTTAGTCCTGTGCCCCATCTCCCTCGTAATCTCCTCTCTCTCCAAGAGCTTATGTGGATTAGCAGGACCCTTCATATTAGCTGTAAACCTCCTTGATCCCTGAACGACTCCTCTAATGGGATTGCACCCACCTTTTGCAGGCTGGCTGCGCGCTGGCTGCGTACCTCTTGTCTTTGAGAGAGGCTGACGTCCCTGCTGCCGTGGGGCTGTCAGCGTGGGACCTGGCTCTGCACCGGCTGCGGGGGCTGTGGGCTGCCCCCCGCGCTGCAGCTCGCCCCTCTCCCCGGCCACGTCCTCCAGCCGTGCTGTGCTGATATCCCTCCTTTTACTGCTTCGCCCCGAGATTTATTATTCTACAGTGATTGTGTTGAATTGCATTTGAAATCAATTAGCACAGGTACTCAAAGATGAATGTTCATGCTCTGAGAAAAGGTGATGAAAACATACCATTTAAATAGAAATCAATTTCCCTTTCATGTATTTCTTCCTAGCTGCTGCCCGAAATTAATAGTTTTTAGATATTTGTGCGCGAAGAGGAGACTCTCCCCTCGTAAAGCACTTCCCTCTGCTCCTCCTGCCTCCTCGGGCTCACCGGGCGCAGCCTTTCACATCGCACACCGCAAAGGAGGCTGTTTTGTTTGCCTGAGCAAGAACAGCTAGGTCAGGAGCGGCTGTAATTGCCTCCTCCCTCCTCATATTTTAGTGACATCATTAGCCATTTCTCCATGGGAAACTATTTAATTCTAGCAATAATAAACACAGGAACTGCAGCAAATGAACCCCAGGCTGCTACAGTACTTGCGGTTACCCGGTGGGCTTGATCTTTATCATAAACCTCGATGCTCCAATTAGACTAACAATGAGCAGAGAGCCAAAAAGGAGAACAAGAGAGGGATTAAGCAGTCCTCCCTCCGGATCTCGGGGGCAGCGCCAGCCCTCCCAGGCACGGCAGGCAAGAGCGGGGCTGCATTACCGAGCCCGCAGGAGCCTCACCAGACCTCCACCGCCGTCCAGGCACCGCTGAAGTGAGCTGAGCTGCATGGGGCTGGGGCTGGCTTCCCACCTTGGGGCGAGCTCTCTTGTCAAAGGGCGCCGCTCAGGCCATTTCCTAACCCAAAGCTTGGGGCAGAAGCAAGGAAAAATGAAAACCCCAAAGCACATGTTTATTTTTACGCTCTGGGGACAGCCGGACGAGCTGACGGTGCCCTGTCCGTTCCTGGGAGGCTCGCTTTGCGGGGAGCAGGGGGTCTGGGTGCGTGGCGGGGGCAGCCTCCAAGCCTGATGCCAGCCAGGCTGAGCCTGCCCCCGGGGCTGCACCGGCTCGAGTGCCATCACCCACTCCTGCCTGTGCAGCCTGGGCTTGGAGTTTCTCTCCCTCGCTTTCAAATACTCCAGTAAGGTGCTCCTGTACCTGCCTTACCATCACGTACCTAGGTTATCCCACTAAAATGACACGACTTTTACCAAAGACCAATGAAGAAGAGGTGTGTTGTGCTAAAGTTTCCTCGAAAACTGTGGCAAAACAATTCTCTCCCCATGCCCCAGGGAACCCTTGAAGAATGAGTTTTCACTGGGCTGAAGTACCTCTCATTTATTATTTTACCATTTGCATGAGCATTCAAATAAGTCGCTAAATAAACCACTGCAGAACCCAGCCCCTGCCCCAGAGTTTTACACATTCAGCTCAAACCATTCCCACAATCTGACTTGCTTCAAGGCCGTGAGGGTGGCAGCGTTTAAGGGCTGTTTGCCTGACAGCAGCCCAGGACACAAGTATCCTGCATGTGCTGAGATGCCCCGTCTCAGGCCCAGATTCCCAGATTTTGGATATGAGGCACAGTGCACATACTCCGGTGAGTTTTGAGACCCAGCCGGAGGCAGAAAAGAGGGGCCAGGGATGGCTCTGCCACAGTCACAGCTCGAGGAGCTTTTCTGGTGAGTCCCTGTACAAAACCCCAGGCAGGAGGGTGGCAAGAGAGTGTCTGGGTGCTGCCCACGGGCGGTTGCGGGGAGCGGGGAGCAGAGCCCAGAGCACGGGAGGCTTCTGCTGTCCCTCTGCATGTGGGGGCTGCCAGGGCCTGAGGGCACGGAGCAGGGCAGCGCGGGCAGCGCGGGCTGTCACTGGCATGACTCGTTGACGGTGATGGGGTGTGGTGTTTGTCACTGCTCCCCACCAGGCGAGCCAAGATGCCGTGCGAGGGCAGGCAGGGCCGGGTGGTGCGGGGGGACGAGGGGGGCACCACGGGGCTGCGGACGCTGGCACTGCCACCGCTCCTGGCCAGCAGTGCCCTAAAACTCGACCCTACCTTTCCCAAGGACCTGTCCCCTCATCCCCGGCTTGTAATGACAAGGGTCTTTCTAAACTGCTTGTCCACTGGAGGGCCAACATTTTAATACTGTAATCATTTCATTTATTATCTTCTTTAGTCTACAAAATCTAATCCCCAAATTTAAGCAAGCATCTGTCCTCTTCATTTACCGCAGAGGCATCAAATTATTGTTCAGCCCCTCTGTTATGTCCTGATCCCTTCGATCTAGTTTTCTATCAGTATTATTATTAATCTCCTCCAATCATTTTTCCTTACCATCTGTTTTACAGCAGGAGTCCTGTGCTTAGCCTGGTTCAGGCGAAGGACTGCGAACCCTGGGACTCCTCGGCTCTAATCCTGACTGTGCCAACGAGGCACTTGGTGACGCTGACCGAGCCAGTCCCTTGACCTCCCTGTCACCCAGATGGAGCCAGCTTGGAAGTAGGACAGTGTGAAAACTGAGGCGCTGCATTGCTGCTAATAAAGTTCAGGGAAGATTTCGGCTAGTTTTTTTAGAAATGCGGGGAATTTTGGTAATGGTGAGGTTGGCTAAGCATCGATGCAGGTCTCCTGGAGAGGCTGTGGGACCCCGTAGCAGGAGATCTGGAGCCTGCCATCAGCGTGGGGTCTGATCGAGGTCCCTTGCTTCTGGTAACGAGCCCTGCACAGTAATTACATGCCGCGTGATGACGCATGTCCCCTGGTTTCAGCTCTCCCCAACCGGTTTTGTTTGAGGCCGCCAATTCTTACCGTGGAAGAGATGGAGAATGGTTGTTCCCTGTCCGCTATCTTTGGTGATGCTCAGGACCTCATGGACCTGTGAGCTGCTGCTGCTGAACCACACGTAAGCCACAACCACCATCTCCAGGCACTGCTTCTTTAACCTGACCTATATCGTTTTATGAAAATAAGTATGTTGTGGCCTTGTATCTACCCGACGTGCTCGGTTCAGCGCTGCATTTCCCACCGCACCGCGGCACGGTAGGCCCAGTGGGCAGGGGTGGGCGAGCACGATGGTCACAGCCGGCTGCGGGACCGCAGACCTTGCCTGCGCTGGGGGAGGTTGTGCCACCTTCACCGCTGCCAGGGCAGCAGCAGCAGCCATCAGCCGGTCGCTGGTTTGGGATGGAGGCATGTTCCCTGAACTGGACTGTGTCCATGCGGCTGGGCCAGCCTGCAGAGATGCCCCAGGGCCACCCTTCCCCTTGCGTGGGCCCTCCACCCAGGCTGGCAGCGTGAGTGGTTCAGGAGTGCCAAATACACCGGAGAGGCACCGCAGTTGATGCCCTCATTTCAATCTGTTTCAGTTTTTGACTATGCCTACGCTTCCTCTAAAAGAAAACAGGTCATCAGTTCAGGCCCCTGACTGCATAGGTCAGGAATAAAAATTGTTCACAGTTCTTTTTTTGCTTCTGGTCTTCAGGTATTGATCATCTTCTCCATTTTCCCCACTCTCGGCTTTATTCCTGTTGCTGTGTATTTTCGGTTTGTGCTTCTTGCCAGCAGCTCTTTCTGAAGCTTTTCTCAGGCTCTTGATTTGCCTCCCACTGTCCCTGCAGCATCTAACAGCGCTTTCCAGGTCTTCACTGCTGGGTCCCTCTACAGCCCCGGCCCTGGCTGCTTGGGTTCCGTCCTCAGACTGTGCTGATGAGCTGCTAGCAGCATGGGTTTATGGTATTGGTGCCTCAGATTTATAATTACTGCATAGTACATGTTCAAACAGCCTTTCATATTTTAATCCAGATATCTAATTAATCTTCTAACTAACCCCTCCGTACCGCTGTTATTTAGATTTGTATTCCCTTTTTATTTTTGGATACAGATACTTGCAAAAAGTATAGGTTTTTACCTTGCACTTTCACATGGACTGCTGATTGCTAGTGGGTTTGGGTAGGACTGCAAAACCGAGTTATTAAACCTTTGTATACCCGTGTATCATGTTAAAAGATCATTTTAGGTAATCACCTGGGTTATGTTTGTTTACAGGGGTGTAAATGGCAAACCGGTACCCAAAGATCTGCTTGTCCTCCGTCCCTTGTGGTGAGGGTGTTCTTGATGCATTTGTTTTCCCATGACTGTAATCTCCTTTCTGATTTCCTAATTTTTCCTTCTCTGCTCTGTGCTATTTGTTACCATCTTCAGCCGAGCACAGACTGGTGGACTCAGAAATCAATTCAGCGCCAGAGTTTCAGTCTCAGAAGAGCTATATGGGAAAGGCCTGCCACCTTCCTGGGGTAGCCTGTGACAGAAGATAAATCATTGCAGATTTTTTGCCAACATGCCATATTTCAAACTCATAATCAGTCCACTATCACCCTTAGGTTTCCTTCAGCACTGCACGATCTCCTTCCAACTCCGCGTGATTTATGCTCCCGGGTACCGACACCAATTGTACGTTTCTAATCCTCTCTTGTGTAATTTCTCTTTGCCGCATTTCCTTAATTACCCTCTTTCTGACCTTCCTTTTCCTTCTTTACCCCTCCTTCCAGCTTGCTCTTGGTCTTCCTTGCCCTCGCTTGACTCCTTCTCTCAATTTACGGTGTGAGCACGGTTTATGAACACCCCCGAGCCCTGGTGACGTTGAGGTTTTGGTGGGGGGGGTGGCATCTTCCCGAGGCTGGAGCAGCCCCTTGCTGGGCTGGAGCCAGGCATGTTGCTTGACAAAGCCCTGCAGCAAAGGATGTGGAGAATTAATCCTTGGTGGCACTGAAACCACCACGGCATCCCTTCCCTGTGTGTAAATGACTCCTGACCTCGGCGCAGGGATTTGTCACCTCTGATGCCAGTAACTTCCAACCACAAAAGCAATGCAGACATCCCGCTTGTCCGGCGTGCAGAGGACCTGGGACAGTGCAACCGCCCGGTCCCAGAGCTGTGGGGACGCCACCGAGCCTGTGGCCGGGTTCTGCCCGTCGGCTCTGGGATCCTGGATCAAGGAGGGTGTGTTCGACCCGCACTAGAAGTTTTGGTGAGTGATATCAGGGAGTGGGAACAAAGTTATGGCCCTTTTCTGAGCGTCCGCGATGGGTGGTTTAACAGCGCCCTGTTGTGACGGAGATGTGCATCCTGGGGGGGATGGGGGATTGTTTGGGAAAGAGCAGGCAGCTTTTGAAACTCCGGAGGGCGCAGCAGCCGGCGCGGTCCTCCTGCCTTCCTCATGGTGAGCTGCTTCGGCCTCGGCGGTCCCAGCGGACATGGGGAGGTCCGTGATGGATGCAGACGGCTCGAGCATTATCTTTCCCCCCCCAGTGCCAACTGGGCTGCTTGGTTTTATCAAGATGAGTTCCATTGCCTCTGTGTTCATCCACTGAACACCCTCAAAGCACGGAGGCAAAATTGGCTTTCCAAGGTTGACCAGCGGTACTGTAGCAATTAAATCGTTAGGCTGGCAGACGTGGGGCAGCAGCTTTAATCTGTAGCTCTGCCTCAGACCTCCTGTGCGACACTGGCCAAAGCATGTCATCTTTCTGTAGCCCTAATTCATCCATAAATGGTGCCAGACAGTCTCTCTGCCGTGCCCAAGTAATGGCACAAACTCCGCGGTGGAGCTTGTCTTTTGATGCTACTTTTTGTTGCGTCTTGACTTAGCCTGAGATTCCAAATCAGTAAAAATACCAAGAAGGGGGTACGACTGACGCTACTGCTCAGAGGCATGGGGAGCCTGGTGCTGGAGGAGCCAGTACCTGGCCGGAGCAGGGCTCACCAGCTGCTTTCGGAAAGAGGAGGAATCGGCTAACTCATGCCAGACGGAGAAAAGCAACTGAAGCCGCTGTTGCTCTTAGGAGATGAGCAAGAGGAGGTCCTGCTGGGCAGGTCTGTGTGTGGGAGAGGTGTCGGTCCCTGCAGGGCTGGGGTCCCTGCAGGGTGGGCAGAGCCTTCCTGCAGCAGTGCAGCTGGGCTGGGAGGGCTGAGGGGAGGGGGGAAAGCACAACAGTTAACTTTAAGAAATCACTGGAACATCTTCTTCATAATTAATAAATGAAAAATGTTACTGCAGCTAATCAATAAAGTTGTTAGAGGGAATTGATCGGAGGGGGAACTCTTTTTGTGGGTACAATTTTTCACCTATTCAGAACAAAAGGCTCCCTGGGGTGCTATCAAACAGATCGGCGCTTGGGAGCCTGACCCAGATGGTGAAAAAAATAGAAAGACGATTAATTAAAACCCTTGAGAGCGACATCCCCCGAGAGCCGCAGGAGGGGACAGAGCCAGGCATGGTGGCCAGGCGCGTGCCGCTCTCGAGGGAGGCCTGGGGTACGTTTCGGGTTGTCCCAAGCTGTGGCTGGGGTGAGGGGGTGCTGGGACAGATGGGAAATTCCTCCTGGAAAGGACCTCGTACCCTCCCGTGCCATCACTGCACACGGCGATGTCGCCAGAAGCCAGATGCCAGGACAGTTTCCCAACGGGAGCATGCACGTTGCACGGGCTCTCTGCCCTGCTCCTGCTCGGCTGGGCCAGCTTTTCCATGAGAAACCCGACCGCCTGGGCAGGAAATATCCCCTCTTGCAGGGAGTTTATAGAGTGATAATGAGCATGAAAAAACCCTTCGGATTGACACTTGACATTCAAGTATTTGCCTTGGGAGATGTAATTTAAAGATCTAGTTAAGCTGTTGTGGTTTTTTTTTTTTTTTTTTTTTAAGTGGTTTGAATGTTTTTCCTCTTGGAAAAATTGTGTTTGGGTCATGTCAAAACACAAATCTATTTTCAGGTCAGCATTTTATGTCTCATTTTTGTTCCTGCTGAAGGCAGATGCTTCTTGACTGCAGCAAACACAAGAATAGCTCCTCTTCGCTTTCCTCCCTCCTGCTCACGTACCACCACGGCAGGTCTTGAGCCTGTGAACATGTAAGGATATGCTGGGACTGCTCACACTACAAGTGAAGTCTGTCCATAAACGTCTGCAAGCCCAGGGCCTTTTTCATCCTTTCTGATATTTCTAGTCATTTTTCACGTGGTTTTAATTTTTAATTGTTTTAATACATGTAACGACGAAGGACTAGAAGAAAAGCAAAGAATTAGAATAAGTTCTCTGCTTAACCTTTAACGTTGACACCCGGATTTTGCGATGAGCTGGGTAACATCTCCTCGGGCATCACCGTTTCGTAGGGGGATGCAGTGGTGGTCCCTGGGCAGGGGGTCTCCTCCCGGGCTGCTCCTTGCTATCGTCACCTGGCCCATGCTGTTTGGGTTAAAGTCACCTGCCCGACAGCCCCAGCAGGCAGGGCCGGTGTCCCCGCTCCCGCGGCAGGGCTGGGCACTGCGGCATCCCCGGCCGTCCCCGCCGGCAGAGCTCCCCTCTGGCCGCAGCGGCCGAGAAGCACCTCGGCAGACCTGCCGTCAACTTGGGGGGATCAATGAGCAATTAATTACTGTCATCAAGCGGGACTCTGCTTGGGGAAGACAGCACACTTATATTTATCAATTACTAATTAGGAGCTCTTGCCTGGCTGGCAGTTGTCTGTCAGCCAAGAGGAATGCAGTGGCGGGGCTCATGCGGGGTCACTTTCTTAGCGGTAATTAAGGATGGATAAACTTGTTTGGAAAAGGCTGGAAGCCTGAACTACAGCTGGGAGGCAGGAAAAAACCGAACAATTAAGACTAGGATTTTTAAAAGAGCTTTTAGATGTCAAAGCCGCCAGCATTTCACTTGGGTTAAGTGCCTAGCTCCCGCAAGATCATGAAAATCCCAGCCCCAAATTAATTTTTCAGATGTGCATTGGCTCAGAAACAAGGCGGTTCCTCTGCTTTCGTCTTCTGCCTCCCTTTCCCAGGGAAGGTCGCTTGTCTGGGGTCTTGGCCATGGGCGCATCCTCCTGGCTACTGCTGGCAAGTCTTGGCACGGCACCCCGGTCCTGGCTGGGTTCCCTCCCCTCCAGGCCAGCTGGGGTCCCCAAGGGTGGAGAAAACCAAATGCACACTGATTTTTCCCAGTTTAGTGGACTGGCAGTTACTGCAGTAAGGGATGTCAACCGTGCCATGGGGTGAGGCGCTGGAGACAGAGGTGGGGGCTTCGCTGAAGCGGAGGCTTGGCTGGGAAGTTGCTGTTCTGACCAGCTCAGGCGAGAGCGAGAAGATGTCGCAGAAGTTTTTCTATCTGTGTTGTGTTTGGAAAGCGACACAAACTGGGAAGAAACGTTGGCGGAAGGATGGATACGGGGGGGTGCTTGCCCACAGTCCCCACAGTGTCGGGGCTGGGCAGGACTGGCCCCAGGTCTGGTTTTTGCAGCGCCAGGCCCTTCACCAGACCACCCCAGCGCACCTTCCTGGCCGCTGCACCGCTGCTCGTGACCCTGCGTTTGCGTCCGTGGTTTGGTGACGCACCACAGGGTTGGGGGGGAACGGGGGAGCCGGCCCCAGCCTGTGTGCGCCTGGCCTCAGCGCGGTGAGGACCGAGCTCCTGTAGTGATGGCTGGTTTGGAGGGGACCCAAAACCTCCTCCAGGAAGGCTGGGTGGCCCCGAGATGGGAGAGGAGACCTCACGCTGCTCAGGGGCAGGACCCTGCCCTTGCTGGCAGCAGGCTAGGAGGGTTTTGGAGGGAGATTAGGGGACGTGCTAAGCGGCTGGTGCCGAGGACTGGATCCAGCAGCGCAGGGATCCCTGCCAGCCCCATCTGTGCCTTTTAACGACCCTTTCTGGCCGCGCTCTGCGGGGTGTGCTGAGCTGCTGCCTCTCTCCCGAAGGGCTGGGTGTGCATGCCCGGAGCCACCATGCATGGCTGTCCCCTCCTGGGCTGCCCCCCGTGCCATGAGCTGTCCTGCAGCCGCTGCTCGGCAGAGTTTCTCAACCAGCTCCCTGTGCCGAAAAGAAGTCAAGGGCTGCTGTGGACTCGTTTTTCTTGTATAACTTCACCAGGGTGTTTTTTCCCTTTTGTAGAACCTTGAATAAGTCACCATTTAACCATCTTGTGTTGTTTGAAAATGAAGTCCTGACCCAGCCAGTCCCAAGGAAGCAGTGTTTTAACTCTGACTTTGCTAAAATCTCCGGCCCCACATCAAGTTGATTATTGATGGTGGTAAGTATTTTATCTGCCGCAGGTAACTGATCCCAAACCACGGGGTGAACCAGACACGAACCTGTACCTTATCACCTTGGCGGCGTTATCGCCCCCCAAACAGCGGCAGCAGGACCAGGCTGCCGGGCTTCCCAGGCAGACAGGACAGTAAGTTATTGTTTGCAATTAACTCGATCAAGCAAAACTACTATAAATCAATCATGGCTTGGCTAATAAATAAATCTTTGATCAATTACTACCTGCAAAATGTGTAGACAAGGGTCAGTATCTCTGATTTACCACTTTCTTTGTGCTGAATTGGAAGATCAAAGATTAATGTCAGGAGGGACATCAGCGATCTGAATGCGATGCATTATTTAAAACTTCAGAGATAATAAAATTTTTGAGGAGACTGGCCCATTAGTTCAGCGTTCGTATTGACATTTCTCCCACTGTATTAGGAGTTTTGTTAATGATTTTATATTCCCCCCTGACTCCTTACTCATTTTTCTTTGTCCTTTTGTCATTTTTAATGGGGTGGTGGGACACGTTCCCGCAGCAACACCCCAGCGGCCGGGAGCCCCCGTGGCCCCTCGAGGCAGAGCACCCACCACCCGCCCCAGCGCGGCCGGACACACACGGTGCCTCGCTCAGCTCCTCCGGGCCCCGTGGGAGCCATCGCGCTGCCGTGCGGCCCCGTCTCAGCATCACACGTGCCTTTGCTAATTCCGGGGCTGCATTTCTTAATCTAAGGACTAATTCCAGGAACCCGGCTGTGCCGTAATGGGCTGCTGCCTCTGGGGACTTGCTGGGGGCGGTTTTGCTCGGTCTGGCGCTGAGAGGTAGAACAGGGGGGTCTGCCTCCGGAGCAGGGAGGATGCTGCCGGGCTTTCAGACGCGGGGGAAGCCGGCCAGAGTTGCCTCATTAGCTCATTAACTAGCTAATTGTGGGGTATTTGGTGAAGCCTAGAAAATTTCCTGGAAATGGAGGAAGTGGTGGAATCACCCCAGCTAGAAGCAGTGAGGTCCCTCCCCATGGGAGGCAGCACATGTGCTGGGAAGATTCGAAGGGGTCCTATGCCCCCCAGAAAGGCAATGCACTGAAACATAATCTATCCTCACTGCCAGGAGGAGGGATGAGTCCCCTGGCCGTGCACGCTTTGGCCAACTAAGCGTGGTGCAGGTGTCCACAGCTCCCCTGGTACCCAGAAATGTGGACCTGCTCTCTGCTCCACCATGGCTGAGGTATCCGGGAGCCCCACGGGAAAGGACCTGTGCAAACATGGCATGTGGTAAGAAGCGAAGTGGAGGAATAAAGGGAAGTGCCTATAGCAGAGCTGTGCGCTGGAGGGATGCTGGTGCGGTCAAGCCCTTCACCCTCGTGGTTTTTGGCTAAATCAAGAACAGGGGTGGCACTCCTGATGGTCTGAGCTCCCTCCCTCTCGCTGGCATTGCCACCCTGGAACTCCAGCCATCCGGGATTTCAGGGGGAAGCAACACTGCCAGAGCACCAAGCAGTTTTCAGAGTGAAGACCAAGGATGCTCCCAGCCACGCATCCCCCGCCGCGCAGGAGGGGTGCAGGCAGCACCGCATGGGCCTGCCTTCGGCTGCCCCCGCCACGAGGTCACCCCTGGCCGGGGCAGCCTTGGGGGGACATCGTGAGTGAGTCCGACACCCCCACAGGGACACGTCCCTACCCTTCGCCAGCCAGGGGGTGCCGTGGGAGGCCGGGTCGGTGGCACACGGGCGTGAGGCTGGGGGGCGGCATCCGGTGGAAGAGCAGAAGAGATGGCGGGAGCAGTTGGCCTTGGTTATCTCCCCCGCAAACAATGCAGTCCTGGCTCATATATTTTTCATCCCAGTTGAGGGTACAGTGTCAGCCGATGACCTTTGTCACACCCCAGTGCTTTCTGGGATGTAAATTAGGGGCTTTTTTTCCCCATCTGGACAGATAAGATGGACTCTTACTTGTACGTCTTGGAAGCAGATATTTATTGTAAGCCCACTGCTATTCTCAGCAGGTGGACAAAGATAATACTGTCATTATGTGCTCAGAAAATGCTTTGTAAAATTTGGTAAAGTATGCAGTGGACTCTGGAGCCGATAACATCTGCCTTAAAGGACTGTACTGCTGTAAACAGGGCTTAGAAAAATAGCACCCACTGCTTCTCCATGGGAGTATTGATTTTTGGTGTTGGAAAGGGTCAAATTCAAATTGCTGGCACAAAGAGCGGCTGCATCTCCTCAACTGTGTGTCTTTTAACAAAGAACAAAGTCATGCGACGGGAGGGAGGCAGAAAAGGGGACGGCAGCCCAGGGCGGCCGCACGCCAGCGCGCCTTTCCCACGGGAGCAGCCAGCTGCTGCCCCGCGGGGACCGTCACCGGGCTGGGCAGTGAAGGCTCCTCGGAGCAGCGCGGCTTGGGGGGGCCCCCCAAACCGCTCCCCCCGGTGCGCTCCTGCCCTGCAGCAGCCCTCACCCGTGGGAGCATCCCGCCGGGGCCCGCGGGGCAGCCGTGGCTCCTGCAGGGCAGAGCTCACCGTGGAGGGGCTGGCTGTGGGGCACCGGGGGGGGGGGGTTCAGCACCCCTTGTCCCCAGGAAACCAGAGCCCTGCCCTGCGCCTCGGTTTCTCCAGCTGTTGGACAGAGATAACTCTACAAAGGGCTTTGAAACCTGCTCCTGAGATGGGCTGGGTGGGACAGGGTGTATCTATTGCTGCGTGTGAAGGAGGAGGGAGATCTGCCCTGGCTGCTGCGTTGCGCCTGGCAGGCAGCTGGTGACAATGACATTTTATTGCCTGGCTTGGAGGAGCAAAGGGTTTTCCCTCTCTTTACAGGCCCAGACAGGCTAGAAGTGTCTGCATCACCGCTGGAGACCTCAGGCAAGCCGCTCATGAGCTGGGAGAGGGTGAAAAACTGGAGGAAACCTCAGAGCTGTGTGCTGTGTCCCAGTGCCCCAGGGACTGTGTCACACACCGGGACACCCATGCCCACAGGACAGAGGCAGTTCTCATGGCTCTGAGCCCCGGCTTCTCTGAGCCATGTCTGCGCCCCACGCTGCAAAGCCCTGCCCTGCCTGCCCAGTGAGCCCAGGCAGAGCCCAGACACCCCGTCTCCTCCAGACCTTCCCCAGTAGAGCTGTCCCGCTCCTCTGCTTTGCCCCCAGTGGCCCTGTGCCACGGTGGGAGATGTGCCCAGCCATGAGCGTGGCTTCTGACCCGGCCTGGGACCTCGGCTTTGGCTCAGCAGGAGCCTGGCGTCAGCAAAGGCAGCCGGCTGCTCACCTGCAATGCCTTGTCCTTCCCGAGGGTGCCCAGTCGAGCCTCCCCGGTCACTTCGCTTTGAGTTTCTCCTGGAGCAAACGCATCCGGAGGCTACGCGAGCAGTGACAGAAGTTACAGTATAGAAAAGATAACCCTACCTTGCCAGGAGCTAAAAGCTTTTCTGTGACCTTGGCGAGAGGTCTCGGGCTGGGACAGCAGTCCCTGTGCTGCAGTGCGGGATGCAGCAATCCCGTCTGGTGGGACTGGGAACACTCCCGTCTCCAAAGCGGTTCTGCAGGGCCCCGGGAGACCCGGATCAGTTCAACGCCTTCCTGGTCCAGCCTTTGTAGGCGCAGCCCTGGCCAAGCCTGGGGAAGAGGTGAGAGGCTCACCATCCCTCCAGCACCCGGTCTGGCAGCGGCGCAGGGCAGGACGTGGGCAGCACCTTCCCACCGGCACCTCTTCCCACGGGCCGTGCAGGCAGCTCCGCCCCGGGCACCCTCCCCAGACGGTGATGGTTACCCCAACCGCTGCCCCTGCCAGCATTTGGACGACCAGATATGCCCCGGCAGAGCGACTCGGCGCTTCCACTGCTCACACCCGGTGCAGTTGCCCGCTTGCCATGGTGTAGAACCAAGACCCTACAGCGAAGCATCACCCCGCGGTGCAGCCCCAGGCACAGATCCTTTCCTTGCCTTCGCGTTAGGTCAGGGCTTGCCGAGCCCCTTGTCGGCCGAGGGCCCGGGGCGCAGCGTTTGCAGGCGGCTCGGCTGGAGCCATCGCCACAGCCCAGCAAGCAAATGAGGATCAGGCTGCAGGTCCTGGAGCACTTACAGCGTAATGTCAGTGGTGGAAATTCACCGTCCAAGTTGTCGTCCCACAGGAATGCTTTGAAAATGTTTCCTAGACACGATCTAACGGGAAGCAATATCCTCCGCAGCAGAAAATAAAATGCAGAAGTGGCACATGCAAAGGCTAATGTTTAAAGTAAAGAATTTTGCCCAAAGAGCATGTGGCAGATCCAAATCCCCTTCATCCAAACGTCATTATTTATTAATATTCACATTGTACGTACTGTTGATTTGTAAGAGAGACACAATCGATTCCTACCTCTCATAAAACACAAAAAAAGGAAACCTGCTATGCAGGGTTATGCTGGAAAGCGAAGGAGAAATATCAAGGGGATCTTGCAAACCAGGTCCTGAAAACTGAAAGGGAAATTTCAGATTTTCTGCAAAAGAAGAAACATAAACAATGACCGGTGTGTCGTAAAAATTAAAAATAACAACAAACAGTATTGCTGTTCTAAGCCCGTGGTCAAATCTAGCCTGCAGACAGCACCTTCCCTGCGATGTGCTCGTCCCCTTAGGGCAGCACCGCCAGCTCCCTGGGTGGGGGGAGTTGGGCTGGACCCTGCCCGGGGCTGCGGGGCAGCCCCTCCAGCACGGAGCAGCACCCCCAGCCGTGCGGGGCAGGAGGACACGGCAGCATCGCCGGGACTCGGGGGCGGCAGCGCCGTGGCAGCAGCAGGTGCCACGGGAGCGGTGTGGCAGCAGCCCCCGCGCAGCCTCCCGGGAGCCCTCGGCGGCAGGGACGTGCCACCTCTCTGGTGTGCCCCACCACCCCCCAGCCCCGCTCGGCTCAGGAGGGCACAAGCAGCAACACGGACGGTGGAGGATCGCTGAGCTCAAACGAGGCGGCTGGGTCTAACAAATGGATGGCTCGGGGCACCCTTGCCTGGCGGCTGAAGGGCCGTGCACCACAAGCACACAGCGACAGGAGCTCGTGCCGTACACGCCGGCAAGGACGTGTCCTTGGGTGTTCCAGTGAAGCCCTGTGCCGCTCTCTCCTCCCGGGCAGAAGCCCCAGCCCCGGAGGGAGGCAGGCTGGGGCCAGGGCTTGGCCAGTGCTGTGCCGGCTGGGGCGAGCGGAGGCTCCCGCCCTGCCCGGAGGATGGGGAGATGATGCTCGTTGTGGTTACGTGCAGGAGGGAGTTGGAGTCTTGTAAGGGGAAAAAATAAATGTCTTTCCCACTCAATTAAATGTAACTTAAGGCACTGGAAAAGAAAATGGGCTTCCATTTATGGCTTCGGGATGGCAGGAGGGCAAGCGTTTGATAACAAAATCGTGACGGGAGCCCATTTGAGCAGAGAGTTGTTTGTTTAGCATATCGATCGACTTTTATCGTGCAAGTAATTAACGCGCATTACTCAAACTCTGCGTTTTTCTAAAGCATACTACTTCATACGATATTTTCAAGCGATGCCTGTTAGCGGCTGGCAGCACAAGTAAAGAGCCGTAGGGAAATAGCAGCGGCGAGGAGAAGAGCTGCAAGGGCGGCAGCAAGGTCACGCCGAGGTGTGCTCCACCCCGAGCGATTTTCCATCCCTTAGGATCCTTACCCCTCGCAGGATACTGGCTCGTGCGTGCACAGGCGTGCGAGGGGCCGTGTCCTCCCCATGGCCACGGGTCCGCAGGCAGGGAGCCCGCCGGTGGCTGCCCAGCAGCTCCATCACCGCCAGAGCCGAGGGGAACCCTCCGCGGCAGCACCTGCCCTTCGCCCTGCGCGATGGGAAGGACGGCCCCGGTCGCGCTGCACTTGGTGTTTGACGCTCGTTTGAAGCCCAGCCCGCGGCTGCCGGCGTCCCCCGAGCGCTGCCTGCTCCCTGCCTGCTCAGACGGACAGCGGGAGCGGCAAAATCCGCTGCCAGGCACCCGGAGAAGGGTGATCTTTCAACTCCATAAAGCAAAACCCAGGCAGGTCGCCCCCAAATCCCCCGCGCTGCCGCAGCAGCTGTGAAGAGTGGGTTTAAGCTGTTTAAAAATCCATCTCCCGGCTCATTATTATGCAGACCAATTTTTCATTCATAGGGAATCTACGGCAGCATTTTAATGTGAGAAGCTCCCTACTCTGTTTCTCTTCCCCTGAAGAAAAATAGCTTAATTTCTCCAGTTTGATAGATTTTCCTGATCCTTCAAAAGGTAGAAAAAGACTCTTGAAAATCGGTCGTTGAACTATCCACAGGCATTTTATAATGGCCGTAAATAGGTCTATACTGAATAGCTCTCCAGGCATCAACTTGAATGGTGTCCTTGACACTGTTATTATTATCCCCACTGAAAAAAAAAAAAAAAAAAAAAAGAAAAGAAAGAAGAAAAAAGTCTGGGAGCCTCTCCACACCGCAGTTTGTATGTCTCTGCGTCGTGAGAAGGCTGGAAGAGCTAAATTCCCCTCACTGTATATATGTCCCCAGAGATGGGCAATCTGTGCCATTTGTCACTTCCCAGAATTGTCATAAATTTTGTGGAATTTCATGCATAAAGAAAATCAATGCACATGAGAAATTTTGCAAACTCTGGAGCAAATGAAGTAGAAGAAGAAGTTTGGGGTAATTTGTTTTCCCTTTTGCCCCTTTGTCCATTTTCAGTTGTCCGTCTAAAGCCCCAGTTACTTCCCATTGGAGAATATATTTTCGTAACTTCTGGTGCTATTGTGTCGTGCTGCTCTTTGCTGATGAACAGCTCCTGAACTCCAGCTTTGGGGTGGTTGTTCCTCAGGGTAACCATTTTATAGCATCACAATACATCGCCGTGTTCAGCAGCTGCAAGAGGTTTTCAGCTGTAAAACCCATATTGGCCCTCCACCACAGTATCTTCAAACTTACCCCCTAAACCTGTCCTTTTAACCTTAGGCCTCGTGGGATTAAGTCTTATGTCATGAGAGACATTGTGGAGAAGCTTGACGTTAATCAGCAAGAGCTATTTTCTCAGAATAAATAAGGTGCTTTCATTTCTTGAAAGCCACTCTGATTTTTCCAGCCCACTCGTAAGGCAAAAATAGCGTGCCCTAAAAATGTCACCATGCCTGTATAGATTTCTCTCTATTGAAATTGAGCACAGCGATCAGCTACTTCTCTCCCAGAGCAGCCTCAGAGCCCTCCCCAGGCTCATCCCCCTGTGCAAGGGGGCCCAGGACCCCGCAGCCCCTGGCCCCGGGTGGCAACCTCCAGGGCCCTGGAGACGGCCACGGACAGACACCGTGATCCCAGCCCGGCCGTCACACCTCCAGCAGACAGAGAGGGTGCTCTGGTGGGATTACCTGCCACCAGATTTCTGCAGAACATCTTTACCTAGGGCAGAAAGTGGATTATAAATAGAAAAAGTAGTGTAAGGTCAGGCTGCAGATACCTGCGTGGTTTGGTGCATAGTCAAAGCGCCGTTAAAACAAGGCAGAAATTGTAAAGACACAGCATCACCCATGGACATTTGCATATTTACCAGGCAAAAAGTAGCTTTTCTAACATTTGAAAGCCAGGAAATCCAGAAGTTAGCTGAAATGCTGGACTTTTCAGTACAAGCCTGCAGAAGTGACTTGGGGATCAGGGTTGGTGGCTGCAGCAACCGCGTCCCCACGCGGGGCTCAGCTCAGCCGTGAAGCGATGCTCTGCCAGGGCATGGGCTGTGCCCCCAGGCTGGAAGTCCTGATGGAGTCCAACACATCTGCTGAAAGCTGCGGAGCTGAGGGGGGCAGCTGCATCCCCCTCTGAGCAGCAGGCTCGGGCACGTGCCCAAAGCTGCTGCCTGCTGCCCAGGGTCAGCGCCGAGCAGGCTGCGGCTGCGGGTCGTCCCCTCTCAGAAGCACCATGAAAAGTAGACCCAAAAACCAGCTCGGTTCAAAATACCACAAACCCTGGGCTCTTTATTCTCCCCCAAACCCTCCCTGCATCCTTCACCTGCCCCCTCCGCCCCGCACGCCTGCCCCAGAAGCTGTCCCTTGGCTGTCACCATGTCCCGTCCTCTCCCACACTTCCCGACGACCGAGAAATAAACCCCAGCTGACCCGCTGCGGGCTGGGGCGGTGTTTGCTGCTGTGTTGAACTGCGCAGCTGCCTTTGGAAAACACTTCTGGCGTTCAGACGTTCCCCTGGTATTCTCATACAGGACCTCAGGCTGAGGACTTCATGGATTTGCCTCAAAAACGTGGAAAACAAACGAAAGGTGTCAGTGAACTGTCCCCAAGAGCCCCTAACCCACGCTTTTACTTGCACTGGGGTCTCCTTGGTGCTCTCTGAATGCCTGCCTTCACCAGCAGCACATCTTCTCCTCTTCCCAGATGCTAGAGCCTGTGAAACAAAGCCATGAATTACATTTATTCTTCAGAGAACGAAGAGCGGGACAGGTTTCTCTGGATTAGTTTTGTGCACCAGTTTTTTCCCCCTCTCTCCTATCATGTTTTAGCATCGGCCATATGCTAAATTGAAACGCCACTAAGAGGCCCAGCGCCTCTGCCCCAGTTTCAGGGGGAGCGACGAGCCCTGCTGTGGCTGGTGGCTGCGAAAGCCAACGCTGCTGCCGCGCGCGGGAGCACCCCTGTCCTCATATTTTTCCCATGCAAACCATTTAGAAACAAAACAAGATAGCAAACACAAATCAATTCAATTGTCCTAGAATATGACAGCTTGACTTGCGACCTGTCTCATCTGGTACATGACAACGTTGTTTGCATCCTATTAAGGCGGATGACTTGTGCACTATTTGTGCGGAGCAGAGGTTCCTCGTGGTGACAGCTTTTGAATCATGGCACTTTCTCCAGCGCACAATTCACCACCAAACCCCTCCGCCAATTGACATCGTAACACGGGTGTCACCGCTCGCAGCGGTTCATCCCCCAGCACCAGCGATGCCAATGGCATTTTTCTATATCCTTTATGGTCCCCGGTCTGCAGAGCACGCTGCACCATTAGAGCACCCCATTGCTCCCCAGCACAGCTGCGTATTCCCGGTGCCTTCTGCTAGCCACGGCACGCTCCAGCAGGCCTCTCTGTATGGTTTACAGGAGCGCCTCAGAAGGTGTAATATTTAATCTAACGCCCCTGAAAGCATCTGAATTTTCTTTTCTAGTCTTTGGGTCCGAGCAGCCCGTCTGGAGCGAGGTCTGTGCCTCTTGCTGTTCTCTCGGGGCACTGTGCACGGCTGGGGCGCCACCCTGGCGTGCAAACACCGGGGGAGAAACCACTTCATGGGCAAGGACGGCAGGGCACAGGCGCCAGCTGCGGGTGTGAGGACGTTTGGCCCTGAGAGCTCGCCCTGACGCCCGTGCAGCACGCTACAGCCCGCTGCAGCTGCGCTCTGGGTGCAGGCTGCGGCTCCGCCTGCGTCTGCACCAGGGACCATCTCCTGCCCCAAGGGGCAGGACGTGCCCACCTGGAAAATCTGCTGAGCAGAGGAGCCGTCCATCCCCAGCCCTCGGCCACGGCCAGTGCAAAACTGCTGAGAGGCACGGTCTGAAATCATAGATCCATAAATAATTAAGGTTGGCAGGGATTTCTGGAAGTCTCCAGCCCAACTGCCTGCTCAGAGCAGGGCTGGCCTAGACCTGGCAATGCCCCCGCTGGGCTTCAGCCTTCTCCCAGGAAGGGCTGAGGCGGTGGGCATACCCACCGCCCTCTGCTAGCGCTGCCACGGGGCCAGGCCCCCCACGTGCCGCACACTTGCGCATCCCCAGTTCCTGCAAACTTGGTATTCCTCCTGCTAGGAAATGGACGAGCAAGTGATGCGCACAGCGAGCTGCCCTATATCTGACACCCTAAATACAGCTGTAGGGCAGATGCATTGAAATTCAGCATGCCCTGTCTTGCTAATTTACAATTCCAGATCTACAGGTTTTCATTTGCTTTATTTTTAAATCTCAGATCGGGTTAGAAGCTTCTGTGTTTTCCTTAGTTAGGCGGGGTCAGACCTGACACGGGCTCCTGACTCCCTTCAGTTCTCATCCCTGAACTTCCACGCAGTGGCTGCACCAGCGTGGTTAGCAAAGCCGAACAAATAACTCTTAATCGCTGATTATCTGGCAAATTTTGACTGCACCTGCCCAGGATTCGGATGCCCTCTCCCACGTAGACCAGTAAGCAGGCAGTAACACGTGCTGGTTGGTAGAGCTGTGCCAGGACAGTAATTAGGTTGAAACCCTTTCCTTTTATTTTTTTGATGTCTTCGCTATGCAGTAGCTGAGCCTGGGGGATGCTCCACACCACCTACCCTTCCTGCGTGTGGGGGGAATAAATCCATCTTGATTCTACCTCACGTGCTATTTTTAAAAATGAATAGCAGCAGCTCAGCCTGGGGGCAGACCCGGTTCCCCGCTGCGGGCACCGGGGGAGCACGTTGAGCAATAAGGATGTTACAGCCATCCTGGGTTCGTGGTACGACTCCGGAGCACTGGCAGAGACAGTATTTGACTCTGCCCGTGAGCCTCGGGAAACGCCTGACACGGCTACTGCGCTCTCCTCAGGACACAGCCGAGGGAAGGGTCTGCTCCTTCTGCTGGCGGCGGTGGTGTGCACCGACAGACCAGCACACCCCAGCACACCCCAGCACACCCCAGCACACCCCAGCACACCCCAGCACACCCCAGCACACCCTGCTGTGTTCCTTCTGATGCTCCGGGTACCAGCCCTCCTGCTCAGGGCAGGAGCGTGGGGCCATCGGGACCTTGGCTCAGCTCCATGCCCTGCTGAGGCTTCCCCTGCTGCTCCTGTGTTCCCCCTGTGACCATCCCCCCCTGAAGGGAGTCCCTCTGGATGAGGCTTTGACTTTCTTTGTAGCAGGTGCTTTTCCTTTTGTTCTCACACTGCTTTTTGGTGCAAAAGAGAAGTTTCTCGTTTTCCTCCTTGAATTAGCTCAAATTCTCCTTTAGCTGGAATCACCACCACAAGGTGAGAGCCCTCTCTTTGCCCTCGAATACCTATGGCTTTCCTTTCCTGACAACGTGGCTGCTCCCACCAGCACACAGCTTGCGTGCCTGCATCCCAGCTGCAGTGCAGGCATGATCCCTTCTCTTCCAGAGGCACGCTCCAGTCTGTCTGCTGCTGATTCACCGCGTACAGCAGCACATCCTCCTGGCTAACGGGGCTGTAACTGCCGTCGTGTCATTTTTTCTATTGCAAGATGCCCACAGACCTTTACAAAGCGCTCCCTGCGTCTTTCCTCTCATGCCACGCTCCCCTGACTCATCCCAGCTGTTCTTTCTCAGCTCCGATCACAAGCCCTATGTTTTTTCCAGCTCTGGTAGATCTTTAGCTGCTTTTTTTTCTCCCAGCTAGGTTTTGTTTTAGCTTCTGGTCCCACTAATTACTGTGGACCTGGGGCCCGTAGAAGCTTCTGTTACACGCTGCCTGCTCCACCCCTCCAGTTGTACGTCCAGCTCTCCTTAGCCCCAGTACGTCATCGTTTGCCCTATACCCTCCACAGGACAGCCATGGCTCATAGTTCATCTCAGACATTTCATCTCACGCTGTGTCTGACATCTCCTCGGTGGTTAATAACACAGAGGGATTCTCCAGACTGTAGTTTCCATCCTGCTGCCCTCCAGCATGCTGTGGCTGTAAGCAGGGATGCTGAAGGACAACCAGTTCTCCTGACCTCCTGTATGCCGAGCACTTCATTCAGTTTAAATGAATCACACCACAGCTCACAGATTTTCCACGGACAAGTTCAAAAATGCGATCTAGCAGAACCACAGCAGAAACCGAACAGCGGCACAGAGGAGGAGGAGGAGGACTGGAGGTCCAGGGGGCTGGCAGCCAAGTGGTCAACCCCCACCGCTGCCTTTGCGAGACACCGTTTCATCCCTCTCCGCACCCCCTGGGGATCCACTTGGTCCCTCTGTAACCTCTGGGGATCCACTCGGTCCCCCACAGCACATCCACCAGCAGCTTGCTCAGGGGATGGCTCCACAGTCCCAACAAATCAAGGCTGCTTGGTCCCGTGCCGGCTTGGCAGAGCAGACGCCGTTCCCGTCAGTGACAGCCCCCGATCGCTCAGAGCTCGTTAGGAGGGACAGCCTCCCTCCCCTCACGTCGCATCCCTCCCCGGGGGCTCCAGTGCTGCCTTTCCTGGAAGTTTTCCCTCCCCTGACACCTGCGTTTTCGCATCAATCCACCGTTGATACCGGGGTGTGATTGCTTGCCTGGAACTGCCCCACTGCCGTGGAACCTGCTCTGGACACCGGCATGCCCGAGCGGTGGAGCGCATCCTGCCCGGTCCCAGCACCACCCACGCAAACTGCCTCCGGAGTGCTCGTTACCCGCAGGCCGACACAAACCGCGAGGCTCGGGGATGGGAACTGCTGCACCCCGGGACGTGCACATCGAGTCGCCGGCGGGGGAGCTGTGGGAGGGGGGTGCGCAGTGGCAGGGGGCAGCCGAGCCCCCAGGGACATGCTGTAAGCAAACAAAACACGACGCCTTTTTCACCCCGTGCCTAACGAAACCGTGGGTCTCATTTCCAGGGGATGTTGCAACGGCGAAAAACGGGCTTGGAGAGGGCTCGAGCAGACGGCCGGCTGGGGCCCCTCGCCACAACGCCCCCATCCCGCTAGCGCCCTCGGTGCCACCGCCCCACCAGGGAGCCCTGTCCCCGCAGCCCCTCCTCGCCCCCTCTCAGCCGCACGTGAGGACACGTGGCCGGCAGCACCCTGGCCGTCACCTCGGAAGGTGGCCCTGGAGGCCGGTCCCCCTCCATGTCCCGCTGCCGTGCCGGCCGGAGCCCCGCCGAGCGGAGCAGACGCCGTTTGGTGGGGGCGGTTTAAGCCAGCCAGGATTTAGATTAACCCAGAAAGAAGAGCAGGCAAATTGAGAGCACAAATTGGGGTGTTTGGCTGCAAATTACAAACTTCAGTCTCGAAACTGTCTAATGAAGGCGCTCGTCTGAAAGCAAAGCCCCCGTTTTTGGCAGACCAGCCCCTCTCCATCAGCACTCCGCGGCAGCGTGAGGTGTGGCGGCTGCTGGGGGGTTCGGCAGGCACGGCCCCGGCGCTGGGCTTCGACTGGCGCTGCCTCGGCACAGTGCCCGGCCAGCCCCCGGCTTGGAAACGCACGTGGCCACGGCCTGGCTGTCCCCGGCGGGAACTCAGGCTTCCCAGGGGCAGCGATCGGCCGCCGGGATTTCAACACGCCGGGAGGACGTGTGCCAGAGCCGGGCAGCATCGTCCCGCCTCGCACTGCCTCTACCCAGCACAGCTACCCCAGGGCTGCCCTGACTGAAAAAAAAGCCAACACGATTTTCTAACAGCAGTTTTACTGCTAATTGTTCTTTTTTTTTTTTTTGCCAAATTTGGGCCCAGATTTTGCAGCTACCTCTTTTATACACGACTGGGAACCAAATTTTCAGCTGTGTCAATCCACTGCCTTGCTGGGAAACCTAATACCCCAAAATAAAAAATCTATATTTAATACCCTGAGCACATCCAATAGTTACATAATTCACATCTATTAGCTAAGTACAGTAATGAGTGCTCTGCATTTTTAAAACATCAGTTAATTGTCTCCCTCCTGCCTGGCAGCGCAGAAGAACAGACAGAAAAGGCACAAAATGAATCCCACAAAACCACATCTGACAGGTTTAAAAATCTATTTTCCTACAAGGAAATATGGGAAGGACGGGTGATTAATGAAAGACTATGAAGAAAAGGTTTTATCCAGCAGATTAATTTCAACGTGTGTTTAAATCCTTAGTGGAGTTGGACAAGACGCTTGGAGGCAAAGCTGTGGGCGTTCTCAGGGGCTGGCTGGGTGGCTGCCCTGCCTGGCTCCATCGTCCTGCCTGGTACCATCGCCCTGCCCAGCTCCAGAGCAAAACCCAAAGGGGGAAGCCCGTAAACAGGATGGAAAGATAAAACCATCTCTTGTCAAAACACTGTATTTCTTTGAGAGGTCTAGGAAGGAGGCCCAGTAAACCCGAGCCACGCTGCATCGTATTTATCTTTGGAGGTTTTTGCAGACACCTTCTGTTGTGCAGCACGCCTCCTCCGTGCCGCACAGCACCCCAAACGAGACACGCTCCGTATCTGGAGGCTCCTCTTCGCACCCTCCCCTGGAAGCATCCCCGGGGTCCCTGCCTTTCCCAGGCCAGCCCGCACCCCTCGGCAGGCAGCCCCCGCCGCTCCCCGAAATCCACTTCTGCCTCGTCCCCGAGGATGCCATCATCTCCGAGAGCTCGGCCTGCAGCACTGATGCTCCTTTGGGTGAATTTTTTTTTTTTTCCCCGTGGGAAGAGCTCTGTTGGGTTCACGGGTGGTGACGCTGGGGGCATGGAGGGTTCAGGTATTTAAGGCGGGAAGGATCACCGTCCCCTCCTCGGCAGCGGGCGGCTGGCCCTTGCCTGTCACAGGGCGCTGCTCTGCAGGGGAGCCTGGACATAATTTGTAGAAATCCTTAATTTTAAGCACAGCACAGTATTGATTTACCTGGAAAATCAAGTCAGCATAAATAGCAAAATTTTAGGTTTTTAGAGTCAGCTCCTGTTCTGAATAATGCTGACCGTGTTTTGCAAAAAGAGAAATATTTTTAACCTCCGCATGTGTTTTCCCCTGCAGAGACAAATAACGAGGGCAGGAGAAGGAATCTGGCATATATGGAGGGCAATCATTTAAAGCTTTCATGTTTAGGGAGCAATTAATTATCCAAACCTCCAGTTTTGGAGAAGAAGATATTTAATCTCTTTTAATCCCTTGTGACTCAGACCTCTGACCTGAAAACCACGACCTTCAGCATCCCACGCTGCCTCCCTCAGGACAGAGCTGAGCGAAGGACCCTTGTTTTGCAAACAAGCCTTCCTCGAGTCCCGGGAAGTGTCGCCCAGGAAAGCTTTGCTGTCGGCTGCCTCATGAGATAAAAATATAACTTGGCTTTTAAAAACATGCGACTCGCAGCACGGCGGGTCCTGCCGAGTCCCGCAGCCCTCCCGCCCGGGCAGCTGGGGGTTTGCTGGTTTCGTTATCGGCCACCGAGCCCCGGCCGAGCACCGCCAGGGCTTGGAAGCGGATCGTTCGGTGCCGCACACACCTTGCTCGCGGCAGGTTATCGGCTGTATCGTTGACATCAGTTCTAACGGCTTGTATTGTCCCTCACCTGCGTAACTCAAACTTGACATTTCCTTGTGCAAAATAGACCCAGATACTCCTGAGTGGGGGCTGCTGCGCACTGCCCAGCACAGTGCCTTCTGCTCATCTAGCTGAGGAGCTCGGGCAGGGGCTTGTTATTTGTTGTTGTGCAAGACCAGGCTTTGATGAATGATTGTAAAAGCCCTGGACCCACAATGTCAGTCTGGAAAAACCACTCAATTTTTAGGCTAATCTCTTTTAAAGTAACAAAAGGTGGCACGATAGGTTTTTTCTCCCATCCATATTTTCCTGCATCCTCTTGATAGTAGCGCATCCACCCAAAGTCACGGGAAAGAGGATTTCTTCCGAAGCCACTGGGGAGCCTCACCCGTGCCTGACCCACACCCTGGGGATCGCGAGGGTTGGGGTGCTGAAGGCCTGCAGGAGGTGGGACAGGCAGGTACAGAGCCGGAGCGCTCGCTCCCTCCCGAACGGAATAATCACCGCTCATTGCGGGTGGAATAAATAAGCTGTCCCTGATAGGCAGCTCGTGGTTCCAAGTCCACGCGTCCCATTTATGCTCCTTCCAAACACCCTATGTCATTTGTAAGACAGCAGACCATTAGGGAGTTGATATTAGCTTTACCTGCAGGCTTACATGAGAAGATGAATTGCTGCACATAGTCAAAATATCTCTTCTGCGGGAAAAAAAACACCGGGATACAAGTGGGGGAAATGAGAGCACCCCGCAACGCTTTCATTTAATTTATCTGAGGACGGTGCGATGTGCTCCCATTAACCACAGGGTGGGTACACAGGTTAACCACGGCGAGGTTCGTGCAGGCTTTGCTGATTAATGTCTGGCTCATGGAAGGGAAGACGCTCCCTCCCGCAGCCGGAGCTCCGCAGCACCTCGTGAGCAGGTGGACGTCTCCAGTAAACTGAAAAGTACAGAAAATTGACACTGAAACAAGTAATCACGGCGGCGGCGGCCGGAGCTCGCTCTGCTTCCCGTTTCCCATGGTAAATGTTCCCCCGAGGATGCGTGCGCCTGACCCTCAACTTTCCCCATTTTCCGAGCCAGTGCACTTGATGGGAACTCATCTTGCGGCTCTCCCCCTGATTACACACCCCGCGGGTCTCCAGGGGTGCGGCCGCTGCCAGTTTAGAGGTGGCTGAGTCCGTGTCACTTACGCAGCTTCTCAGAGACCGGGTGTGGGTTTGGGCGCTGGGTTGCGTTTGGTCGTTTCCACTCCTTGCAGCCCAGCAGATGATCTCGCCTGCGGAATGGCGCCGTTGGGGGTTACCCTCGCTCCCGCAGAAGGCACGGGCACGTGTATTGTGCTTCCTTTAAAACAAACCTATGCTGGGGAATGACCGCTCAGGAGGCAATGCTTCAACGCCGGCTTTTTAAGGGGGTTTGCTCCCCCCTTTCCAATTTTTAGTGAGCTAGTGAAAATCAATAGCCCTGTGTTCCCATCTGCAGGCCACCTGGCACCCCGTGAATGATCAATGGGGCTGGCGGAGGGTCTCTCAGCAAAGCTGAGCTCTGCAGCGGCCACGGCAGACCAAAACACCGGCGCTTCGGCTTCCTCCTCTCCCCAGTTCGGTCTTTGCTCCCGTTGGGCCACGGAGAACCTGTGTGAGCCCAGCCCTGACTGCACCGGAGAGGCCGGGCAGGAGCCGCACGCCTCCGCCAGCTCCGCTCGAGGTTTTTCCCAGGAGCTCCAGAAGCAGCATCACCCTTCCACCGCGAAGCCTGGCCAGGGAGGCTGCACGGCTCCCCGACCTGCGCTCAGCAGAGCTGGTGGCGTTCAAAACCCGACGGAGCCCGGCGAGCCGCGTGGCACGAGCTCCAGGCGGTGCCAGGCAGCACCGGGGCCGCGGGGGCTCAACGCTACCCGGGGAAAACAGCTTTCCCAGCGGTTCCTCGGGGGTGCCGGGGATGCTGCCTGCGAGGAAGGCACCCGCCCCGACACCCTGCCGAAGGGATGACCTCCACCTCAGCCCGGAGCTGCGGCTCCTGCGCCAGTGGAAACATGGGAAGGGGCCCGCGGGGGCTGGCGGTGCCGGTGATGGGCCAGGGCTGGTCCAGCAGGCACCGGCGGGGGGATGGAGGCAACCCTGGCCTCAGCGGCGGGGATGGGGGTGGGAAAGGCAGGAGCCGGGGGGGCACCTCCATCTCACCTCTCTCTCCCTGCCGAGACGAGAGGAGTTTTATTTCTGGAAGCAATTTAATGGTTTGCTGATAACTTTGATTGGTTTCGTGTCAGGTTAGCTTTTAATCTCTGCTCTGGCCCGCTTCATTCTTTCAAACCACCGTGATTAAAGGATGCTGCTCCAGCGTCGCGCACGCTCACGGGCACGCGTGTGACGGTGCGTGGGCAAACGGCTGCTGCCTGCTGACCGCCCTGCCCGCCGCCCACACGTCTGTGACTCCGGTTGGGACCACGTCGCCACCACCAGCACCGCTCCTCCTGAGACGGCGGCCACGGCGGGAGGAAAGCCGTTCGGTTGCCAGAGGGAGCAGGGACACCAACAGCTACCGCTCTGCAAGACGCGGGGAGGTGCACCCCCACCTCGGGCACAGCCCCTCCACCTCCCCACCCTGCCCACCCCCATGTTGCCCCCATCTGCTCCCATCCCCTCCACCATGCACCTCTCACCCTCCGCCCCCAGTACCCCTTCCAGCACCAGCCCAGAGGGCTCTCACGTGCTCGTGCAGCCTCCTCTCCCACCACCGCTGCTCGTCCAGCTTTGCTATCCTGGTCCCTGAAGTTAAACTGACGGGTGTTTGCACTGCACTCTGGTAAGGCAGGCAATGCTGCTCCTCCAGCGATGCTCCTTTGGCTCTGCTTCCCACCTCCTGCCCCTTCACAAATCACCCCCCAACCCAGGGGCAGTCCTTCCCCTCTCAGCCTGGCTGGTTGGGCTCGGCTGGGTCCCTGGTGTGTGTTCAACCAGCGTTTCTCGGGCCATGATGGGCAGAGTGTGCTGCTGCTCGGGGGCGAGCTTCCCATCCCTGCTTCACCCGGGCAGAGCAGGGTGAAGCCTTGGACACACGCATGGCTGAACGTCAGCACGTGCTGGGAAGAGTTAAGAATGATGGTTTTGGGGTGTAAGAGCCCCCTGCACCCCTCAGGCAGTCCCTTGCTCCCGTGGGGCTGCTGAGGAACCTTTGGGAGAGGGTGCTGCTGGCTGCTGTGCTTCTCCTCGGCCCCTGGAGTCGCAGAGACCCCCCAGCACACCGCGGCTTTCACATCCCCAGATGAATTTTCCTCAGCCGCAGCCTCTGGGCAGAAAACAGGCCCGTTCTCGACAAATGCACCAGGAGGGGAAAGAAAACCCCAGCCTGGAGTCCCTGGGCATGCTGATGGTTTCCTTCACTCCGGGGCAGATGCAGATTTTAATCAATGAGATCGATGGCAAACGCTCGCGGGCTGCAGGAACGGAGAAGGGGCTGCTGGAGAGCGGCCGCGAGATGGATGACCAGCGGCAGAGGACCTGGGGGAGGTCAGAGGTGACCGTCACCTTGAGATCTGATCTGCAGCTCGCCCCCTCCACGACGGACACCGCCTGGGGTCCTGCCCCGCCCCACAGCCCCACACCCGGCTGCGTAACCGCCTCACCTGTACACACGTGCTGCGTGTGAGCGAGGGTTTCTCTCGAGTCGCCATCCCCAAGGAATCGTCCGCAGAGCAAAGCATGTTCTTACCCAAAACCTGTCCCATCTCCTCCTGTAGCTTGCCTTCACTTGCGCCATCAGAGACCTTTTCCTGAGACCTGGCCACCCTGGAGCCGCCTGGCCCAAAACCCAGTGGTGGGGGCCGCTGGCTGTGACCCCCACAGAAGGCACGGCTGGCTGCCCGGGTCCACGTCCAGTTGGGTTTGGAGCATCTCCAGGGATGGAGAGAGCACTGCCTGCCAGGGCAGCCTGTGCTGGGGCTTGAGCTCCCCCCCAGCCTCCTCTTTTTCCCCTTCTCCCTTCTCTCGCTACCGGGAGCTGGCCAGAAATCTCACCCGAATGTGAAACCGGGGCTCAGACCCCCATGTCCCCTGGGGGGGACAAGGACAAACTGGGCTGCCTTGTACTTTAGGGCAGGCTCTGAGGAGAAGGTTTCCTGAGAGGGTAGCTCTGTCTCTCCTGAAAACGTTCTGACCACGCGGCACGTGGCGGGACCCGTTCGGCTCCATCCCCTTCTGCTGCACAGGACGCTGCAGCCCAAGTGTCCTCCCCAAACTGGGAGGCTGGGGGCTCCCAGTGCCTGCCCCAACCCAGAGCATCACACCTCCTGCCCAGTCCCGAACATGCCTGGCACAAACACCCCGCACCAACACTCCTGGCCTGTCTCTGCCTTCGGCGTCGGCGCTGAGCGCGCTTTGCCAGCGTCACCTTCATCTGGATAACCTGGCTGCACAGAACGGCATTTTCCAGAAAAACGATGATTTGCTGAAACAACTGTGCCTGGCCCAAGCATTTTGTTAGTGCTAATGGGAGGCCTAGAGTCCGCTCTCATAAAAAAACCATTACCCAGGTTTGCACACACGGCTCGGCGAGCCCAGGGAAACGGCTCCGTGTGTCTTGGCAGATCACGCTGGGATTTGGGTTTGGCCCCGGAGCGTCTGGTGCTCACTCCAAAGGCTCCTGCTCAGCCACACGTGCTTTGCAATCATTCTGTGATGGTCTGGTTCCCTCTCACGTAGTCTTTGGCTCCTAGGGTTCGTCCTGCTCCCCATCCTCCTCCCGCTTGCCTTCCCTCTCCTCCAGCCGGGCAGTCCAGCAGCTGGCGGAACCACGGGGGCGTTTGTTCTTGCGATAAATCTGGGACTGCTCTAAAACAGATTTTAATCCATGTTCTGGCTGAACTGCAAACACGGTGATAATATGCAGCCTGCCTTAATAACTCCTCTGTCCTTAAAGCAGAAATAAATATTTTTTGCCACTCTGCAGCAGCGCTGTGCATCGCTGAGCAGGTTCCTGTTTGGCTCTGTACTGTTTTGCATTCCATTGCAATTCATTACCATATAGCCTCTGTCTTGAAATATCATAAAATCCACCTTTGAGATCCTCCTGGAGTAACGAGATAATTAAAAATGGGTCAACACTATCCTTCGAGACGGAGAGGTAGAAAACACCTTCTCCCACGTCTGCCCACGCTGCCGGGCGGCCAGCAGACTGCAAAGCAGCCGGCGCAGCAGCGGCGACAGTCCCGTCTCCGAAGGTCCCGTCCAGAGCACCCGCTCTCCTCCTCAGCCCTGCCCATCCCCAGGACCCCCCAGTTCAGCACTGGTACGTCAGTGGGGTGGCTGCTCCCACGTATTTATGAGCCTGGATGACCATGAAACTGGACCCAACAACTCCCTGTCACTGCTGGTCCTCGCAGGCTGCTAGAGAAGACTTCATCCTTTAATGAGACCTAAGTAAAAGAAATACCATTCATACTATAATCCGGGCTAAATTTATACGTGGTGCCAACCCACTCCCTTCAGTGGAAGGGGACGAGAGCTGGGCCCGGACCCAGAGCCTGAGCTGGCTTTTATAACGTCACTGTTCAGTAAGATGCACCGTGTTTCATAACGTATAGCATAAAGGCAGTCAGGTGCAGTGAGAACTGCAGAACATCATCCTTGGTACCTATTAACCATCAAACACACCTCCACCAACTTGACCAACAGCCACGCTGCAGCAACGCGCACCGTGGGGAAATTTCTCTTCTGCTTTTCCCTTCATCTCAGGCAGCTCGCTACCGGCGGTCCAACGGGGGGTGGGCAGCGGCTGCGCTCCTGGACAAAGCCACCACCGTATTTCAGACGAGGTGGGATGCTCCCGCAGGTGCTCTGTTCTGCTGGCCTCGACCTGGCATCGGTGGCCCCAGTGCGCCCGCACGCAGTCGCTGTATTTCTCGTGTTGCCACCAGATCTTGAACACGGGTAACGCACACACGAACGAAGGGGTAAGAACACGGTCTATTAGTAACAGAAAAAATAACCAGAAATCTCTGAGATACTGAAGATGCAGACACCGTAACACTGTGTGAGGTCCCGAGCGGGTTCTTGGAGGGGACCTTGGGTGTTCTGGCAGTCACGGCCCCGTTACCTACCACCCCACGTAGCCAGAGCTCTGTCCTTTGGGTACCTCCTCATCCGCTGCAGCTTTGCGGATCGGGCTGGTAAGCAATGCCAGGACAAAGCCAGACGGGATGCCCAGACAGGAGCTGCCTGCCCGAGCCAGCTGGCGGCCCCTGTGAAGTCCAAGGCCACACCGAAGAGGAAGAAATGGGTCTTTTAATGTCAACTTGCAATAGGTGAGATCGGAGCGTGACTAGTGACACAACCTCTGCGCTGGCTCTGGATGAACTTGCAAGGAGACACACTCGTGCTGAAATCGCTCAGGCTTGAGAGCACGTTTGCTTTCACGGCAGAGGAAGACCAGCCTCGGTGGGGACAAGCACGGCAGCGTCCCGTGGTGGCCAGCTCTACCCGCGGCACCGGGACTGTCCCACAACACTGGTGACGAGAGGTGGCACCGAGCGGTGACGCTGCCAGCGCAGCGAGCAGGGACACGTGCCTGAGCAGTGAGGGGCAGGGGGCACCCCTTGATGTCAGAAAGGTGTTCTTTTTTTAAAAAAAAATCAAATTTAAACTGGCAAGATGTGCAGATTCCACCACCATTTTTGAGACAAAACCATCAGTTTTCTTTTACTGTGTTGTACATTGGGAGTGGCTCTACAGGAGCGAATAAATGTCTGTTTAAAGTCAGTTACTTCAGCAAATAAATATGTGTTTGTCTGTCCCTGTGACCCCACCATTTTAAGCTACTCCAGTCCTTTGCAAACAGGTTTCCAATCTACAAAAATCAATTAAAATCGTATATTCTAAATGTAACAACCAACAATGATCTTCCCGTAGATGTCATTCAGGCTTCATTTTAAAAACAAAATCAACATTCAAAAAGCTATGCTGCTGCAGCAGAAAGTTTCACCTTTTAATTTTTCATACAGGATTAATTTTTAATTTTCAGACATCAGAGAGAGGGAAGTTCCCCAGGAGCCCTCCTGTTCAAAGAGCACTCCGGGCAGCTATTGCCATCAAGTGCCAATTTATCACGCTGAAGGCTCTGATGCAGATTTTTACTGATATTTTTTGTTCAGACAAATGTATTATCGCTGGCAAAGTTTGCGTGTTTGCTAAAAGCCAGGCATAGCCCAGACAGCTTGTTGGGCGAACAGAAGAAACCCGTTTTCCCTTCTCCTCAGCTCCCTGGAAGCCCTGTGGAGCGCCCTCCCTGCCCAGCGCAGCCTCCCGTCTTCCCAAGCCAGCAAACCCGGATGTTGCTTTGGTGTCGCTACCCAGGAGGGAAGGAGGAGGAAGAGGAACTTCTTCCATGGTCATGCTTTCCTGGTAATGGAAACAGAGGGAGAGGTGCCAGGGCTGCAGCTGGCCAGGGACTCTCTTCTCTAAAGAAGGAAGGAGCTCAGCAGCCCCTGGAGCTTGCGAGGTGATGTTCAGAAGATAGATTCAACTTTGGGTTCTTCTGAACGTTGATAGCTCATGGAAGTTCCTGCAGCATCCAGAGGACGAAATACCTTTGGGTCCTCTCCAATTCCTGCTGTTAATGCATTGGCTTTTAAATCTGTAAGCTACTGCTAAGCACGCAAGAGGCCTTCCATTGACACTTCTTCATTTGCCTAAGGCTTGTCAATTTGAGAAAGCATTTTGGCCGCAAAAATCGCTCTTTGAAACCAACCTGAGCTGACTCCCAAGTGTTTCGTGTTCCGAGCGCTGGCCTTACCCTGTCTGCAGCCGAAGGGGCACATCCAGCACGGGGTGAGCGTGCAGTGCTGGTGCGTCTCATGGCTGTGGCCCCCTCCGTGGGATGGGAAGCTCTTGGGAAGGAAGGATCAGGCTGCTTTAAGCAGATGCCTGCCTGTCAATCAGGGGATCCCAAGGTGAGCCCATCTGGAACCACGCAGAGCACCAACCACCCCGAGACCCCAGTTCTGGCTGCGCCCAGCGGGGCACAGCATTGCCAGGATGCATGGGGAATTCTGCCAGGACAGCAGGAGAGGTCCTACCTCCCCCCCTTACATCAGGCTGGAGGGAGCGAGATGAGCGTGGATGGATTTCTGAGTCAGCTGCAAGAAATGCTGATCGTCGGCAAGACACACGCCATGTCCAACCCTAATGTTACGCTCTTTGGAAAAAATCACCGATCAATACACTTGATGGAGTTCCCACTGACCTCAGGGGTCTGCATTTCCAAATCGCTTTGGTTTTAGGCATGATTGACATATTTTGAGGAGGACACCAGCCAAACGTGCGCACACACACGCTTCGGATGCGATGTGGCTCCTGCTGCGGCAGTGCAGTCGTCGAGATGGGGCTCCTCCGCACCAGCTCCTCGCTCCTCCGGATGAGAGGCATGAACACGGCACCGGCAGAGCCCCTTCGTGGCCCAGCGCGTGCCCCGCCAGCCCCTGGGCGAGGAGCCGTGGTGTGGGAACGCGGGGAGCCCTCCCTCTCATTTTGTGCAATCAAAGCAGCGCATTGGAAGAGTCTGCGATGATTTTTCTAGAGGTTTTTTTCCTATAAATCTCAAGTGACCTCTCATTTCCAGCATCTTACTCCAAATAATCCTAATTAGTGGACAGGCAATCTCCATTGCATCAGTTCAGGCAGAACACTGTGTGACAGCTCGGAGACAACCGTGCATATGCAATTAATAATGTACAAGCCCATTGCTCCGTGTCTCAATCACCTTCTCTCACGTTGGCTCGTTTCCCTCAGCCTTAATGCATGCTCTTTCAAGCCGGAGAAGGAAGCACCTTCCCATTTGATCTCATCCGCCCGATCCTCTGCCTCCGCTCCTCTGTGCCAGGACCTGTCCATCAGTCCATCCCCCACGTGCTGCCCAGCCGCTCCCCAGCACCTTCCCGAGCTGCCCCATCTCTAACGACGTCCCCTTTGGGCCCTGGTGCTACACCTCCTCCGGCTCCAGCACCCCACGTGGCTGCTTCTGTGCCCGCCCCCCAGCCCCTGCCCCCCCCTTACCTTTGGCCGTGAGCTCCTCGCGGCTGCCATGAACACCCCAGTCAGCCCTTCGTGTTTCCAGCCGTGGTGGGTATCACGTCCTCCTCCTCCTCCCAAGGTCACACCAGACGCTGCTCGGCTTTACGTGACACACCAGGGCAGTTTCACCCCTTGGATCAGTATTAAACGAATCCAGCGCAACGTCCTGACCGCTCGCGCTACTCCGCGCTGCGTTCCCCACGCGAAATCAGCCCTGGTGTGATTTTACACCTCTCGGCCAAAGGGACGGGGACAGGGACGGGCATTCCCAGCCAGCGCGGCGGTAAGCCAAGGGGATGACCGCCCCCCTCGCGGCCCTTGCCCACACCCCGCCCTGAGCTGCAGCCGGGACGGGGTCAGCACCACGACCACAGCGCTCGGCTGGGCACCGCCCGACCGCCCTGCCCCGTGCAACGCACCCAAGGGGGACGTGCCTGCAGTGCCGCGCGCCGCGGGAATGCCGGCAGCACCGCGGGAACGCCGGCAGCTCAGCCAGACCTAACTGGCCTGGCAGCAATCGCAGGTGCTCGGTGCCAACGAGGCCTTGGCCAAGGAGCAGAAGGGCCGAGGCGCTTTGGAGCGCTCTGTGTAGTCCCCGAGTACGCAGCCAGATATTTAATTATCAAAAAGTCAGGCTGCATAAATGAAAAAAATATCGACCTTTTTGCATCAAAAATGCAGTCATGCCAAATCAAACCCAATTAATGTCCCTGGATGCAGACGCAGAGCAGGAAACAGGCACGTCCTTCTTACAGGTAAACTGCTTACGGTACAATCTGGGCTTCACCAGGCTTTTCATTTCTACTAAACGGGGAGGCGGCAGCGAACACTGAGCTCGCTACGTTGGACCATCGCTCTCCACAAATCAAACGGTTTATATTTTGCGAAGTAAACAGCAAAACCAGGGCATCTGATTTTTGAAATTCTTCTGGCTTTTCTTTTTGACCTTTGGTATTTGTACGTATCGATGCTCTCTCTAAACCATGGCACAAAACCACCTTGAAGTGTCAAGCTTTAAAAATGAGTCTTCTTTTCTCTTTCTCCTGTGCAGCCTGGATTATCTTGGCCTTGTCAAAATACATTCTCTAGTTAGAGGTTGGAAATATTTCCCTCCTGGCTCCCAAGTATTGATTTTTCAAGGCTCGGCTCTGCCCGTCAGCTGAGGAAGGGAGAGGTGAGAGTTCGCCCGGTGCTGCCTGGCCGTGCCTCCGGCACCGCCGTGCCCTGGCCCCAGATCGCCCACCCAGCCGCGAACAGCTCGCTCTGCTCATGAGGAGATACCAGAACCACCGATGTTTTAACACCCTCACACACCCTGAAAAGTGAGGATTCACACGATTCCTCTGTGTGTTTTTCATTCTGAAGGCTGATTAGGCGACGGCTGCCCCGGCTCCGGCCATCCCTGGCTCGTCCCACACCCCCCTGCAATCCCCACCGCGCCGGGGTCCCCTCTGCAGGCAACGGCAACTGCCGTGTTTTAGAAATAACGTGTATCGCAGATTCCAACCCCAAAATGTGTTACATTAAACACACCGGGTAATCCCACACGCCACCTCCGGAAACCCCCCGTGTTTAACGTATTTCAAGTACTTTCTTCGGGGGGAGGCAAACCGGGGGCCAAGGAGCGAGCATCGCCCGGCACAGACCTGCGCTGGGGGACTCCTGGGAGGTGAACGCTCCCCGGTTTGGCTCGGTTACGTTGCTTTGGGAGCGAAGAGAACTTTATTCTCAGCATCCTCCCACCTTCGCTGTTTGTAACGAAGGCTGAAGTCCCTTCACCGGGACCCCCCACCCGCTCTGGTGGGGACCCGTTCTGTTCCCACTCAGGCTGAGTTTCCAGTTAAAACAAGGAGTTTTCCAGTGCATCAGCAGCAGGAGATTATTTACACACCATCAGGCTGACACCATGAAACCAACACTCCTCAGTACAATTCAGTTTTATTTCACAAGCATATTTACACCAGGAAGTTGAATACATACAGAGGAGGGGGAGTGGGTTTGTCAAGAATTTGCTGGAGAGGCAGACAGTTGAGCCATTCACCATACACGGCGACTTCAGCCATCACAACATTTTCATACAGGTGTCTCATCATGTCATTTTTTTGCTTGTAAACTGCCAGTGAAGCCACATACGTCTCTACATTTACAAGGACAAGCCCAAATACAGTACGAACAAATCAATAAAGCACTAAAAGCCTACGCTGGAACGACAACACACATTTCACTGCGGTGCTGAGAGCGCCAGGCCGGGCGGGAGGTCAGGACGGGGCTTACCAGGGTCACCGAAGCGGGGGGCTGGGCTTACCGGGTGCGCGCACAGCCGCGGGAGGGGAAGGGATCGCCCTGCGGGACCGCGCCGGCCCCTTGCGCAGCCCCAGGCAGGGACAGTTGGGGTGAGCGACTCCTCAGCCCACGAACCCCTCGCTCCGTGAACCGGTCCGCAGCAGGGCTGCGAGGGAACTACGGGCTCTCTTCTGCCCGTGAGAAGTCCCACCGCGGCCCCGGCTGAAAGCCAACGCCTCAACGCATCCAGAACCCCGGGCGCTGGGTCACCGTACCACAACGGCAGTCACGGCGGGGACACGGTCCACGCTCCTGCCGGGGCTGCGCTTTGTTTCGAAGCTCAGCACCCGTGTGCACGTGGCACCCGCCGCGACCCGCGGACGGGGTGCCGGGGTACGGTGGGGCAGCGCTGACAGGGGGCCCGAGCTCGCCCCCCACGAGCCTGCGCTGGCACCGGCAGCATTTCACCCTGCGGAGGGAAAGCCTCTGCCAGCCCTCCTCTTTTTCGTTCCCTCTCCATGGTTGCACAGACGGCTGTGCAAACACCATGGACATGCACCAACGTTGCATTAGCTCACCTAGAGAAGACCCTGATACTCTGCTACCGAGTTCTGCACTATACACTACATTCCCGCCAGAGAAAAAGATTAAACTTTACGGCAGTTTGTGTTAAACATTCCTAAAGGTCTTAATTTATTCTTGATTTTTTTAAAAATTATTTTAAAACAGCAAACAGATATGTAGCTTCGGACTGTAAATCTCACTTTCATGTACAGTGTATTACACAGACCACCTAAAAAAAAAAAAAAATCAATGCTTTTTATATTTAGAAGCCATTTTAAAAATTCATTTATTCCTTTTTTTGGGGAAGGGAAGATTCTCTAAGTACGATTTTTACTGTATTGTGTAAAGACAGCCGCCTTAGTTCTGTGAGCTTTGCAGGCAAAAATGGCAAAGAAAAAGCTATATAAACATATACATCAATATGTTTAAATAAAATAGTATTTTATAGATTTTTTTTTCTTTACTGTGAGCATAAACCAGCATACTTTCACACTATTAAATATTTCACAAAATTAGATATGTGAGAAGAGGGAAACACAGTCACAGCTAACGTTACACGGGACTATTCCTACCGAAGAAAATGTTTCAATATATCCCCTCAAATAACTTACCTTCTACACACTTCCCAACCTTTTTCCAGCCAGAACCGCTCCCCGCTGATGCCGTTTGTGCCGCCTCCCTCCAAGGCCCGTGCCCTTCCCCTCCGGCCCCCGGTGAAGCCACCGTGGAGCCGCAGCGGTGACACGAGCGCAGGGCGGCACGGTGCGGGCGCACGGTCTCGCTGCCCTGCGCGTCCCGGCACAAATGGGAGCGGCTTTAGGAAGAAAAAGCTTTTTGTCTTTTTTTTTTTTAAATAAATACCAGCATTGGTAACAGAAGACACCTTTATATATAAATACTCCTTTTTTTCAAGTTTGCTATTCCACCTTAAAGAGATTTTTTTCCTTTTATTTACACGTGGACTATTATTCTTTCTTCCAGTCTACAGCAAACAGTGACTGGGCACAGCAGCACTTTCCATTTTCTTGAAAACGGAGACTTTGCACAAGAAAACATCCCCTTCAGATCAGAACACAGGCCATCCACCCTGGAACCTCCGTCCCTCCCCACCCCGCGGCAGCGAGCCCCTCACCACGACAGCCGGGTGCCCAGCTCGGAGCCGTGCCGCCCGCCATCATTCAGTGGTCACTGGGAGAAAGTACATGTAAACACGAGCCTTTTTGGTAAACACTGAGATTCTGCGAGAGTCTCCAAAAGAAAAAAAAAGGTGTTTAATGGGGGCTGCCGCCGCGTGAGCTCGACATCCAGCGAGGGAGGGGCCGGGCTGGGCCCGGCTGCAAGGCCTGGTTTGGTCCCCGCCGCCGGAGCCGGCCGAGGAACGCCGGCGGCGTTCCCGATCCCCTGTTTCTGCCGCGCGGCGCGAGGAGCGCGTTCCCCAGCGCCGCCGCCTTCCTCCTCCCGGCTGCAAGGGAAAACCGGCCGGTGTCAGCGCAGCCGCCCCGCAGAGCCCGGCCGAGCCTGCCCCGTGCGAGGAGCACGGAGAGAGGGAGAACCACGAGGGGCTCGGGAACAGGGACGGGGGATTTACCCTAGACCATGAAGCGGTGCTCCTTGCCGTCGTGAGCCATGAGGATGACGTTGCGGTTGGAGGTCCAGATGAGCCGCGCCAGCCTGAGGGCGTTGTGGGAGCCCGGCGAGGCCGGCTGGACGGGGGGCACCTGGTAGGTCTTGATGCAGCGGAGCTGGGGCGCCGAGTTCAGCATGCCGATGCTGCCCAGGAGGGAGGTGTTCATCTGCAAAGACACCCACGGGTGACCCACCCGGCCTGCGGCTTCTGGGGGGAGGGGGCCGGGTCGCCACCCGCAGCGCGCACCCAGACCTCCCCGCCGCGCCCCGCGACGCCCAGGAGCCGCGCTGTCTCCACCAGGCCTAACCAAAATCCCGCCGGACCGGGGCCGAGCCACGCCGCGCAGCCGAAGGGCAGCCGAGCGCCTCGGCGGCGCGCTGGGCGGGCTGGGCGGCGGTGAGCGACCACGACGCCCAAGTGTGCACCGCGGGAGGCCTGGGGCGCTCCGCGGGCAGGACTCACTGCCCCCCTTGGGGGAACCGACACCGCCGTGATAGGCGTAAGCGTACGCTTCACCAGAAGTTAAGGGCAAAACACAAAATATTAGTAAGGTTATATTCGTGCTAAAAAACTATTCATCAAAATCACAGAAACACTGAAGCTGAAGACGGGCAGAACGAAGAGCAGTCGTCGTGATAGGTACGAACAGACCAAACCTCAGAGCAAGAGGTTTTCTGTGGTCTGGCGGACGAGGAGGCCGCTGAGAAGAGGTCCGTTGAGTCACGCTCCTCGGGAGGCAGGACCCTCACTGCCCACGCACCTCCACGTCTTTAAAACCGAGATTCTCCGATCTAACCCACCGAGAGACACCAAACCCTTTCTGAAACGCTGCTTGACTCTTGAAAACCCTCCCGTCCGCACGCACCGCGACCCCAGGACTCCCATCAGCGGACGGGCGCACCCCTGAGACGCGCCCCGTGAAACCTTGGCAAATCCGGGGACATTTAAGGCACGTTATTGCTGATGCCATGTCCTGAATCCTGATCAGCACAAAGTACAAGCCATTACTTTTTCCTGGCTCTTCTCAGCAGCAGAGTGGTGTCAGAGAGTGTAAATCATGGCATCTCTAGCAGGGAGCACGCAAGCACCACTGACATTTTCACAATTTAAATCATCTTGAGTAATAACCCTTTTAAGATGACTAATGTTACTGATTTTCCTGCATTAATAATAGTGCCAAATAGAACACAGAAGGGAAAAATCACTAGTGCACGAGGTCACATTTTAAAACTGAATGTGTAGGTGTATTTAACTCTTTATGTAAAAGCCACTCGAATATGAACACCTGGAAGAGCGCGGCAGGTCACAATTTAAAACTCATGCCTGACTTCCTTTTTTTTTCCCTGCCAGTTCTAAAAGATCTGTCCTGATTGCTTTCCAGATTTTCCTTGAGCACTTAAATTGAATAAATGTAACTGACGGACGAAGATTCTGGCCGTTCTCATTTACTGTTTCAGAAAGCACACAGAACAGTGATGGACAGGAACGTGGTAATTTTTTATGGCACCTGCAGAACTACTGAATGACACAGAAAACTGGGGAAGCGTGCTAAGGAGCGGAACCGGTACTTAGGGGCATGCCGATTCTGTTTTGTAGTCTGATCACTGTGAGACTCAACGACTTTGATAGCACGCACCGCTCCATCAAATCAGTTGCTTCCAAATAAAGTATTTTTTAAGTCTAAAGCCATTTGAAGGAAGGAAAAAAATCCTTCTGGGGGAACGCAGGCAGCAGCCTACAACTGACAAAAAAATATCCCTGCCGATGTGGGATTACAAAGATTGCTTATGTGTTAAAGAAAATAAACCCCTAGATACTTCACCAAACAGCGGCCTGACTCACTCTCAGCTTCTCCTGGTGTTCCAGCCCCTCTTGACACTGTTCCTAGCTCAGCTTTCCCGCTTTCAGCATGAAGAGGGAAAGGGTGAGGCACAGCCCAGCACAGCGTCCCCCACGCTCCCACCACCCCGGGGCCTGGGGCCGAGCTGGGCAGAGGGCACGGGTGCTGGGAACCAGTGCCTGTCCTGAGAGCTCTGCACTGGGCTCAAAAAAAAAAAAAAAATAGAAAGGAGACGCGTTGGCGAAGCTCACTGTTGGAATCGACGGGGTTGGGGAGTCGGAGAAGAAAACTCCCTGCGGCAGGACGGGGAGAGGCACTGGGGAGAAGCCACCACCCCGGCCCCTGCAGGACGGGCTGGGGGTCTCCTACATGGCGCTCCATTTCATCCAGTGGACATCACAGGTGTGTGAAACCGAACTATTACACAGTGTCGTACTCAAACTTTAAACGTCAAACATGGACGTTTATAGCTTGAGGATGTTCTTTGATTGCCCAGAAGCCCCGTCCCTCACCCAGGGAGAACTGTAGAAATGCTTAAACAGAAACAACGGCAGGAAAAACCCCTCCTGTGTTCCAGGGATGCTGCTGCTCGCAGCTGCCTGCACCAGCCTGCAGGGATGCGAGGGACGAGCTGCACCACGGAGAGGTGCCGGGGACTGGGGGACCCAGCCTCGGTCCAACAGCCAGGCCCAGCCCCGCGTCGGGGCGAGCAGGACGATGAACGACAGAACTCTGCGCTGAGGTTCCAGCTGCTGCCCTGACTCCTGGGACTCTCCCGCGGTCAGGCTTTGCCTCATGGACTGAGGTTAAACCGAGGTCCCAAACGGGAGCTCCCGAGCGACGCGCGGGCGGGCGGTAACGCATCCTTACCTGCCAGAAGGAGAGGTGGCTGTCGGAGTTGGAGTACGTGGCGAGGTACCGGCCGTCGGGGGCAAAAGCCACCGCAGTTATCGGTCCTTTGTGGCCGTGGATAGTCTGGCAGAGGGGGAGAGAACAGGAATGCAGAAGATTCACTACCCATCGCCGTGATCCTGCTGAACAGACTTTTAAGTGAACACAAATGCACGTGTACATCCGCCTCTAGAAACCTTTTTTGGAGAACTGAGGAGGACCATTACTGTCAGCAAAAATTAAATACTATGTGGAAATGTAATACAGAATGGCTAACTGGCTTTTAGAAAAGTGGCTTTTAGAAAAGAGCTGCTGCCCAGCCTTTAGAGACAGGGAGGGAGGCTGGTTTGTGCTGACCCTGATGCACAGACCCGTTGCTGACTGACACACACTGTGAAGATCAGGATGCAGCAGAATCCGCCCAGCGAAGGACACCCGGTGGGATCCTCCCGTCAGACTGCGGGGCTCAAGGGACACAAAGGGCTGAGCAGGAGGGACAGGGAGGGCAGCGAGCAAGAGCTGGTTCTGTGAGCTGGGAAAGCCCCAGGATGGCGCAGGGCAGGCGCCACAGGGCAAGTTCAACAGTTCAACCCTGAGGAAGACTCGGACCTTCATCCCCAACGACCACCAAGGACCCCCCCGACGGGGGCGTAACTTGGGCGGACTGAGGTGGGACTATGGCAGGAACCTGTGGTAATGAAATAATGAGAATAACCCAAACTTTCCTTAGAAATGTAACGAATAACCATGAAAGCTGCAAATATCAGGCAAGAACCCTAACGCTTGGGCGTGCATGGATGGAAGGAGCCATCCCCCGGGCTGCCCGGTGCCCCGATAAGGAATCCCTGCTGGGTAACACCGAGCTGTGAGTTGAGTTTTCTTGGCTTCAGAAATGCCTCTTCGTTTTCACCTGCGTTTTCTGTTACTCTAGCACCCATCTTCCGTCTGCCATCGTGTCGATTGGCAAACACCCCCGAGGAGCAAAGCGAAGCTCTTTTGCAGAGGGTGGTTCTCATCGGTCGGGGAGGACGGGAGGGGGGCACGTGCTGCCCCCGCACACCTGAGGGAGTGGCACAAAATGTGACTCCTGCCATGTCACACGCAGGGACTTGTGCTGAGCACAGAGAATGCCCTTTCCTCCGGGCACTTAAAAGCCTCCAGGTGGCCCGAAACACGAAAGCACACCACTGAAATGTCTTATCAGGTAGGACTTAAGCACATGCCGCTCCGTACTTAATACCATCACAATTTATTCTAAGTGTTCTAATAGCTGCTTAGCCAATAAAACAGAATTAAATCATAATATGAGAACATCCCCTGCCAAATCCAGGTTTTAAACCCAAGTAATTTGTCAGGGATATGAACATAAACTTGTCTTTAACTGGAATTTTTAAAAAATGTAATACACTCCCCACAGGAGGTTGTAAATTGGATGCCTGGCAGCCTCCAGCTGGCTGGGCGGCGGGTAGGGAACGGCGAGAAGCACCAACCCACCGCCCGCCTTCCCAAGCAGCCTTGACAGAAACGCCACCCCGTTCCGAGCGCTGAACTCTTCCAGCTGGCTCCCCGGCACCAGCGCGGGGCCGCGGAAAGGCCGGGAGCAGAGCTGGGCAGCCGGCACGGCTGCACCCCTGGGTGCCCCAGCACCCGCTCCCTTGCCGCCGGGGACCCCGGTGGTTTACGTCGCTGCCCTCACACTGCTGCTCTTCCTTCAGGGGAGCCACAGGGCGCCCTGCGCGGGAACAGCAGCGAGAAGACCACAAACTCCATCGCAGCGGCACGGGAACAGAGTCAAGTCGTCCCCCCCAAGAGGCAGGGGACGGGCTGCAGAGTTACGGCGCCCCGCAGCCGCACGGGCCGACCCTTCGCAGCTGCACCTCTGCGCGCACGGACCACCGCTTCACCGAGACGGACCTCTCAGCTCCAGCGAGCACCACACGAGCTCCCGCTGCCACGCAAAGGGGCTAGGGGTGCTCACCCGGAACACGCCCCAGGCACGGGGAGGGGCAATGCCCCGGCGGAGCTGGCACAGCCGCCCCCCAGCGCGGCGCTGCCCACCGAGCGCGGGCATGCGCGATGCCCAATCTCGATCCAGCTAGAAGGGTGCGATTAAAATCCTGTGGACTGCTGCCATAATAACAGTAATTAAAAGTTCGAACCTTATGTTGTGGATGGAGCGTAAGGGATTGTTTTCACAGACAATACAACAGCTGGAAGGTACCTCGTACTTGCCCCGACTAGAGCCTGCACTCCTGGAAGCACATACTTCCCACGGCCGTGCATCACAGATGTGCAGACGTGCGCCACACGATCACGACGCCCATCTTTTGCCATCAAAAGATTTCCCAAGGCCAAGCAACCGACTCCTCGCTCCGGACGATCTTCGACGACACCTGCCCCGCTGCCAGGGCTCCCCGACAGCGCGCCCTTCCGCGCCGCGGCCGCTTCTGCCGGCTCTGCCAGTCGCACACCCCGCTTACAGCTGCAGTCTCCCCAGCGTTAAACAAACACGTGTGTCAGAAACACCACAAAAAATCACTCACTCATGCCATGGTCTGAGCCACCCTTAAGATCCTTACCCGTCACCCGGGGTTACTGTTTAACAGCCGCAGGACACGCGGATGCTTGACACAGGACAGACTCCTTTCTGTTACGTCTTCTCCAACGCTTTGAAGATCTCACAGAGGACAAGCCCAGGCAGCTCACCCACCGCCTGCCTTACCCCCAGCGGTACAAAACCCAAGCCCCTCCCGCGGCTGGCACCCCTGCCCCGGTCCGCGCCCAGGGCTGGTCTGTGCTCCCCAGGGATCCGGCCCCAGGATGGGCTGCAGCGAGCGCTGGGGAGAGCGCGGGCACGCGCCCGGGCTGGCATCAGAGGCACACGAAGTATTTCTTCAAAAAGGCACAAGAGCGTCTCTTTCTGCGTCCAGAGGCTCTGTGCCAGCTTTAGACCGGCAGGGGTTAACGGTGCGGAAGGAGACGTCGTAATATGCACCGAACAGAACGAGGCTGCCAAAACAAAAGTCGTCACTGGGACATTAAAAGACGAAGCACCACTCAGAGTGATACACTGCATCGACAGTTAGCCTTGTACATTAAACCCCCACTAATATATTCACTTCTTGTTTATTGTGTAAAGGTGAGTGAACTCCAATAGGAGCCCAAACCAATCCCTTTAATGTAATCACCGCAGCTTAGGATGAAAGTTTGAAACGGCAATTAATTAGATGATCCGATGTTTAGACCCATCAAACTCTTTAGCACTTAACAAGTAATACTTGTCAATAAAATATGTTTTGGTAATACAAAGGTAGAAAATCAATAGTACCAGCACACTTGTTGCTCTTTTTACTACTGAAAATGCGTTCCAATAAGTACAATCCTTGAGGCAATTAATCTGCTTTGTTATTTAAAGGAAGTGCTTCCCTAATTGATGCTAATCCTTTCCAGCCAAGATTTATTTCTTGCTGCGCTACCTAAACGTGCGCTTTGCAACGCTCATCCTGTGTTTCCCAGGCCAAGGAGTAAGCACCACAGACACAAATTACTGCTGCTCATTCAAAACACTCTGCTCGCACCCACACGTCGGTGCCGAGGCTCCCCCGGCTGGCACCGTCCGGCGGCGGTGCCGAGCGCCGCACGAGCGGATCGCAGCACCGATGCCCCGACGGGAACGTGTGCCAAACGCTCGGCCGTCAGGATCGCTGTCACGCTGCTCCTCGTGGGTTTTCAGCTCCAGAGCACTTACAGTAGCACACCATGAAAAGTGCGTGGAAATCTGTGCGGTACTGGTTCGGAAACAGCCTTAACTGGGAACGGCAGAGACGGTGGGGCAAAGCGCAGCTGTTTGCAGCTCCCGCTGCCCGAGCAATTGTTTTTTAATGGGAGGACGCTCCTGGGAGACTATTTGACTTCTGCACCTGCCACCATCGTCGTCCTGTAACACATGATATACTGAAGCTATGACAACCTAATTCTAAGTCCAATATTTGGTAAACTCCACATTGAACTGCAATATTCTGTTAAAGGTGACATAAAAAACCCAAACACTATATCACTGCAGCAATTTTATTTTCATAAATACACCGAAATGCATACTTTAAATTGATAAAGTAACTTACGTACTCCTGTACAGACACACTAATATTTTATCACCGTTATTATTTGGTGTTTATCTCCCCAATCTCTAGGGGTACCTTAACTGAAGGGAAACAAAACATTCACTTACTGAGGAAGCCGCACGCCTAACGCATCCCCAGCAGCTCTGCCCTCCCAGCGCCCACCGTGGGACGTACAAAAGCAGAGCTTTGCCCAGCTAAGCCGTACCCTTAAACTGCTTTTAGCTTGGAGCAGCAGGAAAACATCAGCTCCAACTCTAGCACGAGATACAAACCATCCCCGGGCAAGGAACGGTTATTTAAGATTAAGGAGGCGATTCTGTCACTCCTTCACGGATCAGTGAGGAGTCACCGGCAATGCCTTCATGGGCAATTTCAGCAGCCAGGCCGGGGCGATCGGCCACACCAACCACCCGGGAGCGTTCTCAGACATAAATACAACATGATACAAGAACGTAAATAAATCACAAACATAAAGCTCATTATGGCAAAGGCAAAGCCTAACAACAGACGGTTAACAACGGAGATGTTAAGCTGAAAATCATTGGTGTTGATGGCACAACTGAAGAATGCACCTCTCCCTCTACTTCCCCCTCCCAACCAAATAAAAATAATGTGAGTTTAGAACAGATGTTAATAAACACAGCTAGGTCAGACAGAGCAGTCATTCCTGGACCTTCTTTTTCCCCCAATAACATAAGCAGAAAGGAGCCACAAAGAAAAACCAAGTTAGTATGATGCACCGACAGGCACACACCTCTCTGAGGTCCCCCAGCAGCGGCATGTACTGAGTGACTCCATACTGTGGAAACAGAAGTTTTCTTTGCTTTTTCTTTTTTAATTAAAAGTTAGAAGTCGGATTTTAATGCTAACACAGGGCGCAAAACCCTGCGGGATATTTATGGAGCCCAAACTGCGCAGAGGAACGAACACGGGCCGTTGAGCTAACGATAAAGGTGGCAGAGCTACGAAGCGAGTGTACAACAAGAAATACGGCGACGGCTGCGAAGGTAAAGCCGAGCCCCCGCAGCGCCTGCTCGGCTGCTCTCACTTCAGTCACCAGGAGATTAACGGCACCTTCGCCAGGCTGCCCCGTGCCGCGCCCAGGACCCGCTTCTCCCTTTCCTTCGGAGACTGTGAACCTGCTCCACGCTCGCAGCAGCGCTCCTTCCTGGGCTCCGGCCCCTCTGCCTGCCTGCTGCACGGCTCTTCGCATCTTACTTCCACAGGATAAACGGGCTTATTCCAGAACATACGCCTGTAAGCTCGGTACCTGCAGCGGAGCGGGCACCAGGGATTTCCAACAGACGGCGGGAAGCCCCCATTTGTCATTATGTCACCTCCTCACGCGCCCCCAGCACGAGGGGGATCCAGGTAACTTCCCACCGTATTTCAATTCTGTTTTTACAGAAACACGATGGATTCTGAATAGCACAAAACTTAAAAGTCCTATGCTCAAAAGTCTTGAATAATGTAAAGCATACTAATCCTTATGTTTAAAAAAAGAAGGACACGCACGTGTTTACAGCTGTCCTCACCGGACGAGCCAGCCCAGCGCAGCCTTTCCCTCAAGGCACGCACTGCCCCAGCCACGGCCAGGCACCCCCAGCCACCGCGCTGGCCCACGGCCACGGCCGGCTGTGGGGAGGGGGCAGGCAGGGGCAGGGCAGCCCCAGCTTTTGGTTTTTATACAAATGAAGTTAGGCAAAACCGAACAGCTTCAGCTGAAAATGTATCTAAAACGTGATCTCGTTTTTCATACCAGAAGTAAATTCTTTCAAGACGGTCCTTCTGAGGTTTTTATGAACACTTTCAAAAATAAATCCCTACTTTCCAAGCAATTTAGTGGATGTATCTAAAATACTATTAACTTAAAACAGTTTCGGTATGTTTAATAATTTAATTTCTACGTTAGTTCCAGTAATATTAACAATTGCAGTAAGAACTGCAGGACGGTACTGAGAAAGAGTGTGTATGTGCATCTTTAAATTAATTTTCTTCCTGTCCTTCAAGTGGCTTCTCAATAATACCGAGATAAAGTCAAAGCGCGTGAATTACATTTTTTAACTTAACAAAATACATAACTTTTAACCTCGCAGTAACGCGATTTTGCATCAGCCACTGCCATTACTCAGCACCCAGCTGTGCCGGCAGCACCACGGGAGCAGCAGGTGCGACCCACGCGTGGCAGCGGAGCGGCAGGCGCTCTGGGCGGGGGTTCTCCTGCCACGAGTCCCTCTGGACAGTTTGCTTTTGCTTCCCGGGCCAAGGACAACCAGAAAACGAGGCAGCTTCTTTCTGGACCAGATTTAGCCCAGAAAAGGTGAGCTGACAGCTGCCGCCACCCACGCGTTAGGGGATGGTCTGACACCGGCCCCGCATCGTGCGGCTCCAGCCCCAAATGACCGTGGGCGCCTGGGGCTCCAAAGCTGAACCCAGCCCGCCCTTCAAACGCCCCCTCGCTCACTCGTCCGTGTGCGCTCTCGCTCTAGGAATGTCCTTGTCAGTTCAAGATTTGCACGTGGACCATCAGAATCCATGTGGCAATTAATTGCTCCTGAACTTATAAACCACCACTCCGTAATAACAGCAGTGATTTTCTTCCTCTGTGACACTAATGCCACGGAACTTTATTTAAAAGTTCATAATACTGTAATGTAAGCTCAGAATATCTGCAGGAGTACATGCTAGACAACTTGGTATTGTTATTGAAATCCACATCTCCTTGACAATTAAAATTTCAAAAGAAGTTTCAACAGCTCATAGGCTAAACTTTATGCTTTAATTTCTAGCAAAGTAATTTAAAATACAAATTCTGAGTATGACTACGATATTCTTACCAATGAAAATGGAAGAAGAAGAAAGTGCTCAATATTTTTTTCATGTTTTTTTAATAGTGTTTTGCGAGATATAAAAGAATTAATTTAAAGCCCTACTTAAAGGGGTATAATAATAGTTACAAGCAGTTTGTGTAAAAAAACCCCAACAACTGTAGACAGGAATCTAGACAAGTGTTCATATTGGCCGAACACCAGGGCTCTGGATCCGCAGGTGCTCGCTGCCGGGAAGCCCTGTAAAGCTTTAGATCTCGCACCACAAACCCCTCAAGGGTGGTGGCAGCGAGGAAGCTTGGGCTGATACCCCAGCCAGAGAGCACTGCACAGGGAGGAGAGGCCCTGAACGCGCCCCAGGAAATCCCAGCGTGGACCAGATTCACCGTTTATCACATGGACCTCATCGAACCAACCACCAAAAGGCAGGGCCAGCGATTCAAGCTGCGGTGTCCAGGCACGGGAGAACGCACAGCCCACGGACAGGAACGGAGCAGAACGAGAGCGTGTTCAGGCTACACGATTCAGGCGTGGTTCGTGATTTTAAAGTGAGAGTAAAAGTAAGGATTAGTAAAACAGATTTCCGGAGCAGACAGGACAGGTGACGTTATTTCCCTAGCAAACACCTAAGTTCGATACAGCTTTTGTCAGTGAGCTGCACTGAACAGCCGAGCTCACAGAGCAGTCTTCTTTAAACCCAACACACTGAGGTAAAGAACTAAATCCTCACCTAGGTAACCCCACACAGTGCTCAGCACCAGACAGCGATGAGACAGAGAATGAGCTCTCTTACAGACACTGTTGGCCAAAACCTTGTAATTTTCCTTAAAAATCAGTCCCTATTGAAAGAAAAAGCTATTAGAAATTCTAACTGGCCTAAGAATGAAATGCTGCCCCGCAGTGAGTTAACAGGAGACGGGAATACCTGGAGCATCCCCTCTTCCTACGTAGTTACTTTCTGCTGGGGAAATGCTGCTTAAGAACAAGAGTTAAACCGATCAAAACCCCGCTTTCCCCCTGCCTACGTACGCTGACTTCTATTTGAGAGCCGATAATCGGCTGGAGCACGACGTGCTCCTCCGGTGACGAGCCAGATGTGGTCGCAGCAATGCCAGTTTTTCTCCTTCCCTACTTCTATCCATCACGAGGTCTGCAGCCAGGCACAGCTCTCCCAGAAGCCTCCCGCTGTCTCCAGTCAAAGCACGTGTCGTGTCGTTAAGGTGCCCTTCGGCTAAAATTCGTTCGAAGCGGTGTCAGTACAGATGAAACCGGGAGAGCGATGGGACTTTCGGCAGAGCGAGAGGCACTCCTCCTCAAACAGTTCTGTTAAGATGCAGCTCTTCCCTTTCAGCTCCGGCTTTACTCACCCAAGTTTTAAAGGAAACTAGTCACAACAATGCCACACGTCTAGCTGGAGCACCAGAGGATTCTTCACCTTTGAATTCGGAGCCTTCAATGCACTTGCAAAACGCACCAAACTCCCAGGTGACCCGCGACTTTAAAGAAAAGCGTTCAGCAATTCCAACAGAGGAGGAAAAGCTAACGAGATCAGTGCCTCCCGCCAGGACGGTGGGGTTTGGGGACTTAATTATCCTTCTAGAAGCATCTTCTGCCCTGCGGACTCTGGGAAAGCACCTCTGCTGTCACTTCTGAAGCCAGCCGCCTCATTCTCGCTGCTCCTCGCTCTGACTTGCCAGTCAGCACCGGCTGTATTTCCAGATCTTTAGCAGTTTCTGGGCAAACTGTTCCCTGCTGCAGAACTCCCCGGTGCTGCTTGTCTTTCCCACAGTTACCACTTGCATCCTCTTCCAGGGGTCACAAGCATCAGCATCAAGATTACCAAAACAAGCACAAACTTGGATATTGCGGTCCTCGATTTTAAAACCGTTGGAGAACATTTTCTTACAAGTCTGAGTCTTTCTTACCAGTTGTTTGTGTGCGATCGTTTACTCTTAGTGATGCAACACCATTGCATTTGAAAAAAACAGCAGCTTTTTGACTTTTTAATATCAAAAATCATTTATGCTGCTTTAGAGACCCACCCTACCCAACTGGGAACACCGGGTAGACCCCCATGGTCAAACACGCACATCCAGTGTCTCCCCAGGACGCTGTGCCACCCTCTGGGCATGCAGGCGGTGCTAGGTGGGAACACCAGAACTGCAGAGCGAAACGACCAGCCCTCCTGGTCATCACAGCCCACCTCAGTGCCAAAAAAGCCCTCCTAACAATAGTTTCCCTTTTCTAGCGACAAACAAGCATGCAGTTTTATACAATGCAGATCATGGACATTAGCATATTCCACAATATTTTGCAATTAAAACATCACTAAACAATGTTTGGGAGGGGTGGGGAGGAAGACGGTGAAGTGCTCTGGGCCCTGCGTTCAGAATGCGCCTGGGTGTTCAGAAACCCTGTGAAGAGCATCAGGGCCACTTAATTCACAGAACTGCTCTAAATTTTAGGAAAATTCACTCAGGATAACAGTACAATACCTGGAGCATTATATGCCGTTGTGCAGCTACAAAATCTGAAAACAAACCAGTGATCAATAATCAACCCACAGCTGACGAAGTACAAGAGATGCTACGTTCACAAGTTCTTCTGGTTGCGAGCTACTAAATGTAGGGACACGAGTTTTCCTTGCCTGGTGTTCACTGTTCCCGTTCCTTCCAAAATGCACTTTGATATCTGGGTTAAAAGCTTTCGGTTCATCGCAGATGTTCTAAGCCCCTCTCTATTTGCAGCTGAGAAGCCATTTTGCAGCTGATGAGTTAACACTAGACTTAAATTTCGCTTTTAAAGGGTATTTGCACACACTCTCGTTTCAGCCCTTCTTTAAAGGAAAGGATAGTCCTTTAGGAAAAAGGACGACAGTTCTTACACACAGAGGTGACTGACGACAATTTTCTGGCTAAACGCTGCCAGATCTGTACGGGGTAAGCTAGGGATTCTCTCTTTAACAAAAATGTCATTTCTGAGAAATTATTTCCTACTGAAGTTACAAGAACAAAGTAAAAAAAAAAAAAAAAAAAAAAAAAAAATCCTTATTCCCCTCCACAGCTGGATGGTCCCAGGGACAGCTCCAGAAAACTGCTTCAGCAGCATCTGAAGAAAAAAGCTTTTTATAGAGGGGAAAAAGAAGAGTGGAGGCTACTTTTTGTGTAGGAAATAGTGCCTGAAGAGGGAGTAACAGCTAAACGAGATAATTTTAGATACACGGAAACTTAATTTTCTCCACAGACCTCAGCACAAAGTCTGTGTACCTTCTTTTCTGTCACTGCTCCCAGGCACGCTACAGCTCAGTGCTGTCAGAAATCTGGAACTCAGTGGGGGGCTTCTGGCCGCCGAGGCTGGCCAGTAAGTTTAATATCCTTTTCCAGTCTATTTGACTTCTGTACCCTGAACTGTAGCGCTTCCACAAGGAAACAACCCTCACTGGAACGGACCACGCTGTCGGCTCTCTGCTTTGGAAGCAGATAGCTGAGGCCTAAGCGTTAAGTAGGAAGCCGTAGCTGAATCAATTTTTGATTTGATTTTCACTAACTTTGGTTATTCAAGAGCTCCCCAGGTTTCTGCTCTTGGACTCACAGTCCTCACTTGGCATCTAGCGCTGCCCACCCGCTTCCAGCGAGACGTTCCCGCACCTGCAGACACGGTCTGCCCGCAAAGGCGGAACACGCCAGCTCCTTTACACCCAGCTCCCAGTCAACTAGAAAAAAGTACAGAAAAAGAAAAAAACCCCTGTCTTTTAGCAAACCAGCATTGCTGATCAGCATGACCTAAAAAGCAAATTTAGTGATTCCCGAGGCCTCATTACTGAGCCTACTGAGACTGGGAAGTTGGAGTTAGGGTATGAATTTATAGCAAACTCGCCCGGCTGTACGTGAGGACTCTTAGTTTGCATTTGCTACTTGCAGTGTGCTTAATGCATATATTATATGTGCAAAGCAGATTTATCTGCAATGCACAGAGGCAGATTTGCTGCAGATCAACAACATCCGAGCGGAGAGTTAATGCAGAGGAGTTAGTGCGCTGTAAATTCACACCTTGGCTAAATCCCCACCAGCCTCCCACGTAGAAGCTTACCAGCACAGTTTACTCTCATACTGCTAAATCACCCTCGGCTAACCAACCGGGCATAATTAAACACTGTTTTAAAAAGACATCTGAGAAACTTGAAAAAAAGTGGTTATTTTGTTACTGCATCCCTAATGCGGCTGGGATTTGCTCTGGATAGGATAGGACCACTTCTTGTTACACCGAAAATGAATAAAACCCAACTGCATTATTGGGGTAATTAGAAAATTGGGGTAAAGGTACTGCAGCCTCTGGGGAGAACGGGTCTGCCACCCGCAGGACGGCACACTGGGAGCCCGTCTTGCCCTGGAAACCCAACTTAAGGACTAAAGCGCGAGGCTCACGCCCGCACCAGGGAGCACATGAAAACAACGTCCTGGTGCAGCCGAAGAATGTCCCCCGAAATTCCTGCCCCGCTCGCCAGCGATGCACTTATTACGTGACGATGGATTTTCCCTCGTGCACTTTGCTTTATGGAGTCAGGCTCTACCCACCCCCGCACAGACAGCATCCCCGGCCCCCCTGCACGTGGCCGCGGCTGCCGGCACCACGGGGGATCGCCGGCACAGAAGGGCGCTGTGCCGAGCGCGCCTGCACGCGTGCTGCGGGCCTGGAGGACGGCACGATGGCATCCACGCTGCAGCCCAATGGCTTCCCTTTCCACTTCTCTGCTGAGAAAAGGAGTTTGGCCCACAGAACTAAAAAGTTATACCCAGTAATTACCTTTTCTCCCCCATTTGAGGACATGCGCTTCCACTAACAAGTTTTCCTGCCTCATCTGAACCCGTCTGTGTGGCAGCATCAGCGAATGCCCCTGCGGGTTCGGACTGCAGGATAGCTGCCTTCCTTCTCCTGCCTTAGAACACCGTGTTTGGGAACGGTGTCTCTTACTCAGTGATCAAACTTAACTAGAACGAGCCATCCAACATCAGCAACTATTCATTCCAAACATAATATGAAATAATTTTCTGCCTTATTTAAGAATAAAAATTTGCAGGGGCATTTAGGTACTGAAATAAAATAACACTACACACAATTCCATTACTGCTCTGACTGCCAAAGCTCTGATTTTAATTCTGCAGCGAGCCAAAGTACCCGGGACCAAACAGTATTGATTCGAGCCAGGGTTTAAAAGCATCTTTTGCTTTGAAATAAACCGAACCAAAACTCGGGTTTCTCTTTAATCTTCCAGGGAAAATGACAGAGTTTTTATGTACAAAGGCTCGTATCTGTGTCAAGGGAGAGGCGAGGCACTCGGAGGCTGCCGAAGCACTGGCGCTCACTGGAGTGACCACCCCACACGTGGGGCCGGGGCTCCCCGAGCGAGGCACCCTCCCTCAGCTGCTCCCCCCACAGACGCTCGCCTGGGCAGGAGCAAGCGCCAGGGCAGGGGAGTGTTTACGGAGGAAAACCTCTGAAGAACGGGACGCCCCTCAGCTACACGAGCCATTTGTTCCAGGACGAGCCCCCTACGCACCCGGTACTGCAGGCGCACGGCAGGTTCGCACCGAGCACGGCTCACTTCATACCAGTTCCAAGTACCTCTGTGAAACGCAGTTCTAAATATCTACAACGAAACCCAAGATTTAGTCAATGGAATTGCATATTTTACAGATTTCTTGACTACACTGTGTGCTTTTCTCTGCGTGCGCTTTACCAAGCCAGTCTCTGTTCGCAGGGCACGCAGACCCGACTGCAAGTCCCAGCTGGTGGCCAGACCCTGGGAACCCTCGGTGTGGATGTAACCGTACCCACTAACAGCAACGATGTTGGCTTCAACAGGTTTCTTTACAGGAGACAAAGTTTTCATAAATTAAACATATACAACCATACACACACCCCGTATCACCTACACTCAGGGCTGGTGAAGAGTTTCTGTTTTCAGAGGCAATTCTCCAAGACTGTAGCCACCAGGAACACAGGGACAGGCACGCAAAACACCCAGGCTGAAGCCAACAGCCAAAAATCCCCTAAAAACCAAGAACGGTACTGGCAGTATGCTGATATTATCCCATAAAATTAATGGACTTGTTCAGTTTGAGCCCTCTCGGTGGGAAGAAGCGAAGATGTATTCTCTGAAAGAGGCCCCGTCTCCTACACTGGACAGGGGCCCATGAGATGGAAGAGCAGCAGGCAGCTCTAGTTCTCATGCTGTAAGTCTGTGATTAGCGACTCTGTAAGGACCAGTCTCTCATTATACACCCAAACACACTTCTAAACGTAAGTCTGAACTAATTGGGGGATTTTGGACTGGACTCTGTTACCCAGCAAGAATTTACCTGACTTAATTTTAAACAGAGATAATCACATCAACCCCAAGTTTCTGGGCTCCACGTACAGTCAGTGAGACAAACAGACCCTTGAAAAGTCTTGCGCAGGAGCTCACACGTCCCTCTGTGGCAGATCCCTCGCACAAGCTAAATGAAATGACTGCTGCTTACCTGCACAATGAGGAAAAGCCCCCCCCCCCAAGGTAGCTGAGTTAATTCTTGTGGATTATCATGATTAGAATTAATGAATAATGAGAATAAATCTGTTTTGGCTATAAAACAGTGCTAGAGACTCCAACGAGCAAAATATTATTAAGCAACTCTCAGACATTAACATTTTCCCATCATTCCAAAGGCAACAACAACCATGCAATCTAAAATCTAGTTGCCTGAAACGTACCTCTGCAGTCTGATAAAACTGATTCAGTGCTCAAACTGAAAAAATGGCAGCAGAGTGTCATTCTTTTTCTGTATTGCTGCACCTCTAAACACAGGAATTGCAATTGCATGTGGATGATAATTTACAAACCTACACAAAGTATTAATAATTTGTTTTGAATTTAACACGAACCTTGACAATGTCCAACCTGCTGAGCGTGCTTCTAGTTGACCAAAAATGACTCCACATTTTTTTTTTTGGTTCATGTATTCTTGAATAGATATTTCTTTAAAAATAAGAAAAGAAAGAAGCACATCTCCTGGGTCATGACTTTGTACAAGATGCAAGTCACTTCAGAAAACCTCCCAACTGTCAGTTTGGAAAATCAATGGGAAAGGTGGCGTTTGGAACGGGAAGCGCAGTCCAGCCATGCCGGCAGCGGCAGGAGCACACTGCGGCGGCATCAATGAGCTGCAATGTGCCGCGTTTATCATTAGATAATCACTCCCCCAGAGGATTAGCAGCACACAGATGAACCTTGTGCCATGCAACACACTTGGGGTGTCATTAGCTCATGATAACCCCACTCCCTGCCATCTCCTATTGCTTAATTAGAGGTTACAAAGGTTATAATAGGACTAAAAGAACTTGGGCGAACTGAACTCGCAATGAGTGATACCTTAATCAATTCAAATCCCGGGGCTGCACGTGTGTAGTCAACAAAGGCGTAGATGGGAGACTGCAAGCATGCATTATGTTTTAAATTAACAAGCTGAAACTTCAGGAGAATGAGGAAATTTAGATGCACACTAGGCCTCATCTTCCCTTGACAAATCCCATTTTTTTCTAGTAGCGTTTTGCCTAATTCAAATGCCATGTATAAATACTACAAAAAAAAAAAAAAAAAAAAAAAAAAAAAAGGAAGGAAGGATTTTAGGAAACGGTCTCACCTGAAATAAATTACCAAGAGCATCCCAGGCAGAAGAAACGAGATCTCCAGGGTGTCTCAGCAGAAGCACGCTAAGCCACATGCACGCTCAGGAAACTTCACCGTGACTGCAAAATTACAAATCGTGCTTCTCAGTGTAGGAGATTTATTTTTGGTTAAAAATTGCCAGCCATGCTGAACCAGCGCGTTCCGCGCAGAGCGCTGCGGCCGAGAGGTTTAAGGGCATGTCTTCGGCTGTGTTTTGTAAACAAAGGCCACATTTGCAGATGGTGCAGCCACAGATCTGCTGCACTCTGAACTGTTTTCCAATTCACTGTGAAACATCAATTATCTTTATCAAATAACAGTATCTCATCTCAGTCCATTATCAAGATGGAGTCTTATTTTAGCTGGACTGCAGCCCTATCTGTATATCAAGGCTGGCCGCAGTGCCAGAGTGAGTGAAAGGCTGTGAAATAATCAATAATCATCATCAAATTGTGGTCGACAGGTTGTGAGGATGGAAGTTTTTGATGAAACCTCAACCTTTTTCTGTGCAGCTGATAAAGCTTAACCTTTGCAATACCTGATAACTATGACTCAGTTAGAGGCAGCTCGGCATACGCGGAAAAGCCGTGACTGCCCAAAACCCTGCCGGAATTGCTCGGCTGAAGCGGACAGCACCTTCATGCCATCCAGCATCCCTCCGGTACTGCGCAAGTCAGCGGACACAGAACCACCGCCAACCTGTTTTGGGGATTTTTATACACAGCCCCTTGTCTTCCACAAAAGGAGAGCCATGCTCGGTCCTAAAGCTGTACCAGTAAAAGGTCAGCCTAAAAAGGACAACCTGTGCCTAACCACAAACAGGAACAAGAGAGAAATTGCCAGCAAGTATGTGTCTATCTAAATGTAGGCAGCTTTCTGTTACCCAGAATAAAAGCAGGATGAAATCACACAAAGCAGGGAAAAAAAGGCATAAAAACATACATGCATTAGGCTAATCACACAGCAGCCCGTCTGCTAAAGTTGTTATTCAGCCCTTTTTTTATGATAATTTCTTTTCAAAATAGAATTAAGGCACAGAATAAGGCTGTAAACATTTTGTACTGGGTTTTCATTTTTGAGCATAGCATGAGTAATCTGCAACCTGAATATAACCCCCCTGTGAAGAATGGAGAGGGGATTCAGACGTACATTTTCCCTTTCAGCTATCCATCAGTTTCTCCAGAAACAGAAATCTGAGGAAATTTGTCAGAAGTCACACGAACAAGCAGAATGGGAATTTCAAGGAGAACGTACATCTCTAATTTTCTGGGCTGGAACAGTGTTTAGGTAGAGCACGGAAACAGAAAGGGCACGAGACAAACCACATGTAAGCACAAAGTTACAGCTGTGTTTATATGCATCACCTTAAAAAACCCCAAACACACCCAAACCAAACAAACCCCACCACCCTGACCAGCTTTCTCAGCATTCAAGATAACCGTGGAAGTCCACTGCTGGTCAGCCTGAGCAAGTAACGCAAAAACTGTCTGGCATTTTGATCAGACAGCTGGAAAGTCGACATAAAACTTCAACAAATTCCATGGGATCTGGCAATACCTTCCAGCATTATCACTGAAAAATCGGTCACAAACCTCCAGGCCATCACAACGCGCCCGACGGGACACGCCAGCCCTCACAGTGCCTTACTCATGAGTGAGTCCCCGCTGCTCCCCGGGGAAATTCAACCAGAAGAGCTGGCCGTGCAGAGACCCGGCTGCAAGCGGGACACTCCTGCTGACGGCGAGCTGCACCAGGAGGAGGAGCAGGACATGGCCCTCCATCAGCTCACACGCCGGTGGAGCCCCCGCAGGTCCCAGCTAGGCCAACAGCCCGTCTTCTGCTCATGGAGGTTCTTGGTCCGTCGGCAGTGCCAGGTTTTTGCCGGCCGCAGCTGCAGGAGAGGCAGCTGCCCTGTCTGCCTGCACGGAATGGCAGCTCAGCTCCAAAACCATCACTTGGACCCAGCAGAAAAAAAAATAAAAAATAAAAAATTACCTCTTGGGCGTTAACTCCTCAGGCTTATCAGGCCACAAAAACTGATGTAAACCCAGCAATCAGTTCAGGACAGATTTGCATTTCCACTCAGCAACTTCTCATCAAAACCGAATCTGTGGTCCCTTTCCTACACCAACTCCTGTTACATGGTTTGGCCCATTTCCAGATCTCAGTATTTAAAGAGGCACATGAAGACATGGGAGGTCTAAAACGATAATTAACGTCCATTTCCTGGCAAAACCAGAACTGATATGCAAGATCAAAGACTTGCTTATACCCACTACCAGGTATTTTCAGAATCTGGCTTAAATTTTCTCTTCAGACGAAAGTATAAATCTCATTTATACTTTAAAGAATTAAGAATCATTTGCTTTTCCAAACAAAAAAATTCTCGAGTAAAACATGCACTGATAATCGTAGCCAAATGTAGAAGCTTTGAGTGAGGCAGTCAGAGAGCTCACAGCTCCTTAACACGGACTCCCACCAATCGTTAGAAAAATGAGGGTGTTCCAAGGGAAGGAAGAGAGTCTATGGCAGTAGTTATGCCGAAGTTGTACCTTACAGAGCAAGAGAAAGACCTGAATAATTAGAAGCCTACCTACCTGATGCAACCCGCCCAAGAAAGGCAGGTTTCATACGAAATTGATACTAATGAAACATTTATATAAATATAATACAAACATTATCAACAATGCCATTTTATAGAAAAGAGGTTGTATCAAGCAAGCTTGCTGAAACGCACGGTTTTGATGACAAAAGGCAAAAGCCTCATGCAGCAAGGCTTCTGAAAGGTGTTTGGTGCAGTCTCAGACATCCCTGGGAGAAATGAAAATGATACGCAAGGAGCAGGTTGGCTGTTGGACGGATTAAATATCGGTTAATCGATGCGGTTTGGAATGCAGCGCTAAACAGAAAAACTGCTGAATTGGTGCATTTCTCCTGGGGTCCCAAAAGGGCCTGTTTTAACCCAAAAAGCCATGCAAAAGCTGCTGCTCATAGAGCCTGAGGAGAACATCGCGAGGGTTTGGGGTCAGGGAGGAAAAACCCGAAGAGCACAATCCTTGAGGGCATCCTGGGCTGGCTGGGCCTGCCTGGAGGAGCCTCATCTCTTGGGTTTATCAAGTACGATGGTGGTGGGACTTTGACCATGCCTAGAGCACTCACAAGAAAACAAATTAACAATTTCTCACACAAATTAACAGTGAAGTGTAACATAGGACCTACTGGTCAGAAGGTGAAGCCAAAGCAAAGCCAAACCAGAAACAAAATAGAGCTTTAATGACGAAAATCATTAACCACTGAAGCACATCACGACGGTTCTGGCAGATTTTCCGTCACTGGAAAACCGAAGATCGAGAGGAGGTGATCTTCTGAAGGCACCCATCGGCCAGTGACGCCGGATCCGAGCGCCCAGCCCCACGCAGGAGGTCAGACCGATGATCGCAGAGACCCCTCCTCACATCTCTCCTTCCCTCCACCCGGGAGCCGGCAGTCATCAGCCCCCTCCATTTACAATTTGGCTTTCCTGAGACAGACATCACCCGTGATGAATACACCCTGAACTGCTAAACGCCGCTCTGGAGACCCTGATGTCACTCTGATGGATGTGGCACCAGGCACTATTAAAAAATAAATAAATAAAAAATTTTGCTCTTGCAGGGAATGTGGGTCCTCCCAAGGTGTGGAGGGGCTCAGCATCTCCCCGAGGGCTGCTCCGCACACCGCCGGGCTGGGAAAGGCTCCCGCAGAGCCCTCACCTCCCACCGTCTGTCTCAGCATCCCGCGTCTTTGAACAGTTTAAAAATATTCTGGTCACAAGCCCACCGCTTCTCCAGCAACCGAAAATGCTACATGGATTCAACAGCAAATACTGTATGAATTTATTTCTAAAAATACGCTGAAGTTGGGCTAGTATTTTAAATAATTCAAATTTAAGCTTCAGAACAGAGTTCCTAGTGCAGTTTAATACTAGAAAATTGCTTACTGCTTACTGTGGAACAGTCCTATTTATGAAAAAACAAAGAAATCTCCCCACAGCGGCAGTTTGCAGTAACAACCTAAAGTGCAGAGTAAATTAGTATTAGTGTAAAAGACAAAACCATTGCAAAAGAGTCCTCCCCATAATCTTCTTCAAGATACTGCTACTTTGTAGTAAAATATAATTTAATGGATCTGAAAAAAACCACCGAAACTGTTTGCCACAATTATTTTGGAACTTACGATCTAAAATTTTAAAAGTGACCTTGACATTTTACGTCGTCTCCCTTTTGGTAAGTTGTTTTCTTTTTTTTTCCTTAAAACCCTCACGACTTTATTTCACTGCTCTCACGTTCCAGACGCCGTGCCGACGGAGCCTCACACCACCCTCCCCTGTGGTCTGCAGCGACACAGCCCACCCGGCCCAGCCCCGCTCCGCGAGCCCGCGGTCGCCGCACCGGAGCCGAGCGCCGGGAGCGGGTCCCTGCTGCACCGGGGTACGGAGACGACCCCCGGGCGGCTCCAAGGCCTCGGCCCCGCGGGATGCGACGCGCTCCAGGAAGGCGCGGCCGCGCTGCGGATAGGGGGGTCGGCTCCAGCGCCGCGCGGCCATAAGGCAGCGTGTTTTATTACGAGCGTCATGGAGACGGCGTGAAAAATCGAGAGCCATCGGCAGCGAGCGGCAATGGGTCAATACTGTTCACCGAGACACTGCGTAGATAATCAACAACGAGGCCCTGGGTTCTCTCCGCGCTGCAAACAGCTGAAGGGCGGATCAATGCCGCCATGGGAAGGACACGACACTGCCCGGCTCCGCTCCCCACAACACGCCGCCGCCGCTGCCGCAGGAAAGCACCCGGAAAACCCAACGTGTTCCAGCTCGGCTTGTTCCTGACGCTGGGAATACCAAGTAACACTTGGAAAATAGTTAATAAATAATTGAACAGAAAAGAGAACGAGAGAGAGAACCCAATCCTATGTTAAATTATGGAAAAAATTAGGTTAAAAAAAGATCTGTATTTGGAAAACTTGTGACAGAATACAAAGGGGCCGCAACCTTCATTCCAATTTAATGTTTTAAAAATAAACCAAAATCCGACCCCCCTGTAATGAATAAGGTATTTCCTTGAAAGTAAGATTAAATGTGGAACATTTAAAAACGGTTAAATATTACAATTAACAATCTATCTTTTAACACATTGGGTGGATTTCGCGTGTTAACTCGCATATCTGCACAACGGCAATAATGCAAACCAAAAGCAAAATACTGACACGCAGCTAACTGCAGCTTTGAGGCAACATTTCACTGGTAGTATTAATAATTGACACCTTGTTAAATAAGTGATACTGATACAGTGAATTTTACTGAAAAAAATCCATCATATATAAATGTTGATTAATTATTTGCTAAAAAAGGTGATTCTTGACATCCACCATTCTCTTAATCATTAGGTGCAATTTCTCAGTCCGTACGTACAACCACCTTTCTTAAAAACAAAATAAAAGTGTGCTGGAAGGAAAAAACCCACACAGAATGTTTTTGTTTCCTATTACTCCACTTAAAACGCCTCCCTTTCTTCTTCAAGCAGATCATAACGTTCCCGTCATCAGCACCCTGTCTCACTTACAGCGTAAGACCACAGTAACCACGCTTAGAGGGCATATTTAGGCCAGTCTGCTCTACTGCTGATCATTACTACCAGTTTTTCTACCAGCTATAAACTGTGTTAAATCTGTATTGTAATTCCAGTAACACAAAACCCCACTCTGTACAGATCCCGCCATCAACCGAACTTACAAGGAATTTTTTCTATTTTTTTTTAGCATGGCTGCGTGATATGAAAACCCAACATTTTAAGCTTTATTTTCATACCACCACTATGTTAGTATGCAGAGTGCTCAGTTACCAGATTATAGTTTCATGAATTATTCAATGCAAACATCACAAAATCAAAAGCAACGGCAAGCAAAGGAATCTCCTCCTTTTATGAGGATTTCTGATATTTCCTTCAGGCGTCTCCAGAGCAATGCAGCCTCGGCGCACCGGGGCGGCACGCCGCTGGTGCCAGCGATGCCCCGATACCTGCCTGCTTCGTCCCCCCATGCAGCATCCCCCCGGGGCTCGGGAGCAAAGACCTCAAGCGAGGAACCTGCCTCGCTTCTGCACTGCGCCGGCGGACGCGTCTCACCGCAGCTGCTGGCTTGCCTGGGGGAAGAGGAGCCCGCCTGCCTGCCCCGAGGAAGGCCAAGACGTCCAGCTCCGGGAGAAAGGAGGCCGAAAGCCCTTCTCTGCCTGCAGGAGGGATCGCCCGCTTTCGCACGTGACCCAAAGGAATGGGGGCGCTTCGGTAGGGGCACAGGGGCCCTCCCGAACAGCCTCGCAGCCGTGTGTCACACGGCTGCTGGAGCTGGTCCTTACGGCACACCAAGCCCATAAAGCTCCCGCACCCATTCTGGGGAACTTGGGGTGAGCTGGGAGGAACCCACTGTTCACTCAGCGTTCTGAGGAACAGGAAGAACAGCGGCTTTTTGGCGAGAATATACCAAACTCTGGTCTATACACCATGACGTACTGAACGCGCTGCTTCCGAATCTCTACCGGCCGGTCCCCTGGCGCTGCTCTCGGCAGGCGAGGGGCAGAGGCAGCAGGTCCGACAGACACCGGGACTGAGCTGGGGCACCGCGCGCTGGCACGGAGCGGGCACCGCGCAGCCCCCCTGCTTGGGAGACCGGTGACACCCCGATGGTAACGCCGACCCCCGGCTGCCGCGGGGCCGGGACACGCACACGCACGCCCTCGGCTGAGGAGAAGGATGCTGGCTGTCTGCAATACCTTCTGCCACAAGGCAAGGTTTTAACTTACGCTGCAATGTTTTAACTGACGCAGAGCTTTCGTTCCTGAACGCTCTTTGTAGCCGCTGCTCCCTGATATTCCCTAGGACCGCGGAAAGCGATGGTGGTTTAGACTGGCTCTGGTGTGAAAGAAACTTTTTTCAAAACTTTTTCATCTACGCAATCCTGAAGTTATTTCACAGCTTCTGAGCAGCCTGAAATCTGCAACTGTGAGAGATAACTTAAAAGATCAGATTTGGAACAAGAAACCTGTATCCAATAGATGGCGTTGCCCCCTAATAATCATATATCTGGCACGCACCGCGTTTTTCTGTCTCATGAATAATAATAAAATTTGCAAAGGACTCTGCCCTAATTATCCTCAAAGTCCCTTCAGTCACATCCATCTCCGCTTTCCACAATCTGTGTGGAAGCTTATTAAGAAAGTAGGAAAACGAGTGATGTGAATATTCACCAAGACATCCAATTAGCCCAGCGAACCACTCGGACAACTTACTGGTAGAAATCCAGAGTTCGTTCCAGGAGCCTCAGGGAACAGACCTCCAGGGAGGGGAGCGCACGGCGGAGGAACGGCTGGCGAACACCAGCTACGCACAACCCCCTTCGACAGCTGGGGCTGTTAAACTGAATCCACTTTACAAAAACCGAAGGCAAAGGTAAAGAAGAGAGACCCAGGGTACTTCAGCATGCCAAACCAAGGGCAAATCGGGCCAGAGGGGTGATTTTCACGGAAGGTTTATCCCCGGACACACGTGAAGCTGTAAGCACACTTTGCTGTCCTGCCTGCCAGCACCTCGGGGCTTCTGCAGAGCTGCTGCGGATCATGGGGCTGGGTAGGATGTGCTACAGACCCACCCGGCACCCCCGTGGCGAAGCCAGACACGCCAGAGTTACCCCGTACACCGGCAAACTCCTCTGCTCACCTTGGAGCCAGCTCAGCGGCTGAAGGCAGAACGAGGCAAAGTTAAACACGCCAGGACGACGGGCCTGGTTAAATGCCGCTGCTAAACGGAAGGACGGGTCTTGCCAGCACCCTCCTCGTGCTCTGAAAACAGAGGCGTAAGGAGGTGCACAGCTCTGCTCCTCACCTCTCCCCCAGCCTCAGCAATTAGCTGTCAGCTCGAGATGCCGAGACCTCCCAGACTTATCCGGACTCGCAGCCTCCATTTCCAGCCCAGCGATGCCCAGGAAAGGGACTGCGGTCAGCAGGAGGTGTCCAGCTGCTGCCTCACGCCGCTGCCCCACAGCGGGGCAGAGAGGCGCGTCACACGCGCTGGCTCCTCGCGCAGCCCGTCAAGGAAACGTATTTGGAAAGAGAGGCACGCACGGCACGGTGATCACCTCGGCTAGGACTGCAGGGTGGCAAGGGTGCCTGGTGACATCAGGGTATCGATACACAGCAGCTCTTCTGGACCCGTTTTGCAGTTAAATTAATAAGTCATGATCCGAATGACTTAAGCTAAACAGGACAGAGCAGCCCACCTTTCCTATTTACCTGCATTACACAGCTATTTATAAAACAACTCGTCCGTCTTAGCTTCCATGGGCTGTCTAAACATAAAATACCGGAAGGTACAACGTTGTCAGCTACTAGATTTGCAAAACAACCCCCAGAATTTCAGAACAGACAATGAACAGCCCTGTGGATTTAAGCCTGTGGTTCTGCCAGCGCAGTATGAGTGATACTGCAGATCTAGCAGGAAGAAATCGGTGCTACCTTCCCTGTAATGCTCATTCTGTAAGGACTAAAGATAACAGCTTTTAGAAACAACAAAAAAATTATATTTACACACACACAAAGAGAACACGGCAGATTAAAAATACAGCTATTTTATCCAAGCTTTACATAAAGACCATCAAAATTCAATACGAAAGAATGGCTGATCATATAGTACAAGGAATAATGAAGAATGTTACCAATCAACTTTTCCGAAAAGGTAAGGCAAATAATTTGTCATTTAAACATCTTTAATTCCAAGCACTCACTCCAACATTACCCTCAAGTATATCCTCTTTTAGGTCACTGGTAAGAAAACATGTATCGTATTTAAGATCAGAAAACTGTAAATACCTCCAACGTAAGCATCATGGCATTTTGTAGAGAAAAGGAAAAAGAAAAACCTCGGTGGATTTTCTCTGTCACTTCTATAGCAGGTTAAGTATGCTGCTATAAACCCTAACTTTTAAAAATCAGATTTTTCATTTATTCCAGAGCAGGGGTATCACCTAACTTCAGGCTTCCATTATTAACCCATCTGTGGCACCCATTCAGGGCCAGTGAATGAAGACAGTAGGGCTCTATATACTTCGAGTCCTTCATTAAACTATTGATCCCCTCAGCATTATCCATAATGTTCCAGCAGCTCAGCATGTCAACTGATGCAGAGCTCGCTGCTCTTTCCTTTCAATAACTTCCACACTTTACGGGGAGGAAGTCACAATGATTTATTTACCTGACATTTCCCAGTCCGGATGTCGTAGAGGGCCACTGAACCATGGCGAGCTCCCACTGCTATTCTGTGACTCCGCTCGTAATAGCTGACCATGTAGAACCTGAATTGAACATTACAACAAGTAACAGGTGAGATCTGATCTGCCTGCATGAGGTTAAAATTAATTTGCAATGCCACTGGGTAATTAACATTAGTGCTAGAACAGAGATTTGATTTAAAAATCCACCAGCTGCCAGTTTTCACGCTTGGCATTCAGCAAACAAAGCCACTGATGTTGGACACGTTACCGCAGAATCGGATCAGATTTATTTATTTTTATTACACAGCGTTCAACACTTCTACTGAGTTTGGGAATAATCTGTCTGATGACCACCAGGTCCCCGAATGTCCACGTGCATATCTTGTTTACAGTGGAACACCACAACAAGGCTGGACGTCAAACGGTTAACCCAGACAATCCAACCCCAGAACGATTTCAGAGCACTTCTTGAAAAATCAAACAAGAAAGAATGAGAGAAAGCTTAGGGAAAAATACGCAAACTCATAAATTTTTGATCGTCATTAAAAAAAAAAAAAAAAAAAAGAAAAATCATCAAAGGCTCTTTAGTCCGATACCATCCTTCAGGTGAAAAAGGAACCAAGAAGCCTGTGATAGTCCTCAACACCCACTGTGACTGTATGGCATCGATTTGCATGCAAACAATCTCAAAATTCAAGGAATTTCTACACCTTGAAACACAAGAGTCAAAATCCTAATTTCAAATTCAAACCTTTGGGAATATCATTGTGCCTTTCTTCTAACAGGGAGAGCAGACCTGTGAGAACTGCTGACTGCATTTCAGTTAAATTTTAATTTTAGTTAAATTTTACTGTAACCAAGTCTTCCAGAGATTTCTAGAATGAGTCTATAAAAATACGTTGCTGACTGTATTTATGGCTTCGAACCACAAATCCTACAATGATCCACCTCCTTGTTCTCCAGGATTCCCAGAGTGCCATAGCAACTGCTTTCACAGAGGTAGGAGACACTTGTTTCTGCAGTGCAGGGTGGCAGTTGCAAAGAAAAACATCGTGAGACACGGTGTTACAGAGAAAAAAGCGGGATGGGGGCGGGGGGGAGAAAATCGCTCGTTGCTGTGCAGGAGAAAGGGCAAGCCCCAGCAGCTGAGCTGCACTTGCGCGGATATCCCTGTCCCTCCACCCTCGAGGACGCCTGCCATGCCACCAGCCCTCCCCGGCTCCCCGCCCGCAGTTGTGCTCTTGGCCTTGCAGGGTCCCCTCCCCAAAACCCCTTCCCTTGCCCTTCCCCGTCCCCAGTGCTGCGGTCAAGGTGCCACCCCCCGGCCGGTGCCTCGGGCCAGGCCCGCCGGCCGCACCGGCCCAGGCGGTGCTGCACCCGGGCGATGGAGGCGACTTCGAGCGAGACCAAAGGGAAGGCGCTGACCACGGCAGACCTGACAACTCTCACCCGAGAGGGCAAGACAAAGACAAAACCTACTCAGGCTACGCCAGTTATTCCCTTTTCTACCTCTTACTCTACCCACATGGCCAACCCCTAGAGCCAAGACCTGCCTGAAAGCCCACGAGCCACCAGCCGTGCGACCCCACGCTGCCACGGGCTGTGGCCAGCACAGAACCCTCCCTTCCCAAAGCGTGCCAGTAGGATGATGGGCAGCTTTTTAACGCTCCTGTTCTTGAGATATGGAAATATTCCCAGGCCACCACCATCGCTGCTACTTGCTTTTGCAGCCAGCATCTGCCTCATCAATCTGCTTTTCGTATTCCTTTGGTCAGTGGCGGCCACACAGCTTATTTATTATTGAATAATAATAATAATAATAATAGTTTCTCATTTATTATTAAGAAGACAAAAAGGAGCACTTAGGAAAAAACCAAAAGCCGTTGGTAAATCGCCAGGGAGGAGGAGGCAGTCATGAGAAAAAAGGAAAGGGACAATGCAGCGGGCAACAGGCGCCCGCGGCACACGGTGAACAAGGCGTGGGACTGTGACGAGAGAGCGCTCGCATGCTTCGCCATTTCGTGCCAAACTGCGAACACCGGCACAGCTGAAGTGGCACCCCAGGCGAACGTGGTTTTTTAAGGCTCTTTATATTTTTAAGGCTATTTTATATAACCAGGAAACTCCGGTTTTATACACAAACTTATAAAAGCCCACACGCTGCTCGATGATTACAAGTGAAATGGACTACAAGAGAAAGTTCCTATACAAAATGTTTGATATCCCCACTAATTCTATGACACAACTGAATGGGCACAGTCCACTTGTCTCCTCCAATGGATTTAGAAAGAGTATCACGTACCATTATATGTAAGCAAACAGCATTTCTCTCCTTACTGCATTTAAATGCCCATTTAGACAGAGCGCTGAGTCAGTATTTTTCTATGAAAAGACGAATCCATCAGACTACATAACAACAGAGGGTTTGAGGGAAAAAAGCTTCAAGGAAATAGATGTTTTTGAGTTTAATTTCAAAAAAAAAAAATTACTCCTTAAACGGACATTCAGTTGTCAGCTCTCTAGCCTCATTCTTTATCTTCTAGTTAGCTTAGCACTGTTACAACCATGAACAGATTTAAACACCTTAACCCTCTGCACCCCTTTCCAATCCTCTCCATGGCCGGGTTCAGCAGTGAATGACATGCCAGCACGTATTTAGACCACGTTCCAAGTCCAGTTTGGCAAGCCCAGCGGGCGCATCTTAACGGAGACTCTGCTCTGGGTGCTGCCCCTCACCGCCCTGCAGGGAACGCGCTGCCGGCTGCAGACCCCTGCTGCCAGCTCCGGAGGAACTCTGCTGGGGCCGAAAGGACCCTGCCGCTACTGCGGGTGCCAACTAACCCTCCTGCCTTTCCCAAATGAAAACCGGGTGCTCCCGCGATCCCCTCGCCCTCACCAGCCCCTTCCGCGCGCGCCTCCAGCTCCGCCGCAATGCCGGTCGGCAGCCAGGCGATGCGGGGGAAGACGCGGCGAGCTGAGCGAGAGCGGGGCATTGCGCCGGGGGCTGACCGCCCCGACGCCACGCTGCAGGACTTAGTAGGAAAAGGATCTTTCTTCTTCCCCCAAACACCAGCAAGCATGCTGGGAAACGGGGCTGCTGGGCTGGCTGGGGCTCGGGCTGGGGCTCGGGCTGGGGCTCGGGCTGGGGCTCGGGCTGGGGCTGGAGAAGCCACCAGCAACAACACGGTGGTGCAGCGAAAGCCCACCAACTGGTTTAAAACCTGAAGTAGTGACTGCTGAAGTATCTCAGGGATTATAAAACTTTTTTTTTTTTTTAATTAACATTCTAAGTTAAAAACAGCACAAAAATGGAATGTTAAATGTTCATTAAGAAGAATTTGTTGATTAACATTGCAGCTCAATTAAATCTTAATTTCAAACACCAGTATCTTGCAATAGCCAGAAGGGTTCTGAATCGTAATTTTGATATTCTCCAGTCCTATTTCGCATTTCATTCTTTTTATTTTCCCTTCTACAGAATGAGGCTTCAGGCTCCCTTGAGCATTACCACAACAGCACCTCCAGCTGATGGACTCCGATTCCTTCAGTCACACTCTCCAAAATCCTAGAAATAATCAAGGCATAAAATTCTGGGGTACAGCCTTGCTTTGCCTAATCCTTGAAATTCTCACTCTTCCCGCAAGACTACTCCCTAGTAAAAAGCCATATAAAACACTTGTTGGTTTAAATTTAATCTGTCTTCCCGCATGAGACCGTGCCGTTACGCAGACCGTGCCGTTACACAGCCCGCTTTAACTCAGCAGCCTGTACTAAATACGTGACCTGACCAAGCAGAGTCCATCGGGGACCACTCGGCTGCAATGCAACTGCTGAATCTGGAAAACGCTCACATCAAACAGAATTTTGCAGCCTTCAACATTACCCTTTGAATTTCAAAGAAATTTGGAAATATTGCATATTCATTGCATTGTACTTCGGAATACTTATTTTATTTTGGTAAGAAATGGGTTTGCATAGAGCACGCCAAAAGGCAGTACGATCCTCTATAAAGAATAACACTCTGGGGAAAAACAAACAGACACCATAACCATATGCTGTAAGACATGATACCCAAAAATATCCCCAGCGATGGATCTATCTCATCACCACCCATCAGGACTGAGTCACGCTCACAGCAATTAGCAGCACGACTGCTACATTTGTACAGCAGTAAAAAAAAGCTGAAAACCCGAGAGGAATGATAATCAGGTACTTCAACCCAGCGCACTGCTGCTCCCAGCCCTGGGTTTAATGTTCTGCTGAAACAGGAGCGGCGCTTCCGAGAGACCGCAGAGGCACCCACAAACATTTGCTGTTACAGCCACGAGCAAGGGACTCGCGTGACGTCCTCCGAGAGGGAGAGCTGGGCACCGAGACACCCGAATGATTCTGCCACAGCAGGGGGGCACATGCAGCAGTACGGCAGGAAGAGCAGTGGGAAATTGAAAGAATTAACAATAGGATTATGTCAAAGTGCTTCCACTTGGAATCTCGCCAGAGATTTGCTAAAATCTGGTGAAAATTTCCACTGGGCTGAATGATCACGTCGGTGGGGTGCTGCATCATTTTTACAATGGCTATAACTACGTAGATTAGGAAATATTACTAGTAATTTAACAAATTTAAGATAACGTATCACTATAAAAATACAACAGGAAGAGGGAGATTTTTTGCACTAATTCCCACTTACCCTTGCATTTATATTTTAAGGTAAGCCTTTTAAAGTACCAGAAGGAGGAAGATTACCTCTATCAGTGTCCCACCTGTCAACAGGATAATTGTTCTTTTCTTGAAACTACTCAATATTTTAATAGCTTATTAAATTAAAATGTAATGGTCGACATGATTATTACAATTTATTGGTCGTACCAGTTCAATAGTATCACTGGGATATTTATCACAGTCTAAAGATACCGTAAGTGTTCCCATTTCATAAATCACGTTTTACAATCTGAAAGCACCATGTTCGGAGCGAAGCAGCACCAGCCCAAGACGACGACGACGGACGACGCTGAACTCCCGGCGCAGGGTGGCAGGAGCCGGCGGCTGAACCGCCACTCGTGCGCCCTGGCGCCCTCCGAACCGCCCAGTCACCGACGCCGCCAGCGCAGGACGGCCACCGCGCTTCTCTTTCCCTTCGCTTTTGAGCACGTTCCTACTTGCTGTTTTACCGAGCTGCCTGTGTCACCACGGAGGGAGAGTCTCAAAGGCTGCCAACGCCACCTCCACCGCCGCGAATGCGGGGCAGCTCTTGGTGACCAGCCGCGCTCTCCACGCTTCGTGAGGTTTAATTTCCACTGAATCTCTCGTGCTCAGTGCGAGCATCCCCAAAATGTTTCTAAAACCAGGGGAGAGGGCAGCTTCCTACCACGAGGGCGAGGGTGCATCTCGCTGCCCAGAATAACAATTTTGGAGCACGACCTGCCCCTTGCAGGACGCCTGGGAGACAGCCGCGGGGCAGCGAAAGCAGGGCTCTGCTCCAGAAAGGCATTTAGTACTCCCTATTTCTTACCACCTCCGTTTACAGGCGAGCTAAAAACACTCTTCACATTTGCTGTTTTAAGGGGCAAGCATCATGTAAAAGATTGTTTCCCTCCTAAGTAAGAAATACAGACTGCTGGTGACCCCACAATTTACTTCACAGTATTCTTGGAGGAAGAGCTCACCTGCAGATGGCTGGAAAGCATTCCTGTAGACCCTTCTTCTTAACTAAAGATCCTTCGAGGCAATACATGATGATGTCCATAACCTTGGAAACAAAAGTTAAAAAAAATCATTTGACATACTGAATTTTATGTTTCATAATAAAAGTTCTAATAGGCAAACCCAGAGAATTTCTGTGCCCAACTGCATCTTTGATACACAATTTTAAAATACAGTTGGGATAAACCAAACAAGAACTGTCTTGCATATGATATACTGGCAACTGGAACCACTCAGAGTGCCCAAAACCAGTTGTAAACCAACAAACTACTGGTAAAACAAGCTATTGAAGCTCTGTAAGCAGCTCTGGTGCGGAAAAGGCCTCGGGCATTGGTATCAAAGTTACAAACCTGTAACCTCACCTGCTTCAGCAATATTTGTCGGCACCAACCAACGCAACAGATAAAAACACCTGTGTGAGCCCCCAGTGTGCCCGAGTACTGGTGTGATGAGCACACCCCTATCCCCAGCAAACTCTCTTCCTTGGGTTTTTTCCTCCAACAACACAATTCAATGCAATTTAAGCTTTTAAAGTTCGAAAAATGAGCTGGGTGGTATGAAACAAATCCTCTTACACGCAAAAAAGTTTATGGTCCACCCAGAAAGAAATTCTACGATTTGACTCGAGGCCAACACGTTATTCAGTGTCGCATCAACCCCACAGGCAGAGACGGCAGAACAGCCTTACCTCCACGAGAAGGTCCACAACGTCGGTAGGCATCTTCTCAATAAGTATCTCGATGACTCTCAAGATCTCTCCTTTAGCCCGAGCAAGCGTGGTGGTGTGAATATTCTGCTGAGACTGCGTGTTCGCTGCGAGGGCAGTGTGCCTGTGCACCTGCCAAAGAGCCGGGTTACAGGGGGAGACACGGACTCTCTAAATATTCTCCATCTGTGCTTACGGTTACAGGCGTGTGTGACATGAAGAAACCCTGTACTGTGCGGAATGCTCTGCTTTACTCTGAGAACCAGGGATTATTTCTCCCCCACCCGCCAGCAGAGCCACTAACGGTTATCCTTGACGTAGTTTTTAAACGAGGGCTCACCTGCTTTAAGTAATTCTGAATCTCATAAAACGAAAGGTCAAGGTAAGGAAATGACTGGGTCTTGATTACATTATTTCCACATACTTGTACATCTTTCTTCAGGCATGAGACGGCTGCTTACAGCTGGCTGTTTCTGGCTGGCCACTGACCCCCGCCCATCCCCCACGCTGTCTCTGGCTTCGCTCAGACGACCCTCACACAGACCGTGCCCAGCCTACACCGACCTCACAGCAGCGTCCCTTCCTCCTCACCCTCCAAACCCCACGGCTAAGCCTCCACTCCGGTTTAATTCACACTTAATGGGGTCGCGGCTGCATTGTCTAAAGCGAGCAGGATTTTACACACTGCTGCTGGCAGTTTATATCACCGGGATGCCACACACCCAGCCGGACACAACTCGTCGGACCCGGTTAAACGCCGCTCCTGTCACAAACTGTGGGTGATCTGGGTGTCTGCAGGAGCACAAACACTACGCTTGCTGTTTCCCGCTGTTGGGAGGAAGGGAGGGACTCTGGTTCTCCGGCTCTGTGCAAGGCCGGCAGGCAAAGCTGCTGCCGCCGAGCCGACGGGCGCCGCTCACCTCCTTGGCGATGGTGGTGATGAAGGCGGGTGGTCTGGCGGTGGCGATGAGGGAGAGAGCGTGCCGCGCCGAGCGGGCAGAGTCGGCGGCCGGGCTCAGGGGCAGCCCCATTGTGATGCTAAACGGGCACCAGACAAAGAGGGGAGAAAGAAAAGGAGCATTAGAAATATAGAGTGAAAAGATTAGAAACAGCTTATAATGTCAGTTCAAGGTCAACGGGAGCACTCAAACAGTTAGAATATAATGGACTTCCAACAATGAGCAGTGATTAGGAGTCAGGGTGTTCTATCATCAAATACAAAATCGAATAATTAACCATGAAGATTGAAAACAGTATGTGCATCTGTCCAAAGTGTTAAAAAGGCCTTGTTAACAAATTATCTGTATGTGCTGAATACATATCACCCAACTGAGGACAAGGCAAACACAGAATGCCTTCCCGAGAATTTATGGTTTATTCTTCTACAACATTTTAAACGCAGGCTGAAAAATACCCTGCTCACAGTAATTCTTCTTAATTCAGCTAAGCACTGGTTACAGGAGAGAAAAGCCAGAAGCTTCTTGAAGAACGAAACCCACCAAATCTGTTTGGTTTGATTTTCTTTGCCGCGTGACTCAGTCGCAGCAGCACGACGAGATGACAGGCAGCCCCAGACCTTATGCTTCCTAAGGACTGAAATCGGGCAAAAGCTCTTTAGAATTTCTAACGCTGAGGTTTTAACTGCAATTTTTCGAATAACAGTAAGGGAATAACTGGCATCTGAATTTTCCATACACAATGCTTTTATTTGCTACGACGAGATAAATGCAAGAAACAATTAAGGCAGCGAGCACCCAACAGCTACATTAAGCAAAACGTTTTAGTTTTGGTATTTGGTAATTGAGAGCACACGCACCTGACACACGGGCTGATTTTTGTCTGGAAGCTTCCTTTCGTAAAGCTGCCCTACTCAAACTATCCCTGTCGTGCAGGGCACAGCAGAGCCCAGTGCCGTCAGGCGGGTTGCTCGGTACCCGGCAGCTCTGCAGGCCCTTCCTGCGCCCCCACCCACGGGCCCACAGCACACGTACCTCTCCGGGCGAACGGCTCGGTGCCTTTCGTAAACCAAACCAAGACACAGAGACACATCTGCTCCGTGCCTAAAAGCAGGAGCGCAGAATTCAGCGGCACTGAAAGGCGCTCGGGCAGCGAGGGCTACGGATTAGAGGAGCAGTGTCTCGGGGCTGGTGTCGAAGCCCTGCAGGGACACAGGGCTCCTGGGAGAGGGGGTGTCAGCAAGGGAGAACGGCAGCAGAGAGAAACAGTGGGTTAGAGCCACGGGGAAATGAGGGGTGACCATGCTCTGATATGGAACCGGGCTTTTACAGAAGCAGGGGGAACACCTGGGAACCAGTGTGTGTTGGGATTAACCCAAAACATTCAGCCTATCCCACAAAGGGAACTTTCTCCGATGTGGCTATTGCAGCACGGAAGGAGCCACCACCAACCAGGCTGCCAGCTCTACAACACTTTAAAGTTTTCCTAGAATATACAGCCTGATCAATCCTGCTGCGAGGACGACCCTTCCACCAAGCAGTAGCCCTGGTTTGGTGGTTGTTTTTCTTTGCTTTGGTTTGTGGTGGGTTTTTTTGTTTGTTTGTTTGTTTTGTTTTTGTTTTTTAAAAAAAAAAAAGAAAAAGACAAACCAAAAGAAAGATAGTTTCTACTGCTCATTCCTGGCATCAGTTCACCATTCGAGGATGTGGCCATTCTCCATGGATTTTGCTAATGAAAAGCTGTGTTTGAGAATGCACTGGAAGCCCTCCTCAGCTACACTTTCTCTTCACTTTTTACTTAGAAAAAAGAAAAGCATTAACCTTTAAGCAACTTACACAGGTTTACCCCTTTTCAGTGGCAATGAATCCCTTTTCTGCACACGACCACGAGCAGCAGTCGCTGTCTCCGAGGCTCAGAGCGGGAGCGGCTCCTCCCTCACTGCACAGGCTGCTGCTCCCGAACCCGTGGAAGGGAACGGCGCTGGCTGGCCACCCCGGAGGCACCGAGGTTTAAAGCCATTCCGACACCGCCACCGGTTGTATTACAAGTATACGCTCGTGCTAACTGTTAATAAAAGCGAAGCTTTTCAGTAAAGCATCCGTGCCATTCGAGTGCACGTTAACACACACGATAGTTTTATTACATGAAGAAAGATAATGTCTGCAGCCTTCTCTGCTATCAATGCGATTTCAGACGGCTTAATGCTTCGACAGATGTACCTGAGATAAAAACGCCTTCAACAAAATGAGTACTAGTCCAGCGAAATAATCTTATCTAGGATCTGCAGTTTCAGAAGAATACCTTGCATTGGCAAATGCAGGGGCTGTCCCAGTGGGGCAAGTCACGGCTCATGACAACGCACAGCGCGGTGAGGACGGAGCGCCAGCTCTGCGCCGACAGCCACCACAGCCAGACCCCTCTCCTCCTGCAGCCTTCGCCCATCCGCCGCTGCCAGAGGATTACTGCGTTCGGGCGACACGGCTGATGGTACTCGAAGGGCCGAATGGGAACGCGCTGCTCCACATCCCCAGCCTGCCCGCACCACTTCAGGTGCTGCTGGGCAGAGCCAAAGGGCCAGAAGATCTCTCTGTTCCTCCTGCCCCACTGGGCTGGTTGGCTTAGCCCTTGCTTACACCTTAGAAGATCCTCCAGACGGCCAGAAAGCTGCCAGCAACCTTTGTGGCAAGCAAGCCACAGAAAATAGAAGCAGCGTCGTGGAGAACAGTACAATCGTTCCACCCTTCTGTCCCTTTAGCACCTCTGTGGGCTTCCAAAGTGGTACAACCTGCTTTATCAGGGTCAACAAAGTTCACTCTGCTCTGAAAACTAAGAGTTGGAGACAACCTGCTCTGAAAATACACGAGGGAGAGGAGAAACCGAAACAACCCCAAAGATGTGGAAATCACGACACACGTGTCTTACGCTCCAGGTGCACCAACCCCCCCCAACAATACAGCACCAGCGTTTCCGTCGTGCCACGCCACAAAGCCCATGTGAAGTCCAAACCCGCAGTACCCAAAATCGCAAGCAAAAGCATCAGTTCCCTTGTTCAGAAATATTTGGATCAATCTGTCTATTCACTGCGTGACATTAACGTTTGAGAGCTTCTCTTCTTTTGGGCTAAACCAGAAAAATCATTTATCTTCAACAGAAGTTATTCTGATGTGTCCTATCTCAGACTTCACAATGACATTATTTGGAAGGGAGACAGGAGGAAATCTGTATTTTCAGAGCCAGGATGGAGAGCACAAAAGGCAGGTTTTTTCCTCCCAAGACTTCCACAAGAGACCACATGGGCAAAGAGAAAATAAGTGTGACATGGCACTTCCTCAGATGCACTGAAAATCTCCCCTCGGGCTCTAATCAAAGAGGCTCCTCCTCCTCTGTGCTCTTCGGCTGAATTTTTTTGGTAAAGAGCAACAGAAGATTACAAACCCAACCAGCTTATGGCAAAGTCTATGGTTTTGTTGAAGATTTAGGCAGCGTGGGGTAACCGAACAGTTCCATTACTTACTTTATTTGTTCTAGTTTTTGAGAGAGAGGGAGGTGTCTATAGAGGAAAACAAATTCTCTTTGAGTGTCTTCAAAAATAATTCTATATGCAATATCCGATTTAATATCGAGAAAGCTTACAAACTGAATACTTTGCACAAAGAGCTTCAGGGTGGTTAAAGCATTCTCTGCCAAATTAACCATTTTTCCAGAGTAACAACAAGATGAGGTATGGATCAATCACCGTTTTACAGACCTGAATTCCCATAAATACAAACCAAAATTCATTATGATTTTCTTCCCCATCCCTCACCACCATTGTATGCATTAAAACTGCTGAATTTGAAAACCAATAAAGTCTCTGCAACAGCAAAGATGTCCTCATCGGCCTTTTACTTGTAAAACCATATTTGAATGTAACTTAAAAAAATCCTGTACGGATGTTACAGACAAAAGTGACGAACCAGGACGAAGGAGGTATCAAAGTCAGGCTTTCAGAGGGGCTCATTATCTCCCGAAAGCAATCAAGCCCCCAGCGCCTCGCTACTTTTTTCTCCAAAAGCCTTCCTGTTTCTGCCAGCAGTATTTCTCCTTACAGAGTGCTTGGTAAAGCGTGCATTTTCCTGAAAAGCAACAGGCTTTTTGTTAATTCATTAGCATGGCTCAGCAGTGGTAGTATGTGGGCAGAGATTAACCCCCTCCTGGGGCTGGGCCAGCTGCTCCGCACGGCCTCGGTCGGAGGAAAGCCCTGCGCGACGGGGCAGGCACACCGCGCCAAACCCAGAACAAAACCAAAGCAGATGCAAAACTAACGTACAGAGGGAAACGCCGGCTTTCACACCCAGACTTCTGTTCTTGTATTGATGAGTTGTAGGGCTCCTGTACGCCCAACAAGAGCCGCAGCATGTGCTGTCCCTCGTGGCTGGCCTCATCCTGCCCCCCGACTTCCCACCGCGCTGGAAACGGACGTCTGAGGAACCCCTTCTGTAGGCCTTACAGACAAAATGGATGCAGCTTGCCCTGTGACGCATGCCTTTAACACCAGGGACAATATTCTGCCTGCAAAGAGCAGTAAAAAACCTTGGATTTATTCCTGTACTTACTTGTGAGTTTGATTTATGCCTTTTGGCTTATTTCTAGGCTGGTTCTCAGTGGCCAGTATCCTGCATCACCAGGGAATGATGTTGTTTTCCCAAATCCATCACCAACTTCCCCCACGCCAGTTAGCTGAACACCTGGAGTTTTTTGGGAACCAATACGCTATTTGAACAATGTTTGCAACGAAATACAGACTTTTTAAACAGAGATCTTGTTTACATGTTTAGCATAAGTTATCGCAACTTCAGAGTAATGTTTATGTACTTCATTATCTGAAAAAAAAATAAACAAGGAAGATGCATTTCAAAAGCTGATTCTTAAAACAAGCAGACAAGAACAAGCGACCTGGGAAGAGCTGTAGGTCATACCTAGGAAAAGGCAGACAGAAAAGGCTTCGATGCCGATGAACAGCAAATGTGGCAATCCAATCTCTACACTTCTTGACTTCCATAAAGCCACACCAGGTAAAAACTTTGCGGGACTAAGAATGTGACATTCCAACATAAAAGGTAATGACTGTGATTAATCCCTCTTTTTCTAACTAGACCCAAAGAAGGAAGCCGAGCGCTGACCCATCCGGTCGCACAGAGACCCAAGGGGCAGCTCACAGAGGACGTGACTCCACAGGGTCTGCTGAAAGGTGTAGACGAGGCCACCTCACCTTCCAGGGCAAGCCGCTATTCGGCAAAAGGGGCACTCAGCCCCTGTTCTCTCCCTGGCTGGAGACTTCACTTCGGTGCTCTGAGGTCAGTGGAAGGGCAGAAAGGGAAGACGGGTATATCCCACCTCATTTCACAGAAACCTCTACACCAATACACCTCAAAACCACTCTTGTGTATACGGGCAGCCTCGAAGTGACGGCTGAACAAAGGAACCAAACTCCCCCCGCGGCATAAAGCCGGCGAGTGGGGTGGTGCTCGTGCTCCTCCTCCTCCTCCTCTTCCTCGGCCTCCACAAGAGGCTGTGGGTGCCGACGGACCACTGCCCTTCGTGTGACACAGCTGCAGCCCACCTAGCTGAGCTCCAGCCTCCTGGAATCCAAGGTCTAAGCCAGAGCCGACACAGACACAAATCCCTGCGGTTTCCAGGTTCAAATAATTTCTGTAGCGGCAGCGCGCGGCAGCTTGCCACATCATCTTGGGACCGAGTACCCAGCTTGCATTTTCCCTTTAAAACCCTCAATGTCAGCAATTGTTTAGGCTATGTTCTAAAAATGTTCCATCGTGCTTGAAAACTAGGGATGTCCCTACCATGTATCCTACAGCTCCACAGCTAGAATCCGTAAGAATATGAAAGTATAGTAAAGTTTTCCACTAAACACATTCAAAACTAAAGAGATTTAGCCTAATTATTTTAGTACACACACGCAGATATAAAAACATACGGATCAATTAGAATACAATTTGCTAATTTTGGTGTATTATATCATAATCTATATCAAACATTAGCTTGTAATTCAAAGAGCAAAAATAATGGACAGCAATGATCCCTACCGTCATCCATGCCAAGAAATCAAAGCCTAATAAACGCTAGAAAAATACTCTTAATCCTCACAACTGAGGAGTTTCATTCGGCCTGGCAGGCTAGCACAGTATAACCTTTGGGGACTGGGATGAACTGGGAGAGTGGAGGAGTTACAAATACCAGAGTTTCGGATAACAGCTCATGTTTATTTAATTCAGAAGGGAAAAAAGAAAAACACTGCTATATTTTTTGGTCAATAAATGTGAAGGGATTTTTTTTTTTTTTTTTTTAAGAGAATCTTGACATAAAAGCTCTTTCACAAAATGTTCTTAACATCAGGGAGAGAAGCCAGGCAGCTGCGCGCTGTTATTGTGTGCACGGTAAATCAGGCACAAAAAGGGGCAGCTCAGCAGGGCACCGGGAGGGTAAGATGCACACTTAACCCCCTGCACACGCTGCTGCTCTGTTTCTTTCCATCTTCGTCTGTCGGCAGTCGGTACTGTATCTGTCATGAATGTAACAGGCCATTTTCAATCTAAATCTTGTTATGGATTAATAAGCAAACACTTTCTCGCTTATTATGCAATTTATCATGATGAAAATTGCATTGGGCTCCTCAAGGCTACATGCTGATACGTTCATTTATTCAGTGCTCTGCGGACAGAGAGCCATACTAATCTTGATGACAGCTAAGGATGTAATCGCGAGATGGAAATGACTCGCTGAAGCACCGTGCTCGCTCGGCTTCTGTAAGTCTACACTTACTACAACAGCGCTCCGGAGGTTCTCCGGGAAGGTGGAACACCCCGGTTTCTTCTGCCACACCCCAACAGACAACTGAAGTGCAGACAAACAACAGTACTAATCCAGTTTGCACGTATTTCTCCGTTAACACCCTCCTCAACACCTGGCAATCATTCACTCTTTAAACCTAAGGAAATTAAAACTGCTGTATAAAACAGGTAACGTCTGTCTGCCTTCATGTAATGTAAGAGAAAGTCAGGAACCTCACCGCCTCCACGGACACGCGTGGTATTGAGAGAACCCTGCGTGCAGCGTTTCAAACGTGCGTGTTCATTAACAAACATTTGTAAACGCGTTTGTAAAATTCATTCGTATCAGAGCAGTTTTCAGAATGGTAAGATTTGAAACCAAGTTCTATGGTTAAATGCTACGGACACGTAAAAGTGCTCACGGCATTAAATGTTATTGCTACAAGCAATAGAAACTCTCGCCTAAAACAGAAAAGTAACAAAAAATATTAATACATAGCCTGCATTTATATATATATTATATAACCTGACTGATTTCTAATTAGAAGGGAATTCTACAGTTTCATACAGTGAGACATAAAAGAACAGTGTTTACTGTGGTTTAGAAACAATAGCCTTCAAATAACACTGAAAACTGGCTATTTGTTTAAGGACTTTTTTTTTGAATACCGAAAGCGGTATTATTGGTGCAGGGCTGTAAACAAGAACACCCGCACGCTAAGCAAAGCTCTCCTTTGGCGGAGCACACCGTTTTACACGCAGCTGGATACTCGCCCGACCACCGGAGCCCACTGCAGGTTTAAAACAGTTTTAAAGCACCACAGACGTTTCCTTCTCCTTTAACGTAAAACCTTCCTCTCCCGCACGTGCCAGGATACACCCAGAAAGCTCCACAGGCATCGGCAGTGCCATCGAGCGAAATATTGCCTGCTGAACAATGGACCTCTGCATTTCACGAAAAGAAATATAGTAAAATTAATACCTAAATAATCAACCGTGATGGCTTCGGCAATTTCAGACACTAGCTAGCTATTTTTTTTCCCCTCCAAGCAAAAACCTTGCAAAGAAAACGTCACAGACCACTCAGCCGTCTTCCTTTAGGAGTGAAGCTGTTCCCCCCTTAACGAACGGCTTATCAGCTCCCCAGCCGTTTACAGATGAACGCTTAAGGAACACCACTAATTCAAACAGTATGCAGAAAGCGCTACAGAAACTCAAAATTAAGCAGGAAATACGTGAAAAAGCCCTAGGGGATATTCCCACAGTGCCGGGGATGCCAGACCCGGGAAGCACTGCAACTGCTCGCGGCGCAGAGCAGGAAAGCTCTACCGACATCAACGGCACCACGGTGAGCCGCGCCGGCTGCAGGGTTTGTTTCTCTTCTGCAAGGAAACACACGCCACGGGCACGGACCCGACAGGCAGGGCGCAGCCTGCGCGCTGAAGACACGAACCTGCTCAACAGAAGCCTGCTGAGGTTTTATTAGAAAAAACACCAACGCTTTCTGTATTTTATGTGATGAAAATTGTAAATATTTTTAGTAACAGTTGTTTTCCAAGGGGACGTCTGCAGAACTTTAATACTACGGTATTAATTCATACCAACAACCAAATAAATATGAAATTTGTATTTGCTCAAGGCAATCCTCCACCTAGCGCAGGAGCTACATGTTTTGTACGTCCTGACTGGGGACTAATTTGTTCCTCTGCAAGAACCATGTACCTACAAATAAGAATTTTGTCTCAGCGGCACTAATGTATATTCACTTCTGTTTTTCAAGGTTTTCCATTAAAAGCAGGAAGCTTGAAATAGCTTTCAAAGCCAATTACATAAAGTATAGTATCATTGTTTTATTTTGTATAAACAGCCTACTAGTGCTGCTTCTTATAGGGACTTTATATTTTTTCTTTAATTACACACAGAAATCAGAGCCTCTCCTTTTGCATGTTTAAGTCGTTTCCTTTTTTTAATGAAAACTAAATGCAGAAAAAATTGTTCAGATAGAGATTTAGAATAAATTTCAGATGAGATGATCTATTTTACAACAAACAATAATAAAAATAAGCACTACATTGCAAAACCCTTTTCCTGTGCAAATAGTCCTGTTGTCATTAATCAGATTAACGGTGTGAGTAAAGACTATTCACGTGAGAATATGGGCCCCAGTTGAAATTTATATCACATTGAGGCCTCAGATCATAAAAATAATGGATATTCAACAAAAATGCTACCCATGTCCTGCAAAGTTGCACACATTAAATAAATCCCACACATTAAATAAATTAAATTAATGCTGGTGTTCAAGAATTCCATTATCTTAATATAAAACGCATTAAAAAAAGGCAAGACGCTACCTGTTATTACACAAGTCATCTCCATGACTTCACTTACACATTTAGCTACAATTATTTGATTTAGCTCTGATTATTTGATGGCGTGATTGCCGGTACCTGGCACTATCCACTGTAACGACTTGTGTCCTTACCTGCGTACACAGGCATACGTAACTGCATACAAAACCACGAGCTGTACAATTACAGTGGTTTTTAAGAAACGGAACAAACAGGCACTTGGGAGTTCCACGCACAAAAAAATTAATACAGGAACAGCATCACATTTTTGCTGTGCATTCTGTGTCAAAGCATCAGGCTTCCTCGTGAAATTTCCCCCCGCCCCAATTACAAACACCTACCTGAAATCAGGTTTTATTTCAAGGAGGTTAGAACAGAGGTACAAGACAGCGTACCATATAAATCCTGATCTAGGCCACTTTAACAAGTTGTTCTCTGACCCCAGGGACAGGCTGTGGTCTATTGAGTTTATGATTTCTTAGCAATCCTTAAATCTACAAGTTACCTTGCTGCTGTTAATAGCAACGCTGTTGATAAAATAACCACCTTTTCCAAAATGTACTTTCCAAAACAATTCACATCCTGATGGAATTGTTTTGGAAACAATTTGGAAACAAAAAACAAGGGAAAAAAAAATCCACGTTTTCAGACACACCGGCGGCAAATACAGTCTGTAAACACTATTTTTATGGTTAAGAAAGGGTAAAAAAATACTGTGTTAAAGACAGACAGACGTATTTTAGATATAAAAAAAATGTTTAACTCATTTTTCTCACGATTACTAGCAGTATGACCAGACGATCAACGCTGTGTAGCCCCAGGCAACACCCACCAAGTGTTGGGTCCCTCCCAGCTCAGCCGGGGTGACCCGCGGTGCCCAGAGAAGCCGGCGCCGCAGCGCCACTGCCCACACGGGACCGGATCTCCCCTGCCGTGGCCAAACCCCCTCCTCTCCGAGACCGCCCACCGGAGCCGCCGGGCCCGCAAACCGGGCCAGGCTGAAGGAGCCTTGAGGCTGTCAGTCAGCGGGGGCTGGCTCAAAGGCAGACCTCGAAACAAGGCGTTAGTCCTGGTCCCACCTCCTCGCCACGGACCGCGGCCGCCGGCACCCGAACCAGCTGCTGCAAACCCCGACCCGCAGCTCAGCGACGACGCCAGGAAAGGCTTGGGAGGCAATAAACGAGGCACCTACTTGGCGAGCTGCTTCTCGGCGTCGGCGCAGAGCTCCAGCAGGCCCATGAGCACGGCGGAGACGTCCATGTAGGGCTCCCAGACGGTGAAGCCGCGGCCGATGAGGTCGATGGCGGTTCTGCGGATGGTGCTGTGCGCGGGCAGCTTGGGGCTGGGCGGCTGCAGCAGCAGGAACGTCAGCGCCTTGCCTGCCGGGCAGAGCGGGAGAGAAGGGGGCAGTGAGGAGAGGTGTCTGCCTTCTTTCCAAATACCGGCTGCTCAGAAACACGCCGCGTGGAAACCTGCTCCTACGTCACCAGGTTAAGGCTCTGTCGCACCAAGGAAGCGCAGAGCTTTTTTCCAGTTTGTTACTGGAACGCACCGGACTACACAGCACAGTGATCCGAATCAAACAGGCCCATGACAATATTGCCATTGGGGAGTCTTAAACATAGCGTTTTCACTACAAAAGAAATAGTACTAAATGTATTTTTGGAAAAAATCTAAGCTGTCTACATGCCTAAATATTTCTGCCCGAAAATTGTGCAAAAAAAGAATTAAATCAAAACAGAAGTGGTAAATCAAAACGGAAACGACAAAAAAAATCCTCCCTTCCACAGACACTTGCTAAGAAAACCCTGAAAATCTGCAGCAATATTAACATCAGTAATAAAGTTTTCAGAAAAAAAACGTACATAATTTTGAAAGGATGCCTAAGAAAAGCAAGCTTAAAAGATTAAACGTTGGAAAATATCAGTGAAAATAAACCAGGTTGAGATCACACACTTTTTCATCAGTACCTTGGCTACAGCTTGAAGCAGTTCATAAGGAAGTGCTTAACTGAGTGAGAAACAGCAAAAATAAGTCACCGAAGTCACAAACCTTCACCCAAACAACCGTTTCCAAACGTGCCACGCACCTGCCCGTGCGGGGCTCAGCCGAGGTGGCACAACCAGCTCTGTTCTTTAATTAACGCCCCGTGGTTTGCTCTGAGCCACCTGCCCGACGCCGAGCGCTGGCGGACGGCAGCAGCTCTGAGGCCAGGGCAGAACGCGCCCAGCGTCGGCGCAGGCTCTGGACCCCGAGACGGAAGAGCTGCGCTCGCTTTTTGATCTGTAACTCTGTGGTTTTAAAGAATAACCACAGCAGAGTTTCAGCAGGAGCCGCTGGACACGTCTCCACCTCTGAAGGACTCTGTTTGGTGGTTAAGGTCAGTTAGAGATGTAAACCCAAACACTACTCTCTCACAGGTGAAGGAACTGAATTTTGGGTCGTTTCTGTTACATTCGAGCGTCCTGGCCATCCAGACGCTTACGCCAAAGACAGACCCTGCCATCAGCACTGTCCCCTCAGGCCACCTCCTGAAAACAAACAAAGCTGGCAATGATCCCCCCCTTACTGAAAGCAGCAGCACCTAGAAAGACCAGAGAGTTGACTTTCCCAAACCGGAGAGCGGGATACTCAAACCGCTCTCGTGACGGCTGCGGGCGACCACGGGCAGCAGAGGAAGCCGGCTGGCACCGGGGGCTCTGCCGCGCCGGCCACCCGCCCGCACCATCGCCTCCGCTCCCGAGGGCTGCGCGCCCACCTCACGCATTTTGCTACGACCACCTCACAGCACTGGTGTCCATCCTCATTATCTCCCTGGCCGTCCTCCCCACAAACGCCGTTCTTCCTCTTCGTGAGAGAAACAGAGCTTGAGGGGTAGGTGGGAGAGAGGGAAATTACGTCCCCAACAACTTCAACCTTCATACCCGAATTCTGACCCAGGTTCTGCAAATTGAGGAAATGTGAATAATAATTTCATTTAATAGACTATTTTTTTACACAAAAACAGTTACCTGTACGTAAACGTGTACCAGGGCTAAACCAAGCAACGCTTCCAGACACAGATAACTTACTATCTCTACATAATTGTTACCTCTTAGTAATATTCATTTAGCTTGCTATTGCGATAAAGACAACCTATTGATTTTAACAGTTTTTTCTTCAGTTTTCAGAACTGTCCTCTATGAGTCGCTCGGTTTGTTTATTAAATAAACTGCCTGTCATTTTAAGCATTCAGAAAAACCAATAACAGACACGCATTTCTAGTCCATTCACGCTAATGCCTTAGATGTATGTGTGCAACAAAAGAACTGGAAGTCTCTTGTTGAAGTGCCAGGCAGGCCAAGAAGCTCTAGTTCGTGTGAATTTTATGTCTCAAATGTAAGAACGTTCTTAAAAAGCGTCACTACTCAAACCTTACTACAAGGAAATACGCCTGCCTTTTTCACAGGAATCCTCCCAGCATCGCTCCTGCCGACACCTGCCTTGCGTAACCTGAGCTAAGGAAAAAGACGAACTAAACAAAAGTCGTTCTGCTGCCCGTTTCTCAGCCTGGACATCTTTGTTTAAGCTTTGACTTGGCTTAAATGAACGAATTAATATTGACAAAAACATCAACTAAGCTAATGAGTTGTTAGTTAAGGCAATAAACATGTCACATTAGAGTCAGCGCAGTAAAGAGGTAATTAGCCCTGGAAAAGCTCTGCTGATTGGGGCTGCGGAGACCCTTTGCTCTTAACCTTTGAGTCCATTACGCGGAGCAGGACCGGGAGCAGCCTCGCCGCATCCCCGGGACCTGCAGCCTCACCCGTGCTGCCCAGGGCAGGTCCCTGCTCACGCCCGGCGCTCAGGCGGCACCTTTTAGTGCACCCGCACACCTGCACCGCCACCACAGGGGCAGCAGAGTGCCCATTTCGAGGCGTTTGGGCGGACATTCGGGGGGCCAACACGGTGGTGTGACAGGAGAGACCCTGCCAAACCACAACAGCCTTGTGACGGCACTTCAGCGTGCTCCTGCTGCTGCTGCTGTCAGCAGGGCTTGTCCACCCAGCGCGTGCTGAAACCACTGTAAGCAGCAGGTATTGTCTTTCTTGCTGGAAATCTAGATGACATCATATTCTAAATGAAGAATAAAAAATCTGCCCTAGTAAACACTAAGTTTTGATGATTTTCATACACCTGTTATGAAAAGTCATTAATAAACAAACCAACAAAAGCTCCTTTCATTAAAAATTAGGGTGCGACTTAACTCGGTGCAATTAATTCCAGCAGCAACTTGGCAGAAATGGAGCTCAGGGAACGACATTCCTACATAAATTTGCATTAAAATATTTTGTTCCAAATGTCTCCTTCTGCGTTGGCACACGCATGCCACAAGTGTATGGAAATGAAAGAGCCACACAGGAGGTAACCCAGAGTGCAGAGGGCAGCAGTTTTGTCCCCGGACAGAGCTGACCACCTCGTCAGTTATCAGAAGTACCAAAACCAGACTGGATTCTTCTCAACCAGCAGAGAAGGATGAAATTTTGAACCCAAGCATTGCAGTGGTTTCAAAATGTAGGACAGAGAGAGCAAATCTGCCAGTCCTCCGCACCTGCCTCTGTATATCCTCACAGGGAACACCCCATGCGACAGCACACGGCCACCCACACAAAAAGGTAAGTCCAGCAAATGGTGACGTAGTTCAAAATCCGCCTTTTTCATGTGTTCACTTGAACACCAAAATAAAGGTTTGAGCCTTTGCTCCCTGTGTCATTTTTATTAATGAAAGTGTGACATGAACACTAAAGCCTATCAGTTATTTTCAATGCATACGCCCCTTGGATTTCTAAAATGTCTTTCCTTGCTGAATCTCAAGAGCTTTGACCATATTACATCAGTCAGCATTGTTATCCCCATTTTGCCGATAGATTAAAAAAAATTAAATAATTTGCACAGGAAAATCAATAGCACAGGCATGAACGAGACACTGATAACTCTGATATCCCATTCTCATAACTTGCCACAAGATCAAGTTCCAACTAAATAAAAATGATGGACTCCAAGCATACGATTTAACTTGCTTTGCATCTTCTTCTGATTTCACGTTAAAAAAAAAAAAAAAAAATTGAACAAACACAGCTCTAGTTTTTTTCAGTCTCCCCTCCCTCCCCATGTCCAGGGGCAGTGTTTTTCTACAAGAAGTTAAACCAAATTCTGACCCCTTCTGGATAATTTTTTCCCAATTTGACATATACCTGTGCAAAGTGCCCACAGGAAGACAGAAATATAAATTTGGACAGCTGGGTTAAAAATCCGTATCCCGTAATTCCTTCCTACTTCTAGTGCAGTGAATTTTTACCACGTATCTTCTCTCATCTTTCAGACAGGTATAAAATCAGAGGATATTTTTACGCCTCAATTAAAAATTAACTCGTCACGTTATTGAAGAATTTTTTCTAAAGATGTAATGATTTTTTTTTTTTAATCACTTTCAACGCCTAATTTACTAATTTTTAGAGAATTCATTTTCAGCATGTTTTTTGGCCTTTTATGTAATCCTGACATGTTTTTTCAACTGAAGTCATGCTAGGAGAGACTCCCTTTTTGCTGACGACCTCTTCGAGTCATTTAAGTATCATTCTCACAACAGGTATGATGCCTGCCACTTCTGGGGTGAATTTATGCGAATACGCAGGGTCTTTATTTCTTCTGAAAAGTACGGGCTTGGCGTTGACTAAGCAGCTAAGGAGTTACTGTGCTGACAGTAACAAGACTGGGTTTATTCAAAGTAAAAACCAATTTAGAATTAAACTTGAGTTGCTCGTGCACAAAAGGAGAAAAGCGGAGAGGCAGAAGAGGAGGAATCCCCAACTCCAACAGGCCAGCAAAGTCCTGCAGGACCCCCCGACAGGCGCAGCGGTGCTGGGGCAGCCGTGCCGTCCCCGCGCCGCGTCCCCAGCCGAGGGGACGCCTGGGGAGCAGAGGCAGAGGCGAGGCAGAGACGTGGCCTCGGGATGCCCGCCCCGCCGGGCCGCTATTTTGTGCTGCAGAGCAGACAACAGGGCTGCCGGGCTGCTCTGCGCGAGGGCCTCGGGCCGCGGCGCCGGTTCATCCGCTGGGCAACAAATTCCAAATTAATTCGCCGAGTTCCCGCCGCAGGAAGGTTCTGCGGGGCGGCGCGGGCTGCCCTGCCTGCCGGCCGAGAACAACCGCAGGCTCGCTGTGCCATGCTGCGCCGTGCCGGCGATCGATGGCTGCCAGCCACTCCTCCCGGCCCTGCGAAGCCACGAGGCCATTGCCACTCGCGGGGCTCGGCACGCAGCCCCTCTAGTTTGGGCTTCGCTCTTCTGAGGGCTGAGGGACAGCCCCTCCTATCACAAATACTCAAGAAGTAAGACAGTTTTGAAAAATATCCGGGGAAAGGTAATCCCTGCTTATTTTGTCAGCAAATTTAAATTGTTACTTCAGGCTCCCAAGCAGCTGAAAAAAGAGCAAAAGTTGGGATTAGCAAAAACGTACATTTAAAACGACATTTCTGTCTTGCCGTAAGTCCTTGTTTTTGCACTTACACTGAAAAGGTGAATGTTTGTAAAAGTGCAAACACCAAAAGATGGGTAACTGGAGCACAGCAGAGGGGACGATGCGGCACACACCGGCAGGACACCAGCCGGTCCCAGCTGGGGAAGCAAAGCTTGGCCTGAAATTTCTAACAACCTCTCCAGGTTTCGAAAATTAAATGTTTCCCAATCAAATGTGTTTCTGCAGCACATATACCATTCGGTGGTTTATTCGACAGTTAAGATTTCATTTTTTCAACAATAACAGAAAAAATAGGGGGGTTTAGCCTCATATCTGATCAGAAAGAAAGTGTCCTCATCCACTTTGAAGACACAAAAAACTCAGAAATGTTAGTTAATCTGAAGGGGAACATTTCCCCCACTTTAAATATCTATTTAAATTCTGGAAATTTCACAGAGGTTTAACAGGTCAGAACAACCACTCCTGGACTCAGGAAATCCCCAGCAGTTCTATTAAACAGCGGAACATTTATTGCTTTTTACATTAAGTGAACAGGCAGCAAAGAATATTCGTTATTCACGAGAGGGGGCCAGATGAACGCTGCCCCTAAGCTGTTTGAAAATTCTGTAAGACTTTGCATAGTTTGCTAGGAAGGGAGACAAAGCAAAAAGAAGAAAATGTTTGTAATAGCTGGTTTCCTAGTCTTTTCTGGCTAACACTGGCCTAGTTAAACTGACCTAACAATGCCATTTTTCTTCCTCTCCAAATCTGCAGTGAGGGAATCAAATGTGAAAGCAAGATCAATTCTTTTCCAAGACACTAAATGAGTTTTAGATCAGACTTGTTTCAATTTATGGAGAGAACCCAACTATGCTGGCTTGAATGCATTCTTCCTCTGACTACGAAATTATATTACAGTGCTACAGAAAGAGTAAACTATCATTATTTTAATCCAAAATTTGTTTATAATCTAGCAGGAAGGAGAAAGCCAATATGACTCGGGTCATAACTGTGCATTAAACTTTGTATTTTCATTCCTGTTAATTGCGTAATTCCATTAAACCACGCTATCTATTTTAATCTAAATTATATAATGTTTTCTAAATAAAGCTATTTCCATAAAAATGATCATCATTTCATAGGAAGCAGCTGTTTTCTCCATCACAGTGCTGACCAAATTATACGTTAATCTCAGAAGTTTTCTCCTGTTACACATAATTGTAATGAATTTTCTTAAGCAGTTTGGACAACTCGTGACCTACACGACAGCGGAAGACACACAATATCAACGAAATAAGTCAACACAAAAACTCGCAGGAGTCAGGGGTCACAACTTAACCCCCCCGTAGCACCAGTGTGCGATACATAAACATCTCCACACCAACGATGAGGTGTATTTTGTTCTCTACTGCTGCAAAGCCACGTGAGCAATCCAAAAATCTCCGGGCAGTCCTGCTATTTTACGTCGCTCCTTTCTCCCCAGGCTCGGACACCCCAAAGGTGCCTTGTCCCCTCCATGTCGGCAGGAACACATGTTGCAGCTGATGTCATCGCCATTGCGCTCTTTACAGGGCAGCCCTGTAATTGATTCAACCAGATTTATCTTTAGAGAAAAGAGAATGTGGGTGACCAGGCATTACTGGAGCAAAGGGTTATGTTTGCGTGTACTTGAGCAATTACGAAGATGAAATCAAAGCTCTCCAAAGGCCAGGACGAAGGGTAAACCCAGCTCCTTTTCTTTTTAACTATTGCTACACATTTTGAACTACAACCCATCCAAGCCATAGCTTGAAACAAAGACTCTGGCAATAACATCTCTTATGCTAAACTGGTAACTACAGCAACAGGAAGATGAACACGCAAGCAGCGATTAGGTTTCCAACACAGAGGTCTCCCAACCAGCTTACTACGGTGTCAGCCCCGCGCCGGCCCTGGTGGATCGCCTCGCCGGCAGCAGCTGGCTGCGCTGGACAGTCTGAAATGGCGTTCCTAGACCAGGCGCCATCGTCGTCTTTACGCTGCGGCCGACACAAGGACTAGATGAAGGACTGGCCGAAGGAGCTGGGTCCCTTCTCCCTGAAGAAGGGCAGGCTCAGGGGCACCTCATCACAGTGCTCCAGACCTTACAGGGCAGCTACAAAGGGGATGGAGGGTCTCTCTTCACAAGGAGACACATGGAGAAGACAAGGGGCAACGGGTACAAGCTGCACTGTGAAAGGTTATGTAAGAAGAGTTTTGGGTTTTGAGGGTTTTTTCATTTGTTTGGTTGGGTTTTTTTCTACAATGAGAAAGTAATTCACTGGAACAACCTCCTCAGGGACATGGCGGAGTCCCCACTGCTGGAGGTTTTCAAGATGGGGTTGGACGGGGTGCTAGGTAATGTCACCTCAGCGCCCTTTCCCACGCAAGGCTGGACCTGATGATCTTTCAAGGTCTCTTTGGACCCCAGCTGTTCCGTGATTCTGTCATTTTTACTGCTGTTCTCCCCGGCTACTTATTCCGACCAGCTGCAGACCATCATCTCAGAGACAATCCCCGACGTGATACTCGAGTCATGCACATTTGAGTCGATTACGTGCTCCTATGCTATGACATTTCACGAAGATGAATGCAAATGGTTATAACACATAAAAGTACAGAAATTCAAAGTTAACAAGCAATGTACATATGTAAATAAGTTGGTCTTTTGTTGTGTTTTTGTTGTTTACATTGTAAGTGCTAAGTGCAGGCAGCTGCACAATGACACAACTCTGTTGCCCATACGGGAAGACGACATGCACGATGAAAAGTTGGAAAATAACACTGATACCGTGCAGGTAAAATGAAACGCCTCAGAATTCAGGGTCACGCATATGCACTCACATACGTGTGAAGACAGGACGTGCCATTTTGGATGAGATGGGAGACTGCTCACCCGCTCTCGTCACCGCGAGCCACTGATCTAGCGGCTATTACGGAAGTTCCTGCTGCAGACAAGTAGATAGGGGAACTGCCCCGAAACCCCCAGGCTCCCACTCCCTGGACAGAGAAGTACGGGGGGAGCCCCGGCAGCACCCCAAAGTGACTGTGCTGCTAACGACCGCATGGCTCTGGCAGCGGGAGCAGAGCCTGAATCCGAGCCCTCCTGCCTGGCGGCTGTTGACCGGCAGCCGGTACTGCTCTGAAGAACAGGGGCAACACAGACAGCTTGATTTTCACACGTTTCTTACTCGGCAAATCCCATCTTCTTCTCGAGGAATGCAAAAGCTCCCAGCAAAGACTTTGTTCGAAAAAAGGTCAAGAGGAACTCTAAAATAGTTAAGAGAAATAACTTCCAATACTTATAACCCTAAGCATTCATCAACCCATCCATTGTAAGTCCGAATTCCTGCTAGTTGCCTCAAAAGCAGTATTATGTCAATTATTTTTGTATATTTTCTCCCACATTTCTCCTTCCTACAATGAGTAAGCCTAATGTCTCACAGGTGTTTTCCTGGGTTTGTGGTTATTCTTATCACACATATCTGTAAGGTGGTAAAACCCTGATTCCTCTCCTATTCTTTTAAGGTAATGACGCTTGGCTTGGCATCTGCGACCCTAAGGGAGGAATAAGGTTAATTTGGATGATGAATTAAATTAGTTTCTGTGTTTCTCTTCATCTCACTCACTACAAAGGCAAGCACAGGCTGATTTATTGACTTGTCACAGCTTATGAAGCAGCAGTTCATAAAAAAGTTATTCTGAAGTGTTCTTTTCAAACATGCAAACTATTGATTGACAACGTTCGGGCACTATTTTCTTCGACACAGACACTAAACAGCAAAAAGCCCATATAGCTTTGGTGTTCCCATTTGACATACGAAGGATAAATACTTTAAGTTGGTAACCCTGCACGTAGCTAGCGGAATGGAATTCTCAAACACACTATCGTTTGCTGGTTGTTTAAGCCCCCTGTAACATTTAAATACAACGCACCTGCCATGTCAAACACTAACTGGAAATGCAACATTCATTTCAGAGCAGGTTTCAGTCGTATAAAACAGCAAAATAAACCTACAGTTTTTCGAGAATTTTTTCGGGGGGAGAACTCCTCTTTTCCCTTCAGCACAGCCATCCCAGCTAGCACACGCGTGACCAACATGGAACGAGAATCTAGACTTTGCGCACGATCTGTCTTACTAAAGACTGTTATTGCTTGTTGTGCCGTCAGTGGCACCCGGCGCATTTCATCAGCCTCCCGACCAGCTGGCTGTTTGTGCAGAATGGAAATTGTAATCAGATTCCAATAGAGAGGACATTTCACCACCCACATCAGGAAGGAAAGAATGAATCTCAGATAATACGCCCGATCACAGCGCTCTGCGGCCAGAAAACATCTATCACAATTACGAACCACAGCTGCAAAATGTAAAGGTTACCCAGCACAGCAAGCAGGTAAGCATCCCTGCTTGCAGTCCTCCCCGTTACCTGTCCCTGGAGCTGAGGCTATACCTCCCTTCACATATGCACAGCACTGGCAGCATCAGTTCTGTTTCTCTTGCAACAAACTTCTTTATAAAAAAATAAGCAAGATAGCTGTACAAACTAAAGAACAAACACGTATTTTTCTGAATTTCCCACCTAAATGCAAAAATTGGTATTACAGAAACTGCTTTTAAACATTCAGATACTCCCAGGCAAGGACTGTTGATAAAGACAGCCCCTTTGGGAGATGAGCCCAGCCGACAGAGCGGGTACCAGCTGCTGCTGCCTCGGCGTGGCACACCGAGCAACCCTGGCAGATCTGCTCAGCGCTGAGAAATCCTTGCTGCTGGACTGCGACCTTTACAGAAACGCTCTTTTTAAGGGGTGCAAGCCCACATACACTCGCAAACACGTGGAAATAAAACACATTCAAATTAATCATGGTACATCCTGCTGGGCCGGTGTTACATTTACCGGGGCAGGTATTCTGCTCCTGAACGACGGCCGCTTCCTGTACACGCATTTCCCTCAGGACATTAAAACAGACGGCCGTAAGCCCGAAGTCATAAGAGCTTAAATCAGGAATTATACACTTCCCAAACGCGGTGAGGTTTTCAGCCATGTTACACTCCCGCGTATCTCATGCTGGCACGAGGAGCAATGAAGTGAAGAGCAATGGCACCGCCGTGGGACTGGACCTAACCCCAAAGGGCTGACCCCTCACATCCCCCGTGCAACACTTGGCCATGCAAGGCACATTTTGGAGAATAAGTGGCTGAAGTGAGACAGGGCTGAAGTAGGGGAAGGGGTTCTGGGATGTCAGAAGGGAGCTCTTGTGTCTGGACCAAAAGGAGAGAATGCCACTTTGGCTGCCTCTCACCATAAAACACCATATATCCAGACAGCCAAAGGCCACCGGGGCTGTGCTCTCCGCACCTTTCCATCGGGCATCAGCACGATCCCTATACCTATCCAGCCACGCAATGTCACAAGAACTGCAGAAAAACAAGATCTCCAACGCTGCTGCCATCAGCAGTGTTTTCAAAGGGTACTGGGGGACCAAGCAGCAAAATCATAAGCATTTTGTTTTCTTAGGAAATGACTGAAGTGTGTGTCTCCTGCGATACTCTTCATTCAGACAGATATCTGAGTTACCCTCACACACTTCTACAACAAAAACTTCTGCTCCTTATCTGTAAAATGGAACAATATTGTCCCTTTAAGCTTTAAAAAACCCCCACTCACACCCAGCACACTTGTAGCACAAGTTTTTCAGGATATTTGGTACTACCCCAAAGCTTTTACCCAAACCAGCCTTCCCCAAGACCAGCTGCACCTGCAGACTGGCCAAGCGAACCCAAGCCCTGCCGAAGGAGCAGTGCAGGACACCGGGATCAGCCTGTGGAGCGCAGCGTGGGGCCCACGGTGCAGCCAGGGCCTCGGCACCAAGCGGGCACGTGCTTTGCGCTCCAGGTACCGCGGGACACGCCAGCACGTCCCCTCCTGCACACAAGGCACGCTGCTGCACCGGCGCGCCCCGGCGACGGGCCCCCTCCGCACGCCTAACGGGGCGAGCTCGGGGATTTCCATGGAACTGCAGCCCGCGACAGGGTTCGACGCAGCGAGGAGAGGAGCCGAAGGCTGAGCTTTAACTGCCTGGATGTCAAACCGCGGTGTCCTTCAAACAGCCTGTGCCTCCTGCGCGCTGCACGCCGGCGCGGACCGTCGCTCGCGTGGGCAGAGCGGCTCCCACGCGCCCGCAGGCTCAGCGCTCCCTCCGGCACCTTCACTGGGTTCAGCCTCTCCCCGCCCCGGCTAACGAGGCTCTGCTCTGTCCGCTCGCATGCGGCGGCACCCCAGGTCCCACGGCGCTGCCGCCCCACAGGCAGCCTGGGCACACCAGGCTGTTCGGGTTTCTGTCACGTTAGATGAAAACGTGGGTGTTCTCTGGTGGACGCCCAGTACTTCCTACGAGGGCCCGCGCTCAAACGTTTGGAAAGGGAAAGCAGACACAGGCCCGCGGACACAAGCGCGGGTACAGCTGGCCGTCGCCAAGACACGTCTCGGCAGGTCTGGTGCCCTCCTGGGGAACGGCCCGGGGCTGGTCCGAGCAGCCTGCAGGACTCTGCAAGGCTGAAGTTATGCAGTATCCTGAATTTTTGTTACCCCCAAACAGGGTTTCAGTCTCCAAGCTGAGCCTTCGCTTACAGAGGCATACAGACCGGTAGAAAACGCAAGTGACGGGGACTTGTTTGGTGCTGAGGCTGCCTCATAGCCCAAACAGAAAGAACAGCGATTTCAAGTTCACTGAGATACAACCCATTACAGCAGACAGAATATTAAATATGCAAAAAAGAAATCTCTGATTAAAAAGATATAATTCAAATCACTCATTCCCTAAAGGATTTGGGAGAAAAGGTGAATATAATTTCCAAGATTTGATTTTGTTGCTAAAGCCAAAACCCAGATTTAAATCAGGGCATAATATCTGCCACAAAGATTGACCGTTTTCTGCCAGACAGATTGACTATTTTTTCTAAATATTATCTCTGAGGCTAAGATATAGATTTTCATAAACCACCATTTTTCCATTTTATATTTTTTTTTTCCTTCAGGGACAAAATTCTGCTTGAGACACTGATCTAACCACACCAGCTCGAGGAAAAAAAAGCACACTTTAGACTTAGTAGCACTCGGAATTTCAAAGCATGCCGACCGAAATGTACAGGCCCAAATATGGAGAATAATGTCACAAACCGTGGGCCCACGCACACCTGAGCAGTTTTCCGTGTAACTAACACAAAAAAACACGGCCAAGAAAACGGCACGCACTGCCAGGGGGCTCGTTTTGAACAACAACATCTGTTACCTGCTTTAATCGCAGTGTTGTGCTTGTGGTTTTGTTCAAATTAAGTGACTGAGCCAGTTTGCCTAATTTGCTCTGAAAAGCCGCTGTTCAGGTGCTCAACTGATTTATTGCTTCTGTAAGCGACGATCCCGAGCGCTCGCTCGCCTGTGCTCACTGCGGCCGCCAGCTCCGCCTGTCAGCCCCGCGGTCGGGGCGCACAATTAGCGGGGAGCGACCGCCTCCTCACAGGGGTTGTCTCCTCCTTGCTGGATTGGCCACGTCAGTATTTTCACAATACAGAACTAACGGATCAGAAGACGGCAGAAAAGGTTTCAAGGTAGTCGATGGAGCAAAAAAATCCCGCGTTCACCAAGAGCCTCAAGTTTATCCTGTGCTGAATTCTATTCTCAGATGAAATACACCTGGAATACTGTACAAAAATCTGTAATGCTGGAAACCCAGTGTAACAAAAACATGTGAAATACCTGACTGCACGCCCCAGGTGATCTTGCGCTCGCTGACTTTGTGTGCCTACGTGTGTACGGACTGCAAAGCCACAGCGCGTCTTGAAAGGGAAACCTTTCTGACATACACAGGCACAACTCCAGCAGCAACGGAAATATTGCCAAGACAAATTGCTTTGAAAAGGCGTTCAGAGGCTGCAGTGTCGAGGCTTTCAGAAGGTGCTACCGAGCGGTGAAGCCTGAATATCAGGTGGTAAAGAACGTGAAAAAGCAAAACACCAAAACCGGGGAAAACAACAACATGTGCAGTATCTCACCCACTTCGTACGGCAACGGTCCCGTACCAGCACGGGAGACCTGACCTCTGATCCTCACCACACGCTGCTTATCCTCTCCCACCCTCCTCCACCTTCAGCCCTGTTCCACGCTGCCCAGCCCCCCCAGCGGGTTTGCCAGCACTGCCCTCATCCTCAGGTTTGACAAGTATCCCTGGGAGAGGACAGAAAGGGACAAGGAGGACACACACCTAACGCAAAAGCTACTGCCTCAATGGCAAACCTCAGCTTTCAGCACTGACGCGCTACATTTCCAACGCCACTGAAATGGTATTTACTTTGAAAAATAACTGTGTTCTTCATCCTAACCTAATGACTTAATTGTTTTGGCTTAGGGTTTCCAGAGAGTGGCTGAACAGCCTGAAGGCAACTGCCCAAAGGTGTAACATTTTACAAACACGGCTCTGTAACAGACAAAGTGTCTTAACAGCAGCGGTACAACCCTACACTGCCACGTCCCTATTTGTGTCCAGAAATTTCACTTCACCTTCCGGCCTGACAGGCAACAAGGTGAGCTGCTATGAATTCCGGACATCACAATTAAAAAATGAAACCTGGGATCACGAGTCTGCGTTAGGAACCTAACTGCTGGCTAGCTTATTAATCCAGCAAAACTGAAGTGACTGCTGTGGAGTACGTAACGTGGAAATCCTAAAGTTCACTTTGGAAGGAAGCCGGTACGTGCAGCCTGCAAACCCACCCGAGTAACGCAGCGCTGCGAACGTGCTGACGTGTATGACTGAGTTAAAGGGCAAGGCGCTTATCATTAATAACTACATTGCTGGCAGATGCTTTGAAAAATACACTGCATTAACAACAGAATCAAGTATTTTCATATTCAGGACAGAACAGCCATTCAGATTTATCAGCCCATTAACTTTATAAACACAGCATTAGCTGCAGTTTAAGTGTGATGTGGTGCATCTGTAATGAGAAATTCTTTGGGTGGCATTTTATAATTAAATATCCCATGAACTATTTGTAAGGTCAACAGAGATTAATGCAGGATGTCAGGCAAGGTCATCACATGGATTTCTAGAGAATCCCACCCTCTAAAAAGGCATTATTCCAATTATTATTTTCTTAGATACAGTAAATCGCAACGTGCACCGTTTATACAGCAAAAGCTCCGCATGCATTAACAGTATAAATGAAGAAGTAGTTTGTTTTGTTAACTTCACACCATCACCTACGTCCTACAGCCAGCTTTCACAAGACCAGACTACACCTTATCAACTCTGCATCTGTTCTGAAGGGCCAGAAATACTTTCTATGTCACTGGGAGACAAAGAAACAACCTGTATGTATTTTAGTATGGCGTCTTAAAGTCATAACAGGACAAACACCGAAAAGAAAACCTGTAAGTCTGAGTCCGCGCTAGGAATTTTTGCTTTTTCTTGTTCCAAGATCTGAATTTCTGAACAACCGTCCAGTGTTCAAAGTAATTCCTTCTGCAGTATTACACATGTGGAGAAAGGACGAGAACGGCCTTTCAACAAGTGCAATCACAAAGAAAAACAACATCCCGAGAACAGCGTTTCCTGGCAAGTGGTATTCCCATTTTTGGCAAGCCCTTGCCTATCCTGTCCTGCTTCGGGGGCACCTTGCGGCGGTACAACGCCCACACCGCTGTGCTGGGACCGGGCTCACCCAAGACCGGAGCAGACCTCCAGCTGCAAACATCAGCCCGGGGCACCGCAGACACCCTTCCACTTCACAGCTATCCAAAGAACCTGCTCCAAGCGAGATGCGGCACAGAGGGACAGGGGGGAAATGCCCCAAAACAAAGCTGTTCCCAACACCGTACCTGCTGTCGGAGGCACTGGCGTGTCGTGCTCTACTTCAGCAAAACATGAGAGAAAACAGTAACTTCTCACCTCCGTGGAAATGCAGCGTCGTACTGTGGGTTCAGGGCAGGGCACTCCGGCCGGACAGCTGGAGTTATACCGACTTACATCAAATTCTTACAGTAACAAAGGGCCGTACCTAAAACGTGATGAAGGTGATGATCAAGTTTACTGCTAATGCTGTTATCAACCAAAAGTGTAACCCAGTATCTCCTGTATTTTTTCCCCTAACTAGTCTTTATTTCTGATCTTCCTCTGGCTCTTCATCTATTTCAGATATTACTTTACAGCCTTGATCTGAAATTCCAGCATTTAACGTGTCAAGCTTCACCTACGTTAAAGACTGAATTTCAGCCTCCCAGTCAGCCAGACAGTTGTGCAGTGCTGCCGAGATCATGATTAATAGGCTGGAGTTCATAACTCTGCTACGAATAACGTAACAAAAATCACATGCAAACAGATAAACAAAGACACTGGAGGAAAGAACTCGTGAGGATCAGAGGGGTCCAAGCGTCTCAGCCACCCTTCTGACAAAGTGACACCACCAACTACGGGCTCACATCGCACCTACACAACTGTGAGAATGGCAAAGACAAGGCACTCTTGATGGAGATGATCCGACTTCTTTTCTAGGGAAGATTTAGGCAACATTAGGCTCGATAGCCTTCTGGAAGCAAAGCATAAATGAAACCAACTCCACTTGTGGAGCGTGCCACTGAAGTCTGGAGAAGACAAAGCTGATCTCTGCATCACCAACAGCTTCCAAATACCGTAGAGAGCACTCTGCAGTGCTCACAGGCTGAGAAAGATGTCAGCATCCTCTTATTTCAGGAAACTCTGAAAGACAAACAAAGCTTATTTTGACTCTGTGCCCAAGTATTAGTCTGGAAAGGCTGACTCAGCCTCACGCTGACAGAAAAACAGGGAAGAACCTGTTTTGTCCGCCTGAGGACAGACAATCCCTTGAGCTGCCTCATCCAGAGACAGGGGAAAGGTTTCTCCATCCTTTCATTTCCTGACACCATTTGAAGAGACAAATAGCTCAGAAGCTTAAAATGGGCACAATAATGCAGAACACACGAGAAAACAAGACACAAAATAACCCCTCAATAAACCCAGCTTAAAAAAAGATAATTAAAAATACAAGTATTTAAAGCAGAGTTCCATATATGTGCAGGAAACTATAAAAAAGGAAGCAGAGAACTGCCAGACTTTTTATTTCTGTCTGCAAAGGGCTGACAGGACAGCCCTGTTTACTAAAGCAGTGGGACTACAGATGAGTTCTATGAAGATGTCACATGAAAAAAATGACAGACCTTTCCCTCGGTGTCTCAGAAACATGACCTGGTTTGTGAAGTGCTGCACAGCCAACTCTACATTTCCGCACTGTCACAAGCGGGACCGCAGGTTCCAGCTGTGAGCAGGGGCTGCGGGCGCCCTCTCAACCAGCCTCTCCTTTGCCTTTCAAAAACCGGTGGAAGCAGCACCACGCTTCACGGAAGGCTAATTTCAATTTCAACCATCATACTGTGTGGGAAAGGGAGGCTGTGCCCACACCAGCGCCTTCAGCAGTGCCACGCGATGTTCTCGAGCTCCTGAACGTGCTCTTCCACAGTTCGGGTGACAGGGCTGCGAGCTCGCGCTGCTGCGTGCCAGCTAACCCCCTCCCGCACCACTCGTGGGCACGGCGCAGGGCTGGTGGGCAACGGGCCGTTCCCCGGGGGTAGGCTGCTACCACCTTTTCTGAAGGTTTAGGGAATTTAACAGCGTGGGTGCAAGCCATCCCATGCTAACAGGCCGCCACAGAAGGGAATAGTCTACAACGTGTTTAATCTTTTAGTGTAGTCATCAAGCCGTGTTTATCTATTGTTGTTGTAGTACCACACCGCTGTGCAGCTCAAAAGGCAGCATCTTCCCTGCACTTCATTAAAACCAAACCACAAAATTTATCATCGGTATGAAACTCATTATCTGCACAGTCTATAGGAAAATGAGTTGGAGTAAAAAATGACTAGGAAAAAGAAACCAGAGCGAGCACTGCACCTTTTCTGACCAGCAGCCTCTGTAGCCTGACACAGACCCTGGGAGCGAGACTGCTCTCCAGCACCCGCAAGCAGAAACGCAGGAAATGAAACCAATACAAAGCACGTCCTCAATCACGCTGTGGCGGACAAGGCCCTGAGGACTCCTCGTGCTAAAGGGCCAGAACACTGCTCCGAGAGACAACCAGCTCCTCCAAAGCATTCCAGGTTGGATGTGCTGAACAGCGCACTTCGCAAGCAAGCGCGTGCAGCCCGGGCTGCAGACGGAAGGACAGGCCCCCTCCTTTATCATTACGATCAGCCCGCCCCCGTAATAGCTTTGAGCTGAGACAACGCACTGGTTTTCAATTATTTGGTGGTTTTTCCACTTTTCCTCAAAGGCACTTGGGCGGCAGGTGAAGACTGAACTAGCGCAGGAGGAGAAATCCACCGCTGTGGAACCATTTCATAGTAACCAGGTAGCGGATGGTTTTTCCAGCAATACTGGTGATGAGGCTGCAGCGCTTCGGAGCGGTCTGACAGAGCTGATGACAGAGGGGACTTCTGCCAGACTCCACACAAACCAAACACACACCAGCGTGCTCAGGAACCTGGACAACGTAACTGCACGGACCAGGCGCTGTAGCTGCGTTTGCTTCTCGCAGGTTTGGCACCGTTAACATCGATTAGTCAATGCACAGATACGTAACTGCCTTCGACAGGGTCTTGTTTACTGTCTGTGCTAAGGACAACTACAGCAACACCGCAGTACTAACTTTTATATAGGACCAGAATGTTACATTTTGTGTAGCACACCTTGAAATCCACCATTTTCCACTAGATCCACCTGTCCTGGATTTTGACACGCTTCCCCCTACACACACTCCTCATCACCAAGTATGTTTTTCTACAGCCTGCTGATCCACAACCCCAAACGGACACGTATGAAGTGAGCAAACTTGCCAGTGCTCGGCTACAGGAGAGTGACTCCGCCAAGAGCAAGAGCAACCAAGCGCTGGAAATGCAGATCAGCCAGCGGAGGCGGCGGGATGAGCGCTGACAGTCTCCTCCCTCCTCCCCTACTACCCCAAGCGATGTTTTCAGGATAAAAAACCCAAAACCAATGAATTACAAAAAATACAGTCTTAGATGCAAGCGTTTGGTTTAACTGGGAGGAGAACAAAGGACGTCAGAATCTCAGCAGAAGAGCTGGCCGATGCCAGAAAGTGACAGACTGGTTCTCCCCCGTGGTCGGTGCCTCCCTCCCAGCAGCACCACTACAAACCCCACGGCCAGTCACCAGCCCCACCGCTCCGTTCCGCTCGCTCTATCAGCGCTGACTTCTTGGTAACCTCTTATTGTGGCGTTGCTTATTGTACAGTCAAAATTTCTAATCTTTATCTTTTCCAGCGAAACGGTATTTTAAATTAACCGCTTTGTACCAAAATGTAAATCACTTCCTCCCCATCCCGCTGCCCCGACACCAGAGGTCCTGGGTTACTCACACGTATGCCTTGCCAAGGAATAATTGGATCCACCGCTAGTCAAACCAAATCCCTCGGGAATTTGACTGGAACTACGTGGCCGAGTGAGCAGCTTTGGAGGCTCAATTTCAGCTCCGAATTCGGCCCCGATCACCCCCAGCAGGACGATGGCCGTCGCTTGCTTCCGCCTCTCTTCGTAGGACGTAGATGTTTTTTTCATTTGCGGGAGACCAGACAGACAACCTAGAATGAAAAGCAAGAATTGTGAGAAAAATCAAAAGCCTGGTTGTTCTTTAATACTCCAAACATCATCGTGTTTCCCAGAGAAAATAAGAGGATTCAGTTTAACTTCAGTCACGTCTTCAGGGCTGTCCCCGCCCTTGCCAACATCTCTGGCTGGCAGAGATGATTCCATTTTACATCCCAAAGCCTACAACGCATGATAAATGTCTAAATATTGCAGAGTCTGTCTTCAGTGAAACTCACCCTTCGAAAACCGTGGAGATCTCACGGGGAAAAAAAGCCACCAGAAATCTGTCTAATTTCACAGCTTTATTTGTGCAGTTGATGGGAGACGGGTGGAATTCTGAGTTTGGCTAGTTTTTGTGAAAGGTGATTTTTGGTTTGCCTCATGTTAATTTTAAGTTTGCATAACAAGGTGTAATTTTTTTTTTTTTTAATTAAGGACGATGGATAACTTATTTGTATTATATAAAAGAATCTTTTTGGTTTAGGAGCCATCACCACATTCAGATTCCTTCTAAATTTTAGCATAACAGGGTATGCCATTAAACCAAACTAGTATTTTTTTTTTTTACACTAAAATGTTACACGTGGTATTTTAACAAACATTCTTAAAAACAGGGAAAAACCCCTCACTGTATTATGAATTCTAAATAAACTGGAATTCACATCATTGGTCTAATACAGCCCAGGGATTTTGAATTTGACTAAGCAGAGGAAGTTTTTCGGGTTTTTTTGGAGCAAAGAAACAAAACCTTAGAAGAAATTGACTGGAATGAAAATACCGTGTTCATTTACTCTGACAAGTACAGTTCACTTTTACCTAGAACACTAATTCACAGCACACTAGGAAGTGCCCTACCACATATTCTACAAAAATAATGAAGTCTTAATCCTTCCTACAGCACCGCGCCGCACAAGTCGGAAGGCACCACCTGGCACTGAATGAGACTTATCGGGGCTCGTGGATTAACGAAGGGTGAATTAGCGAGTCGCCCTGTACGTCTCTCTCCGCTAATGACACTTCACAGGGCCTGCTAGGGAAGGAAACGTCACCGACACGGAAGCTAACCAGTTGTAGAACCTGCGTGGGAAGGCCACCCTCGTTCAGGCAACCACGCCGCGGCCGCGACAGCGGTGTGCCAGCCAGAAGGGAGAGGAAAACAACAGAAAGCTTAACAATGGCAGGGGAGGGAAAGAGAGAAAGAAGAAGAAAAAAAAAATCAATAGCAACTGCCTTCAGAGGAAGAAGGATGAAAATGGGCTGTAACAGACAAAGGAAAAACCAGAACAGTTTTAATTGTTCAGCCATCGCTCCCGCCGCTCCCGCCATCTGCGGACACCCGTGTCCCTCCGCCGTCCGCAGACCGTCCGTCGGCACGTCACGCCGTGCCCGGGGAGCGGCTCCCGCCCACCCTGTTCCCGGGGTGCCCCCGCCGAAGGGCACCGCTGCGAACGGCTGCCGGCGGCTCCCTCCCGGCTCCCCGCGGCCGCCTCGAGCCCAGGTGCTCCGACAGAGCCCGGCGTGACATCTCAGATCAAGATGAATTGGCGCAAACTCCTGATCCGAGATTGTTTTATACCATTTAATTTAGTTTCTTCCCCTGCTTGGATGAGCACAGCTCTGGTTATGGATTTCGATCCTGCCGCGGTGCAGCAGGCGCGGGGAGCGGGCGACGGAGCAGATGCTGGAGCAGAGGCCGGCGGGATGCTGATCAATAGGCGAGGCGCTGACCCCGGCCGCGCCGCCGCGCCGGCCACCGCTCCCAGACGAGGAAGAAAGGAAGAGCGAGCACATGTGCTGCTTCCAGTAGGAAATTAAACGGCGGGGGCACCCGGTGCGCCGCGCCCTGCCCCCCGCCCGCTCTTCATTTGATTACGGCGATATGAAGTTAACCCTTCGCTCGACCCCCAAGGACGCGGTTCGGAGCATCCTCCAAATTACAGGCCCGGCTCAGCAGAACTTCCCCATCGCAGCTCGAAGCAGCAAACACCGAACCGGGGGGGCACCGTCGCACCTCGGCGGAGGGACGGGGGCGCCGCCCCTGCCCCGCACGCCGCGATACCTTCCGCCTGCGGCTGACGCCGGATCGGGCCCGCGGCGGCACGGTGCCCTGCGCCTGGCGCAGGCTCGCAGCGCAGCTCCTTCCTGCCGCTGACCCCGCGACTCCAGCGCCCAGATGTCGAGGAGAGAACTCTTTGTTAACCGAACAATAAATTCCAACCAGAGCAGGGTGGGAAATGTCCTTAGGAGCGTTCCGTTAGCAATCTGGCACGCGATAGCCTTTATCCCGCGCGCTGCTGCAGCACAGGATTGTCTACCTCAAAAAAAAAACCAAACCCAAACCCAAGAAACTAAAAAACACACACTAAACCAAAAAAAAACCCCAAAACAATGAAATCCCAACCCTCCCCCCAGCAACATCCCTCTCCAAAACCTCCAGATGAAGGGGGGGAAACCCTAAAATATTTTTGCCTTTACTTTTTTCTTAATTACTCGCAGAAACACACAATTAATTGTAATGATTTCCTACAAACAAACTGACAGCCATTTGGGAGACTTTAAAATGAAATAATATCTGTAAGAGCGGTCCTTTCTACAGTTTCATTTCTCTCATGAAAATTTGGTATTTTCTCACAGCGACGTGCCTCCATTTAATCATGCTAAAGGGTGACACAGAGATCCATTTTCTTGACAGGACGGTTGATCACCCTATCACAGTAAGAAAATTAATAACCTCAAATAGCTCTATGTGGAAAACAGAAGATACTCTGGTGAAAGGACAAAAAGCGTTCTACATTTTAGTCGCAAGAATAACACACAACCAGATCCACACACCGAAGGAGAAACCCATCGCGTCCGTGCACTTACCCAGCTGGGTTTTCTTTAGACAAAACGACCATATTAAAATACTTCAAAACATCTCAGTTTCTGAGCATTAAACACCCACAACTGCTTAGAGGAGACAGCTTTACAGATAGCGCAAAGCACATTTATGAAGTGTTTAAAATATAGGTAAAATATTTCAGAAGTTTAAATTGTTTAAAAGGCTGTGAGATATTGATTACTTCATTTAAAAAGCAGTCAGAGAGTGCAGCCACGAGGTCAGGATAAATTTAACAGTTTGAAGCACTTTACTAAATAACTCCAAAGATCATGTTAATTGGCTTTGCACAGTTCTTGGGTAAAATTAATTTTATCCTAGCTTACAATAAAAGGATTAAAAGACAAATTAAGTTCTCCAGGTTTAACTGGAATAGGAATCAATGGATTTGAATTAAGGCTGAAGGCGGTTTTATGAGAGATGGACTGCCACCAGGTACTCTGTGTCTGCTCCCAGGCGCACGCTGCTGGTACCCGTGTCCGGTACGAGGTATTAACGCCTCGCCGAAGGGGGTGCCAGGCCCATTTACTACTATCAAACACACCGGCCGAACCGGCGGTGCTGCTGCCGCGGCAGCTCTGAGCACAGAAGGGTGGCCTCTGGCAGCCCCAGTGCACCCAGTCCTGCCCCGTCCAACGGCCACCGCGACAGCGAGCCACCCAGCCCCGGCGGGCTGAACAGCAACCCAGCGCAGCCAGCTACGGGGTGGTAACTACATCCAATAGGCTAAACGTAAAGGGAATGTCACCAAGATTCAGTGACAACATATAATGCACATAAAAGCCTTCCACACGAAAAAGCCCAGGAAAGACGTGGCGGTAGCCCCGTTTCCATTGCCACACGCTCCGACAGCCGAGAGAGAATCCTCGTCTGAGCCCAAACACAGCAGAGGGGCACAGTGCCAGGTACGCCACAGGGAGGGTCTGCGGGCTGTCGGCAGCAGTAATACAGAAAATATAAAACATATTCAAAATGAATAAAATAACTTGGTCAAGACCACAAATGTACTTTGTACCAGATGTGGTAGAGACCTCAGACCCTGCATCCCAACCCGGTATTTTAAGGGTATGAAGAAACCCGAAAACCAAAGCCCTCTGGATTTTTGTCACAGCTCCTATTTCCCAGCGCTGAACGCACGCAGTCAGAACTCCGTATCCACAGATGCAAGCTCGCAAACTGAGCTCCATGAGAAGCATCGTCGCTTCTCCCTCCTGCCTGCCAGCTCCCTCTGCATTTCTGTTGTCCAGGTCTCTGTTTATTTATGACGGGGAGGTTTGCAAGTGGGCAGGCTGGGATACGGATTCCCATCCATCCTTCCTTTTCCTCTCTCTCTTTCAGGCCTGAAAAAATACATGGTCAGTTAAACTCAGAGAATCCTCACAGTCTGTCCATCCTCAGGCGCCAGGGAAGAAGCAAACACACACCAAAACGTGGTAGGGACAGAAATTACTCGCAACAACCACCGAAACTGCTCACATTTGCAACTGTGATCATCTCTCTGTACTAGAAGGGATAGTCTAGAGGAACACACAAGAGCTATGGGGGGGGAAAGCAGTTTTGCTTACATTCATCTTGGCTATCAACAATTTAAAATATTTCTTCATGTCACAATTCTACTACTTTCTTACAGTAAATAAATTTACATAATGCTCTGCTTGTGACCTAAGGAGGAAATAGCAAAAAAAACCTTCAAGAAAACCATACACTGAACATCCTATGAGAGATAGTTATCCTTACCTTTAATTGTTCAGGAGTCTCAAATCAGTCAAAGTCATGCCGTGGCTTTGCCTACATACCTAGTTTTTAATATTATATTCAGAAGAATAATTACAGTAATTTCAGCACCTCCTGAAATCTTACAAAGCCGGAGAGCTCACAACAAACCAGAACTGAAAAATATTAGAAAGAAACAGCAATAACCGAAAGCAACCATGAGGAAAACGCAGAAAGACAGGAAACAATCTGTCTTATCCAACCTTATGAAAACCACAGTTGCTCATTACTAACCTCACGTTATTAAAAGTATTTTGATTGCTTGGAAGTGCAGCCATTCCTACAGACACAGCTCCCTCCACTGGCACCGCCGAGAAGGGTCCCCAGGAGCCTGGCGAGGGATGCTCTGGGTCGGGGCTCCGGCCCCCCCTTGCCTGATGGAGCTCCTTCCAGCTTCCTCCCAATGGAGGACTGAAAAGACTAAGTCCCTCCATACAGCCTCTTCTCATCTCTACAGTTCGGCTTAACCATGTTGTTTGTGAACAAAATTAAGCACCTTCCCATCAGAGCAACAGCAGCAACAAAAACCCAAACCAAACCCCACCGCAGCCCAAAAGGACAGCGTGGGTTTGGGGTGCGGGTCTTTCGCGTCCAAGTGGCCTTTGCCAAATACTCTGCTGGTTAATTCAAGTTAGGTTTCTTCAACGCCGCTCGTTCCTCCGATCAGAGCGTGAAGGCAGCACACAGCAGGACAGCTCCTGCCTGGAAGCGCCAACGCCACGGGGAAGGACGGACACTTCTCTCGGGAAGCCCGGGCAGCCCACCCCCAAGCCCTAAGTTCTCACAAGGAATCTCCTGATTTCCTCAGCCACCAGACGCGCTCAGAGCGCTTGCACTAAAGATGGTGCCGAATACCACGGGAAGGGCTTTTCTGGTAAAATAACACCGAAATAAAAACCGTGAAAGGACACACGCCCGGGTGAAATACGTCACCGTGTGCTGCCAAAGTTAAAGCGATCTTTGTGGCGATCTCACTCACGCGCTTGTTCTCCGACCGCTTACAAGGAAGGCAAACATATAAAGCTTTTTTCCTTGGAGCAACTTATTTCTGTTTTCAGTCTTTTGTTCATTGACAGTGAAAAACTATCGGCAAATAAGGAAGATGGACACATTCCTGAAGTTGTGACCCTTACCTCCTGTAAGCCAGAGCAATTCCATATTCAGTATTCTTCAACAGACTCACGAGACTCACATGAGTGCAGACTGAAATCTCCTGTATTTTGTGAAACAACTTTTTTCCCCTCCCACACTAAAAATTTTCCAACTTGCCCGACACCGTGACAGCCCATATACATTGAGCACAACACAAGCCTGGCAATACAGGGGTTACAGACCACCTGTGATTGCTAACTCTGAAACCCAGTAGTTATCTTCCACGGCTATAAAGCATTTTTTTAGCATTTTCGTTTTTGCTGTTTTCACAGTACTTCACTTTGGGCTGTTCCAGGACGCACATATGAGAGGGAGGATCAAACAGATTTTAAACCATAGCTTCCTCATTAAGACATAACACATTTGGCAATCAATCGTTTCACTATTCCTATCATTGAGACGAGAACGATAAAAGCTTAAAACCAAACTGCAACCTGCAGCAGGTTCCATGTACTGTTGAAACACACACGGTTTGAACAAAGTTTACTCAAGAAAATAAGTACAGGCATTCTAGTATGATAACAATTAGTATTTTTAAATTAAATTGCTTGCTGTGTTTCATAAAGATATCTGCTAAAAACTATTAGACAGGGACAGGAGCCACGTAAGAAAAAAACAACACATTTTATGAAAATTTCCTGCACATTTCTATTATTCTCACTGATAAAGTATGTGCTTTTAAAAACATATGTGTGTGTTTAGATAGTGAAAGAGGACTTGATAAAACGACTTGAAAATAAATTTAGGTAAGGAAGAGCAAAAGAACTGCTCTGTATTAAAAGCAAAAGCTGTTTTGGGGGGCTTTGTTTTGGTTCGGTTTTCCTCCCCGAGAGGTCTCCTCCCTATCGGCACGCTGCGCTGATCTATTCCGTAACGTCTGTCTTGCTATTTTCTTTTTGTGTCTGCAGCAAAGTATTTGAAATAATGGAGCTTTGTTACTGCTGTAAACACTGGAAATGTTTAACTCTTATTTTTCTAATCTTTCATAGGACATCTTACAGCAGACAAATTTAATAGCTAAATATCCGTACATCACATAGCTTTATACTAAAGACAGGGTGTTTTCTGGTTTGCTTTTTGACAATATGTACCCCGTGTGATGCCAATAATACAGTTTCATGCAGGTAGCTAGCTGCAGGGACTTTGAAAGAGAAGAGAATTATAAAGCCTCTCATGGTGAATAATAATATTTATAAGTGAGTATAGAATATTATTTTTAGAAGAGACTGTTGCAGCCACCAAAAGACTTACAAACATGGAAAAAAAAAGTTCACCTTCGTTCAGCCTGTCATTTAAGACCCTCTCCCAGATCAAAGGGTCTGACCACACTGACGACCTCAGGCCAGACACCGGGGGGGAGGTCGGAGCCCACACGCAAGCCCCCCAGTTTACGCCCACGGTACCCTATGAAACGCGGCAATGCACTGGTTAATTAACAACGGCAGTTCTCAGGGTAACGAAACCTGTCAGGAACCTGTTAGCCTCCCATCAAAGCATTACGTGGTGGCTACTGGCAGCCTTAAGGGTTAAGACACTGATTTTCTTCTGCATAGGTGGTGCTATTTTAAGCCAATAGCGTGTTTAAATCCACACCAATGAAATCAATACAGCAGTGCTCTGCTCAAGGTGAGACCAAATAAACCTGTCGGAAGCTCTGAGAAATAGGCTTTGCAGTACGCACCGAGTGCTAAGTGCCTTTCAGCCCAGAGATCTGTCATTAAATAATCATTAGCCATCACTCATTCTTCTTAAAAAGCTCAGTGCCTGAACTCCTTCGTTATCCGCTGGCATGAGCGCAGCCCGCCGCGCTCATCAGCGCTCGGGGGTGCCTGCACCGCTCTTGACCCCGGTGCGGCCGCGGGCCAGCGCACCGGGAGACACCCTCTGCCCTGCGGACGCGGCGCTCACCCACCGCCAGCCCGCCGAGCCCCGCTCACGCTCCGAGCACGCCCCAAAACTTTCACAGATGAGCATTTCAGCTGCTTGGCTTTATCTTGCCAAAGACAAACGCGTAGCACGGCTCTCCTGGCGTTGACCTCCGCGCTTAGGATGGACCAAAACCATCCTGTGCCCTGGAAGAGCCGATGGGCACTGCCTAAATCCCAGGCTGCTTCCCGCCCTCACGTACAGCTGGTGACACTGCTTTCAAACAGCTACAGATTCTTACTGGGCGTCACTGCCCCTTTCTTCTGCAGCAGGAAACGTTGACCTAAGTGCCAATTACTACGCTACAACGAGGCTGTACGAAGCCAGCAGCGAACTGGTTTCACCCACGGAACTGCAAACACTGAGGCTGCTGTTGTCAGTCACTGTCTGCACCATGCTAATAAAAACCCAAGAGACATTTAATAGTTACTGAATACCTGAAGCAAGGAAAACAGTAATAAAAGTGTCATTTTTGGAATGGACAGCCATTGAGGTTAACCTGTTCTCTCTTTGCAACACACGTTCCTTTTTCCACCACCGCTTTGTGAACTCTGTGCTGAAAACACCCGTTCGCTCGCAAAAGCCGGCGAACAAATTATCTGGTCTCCCAGCACGTGTGGGTTTGCACCAACACGCTCCACTAAGCAATCATCACCTTCAACTAATTTAATTCTGCTGTAAGCCATGTAGCTCTAAGTATTTAATAACTTGAGAATAAATTTTACCACAGTGACATCCAATTGTTTCATACCACACCTGAAAACCACAGACGTCGGTTACGCAAGTCCTAATTGTCCCCGAACCGTCCTGCTGCAAGTTTTAGATGCAGGTTTGTGCTGCGGTTTCCAGAAATCTGTATTTCCCTTCATTACCGGCTGCATAAATGAGTCATAAATAAAAGCATCTTAAACGTTCATCATACCTTTTCAAAATTTTGATTGTAACCAGTTGGATGTCACTTCTAATAAGGGAAGTTTTGATGCATTAACTCAGTGCTCTAAAAACAGCCAGTCACACCGAACACAACCTGCCTGGTATTTCCTCATCTGAACAGCAGAGAATCCATTTTGTCTTGGACTACTTCCCTGCTCTCAGCCCTGCAAGGAAGCAGCATCCTCACCCATTTTGTCTTCCCAGATGCTGCAGCACAGTGAAATATTCCGTCATAAAAGGAACGGCGCAGTGGAAGAGAAAATGCCCGTAAACGGCACCAGATTAGAACGGTGACTGCAAAAAGTACCTACTCCGTGTAAAAAGGCACATTTCCTACACGAGCCCAGCAGCCTTATGAAAATTACAGTGACATCTGTCTTACAGCTTTCTAGATGTGCGGCGACTCCGAGCATGTAAATAACTCTGCCGTCAAATTAGCCACGATTTGTAATTCCATGGGGGAAAGCAAACGCTCCAGAACAGAGAAAGATGGCACAGCTAACATCTGTGTCAGAAGTAGCTAGCCTGCACATGACTAAAGCCAGACAAATATAAACATAAGGTGGGTTTTTTCATTTAATAAGACTCAATGAAAGAAATTTATTGTCGAGTCCCAGATCCCTCTAGGCACAGGTAAGACTCCGATAAAACCAGTCCAAATCTGGACTTCACATCCTGAAGTACGATTATGATTTTATTGAAAGGAATGTAAGAGTAAAACTATTTTAAATTATAGTCATTTTGAAACCAAATGGCAACTTTTTTGATGCTTTATGAAAAGATGTTGTTCCTATTGGAAATCAATAGGAAGGCTGAAGAAATTAGATAGCTATGATTTGCCAAGAAATCAATAAGAAATAGAGCAATATCAGAATCCACGTTCTTTAACTTCTACGTATTAAAATCCAACTTGCACGTGAACAGAACTCCAAGAACTTACAGAAGAAAACAGGCGAGGCGCCATTGTATTTGTGTGATGTATCTATCGCACCGTGCCTGATAATTCAAGGTATTGTGCTTTTAAGACCCTTCTGATTTTGACAGGTTAAAATACGCTCCCACTGCTTAAAGACATTGCCTAATTTGAAATGACTTAACTCGTTACAAAACCACTGTCAAATACTTATTTGCAGGCACCTGCTGTGATGCTTCGCATCGGCCACCGCTGGGAGGGGCGGGGGGCGCCTGCAAAGAACCCGCACCTCGTAACGGCGGCACAGGGACGATGGGCAGTGTCGAGCAGCACCCACGACAAGACAAGTTTTTCCATAGGGAACTATTTGGGGAAGAGGGAAAGCTTTTAGCAGCGTAACAAAGAGAATTTAGCCTAATGGGGGTAACACTTCATCAGGAATTTTTCCCCCAAATTAACCCACAAAAAAGCACCTTCCCATGCAGCCTCCGCACTCTGGCTACGTCCCGTTAGGACAGGACGGGGACACAAGCACATTTCAGATCCCCCGTGTGCTTACAGATGGAAAGGAATTCCGTGGATGCTGTGAAGCACATTTTAATATTTATTTGTTGCTTGTTTAGCAATATAGGGAGTCTTTAGAGCAGCGTTCTTTAACACTTAAATGAATTTTATTTAAACTACGGTAGACTTTGCTTTTCAGTGAGGCCATTTTAACAAAATAGCGAAACCACCAGGATGCAATTCTCATTTTCTGATTCCCTGTTGTCTCCTACAGCTACGGACCGGGAAACCAAGCGTCTCCTCGGAAGGCAGGTGCAGGCTGGGGTGGGAGTGAGAGGCGGCAGCGGGAGGGCGGAAGCCCCAGGGCAGCACCAGCACCGCGCTGGCCCCGCAGACGCCGAAGGGCCGGGGCGAGGCACAACCCTGCGGAGCAGTTCCCACCCCGGTACCGGCAGAGAGGGACCCGGTGCTGCCTCGCGGCACGCGCGATTTACACACGGCTTTACCGAGGGCTCCGGCGCTGAATACAGAACACACTCTATTTGGCTTTCAGTCAATTAAGCTTTAAGCTGTCAGCAAACAAGACTTTTAAGTTAATTTTGAACCACCACAAATCAAGTTGAAGGTTGTGAAAGGGCACGCTCACATGCCGGCATGAAAAAAGGCAGTTTAATTGCCTCTGAATAGCTATTATATGCTGCAATTGGCCTATTGAATCTTAGATGATCTATTTATTTATCAAAGTGCAAAGACTGGTAAAAGAATGAAGAGTATGAACTTTAATCGTCTTCTCTCCTGCGTAAGTGGGTACAATTAAAGTTTTTGCATATATGAAATGCTATTGAAATTATAATCTTTTATCACAGTTCAATATGTTTACGTTATATTTTACTTTTGAGTAGTTACAGCTGTCCAAACTACGGCTGAAATGTGAAAACAAGCTATTTCCAATAAGGCACTGCTTTTTCTTTTATTTTAAATTCCATCATGTTTTTCATATACTACATAGATAACCACTGTTTGGAACTAGCTAGCTTGAAAACCTGACTATCCAGAAGAAGGTACTGAAAAATGCTATAAAATCCTATAAAACCAGCTGCTATTAAAGCACGTTACCAAAAAACTGCTACAAATTTCATACCAGACCTCTGTCTTGATGAAAAATACTTCTGTTTAGAATAAAATTACATCAGGCAGCATCCACAGGAATGGGCCTTCAGTACTTAAGAGCTGTTTTCAACAATCTACCTAGAAAAACTGAAACCCAAACTAAAAAAAAAAACAAACAAAACTAATAAATAAATAAATAAATACCATTTATAAAATGTGTCAATAGCACAAATTAATTTTAAGAACAACATCCTCTAACTCGGCTGTGATTAACCCTACGCTCATAATACGCTGTTAACCGCAGAAAGGGTCCAGCTGGTCTCTCCCGACAACGCGCACAAGAACTGTCCTCCACGTGGAAATGGTGAGTTTACACCAGTAAACACCGCTCACAGCCACGGATACCACACACGCCAACAGCGGAACAGCTTCTTGAAGCGTGTGGGCCATGATTAGAGCGAACGTCCCAAGACGCTTGGGCCTTGCCAGCACTGTTATATCCTGCTTAAACTCGAGGGGTTTTCAGGGAGAGCTGTTTGTCACCACACGCCCTTCTGAAACGCCGGACGTTCGGAGGAGCTGTACGGGTGCCGTCACACGCCCCAAAGCCAGCGCAGGAGCGGCGTTACCTCTGTCTACCGCAGGCCTCGGAGCCGCGGTGCTCCTCGCCAGGGCTGCAGCACGCCTCCCCAGGGACTTCCCTGCCCGTTGCCTCCTCGGGGCACCGCGCGGGGAGTAAAACTCCTCTGTTGGACACCAAAACGCATGGACCCGCTGTGCCTCTGAAGGAAGTCTTCAAATGCAGGGCGAACGCGAGAACGTAAGACTTTAGCCAAAAAAACCACTGCGAAGAAGTTGGCCCAGCACAGCAGAAGGCTGGTGGCCTCGCCACGTCCCGAACACATCGCCCAGCAGCGGCAGAAACCAGCAGCTGTTCGTATGCTCGTGTGCCTCCACCAGAGAAAACACCACGGAGAGATTTAAACATATTCCCGCCGCGCACTTCAACACCATTACACCATCACCAGAACCAGAACCTGCGTTTCAATACATGGCTTTAATAACCCGTGTCTCTTTAAAACTCCACGCCTATACCTGAAGAAATTATTCTAAATTATTTTCTTATGACTGTAATGATCTTTCAAAAGTCTTTGATTAAGAAAAACGTTGCGCTGAAGCGTTTCTGCCTAATGTCACAGAGAGAAGCTGAGCAGCCAGAAGAACACAATTAAGGTGTAGATGTTTTTACTAAGACAAAGAGAACTAACTTTTCCCTAGTTAATACGATTTTTCAGAGTAACTGCAGCACAAAGGGAGACTGCGCAGTGCTGGAAGAAGACATCTGCCACCAAACCAACAAAAGAATTTCAGACAAGAGTCCCAGATCGATTTCCACAAAGTACTGACGTATAAAGCGCACACTGACGCCGACTTCCCGCTTTCACACACAAAGTAAGACGCCGTAAGGACTGATACTACTCGGACACGTTATGCGAAGTTCAGTATTAAGCTGCAGATCATCAGATACATAGAGATATCAGAAAGCATACAAAACTAGATGAAAAAAGTTATGTTTTCAAATAGCGAAAAACAAGCACTTGCAGGTGAATGCATGTTAAAGACTGCTCCTCATGCTACACTGAAGAAATCAGTATTTAACACAGTCTTTATTCAAAACCGCACTGTCTGCGAACGTGGCTTTCATGTAACACACTGATTTCATTGCAATATGTGATAGATGAAGGAAATATTTTAAAATTTGAGAAGTTACTCGCTCCTGTGATAAGCTGCGGCCTCTAAATCAGCACAGCACGGTGCAGATACGCAGGTACAGAGAGAAAGCTGAACTTCACACCCCGAATGCCCACGCTGTGGACACAGCAGCTCTGCCAGGTTTGTACCCTCGGAAGAGAGGCCGGGCTGTCCCGCGCCCCCCGGCCAGCAGCTCTAACGGTTAGTCCTCAGCTACACAAAACCAGCAGCCAACGTCCCGCGCGGCCCTTCCAGCTGCCCAACCGCCGCTGAACAGCGTGAACCCGGCACACGCGTCCAGGGGTCCAAGTTCTTCTGCTTTCGGCTCTCTCAAGCTTCAGAAAAACTCACGTCGCTTCCCACAGAGAAGAAAGATGTTTAGCAATCCAAGTTAGAACTTGGAGCCTGTTCATATTGCCTTTTGTTTAGTAATTTTGAAACTTCTATTCAAGTTTGCTAGCCAGGGCACTTTGTTTTTTTAAAATCCACGGTCATTTTTGAAGCGTCAGTTATTTCTAGAGGAACATGATGGTGGTAACTGAACGCAGGCTGGCAGCCCGGGTTGCACCGCGCTCTGCAGCAGCCCGCGCCCAGCTCCTCCTGCAGTCGCCCGGCTGAGGACGGCCCCGCAGCTCGCAACCCTGCGACTGCGCTCATTAGAAACCACCCCCCCACCCCCCAAACAACCCCGTGTTCTTGAATTAGTACCTCCTTAATGACCACACGTAGCACTCCCAACGCTGACAGATGCCATTCAGACAGATGTCGAGCCCATAACCCCCTCACAGAGAGGGGAGCTCTTAATGGTGTTTACTGGGCGACATCTGCTTGACTGGCAGATGCCCAGATATCTTTTCAAATACACGCAGCTTTGTTGAAAACCCCCATGTTTTTACATGAGTTATGTTCCCTTACAAAAAAAAAAAAGGACCAGAATTTTACCCATAATTTCATGCTTCTTTGTAGACTGCTAGTTATCAATTGTAGGAACCTAGATCCTCCGTAACTTGGTATACAAGTATCTACTAGACACATTTCTCAAGGTGCTTCGGAATTGCTGTTAGTGCACACAAAAACCCCATTAAAAATTAACTTTTAGATGTTAAATAACCTGTGTCTGTGAATTCACATCCCACTTTTAGTTGTAACAGAAAAGGGCACGTGACAGCGATGAGGCAGCATGTATTTTCTCTATTTTCTTAATTAGCATCTGAAAGGGATGAAGCTTGCTTTAGACGATAAAACCTCACTTTTCTGCCGTTTTACACAATAGTCAGTGCATGATATGGTAGATGGTTTTCCAAGGGGTGATTAAACAGAAATTAAAAGCTTCTTTGATCTCTCTATGGTGGGCTTTGGAGATACAAAAATGTATGTGACAGGGTTTGTGGAAGGTGCTCAGGTTCAGTCTAACCTACTTAAAAGAAACCCAGCAGGAACTTTGTCCGGAGACTGACTCTTTTGGCACTCTCATTGTGCTGAACAGTGGGCCACTGGCTTGTTTGCTGAGGATGGCAGATGGTTTCATTTGTTGTGTACCTCCACTCCACCCCAAATTTTCAGTGGAAGTCTGGCTGGTAACGGGAGGGACGCAATGGGCAATGGCACCTGGCGCTCCCGATTCAAAAGGAGTCCAGCGCCAGCAGTAAGAATGAAGAGAAACCACCAGAGTAGTTCAGAAGCTGGATATATTATTAAAAATTTGAAAAAAAAGAAAAAAGCGCACAGCATATGACTTCACAGATGACTGTCCACAATTTCAGTTCGCAGTTTTTGGAATATTTTCTCCTGTAACAGTGTAAGCTTTCAAGTAAAAAATTCTAATAATTCACAAAGAAAGATCATGCATCACCTAGGAACTAATTTAAAATGATTTCAAATAGTTCAATGACATCAAAATCAGAAAGTCTGGACAGTGCAGGTAAAATAAGTGCTCAAAAGATGAGAAAACGCTGGAAGCCAAACACGCCTGTGAATGCATTCAACGTGCTGCTGCGCTTCGGCAGCAGCCACGGTGCAGTAAGGTACAGGACAAATCACAAGGAACACAATCCCTGCCCTCACACTGTTGAATCATCAACCAGTGATGACATTTGGCTGTGTTAAAGAGATGTTTTAAAGTTTAGAGCATGGGCTAACCCAGCAATATTTCTTCCTTCTGACTTTGCCAGTCAAAGGAGAATTATTGCTGAAAAACCACTACGCACTAGGCACAAAATTAATTTGTGAATACTGAAAGAAGAAATTTAAAAGAGTAAATTTTCAAGGTGACAAACATTTATCAGTAGCATTCCCAGATTTCGTTTTCCATACAAACTTTTGTATGGGCACCGCTACAACCGCTGGAACTCTCTCGTACCACAAGTAATTGTGTCTGTACAACGCGCAAGTCACACGCTCGCATGTGCTTGACCGAGACCCATTTGGGTTACACGACTAAGCAAGTATTTGTAAAGCATCTGTTTGCTGCCTCACCCCGCCTCAAGGCAATCCCAAACAGGCCTTTCTCTCTCTGTGCAAGGGATCACCAAGGGACAAGGAGACGCCTGGACATTATTTCTTCCTGTTCTGCGCACTAACACGTCACGGCAGCATGCAGGAGAAAACGGACCAGACCAAAGAGTAAGCCTTGTCTCTGGAGCTGAAGCAGTTCACGTTCCCTACCTCCCAGCTTTTTGGAACGACAGATCCTTAGGAACAAACTGCATTTCAATTCAATTCCCACTATCCTGATGCAGCAACTGACTATGCTATATCACAGTGTTTCCTAAAGTGCTAAACGTTTATGTTGGCTCAAGTAGGATTGAATGAAAACGTATCTCTTACTGGTTTTACTTATGGAAATACCAAAAGAGAGTAACTGGTCCAGTAACAGCGTATTTAGCCCCGTGGTTACCTGTCAGGCTGCCCGTTGGAGTGTGAGCACTGGACAAGCAAGCCAGCCTAAGCGAGGTGTCAGCGCCACGCTGCTGTTCCTCAGGGCAGTGCTCCCTCCTAGCAGCAGGCACAAGCGCGGGCAGAGCAGCCTGTGCCTTCAATTTCACACCCACCAGCGTTTTATTTTCATATAACTATTAAAAACAAAGTATAGATGAACAATAAACTGTTTAACAGCAGACAAGATGTAACCGAACCAACCAGGGGGCACAAGGCCTGCTCGCTGAGGTCGGAACGACATCCCAAGGACCGCCAAGCCCCTCTCCCCTACAGCCGTGGGGCTTACATAAAACTCCTCCAAATATCCCAGAATTAGAACAGAACCTCTAGCAGAACTCTTGGGGCTTGCCTCTGCTTCCATCTCACACAGGCAGACGTGGCGCTGCTGCTTCAGACAACGGCAAAGGAAAACTGCAAATTATTTCCAGTGTGCACCTTCCCTTCCGCAGCAGCGCCGAGCTCGCTGCTGGGTGAAGCCCGGGTCCATGAAGTGGTCCAGGCACAGATTTAAACACTTAAACGTAAGAGGTGTATTTTTGAAAACCTTTCAGCTACAAAACTGAGGCTGTCTATATTTCTGTAGTGTTTGCAGCTGAGGTGGCTGGACGTGCCATTCAGAGCTCATGCGAGGGGGAAAAATGTTTAAAAAATGACTATTTAATAGAAGCAGGAACGGGTTTGTGCTTTGCAAGTGCATCATCAACACCAACATGACTAAGGTTATCGTTACAAAAAGCAATAGCCATGGAAAAATTCCACGTTGTGCAGCGCCAAGGAGGCTGGCGGTACTTCCGAACGCGGCAGAACAGAGATGGAATAAGCTCCTCGTGGCAAGAGTCATCCTTCATCGTACGCGGCACCATCAGCAACGAGGCCTTACCCAAAACCCAGCACTCCTGTTACAGCCACAAGCAATACCAAATGCCACTGATGGGACATTCCCTACTCCTGGAAATGTCTACAGTTGCCCTGGGAATTAATTAGAACAAAATCAATTCCAAACTTGCTAGAAGTTTCTGTTGATAAGGCGCAAGAACAATCCGTACACTGTTCAGAGTATATACATTATGCCCCAATCTGTTACTCATTTCCACCACCAAGGTCACGTTGCACAGCTCAGAGCAAACACTCCACAGCCCAGAAGTTACTTCCTTGAAGTTCTTCTTTTCCAAAACAGCTCCACACAGTACATTCAGTGGACTTCTAGAGGCCTATTTATGCTATTAGACTGCTTCCTTTGTAAGGAAGCCAATCTGTCGGAGGCAGCGACGCACGACAACGCTGCCTTTCCCACAGCATCCCTGACATTTGACCCTTCATCCCCGTTAAGTGCTCAGCCACGTCCTTGTTTCACTACCCCCATAGATGCTGCGGCCCCTGTGCTAAAACAGAGCCAGACACCTGCCTTTCCAAGCACCTATCAGGGCTATGTTGTTGTGGGGGTTCTTCCTTAAAGTATTCTGTTCTTCCTTTATTTACTGGAAAAACATACTTGCAATTCTAAACTAAAACTTAGATGCCATCTTGGAGCCTAAAATTACTTTGAAGATACAAAGAGATTACAAATAAATTTAAAAATAAATTTTGAAAAGAGCCTATTTCCCATCATGACGAATCGCAAAATTTTGACCACTGAAGCCAGTAGATTTTATGCCCAACTAGAAAAAAAAATGCTGTGGTCCACATGTGAATTATTTAAGCAAACATTTGCTCTACTTCTAGTTATCCAGAAAAGCCTTTCAGGCACTAATGACAGCAATTCATACCACTGCTACACAGGGAGACTACTCGTGCATGTATTTTCAGTGCATCTGAAGACAGACCCAATTTTCTAAATAACTCCAGTGTGTGTTTTTAAATGCTTAAGAGGCACTGCAGTGTATTACTGAAGTATTTTCCAGGAACAGGCTTCAGTGCTTTTTAGCCAGCTAAGCTAAAATGCTTTAATCTCTAAAAGGACTGATGTGAAAGTGATCCTTTTAAAAAATTATTTGGATAAATGAAAGCATTTGGTGAATCTCAATTTGAACTGAAAAAAACCCCTGTTGAGCACCGCACACCAGCATTACTTTGTGCAGTCAAATCAATAAGTATCAGCCTTAATAGGACTGCTATAGAAAAAAAGCTGCATCATATTTTTAAGATAAGATTAAGTTTAAATTGTCTCAAAACTTTTTTTTTCTTCTACCAACACAAAGCTAGTTGTATTCAACTGTAGCCCAAAACTTGATCTTTACTCTGGATACTTGTGGAAAGCTCAAGTGCTTTTGACAGCAGAAACACCTTCTCTGTAAAGGAAGTTGTTGGTAACCACCACCAGACTCCAGCAACACAGTGGGCAGCTTTCTGAAAACCTCAAAACGCAGTCCAGCGCTTGGCAAAAACCCACACATCCCGTGGAGCTTCCTCCGTTAAAGCGTCCCACCTCCAGCCTTTCCCGCGGAAAGGACACCCGACGACGCGGGGGCAGAAAGCTCTCGCAGGCATCGCACACGCTTGTTTACAATACTGCTTCTGCCAAAGCCTCCCGAACAAGAACCAGGAGGTCTCCAACAGCCGTGGAGCCAAGGAGACGGTGTATGTCCCCGAGGGACACACTGATCTGGCGCACAGGCTGGGGAAATCCGTTTCAGGGTGTGCCGAGCCCATTCATCAATTCATTTGTAGTTTTTCTGAGGGTCCGTCCTCTATCCATTGCTGTTTCCTGACAAGTCCTGCATCGTCCCCTAGCTCCTAAGGCACCCCCAGCACCCCACCTCCCTCTCGGCTAGTTCCAGTCAGCCTTTTCCCCCCCAGCCCCCGTTAATGCTCCCTACCCCAGACAGGCTCTTCTTCCACCAGCACTAATCCCACCGCAGGTGCTTTCAACCAGAGACTTCACCCAAAGCTAGACCTGTCATACTAACTGCCTTCAGGTCAATAGGAACAGCTGGGTTTCTTTTAGACTTTCACAAAAATCTGTATAAAGCTCAGCCAAAAAAAAAAGCCTTCACACTCCACAACCAGCAGTAGCCTACCCTGAAGAACATGGTGTAACCATGCAGATTCCGAGGATACCAATATTGAGCATATAGAGATTTTCCTTATAGACACTGCATAAATAAGCATGAAAAAAGAATCAAAAGATAACCGCTCAGAATTAAATGCATATTTTTGTATGGACTGTCATTTCTTGATGGACCAGAACTTTTCACTTTACTTCCCAGTCTACAACAAACTTATCTGAGTATCGTAGAAATGGAATACATGGGAATTCTACGTGCAACAAACCAGCAGTGCTTGTTTGTTGGGAAAAAACCCAAAATAAATTACAAAACCACCGCAATTCACTTGCACAGACTGCTGGTAGCCCCCTTACGTCAGATCTTTCACCAAGGTAAATAATTTAAGGGATAACTATAGAGAATCATTTAAAGCCTTTATTCTTCAAGAACTACAAGCTAAACACGGCAGTTGCAGGCAGATGTAAAAGCTCAGAGGCACACACATTAAAATATAGACCACGATTCAGAAGTGACACAATAATATTGCCGTAGTTAACGTTAAGCAGGTGTTTAGTTTTTGTCCACACTCTTTTCTACTGTTGCATAACTTCATTTCTAACAGCACACACTTCTTTGTAAGCAGCCTTAGTATTTTGTTTTCTCATGAAAAACATTTGGCGGAAAGCATTCCACCTCCTCTGCACAGCACCTAGTGCGTCACAACCCAACGTATTAATTACATTAACACTCACCTGCTGTGATGTCATCATCAACCAGATCATGCTCTTCTTCCTGAACTTTTGCTTCTGTTCCCAATGCATCTGGGCTTGCACTACCCGTCTGAACGGCTTCTGTGGTTACTCCAGCTGAAAGGAACAACCAAACACCCACAAAGTCAGTGGTTTTGGCAGATAACATCCTTACACAAGGATTAAAAAAAAAAAAAAAAAAAAAAAAAAAGGCTGTATCTTTCGATATTCCAAACGACGCAAGTAACTATGAAACACAGAACAAAGAGAAACTATTTTCTAGTTTCCTTTCATACCGTATACAGACTTTTCGCAAACCTGTCCTTTAAAAATCTCTTCCACGCTGTAATATCTCTTCTATATTTTCTTCTTTTTCTGCTGTCTTTTAACATCATTAAAAATATTAGACACACGTTACACACTAACAATTTATTTAGCCACAAAATACAGAGTTCCAGCAGAACTTCTCTTACATCTCCTCTCAATACGTCACCTCTCTGGCCAAAAAAGTGCCGTTTTTCCAGGCAGCCTTCAGAGTCTATCAATTCAGCTGACCCGTTCCATGTCCGTTGGGCTGGGAGGCATCTGTCCATTTCTATTAGAAACTACACAACGAGCACCAAATCGTGCCACATAACACCGCGTGATTAAAGCTGTAATTCACCAGTTCGTACTCTGCCCAGTTACAATCCTTAACCATTCCCTGTACGAGCCCTACCACAATTCAGTCAAGGCACCATCACAAGAAGTGTTTTGCTAAGGGTGGAAAAGCACTGCCTCACTAACTGTCTCCCCCAAGAGCTTCAGGAAAACTAAAAAGCAGACTGAAGGGAAGCTCCAGGAAGATTCCCTTCCTCCCGATACATCCCCTACGTCAGCCTATCCCATCCAAAAATCCTATACGAAGAGATTGCGGCTTTGCTGACTGCGGCATTGGGTTTGCCTTCCACTGGGGCGTTAGGTCCCCATCAAAACCAGGACCATGGCCCTTTGTCAGCACCGACCCAATTTCAACAGGAAATCAAGCCTCTGAGAACGGCCCTGCCCTGCGGAGGGCACACCGCTCTCGCTGCCCCGCACAAGCGCCAGCAACGGCTCGGCCCTGGGCAGTGCACCGCCCGCTTGGCCTGCTGCTGCTCCTCTCCTGGTCTTAGACCACCTTACGAAACCATTCACGTGCGCTACTTCAGTTCTCAGCAGCTTTCATGCAACAACTTGCTTGTCTTCTCCAAGCACACGGGATAAAGGAAGAGACGACGGTACCACAACAAATCACAAGGTGGGGATCTGCCGGCTGTGCACGACAAGGTTTGTGAATCCACACCTGAAAGCCATTTAACTGGGGGTCATCTTTAAACCAGTTCAGAAACATCAACATCCTCTCAAGTATTCACAGCAACTACTTATACCTCGTGATAACACCGTGATTTTGTCTGACAGCAATTTCTAACCTTACCCTGACAGAACCTCTTTATAAACAACCTTGTACCTTTTAATAACCTTCTGAACATCCTTCCCAGTGTGTCAACACACATAAAAACCAGCGACAACAACTACACAACCAGACTGGAGCACACTGCTCAATCGATAGCCTATCACTTCATTAGGCGTGCTGGAACAACACCACAGAGATCACGTGCAATTGCAAATTGCAAATTGCACGTGAGCCTTATCTGGGACACTTAAATAAGGAGTTTGCTGTCACGGTGGAGCTGCTGGAGCCCATGGGCATCTCTCCTTGGGGTCTCCACCAGCTTCCGCACAGACACCAGCATTCCAGCACCACTTCACCAAAACACTTTTCAGTCTTCACCTCCAAGCACCAACTATTTTCCAACACTACTATTTAGCTCTGTACCCACTGGAGTCTGGCAGCGTGTTGAGGCGGAGAGGAGGTTATTTTTTTAATCGCTGATTTACACTTTGCATTGCAGCCAGGACAAGCAGCTGCTGATCTCTGCAGGCAAAGCAAGCATCTAGCCGTTCCCTAAATACCACTTCCATGGTCTACAATGCTTTGATTTCTTTCCACACCCAGAAGAGTTTGCGTGCTTTTGGAAAAGCCTAGTATGAAGGCTCCGACTGATGAGCTTTCACCTCAGAGGGAGGACCTTCTGTGGTTGAACACCCAAGTCGGTAGAAGCCAAGGGTCTAGCAGTCCCTAAATGGCAGGTTTAGGCTGGGCCAAAATTCAAAGCCTTTGATTTATTTAGTTATTACCTCACCTCTTTCCCTGCTTCCTAGCTCTGAGTTGCTGGAAAGAGGCTGATTTTCCATATTAGATGTGCCACACCTTTCTAAAGAGCTTAGCGAGACCAGTTACAGGAAGTGTGTGCCTTTGCATGCATCGACTCAAAGTACAGTGTATAAAAAATGAGAAAAGTTTATTGCAATTTTATAAAATTGAAATAAAAATATAAGTAAAAATTTATTTAATCAGAATGATTAAACATTGTCCCCAAAAACACTGAATGGAGAAAGCCAAAAGGCCAGAAAAACAGCCATCATGCAAATACGTCAGGCAATAAAGTATCATCTCCTCTCAACAAAAATCCAGTAAGAAGGAACGTGTATTCCTGGACACAAGCATTTTCTACATAATTCACCAAAAAGTGTCTTAGAAACATGTTTCAGGTGAAAAGATCACAAACCTCTGAATGTATCAGAAATAAGCCAGCTGACAGAAAATACTGGGAAATTAAGTGAGATATACTCGTATTAGAAACTTGTGCCGTTACTGCAATTTGCTATTTACTGCAGCATCCTAAACTCACTCATTTAATACGTTAAAGTGTTGCAGCACAGAATTATTTGCCTTACTTCTTTGCGCTCTTTCAAGTCAATCCTTGCACCAGTAAGATGATCAACCATGTATATATTTAGCAAAGTCTTTGGGGTCCAATCAAACTACCCTTACTTAATGAACACTCTAATTTAAATCAATGGAAGTTTAATTAAGTTTTACTCAATTAATCTGGCTTTAAATAAAACTTTCTAACAAAAATATAAGCCTGCCAGAAATTCATTCATAAAACCTGACACCAGTGCGTTTGTTATTATAGACTTCTCATATTTATTTTCCTGTGGTAACATGGATTACTACTTGAAGCAGTTTAAAGAGACACACAATTTAAGGACATCTATTTAAATTTCTTTAATTTTGTGCTGCCAGCTTTAAGATCTTCATTTAAAAACAAACAGTAATTTGCTACAAATGTCTACCTGAATGAATGGCGTTTTAGCAATAGGGGAAGCAAGAGAAGGGACTACACCGAATTTCTGGGCAGAACACATTGAAAACGGCTTTCTGCAGAGCCTGCCCAGCGCTGCCCGCATCCCGGCAGCCCGTGACAGGCAGCCTGCCTGCCTCGCATTAATTCACTCCACAGCGCTCCGATCGATCCCGGGCAGCTCCCAGCCGCCCCGCGCTGCCTGCCTGCCGGCTCCATCCGCATCCCACACGCACACAAAGGCTGGGGCAAGATAACCTTCTGCTTCCCGTTAAAGCCATAGTAGCCATTTTTCTGTCTGCAGCAACATCACGGATTTCAAAACATATCTGTCCCTCCAGGGCTTGGTGGACAGACCCGCCACCAAGTGCGTCCCATGGCACAGAGCCCCAAAATGGTGCCTTCAGGGTTTGAAGAAAACATTTACACTGACCAAGGTAAAATAAATGAGCAAGAGAAACAAAACAGAAACGTAATATTCAGCAAAGAAGTCCCTTTAGGAAGGGAATTCCTTCTGCAGAATCCATCTGACACTGAAGACAGCCCTTGCAGGCAGAAAAAGGCAGTGGCATTTGCCCATTTTTGATCTTTGCCTGAAAACACATCCTCGTGGCAAACGCCCCGTGGACTATGCAGCATTTCAGAGACAACCATGTGCTGTGGAAACGAGGGGCAGACAAATATTTACAGTCGCACGGCATAATCTGAGCAGATACAAGATGAAGCTTTGAAAGCTTAACTGTTTTCCTTCCCGTGGGAGCCTGAAAAACACCAGCACCTGCAACACCTCTCACAGGTTTAATTCACAGCCTCACTTACACATCTATTCCCGTCTGATGTGGGGTCAATAAGCCGACATGCCAATTTTGGATTTGAAGGCCCAAATAAAACAAAGATTTATTGCTCCCCCTACAAGGCGCTGGGAAACGAAGCCTAACGTGGCCCAACGCCCGAACGGCAGCTCGCCCGACGCAGAAGCCCGGCAGGCAGCTGCAGGCGCGCTGCTCGGAGCGGGGACGGCCGAGCGGGCCCGCTGGAGCAGGCCGCCGCAGCACAAGCTGGGGGAGTGCTGGGAGACCCCCCAAGAGACAGTGAGATCTGCCTGGCTTTCTCCCCGCTCCTCCACCCCACCATCTAAGGGGGACAGTAATCTCTCTCGCATCAGTTAAAAGATGATTCAGAGATAACCCCGTGCAAGTTCATCTGTCTTTCAAGTCCCCTGAACACATTTTATCAAAGCGCTGGAGACGTGCCAGTCGCTCGGTCTGCGCCAGTAAGGTCATGTCCCAGAATTACTATTGGATCCGAGCCCCGAATACACTAACGGGGAGAAGATTTCATCTCTGTTTGCTAGGGCTGCACACTTGATTCATTCAAGAGCCAATTAAATGCATAGGACAAAGTATCTTCCATCAGCAGCAAGCTTCTAGTAGCGATTACCGCTTGTTTTAATTAAACCAAACCTGCCAACGTGTAAGAGAAGGACTGTTTCTACATCATGCATGCAAGAACTACTGCAGAGTAATAACATATGCTGGACACAAAAATAGGCTGGTAATAATTTATGCCCCTATATCAAGAGGCAAAACTGGGAGAAGTGGAGGATGAAAGAATCAAAGGAATATTTCTTTATTTCTTCTCCTTACCTTTCTAGCATAAAACACTACTTTTCAGAAGTCCATTGCATCCATTTTGACCATTCTAAGTAATTCCTATCCCCTTCAATTCCTCCCCAGGTTTTAAAAAACACATGTAATTTTTAAATTATGTCTGACAATCTAACTGATAGACACATTTTACTCTTCCCCACAACACCAACATTTGTAGCTCCTTATTTTGTTTCTCGCTTCTGATACCCTAATTCTTATTCTTCTTCAGAGCGCCAGCATCTTCGTGTACCTTCGCACAGGCAGCAACACTATGAAATGCCTTCTCAGCCCTGTCATTCAGAAGAACCACAAACTCTGTAACCTTAATTCACAGTTTTCAACACTGTTAATATAAAAAAAATAATTCCAATTTGCTAGTCGCGACCTGTTTGAAAGGTTTTCAATGTCAGTGCCTTCACAATATTGAACATTTATATTCAAGTCATTCATTCAGCCATGCTCAGCTGATTTCTCTATTTTATATTTTCTCCCTGTGTTTTAAAACTTCCCTGTTTTGATAGATAAGCACATCCTAATTTAGCATAAAACAAGTGCTGTGCTTTGATTTGCTCATGACTAACAGAGGCCAAAATACTGCTGTGTGCATACTTGAGTTGAAGGCATACAAAATACTCAAATTTTCTGTTAAACCAGTCAGTCAGTCCCAGGCTATGGCTACAGAAGTGCATGCCACGCTTCTAACCCGAGCACAAAGATAAGCACAAGAGGCAAAACAAAATATTATGCTTCCAGCTGATGCATGTGTAAAACACAACTGCATGTACTTCTCTAAACAATCACACTGGAAAGCTTTAAAGTACTGACAAGTACCAGAAATAGCAAATTACTGAAGCTAATATAAATTACTGGTTGGTTTCAAGTGCGTTAAAAAGAAGTTCCTTTTTTGGAATAGTCAACTGGCCAAAGCAGGCACAGAGTGGTTTATATACACTTCACCAACACAATTACGTCCGCAACCCTGTACCCAACAAGGTCGTTCAGGATGACTCCAGAGAAAAGACATTAGTAACCATCAGCAGTTGCTACAGCTGCTACTCCTGAGAGTGAAGGGACACTAAGGCTGTATTCTACGAACTGAGTACAACTGACCTCAGAAAATGAGCAATTAAAAATACATCCTAACACTCAAAATGGCAGAAATACCTATCAACACGAGTCAAGGCTCTTCGGCATGGATACACAACGTACCTCCACTTATTATTCACTGCTCGGCTGCACATCTAACTGTGCAACAACATCCCCGTAATAAGGCAAATGCTACATGGCTGAAGGCTGTCATTAACAGCCGCTTAGTCCCACCAACAAATTCTTAACATCAAAGCACTGTGTTCCGTGGAATTTATGCGCTCAATTTAGATTTAGTAAGATTATTACACACACCTCAAAAATCAATTGGTATTTAATAGAGATCTTTCTCTGAATAGAAACTACATTCTTCAGTGGAAGACGAGCACCTACAACTTCAAAGCAAACATTCTCATGCACGAAAATACAAATTTTTACTGGTTTGTTATATAGGGCAGACGCATCCGGAGATTAGTCTATAAGGCAAGCTTCTAGATGGGTAATCGAATGGAGTATGTCACGATGCTGCCACATCTTCCAAGAATATGATCCTAGAGTCTGAACAACCTCTGCTTTAATAACAATTAATAAAACGAAAACTGGTATTTTGGAGAAAAATACAACCGACTCAACAGTGGTCAGTAGCTACTTAATTTATTTGGAGAATAACCTTTACCCAGTATCTCCTTGCAGCACTGGTAACCAATGGCTTTGAACACCCAGCTGGGCAGGAGTTGCATCCAACGTTTACCAGATGCTGAGGTACATACACTGCACGGCCCTGCATGAGCTCCTCCCAGAACCTTTGGTGCTCTTGGGATGCCAAAGGATCCCTTTACACAATCTCTGTAATTGAATTATACGCTCTTTGGAAAGGATCGCCACTGTTTTACCACCAGTATCTTGTAATTTTATCGGGCCTTTTCACAGCAGGTTTCATCCCTGAACCTCCAAACTACAGCCCAGCCCCTCAAGAGCAGGGGCAGCCTTTGCAAAAGACACTCCGGTCCCAGCGACATGTACGGAAGGGTTTGATTCACCTCATCACCATTAGCGACCTGAAGTGATCTCATCGTTGTGAGATCACTTTGGAAATTTCAAGAAACTTTTCTATTTAACCCTAGGATTTTCCCCTAGATTGGTTGTACTGTTCACAATCTTATGTACAAAACGCCTTTTTTCTTTTCTCTAGCAACCAGGCTCCTTTCGGGTTTAACCCAGCATACTCACGCGATATAACGCTGTCAATGTACTGTGGTAAGTAAGGAGCCCACGCGTCAATGGTTTCTTTCCGACCTGCCTGCTCGATTCTTCTCAGTTCTGCTAGCAGCAAGGCCTGCGCAGCTTCTCTTACCTGCAAAGCCAACAGGAATGTCACACAAACTCAACACCGAATATTTACCAGCATGCTTTCCGTATAATTCAGCAAAAACAAAAAGCACCACTTCAAGAAAAAACTTCTTTTAGAAAAAACCCCTTTTTTCCTCCACCCCTCTCCACCGTAAACACACAAGCAACGTAACATTTGCGCTGATGCACTGAAGGGCCACCAAAACTAGTTCTCTAGAAGCAGTGTGTGATCACCTCTCTCTATAGCATTTCCAAAGCTGGCTCATGAATGTTACAGTGTAAAAGCAGAACAAAACAAAACAACACAATCACTTAATGCTTTTTCACATGAGATTTACTCATTTACTACAGATTACGGAAGGCTGAGCAATCAAAGCACAGGAAAACGTATACAAAAAAAGTTTCCCAAAGTTTAAAAAAAAGTAAAAATCTGAGCTTTTACACCAACAAATACAAAATACTGTCTTGTACTATTTGTCTCCCATCAATAACACTTGTTCCACCTGAAGTGTTCATAAGTATATATGCATAAATACATTATTTTTGGCCTAAAAGATTTAACACACAAGTGATTTGGTCAAGGTGAAATAAAAAATCGCGGGCAAACAGAATATAAACACGCTACCCTGACACCTAAGGATGTCCAGTAACCGGACAATTTCCATTGCTTACAAATCTTAATGAGTTTCAAAGTAATTACCCTCTCAGGAAACCCTCTCACAGTACATCCTATCTGGCAACAGAACAGGCAACCAGGCAGCAAAACACCTATTCCCAGTTAAGTTCCAGGCCTGCTGAGGCCTGGCAGCCTACACCCCAGCTCTGCCACTCCTCTCCTTCTGGAAAAGCTGCACGGTCAACACATTTTTTGCCACAACAGCACAGGTGTAGCGTTAAGGCCCACTAGTCATTTATCAAACAGTCGGGTGACAAACCATTTACCGGCTACTGTACACATGCTCCAAAATATAAACCAACTCAGCAGTCTCTTGAAGAATATAGGGTAGTTTTTTTTAATCCTAATAAGATTCTTAATGGTAACATGGAAGTTTTTAATCCAGCAATTAATTTAAAAAGATATGTACAGCACCCAGAAGGTAAAAACCCCCATATAGATATTTAGACATGATCACTTCAACAGTTTGGCAGGTGAACTGGAAAATTAACTTACTGAATCTAAAGTAAAAACTGCAGGAATCTGTGTCAGATAAGAATGACACATTTTTTGATTTTAAGGGAAAATGTGATCGGTAAAAGACAACGTAAACCCCAAAAAGCCTAGCAGTACAAAATTACTGCTGCAATCACCTCCAAGCATCGATCCTGCCACCTGCGAGCCAGCATCTCCAGCAGAGGAGGTCTGAATTTATCGAGTCCCAGCAGGTCGGGGAGCATCACGCAGTGCATGGCAGCGAGCTGGCTCCACCCTGTTAAAACACATCACAACAGGAAGATAAACACAGTAAACACTGAAGCAGTTTAAATTCAAAATGCCATCAAGTAAATTTACATTGGTCACTGGCCTGGCACCCAGAAGATCTTCAGGAGAAGGTGGGAGAAAGAGGGAGAGAAAAAAATAGAACCAATTTTGCAGGAGAACCACAGAATTGTTTCTTCTGCTGTGGGAACCGGGGGCTCACCCCATCATGGGCTGCACCCCGTCTTTATTGGTTCCAGCTGACCTCAGGGCAGGCTCTACGGCACGTGAGCTGTCTGGCTTGGCCAGGAATGAGCTCTTCCAGGCCAGTCAGATCTCTTAAACACACGCAAGGGTGAAATGAGACATCAGAAGACTGCCTCAAGTCTGTCCTGATTGGACACAGACATCCCTCTTCCTCCCCTGCCCCTCTCAAAAAGACTTCAGTATCGAGCTGTATGCTTGAATTTTAAACTTGCAGCCTTAAGAATATACCCTGCATACATCCTAGATACAAAAAAATCCCCAAAATACTACGGCCATTGAACTCAGAGCCGTGGTTCCGAGTTCAGGATTTAGCAACTCCGTTCAAACCCCAATTAGCGTCACTCATCACGACATTTAACGGCCTACACACAAGTGTGCTATCATGCAATTACAGAAAACTTAGCACATCAACTGCCACTAGAAAGATCACACAGAATTCTCTGTCCCATTTTAAGAGGTCTTTCCATCCAAATCTCCCTTCAACACGCCCACTGCAGGTGCACTCGCACTACAAGCCTGCAGTGTTGTGTAGTTAAAACCAGTAAAGATAAGCGTATCGAGCCCAAACAACACAGATTGTGAAAACGCTTGTAAAGTACTCTAAAGCCAAAGAACTGTTCTAGTATCATGCTCTACATTGACTTAAGAAACTGGAGAAATACTTCAGGTGAGCATATAGATCTGTGTTTTTAGACTGTCAGCAATACCGAGCATAAAAATCTGAGCACTTTAACTAATAAAGCTCTTCATGGTGCTACAAGAAATCACCATGTTAATTTTCCTTAAAGAAAAATGGGTTAAAAAGAGGAATTTCCAATTTAAGAGAGCGCTGTTTCTACTACTTCAGATGCATGAAAGCGGGAATTTATAGCTTGGTAATAGGGGCATATAAATTTTGATTTAAAGCGACTTGCAGGCAGGGATACAAGGAGTTTTTTGTTTGGCTGGGTTTTGTGCCAACCTTTTTGGCACAAAGATATTCTTCATAATACAGGTAAACGTTAATTAGAAGAAATAATTCCCAACACAAAATCCAAGTAGATTAACAAACTCTAAAGTGTTCATGAGCACCCAAAATTAAATTTAATCATCCCAAAACTGGTCTTGTTTGTTTCATTTCAAAAGGAGCATTAAATTTTCAGTCTTTCAATTCATAATGTGGGCTACTGAGCCCTGGTGCCCATTGATCCCAGGAGTGGATGACCCATCCCACGCTCGTCCCAGCAGGTCTCCTGAGGGCTCTAGATGGGGCTGACCCTCCACCCTCACACCCGCAGCCGAGAGCCGGGACCCAGCACCCGTGTGGGACACACCACGCGTGCGGTGGCTTCTCCGCTTCGTTCCTACCGATGGGTGAAGGCACGTCTGCTTTCCCTACTTAAAAAGGGCTCAGTTTTTTTGTCAGAAGACAACAGCAAATCCAAACAAGACTCGAAATTTCACCTTTGACACGCTACCCACGAACTGACCTTGCAGACAAACCGGGTCTGCTCACCCTCCACCCGCATTAATGGCGAAGTGTGCCAAAACCCCTCGTTGCCTCTCTTTTTCGCAAAGAAAGATTCCTACGCAGGTCAAATTATAGTCATGTCATAACAATGATAAAGGACATTAGTTGAAAACAAAAGACAAATAGAAAGTGAGGAAAGAATACCTTCATTGACTAAGAAACAGGTATGTAAAGTAGGAGCAGTGTCAGAGCCAGAGTGACCAGCTTCAGTGCTAGAAGAAACAGCAGGAGCAACTTGCAGAGGAAAGAAGAAGAAATAAAGAGAAAAAAAAAAAGGAAAGTGAGGAAAGCAGCTTCTGAAAAACAGATTAGTATCACTGAAGAATGAAAAACAAAACTGGAGGAAACTGTGGTAATATTCAACTTAAAAAAAATCCCAGGTTTTACAGGAAGTGCAATGCCAGTGAGTGGAAGACATGCAGCTGCAGAGAAACACAGATACACTAACAGAAACTCGCATGTTCGGGAAAGACAAAAGTACCTGTAAATAAAGAGATTACAAATGTCTTCAGATGGCTAGGTTTGGTTTGACAGCACGGTTGACTAGGAACTAAAAAACAGGAGTTTTGCTGCTGCTTCTTGGGCTTTCCCCTTATTTAGACAGACTTGGAATTTGCACTACTCATTAACAGCCCTAGAAATCACCCTTTTAAACCTGGGCTGTCCCATCTGCCACTCCGAGATGTCACCGAGTGTATTACTGATGGCTAGTTTTAATACAGCTTCATTTTAAATGTGTCCCCATTCAAGTAATTTTAAACCTGCACCAAAGAAAGGACTAAGAATCTGAAGCAGAAGCACACAAAGCGGCAAACAGAGAAGAGCACGGCTCAAGCACGTTACTCAAAGCAGTACCCGTGACATTTATTTCGTACACTGCATCATTTCTTGGTGCAAATGTGATTTAAAAGCAATTCTAAACATTATACTCCCACTAATGCTTCATGACTTAATATTATCACATGAAAAGATGCGCAGACCTTATGGCATACACATGCTACAGCCCGAGGTCAACGTGGAGATTTAGAGGTCACTATCTGACACTTCCTTCCTATAGAGAAATTACCATATGTCATGCACAAGCATCTTCAAATTAATCCCCCTCTTTTATTCCGTTGCAGAACAACAATGGGTTCAAGCTCCTGACCGATTAAGCATTGTCTTCTGAATGGTCTGTTTGCTTTTCATGCAGTGAACTTCTTTTGTCACTGTGGGACATCTGCATCAAAACTACTTCTTCCATACTTTCCACACAAATGCATCACGATGGCACGCGTACAGTGACAGGGCGACTGGCGTCAATCACTTCAGCAGTTTCAGTAGGAGATGTATAAAAAAAAGCTATTTATGTCATGAAAAAGACTGTTTGTAAAAACACAAAACCACCCCGTACTGAAACGGAAGTCCTACTCTGCAGATTCTTTTTTGCCTCGTTTTGCTGTAGCCGTTCACTCTCCTCCGACACCAGCAGCTACAACAATCACTGCCATGGAAGCAGCTGGCCCAGCAGCCGAGCAGCACAGAGCTGTGCTCATCTCGGGACAGATACAGGTCAAACTGACGAAGACCAAACATGCCCTAAAATGCATTAATTGTATCTCCAACTGATTTTCAAGAGTACTAGCACTGGAAATTTATGAGTGGCGAGAGACTGCAAGTAGTGCACAACGGGATGTAAAGGTAAGACCCTGAGGGAACTCATGACCACGAGCGCCACTCGGAAACTAACCTGTCTTCCCCCAAGGGCATGCAAGACGTGCCACTGGACACGGGAAAAGACGAAAATTTAGGAAAAGGAGTACTTTTCTGTACTTTTGACAGTATACAGAACTTCATCTTTATTAACTGTTTCTCATGCAGTTATAAATATTTCCACTGGGTAACTAAAGTGTGTCTATCCCCAGAATTAGCAAAGCTATTTCAAAGAAAAACTACACAGTTGTCCTTCAGGAGAGAAAAACCACAATGGAACTAGATCTTTAAAACAAAACATGGACACAGACTCTCTCTGTGCCGAATATGTTTTTTCTCACATTGAATTTGCCATATAGACACCTCCTCTGAGAAATTCTGACCCTTCAGATAACCATCTTTCAAAGAGGAAAAGTAAATGGCTGTGAAAACAACACAAGGGAAGCAAAACAAGAAAGGCCCCACACGTTGAGACAAGAGCCAGTTTTTTTCATTTCTGCTTTTTGTTATTGACCATTACTTGCCTAGTTCTGCAGCACCCTTGGTCATGAAAAAACCTTGACAGTACCACTCCTGAAACTCATTTTCCCTTCCTAACCAAAGACCACAGTAAATTAACGGTTGTATCCAGGAACAGAATAAACAAACACAAATGAAGTTCATGGGCAAGTTTCCTCCTCAGATAGAAACATCCCCCTTTTCCACACCTGAGCAAAGAGAATCACACAGCTGATGTATAAATTGCCTGTTGTGCTTACTAGCTCCCTAATACAACAGCAATTGCACACTTTAAAAAGATTTTTAAAGACATACATATATATTTAACATACATCTTTAAAGATTGTCATTATGGCATTTACTGCAACATCCCAAGTATCTGTATTCTACAAAACGCAATCATTTTACACATTGCAAGGTTCTTCATACTCATACGGCTTGAAAGGCAAAGTTTTTATAGGTAACAGGTAAAAGTTAAAAAGCAAAGATAATTCCCCGCCAGCCAGAACCAACCTTTGGCTGGTCCGACAGGGATTTTATTCCCCTGCTAACCCGGCAGGTAACCACTGCCCCGGCTCTGGGGCAGGCAGCCGTCTGGCGCTGCCTTCGCTCCCCTCGCGCCCACACCGGCTGCCTCCAAGAGCCGCCCCACGCTCTGCCCAGCAGCTCACTCGCTCCTCAGTTCTGAGCTCGAGTCAGAATTGGCCACATCACGGTGGTTTACACTGATTTGTGGCATTAAGAGTAGCTGCTCGTTTGCCCCACCAAGCAGCAGCTCTAATTTCTAGAGTGAGGAGAAAGGCGCCTCCTCCTGCATCTCTCCAGTCCCAGCAGAACTGTTTCCGTGCGCCTCTGCTGCCCAGAGGAAGCTCTAGTCCCCGCTCCACCTTACTCTAGTGGAAAATCCGTGTCTAATCCTGTGTACATTCTTCTTACACACCTCATGCTGTTCCACCTCCTGTACTCAACCATCATACCCAGGAAAGACAATGCAGGCTATTAACGGGTCCTTCAGCGTCATCCACTGCCATCTTTCCTAACTGCAAGTGATGAAAATAGCAGCAGCAGCAGCGTTAAAATAAAATAATTCCTTCCTCCTTCATAAAAAGGAGAGGAAATGTACACATACTACTTAGATGTGTCTACCTTTATGCTTTAGCTTACAACATACACGAACAGTTTCGCATTAGTCTGTACAGCTCTTAGTTACAGGCTTTAAACCTCTCACTGGCACCTCAACACCAGAATGTTTGGAAGCACTCAAAATAGGCAAAAATTCATTGTCAGGGAATGACTTCATGACAGTATCAGCATCTTACCAATTCTTAAGAAGGTCTTAGTCACCAAAATTTTTTATCTAGAATATTACACTACTTTTTCCTACCACGTAGAAGCTAGCAATATTTTTATCACTTGATAGTAAGATGGTAACTTCAGTGTCAAGAGCTGAAATGACATATGAAATTGTTCCAAAGCGAGCGATTTTTACCTTGCTTGATCTGTCCTTGGGCTGCATGACTTGAAATGGAAGGAGGTGCCTTCACTTTTGACATCTCAGGAGTGCCTGGCCTAGGTGGCCTAAACACAAAATATTCATCAAGGGGGAGGAGGAGAAGGAGGATAAGGGAAGGGGCGGGGTGAGGGAGAAGAGAGATTATTTGCTAAGGATACGTGACTAAACAAACTTTGAAAAGCAAACATATAGAAAACAGTTGGTTTGACAGAAGGAAAAAAAAAAAAGAAAAAAGAGAAAAAACTTCCCTCATTTACAATTCTTGTCAAGCTTATTTTTTGGTGATAAAAAGTTCATCTATGTTTTGATTTATTTATAGTTTAACCTACTCACTACAAAAACTCTTTAAAAACACTAAGCACTAAAAAGGAGGACAAAAACGGCCTCTCAGGCCTACTGGTACATATGTGAATACAACTCCACATTCTGCTGACGGTGTAAATTACACAACTCTATTCAAAGCATTATAGTTATCTTGGCATAAAAACCGCTACCTTCAAGGAAGAAGAAGAAAAGCACTCAGTTCCATCTAGGTACCAAACCCATAGCCATTTAGTACATCAAACCCCACCGTAAAATTACACAAAATCAAATGCTGTATCAAAACAGAGACTCTGAAAGAAAAAGTTATCACAAGATCAGGCGAGTATTTGCTGTACCTGGTCGGACCTTTCTTCATGTGGTCTCCGATAAAGGTTGCGTTGGTCATACTCATCAGTGTGTTGGCCAGCGAGATGACAGACAGGAGATGCTGCGTGGTGACGGCACGCGACACCCCGTACGTCCCCTTCCCGAGTCCTTCTGTAACAGACATTTTCCTTCCTACCTCCACGCTACCGTAGGACGGTTTGCCGACAGGCTGGTTATAGCCAGGAAGCATCAGAGACATGTGGCCTCCTCTAGACAGGAGGCCAAAGGACACCGAACAGTGTGGCTTGAGCATCCCGAGACGATCGAGGCAAAGCTCATCCAGAACAGAATTCAGGCCCCAGGCATGAAGACAGGACATGAAAAGCTTTGCTGTATCCATGGTTAGATTATATTCTAATAAAGTTAATGGCTTAGATTTGCTAGAGCGATATTCTGGGTCACCATCTTCTCTTCTCTGTCTTATCGATTCTTCATCCTCATCATCATCATCAAGGAGATGCTCTTTTATATTCTCTTTGATTGTTTCCTTGACCTGCTGGAAGAGGACGGCTGCTCGTTTACCAGTCAAGAAGGAGCCTCCTTTGTCGGACCCGCCAGAGGCTTTCTGTAAATTCTCCGGAGAAATGAGCGCAGTGTTGGGTCTGGAGGCCTCCTCAGTCAGCAGCTGAATAATCAGGGCTTCTACATCAAAGAAGAGCACATGTATATCTGGATCTGTTAAGTTTGTCTTTATAGCTTGAACCATCAGGGAGTTATGGGAATATTTAGGTAAATTCCCCTGAAAAAAAGGAAAAAAAGAAAAAAAATCGACATTTCGGTTAGATTAGGTAACACCTTCCATCAAGTTAATTCACAAATTAAGGAAGCTGTGGATGATGGAAGTTTGAAAACTCACACGAGTATAAAACCTGTTATGATAAACGTTATGAAAATATTAGTGAAGAATTTTACAGTACTTCACACAATGTCAGGAACGTCAGACTTGAGATCAAGTGCTACACCCCTAAAACACAGAAATGTCGCTTACAGAAGTTTATCAGACAGTTTATCAGTTTATCTTATCTCTAGATAAGAGAAGTTCACATTTCTTTCTTATGAATTTTAAAAGATAATAGTTATATTCCAAGGAACAATAAAATGTCAGTATTTTATTATTATTACACTTCAAACACACCAAACAGTTCATATTTGCATACTGAAGTATAGCATCTATTTATGCCATTGGAAAATAAGTTACTAATAAATTTGTCCAGATAAGCAATTAGTGTGTCACTTGTGGTTCACTCCACTACTCAAGTCCATCTTCTTCCTCCTTCCCTTCCTCCCAAAGGAAAAAAAAAAAAAAAAAAAAAAAGAAAATTAAAATGCTACAGGATAAGAGCTGAAAGAATTCAGAAAAGGAGATTGTACAAAAGAACATTAATGTAAGTTTGAGACCTTTATTCTCTCCATGACAAACACAAAGTATGCTCAAGTACTTGGCTTCCTCCAAGTGAACAACAATCTTTTAACAGAAGTGATAGGTATGCACACATATATACACACGTACACTACAAATACACACAGGCTATACAACCAAGTGACATACACTCTATATATCTTGCAAAAATGCAAACATTCTGTATAGATACACTAACTGTAACACGTTTTTACCCTGTCCTATGTACGTCCCGATATACTGCTTCCCTTGCTCGCCAGCGTGAAGCAATGGGCACATCTTAAAGCTCTAAACACCCTGGGCCATAGGAGTGGTCACCACTGAAAGTCTGCTGAGCTGCAGATCTGTTATTGCTAACAACACCCACCCTCTTGCATTTTTCAACCTTCTCATTCTACCTCTGAAACCCAACAAATGTTTCTGTGATTCCTAGTGATAAATACAAATGGATATTCTACTTCACGTCTCACAACTGGAGAATTGGACATGCATACGTACCCTTTACTTTCTCCCAAGGATTTGTTCTCAAGACAGTAAGCATTTCTAGTCTTGGCTGCTTTAAGTTTTGTACAAATTGCATAGCACGTGTTTGAAAATTGAATTAGTTTTCATATATATCTCTTCCTTTACAGCTGTAAAGACCCCCAAAATACTGTTGGCATGAAAGGATATAACATCCATCCCATCACGTTCAATTATTGTTCCAATGAACCCGGCTTTGGAATAAGCATGTTGTTTTATTTCTCAAGGTTCTCGTTCACACAGCACTCTGCTTCTTCTGTGGCTGTTAGTTACCGCATATTCCCCAAGAACGCCAGACTGCTTTTTACAGTAAAAAGCTTCCAGAGGAAGAGCTGACCTCTCTGAAGTTTTACATAAGCTTTACATGGGAAACCGATCGGTCTCACTAGTTCTTGCTCACTTTCAGAGGATGATTCTCAACACACACACACAAACGTTTTATGTCATTCCCACGCACTCATTTGGTAGCAAACGAACCCAAGATCCAAACGCACACCCACACAGAGTGCAATACTCTAAACACAGCAAAAGGCTCTCCCACAATGAAATGCAGACCTGGCAAAGTCTTCAATACTATCTGCTACTCCACTGGAATAGAGTAATTTTTCATTTCTGTCTTTCCCCAAATTAAAACCCATTTCACTTATGTAATAAAGGTAAGGCACTACCAGAAAAGTCACATTCGGTCACAGGAACTATGAAAGAAAACCTAAACCAAGACCACCCTCCCCCCTCCTTGTGCTGCACTTCTGGAGGAGCCGCAGCGCGGGCCAGCTCACCGCGCCAGGCAAGCAGCCAAATTCTGCTCCTTCCCCTGCAGGTCAGCTTGGAGAATGACTAAACTATGCTTCTTAAATAAATTTGGCATGAGAAACAAATAATGGCTAATTGAAACCGGAATAGTAATAATTAAATACCAATAGCTAACAGCTGCAAATTATGTTCTACAATGCAATGATTTACTCACGTATTCTTATTTATTTAAAAAATCTAGTTACTGTCTCAGAATGTAATGCAGGCGACTTTTTATTAAGCGGTCTCTGGTAATGGTCACAACGGTAAAATTAAAAGCAACAGCATAACCTAAATATTTCAGCTGTTCATTATCACTGACCTCTGGCACAGAGCACATGGTGCTGGGCTACGCACCACGCCTCTGCAGGCAGCAGCACCCTCACTAGGTGTGAGGAACCCGCACCCGGCGCACGAACACCTGCACGAACAAGCGGAAGGTTCACACCGACGGGTGGGAAGGGCTGCAGCGGACGCAGCAGCTCACAGCCTGCACGCACGTGTGTTCGTTCGGTCACGACGGTGGTGGCGTCAGGAACGCTCTCCAGGTGACGTTTCTTTCCCAAACGGAACGTAAGAGAAGGCAGCGCCACAGCCAAGCGCCAAAAGGCAGGTGGGGCTGGCGCAGAGCTCTGCTGCTCTCTGCTGGTCCCAGCCCAGGCTGCCTCACCGAAAAGGGGAGCAGCGACCACACCAGCTCTTCTTGTTTGGGCTCCAGTGACACCTCTGAGCAGCATCGACAGACCACGCAAATTTAACACCTGTCTGCTCCGACAGGTCTTTATGAAGAGAAAGGTTATGACAAGGGCAGAGCGCTGGAGTCACCAACACCAGCAAAGGTAAGCAGGTCACAACCGGAGAATCACTAAGGCTGGGATCCTCCGGTCCAACCCCCTGCTCAAAGCAGATCCTCTAGAGCAAGGTGCTGAGGGCAAGGAAAGTCTCTTACACACATCTCTCGCACTCCAAGGATATTTTTCCCAGTTTTCTCCAAGATAATTTTGTACTTCCTTCCACTAATCTTTAACAGGAAGACAAAAATTTCAAAGTCAGGGGCCATGTTCTTTCTGTGACAAAGTTCATAAAACCCTGACAAGGTCAGAGCTTACCTTTCCTCTGTGCTTGGCCAACACACAAACGCATGATGCAGAGCCCAAGAGAAAGCTCCTCCTTCAAGCTCTCCTCTGACCACCCGCACTGACGTGCTATTGAGCCCACCAGCTGAACTACCACCGATAGCTAAGCCTATTTCTAAAATTCACTGTTTGCTTTTTTGTCCCATCTCTACAAAGTGATGCTGTCAGATGCCTGTTACTTTTCAAAACGGTCAGTCCAAATCCATCAGACCAATTAATAACTAGGCACATCAAAATTAAAAGAACTAGCTCTTGTACTGTTCTATCCTCCATACCGAAGTTCCCTAAAACTCGTACACTGTACTAGCTTTTCTTAGGATAACATGCCATGTTGTACTCTATTTGCTCTTCAGAATAAGAAAATTTATGCTAAAATGTAAAAATTAGGTCTTTATACAATTTGAAATCCAAGTTATTTCTTACTGTGAGATGTCAATTTGAAAAAAAGCTCGTTGTTAAAAGAGGCACTTCCCCACATCTCAAAATATCTAAGGTGCTTCCAGGTTGTGCAATAACCACCCGGCTGGGGAAAACTCATCCTCCGACTGCAAAGACTAACGGGCAGGCTCGCTGTCCCGCCACTGCTCCGACACCTAACGACTCTCATCATTATGACACTATCAGAAAGTTCTGCTTACCAGAGCTCTTAACACTTACCGCTCAGATTGGGAAGTCGCCTGTTGTTAGAGTACTCAGCAACATCCACCTGCGTTGCCAAGTTTCGTGTCTACAGGAACACGCGTACACACGCTGTGTCTCACGTGCCGTCTCCACACAGACATACAGCGCTCAGGAACAGTTAATGAGTGCTTTTAACAAGTTACTACTGACAGGTCCACTTGAATTCATCACTTAAATCATAAATATGATTTTTAAAGTCCTTCAACGTAAAGCATTGAAATATTTAGGAATCAACGAAGCCCATTAATATCTTCTAGCACTAAACACTTAATTTCTCAAACCGTAACTAATTTTCAGCATTAAAGCCACTTTGACTCCATTTCTATCTACTCATACATATACTTCAGTAATACTTTTTCTGAACTGCCACACAGCAACAACCACCAAAATAAAATCAAGCTCTAGCTCCACCTTTAGCAAGATCTGCAGGAATGGATAAAGCACATCCAATACCGGGGGAAGAAAGAAAAAAACAGATCAATGCTGATTCCATTCCTCAATGTTAGCACAAAACAAAAAGGGTGAGACTTGCTTCTGATGGATATGGGTCACAGGCTGGTTCCTTGTCTGCCCATCAATACCACAAATTGATAGAACGTATAAAATCGAGCAAATAGCCAGATTCTATAAAACACTGCTAAATCCAGATTTTAAAACGAACTCAGAAAAGAAACCAAACCAAAACAGTAGATGCTACCCCCCACTTCAGTGTGCATACATGAACAGCAACACAAATTGGGGAACAATGTCCAGAGATATGGAAGGGATTGTGTTGGGTGACATGAAAAATACGTTACTACCTATCTAGAAAGAGAGGAATTTATTTGGTGCATAACCTCTGTTCTCACTGAACCCAGAGAAAATACACAGTGAAAGCAGTACAGAGTTACAGACAGGAGAGTTTAGACTCCGGGCAGGAAAAGCCCTACCACTGAAAGCACAAAATAGAAGAGATGCAGATGAAATCTACAGCTACAGTTCAAAACCACGTAACTCCACCTGCACTGGAAACGGCACAGTGATGCTGAAGAAGACTGATCCTCTTTGTTGAGGGAAAGAGTTCTCCTAGCACGGACCCAAGGCCAGGTAAAGCTAGTTTAGGTCTTTCTATTAAAATTCCGGAGAGCTTTGGATAAGAACCTTTCAGTTACCACAATGAAGGCTTCCCATATTTTATTCAATTATTTGTGTAAATAAACGTTTCGGGTGCTGCATTAAAAACAGAACCTACCTTGTCGGACGCCTCGGAAGCCAGTAGGTTAGTGGCCAGGGTCTGTAGCTTCTGATGCGCCACGTTTTTCAGAGCAGCCAGACTACGCCTCGTCATGGCCTGCTTCAGGTTGACGGCGGGGTGGCTCAGGGAGTCCACAGCCGCTGGCACGGCCTCGTCACAGGCGTTCAGGATTTCCACTGCTGTTATGCCCATCACACACCTGTCCAGCGCACCTGAAAATATTTCGAAAAGTGTGAGTTTAAGCACAAATAATTCAGAATGTCCAAAATACCACCAGTACAACAAGGTATGAAAATAATTTACACCACAGGACACAATGCATAGAACTTCCCGTTGTGTTAAGGGCTATTTTTGGAACTAATATTCCTAAAGGGGTGGAATTTTCCTAAGTTTCCATGAAGCTGAAGTGTGTAAGGAAAAACTACATTAACAAAAGATGAAGACAAGTTTAAAAGCCCCACAATGCGATTCCATATCACCCAGACAGCGATCGCTGCAGTTGCTCAACTTTTTAAGTGGAAGGCTGTTTTCAGTCGTTTTGAACTCCCTCTCCCACCCAACGACCTGTGTGGATCAAATTTTTCACAATGGATCTCAGGTTCCTCTTCCTAGAGCTCCAAGAGAAAACAATTCTCATCTAGTTTTCACAGTAAGCTGAAAATAATATTCAGGCATTATGGAGGGTTTGTGTTTTTTTTTTTCCTTAAGTGAGTTAAGGAGTTGGAAGGTAATTACATACTGTGTATGTTTTGACGCATTTCTTCCTCACTTTTGCCTTTTCAAATATCACAAAATTTTCTACAACAAAGCTGTTATTTTATGCCTTGTTGCCCATTCCGTTAAGGCTCATTTTTAGTTTCTTCTAAACTAAGCATTAGTTCCCTTTAAAACTAACCCAAAAACCAGCAACCAAACAACCCAGACAAAAGCAGCCAGACAAACACTTTCTTCACTCTGCAGACGAGGAGACTACTGTAGGTTCAAGGTGCTGCCCGTCTACCCCAAGCTTTCAAGAAAATTTGCTGAGGAAGCGTGGACACTAAAACTGAGAGGACACTACAAGTGCAACCAACATTTTAACCCGTCTCTCTAAAGGTAACGAGGAAAATATGTAGGGGGAAGATAGCTACAGCAAGCTGAATTTCTCCAAAACTAGATGAGTTATTCCAAATACTAAAGTGTGTATTTAACAAAAGCTAACAGATGCCCAAAATCTGTAGATTATGTAAAGTGCTACATTTCCAAATACAAATGCGCAACAAAATGTTAACTCTTCTCTCAGACGCAACTTATACAGAACTATAACCAAATATACAAGTATATATATTAAGAATTGTTTAATCAACATCTTTGAACTCAGCCTCACCGGTATCCATCTGCCAGACGTACACAGACCCGTCCGAACACCCCACCACCAGATAGTCATCGGAAGGCCTCCACTTTATCACTTGGATAGGGAAAAGGTGACGGGACGCCAGCATGATGCATTTTTTCTCCCGCAGACTCAGAAGACCTACTGAGTGATCACTGGCAACAGAGCAAATGCAGTGCTGGACTCTCGCCTAACAAAAGAAAAAAGGAAAAAGAAAACAAAAGAAATCTTAATCATACTGCAGAGAGTTTGCATTTAATAATTCCTTCGCTGGACCAAGCACGGTGATCGATGCCCTCTTTCCTAAACAAAACCCAGGCACACCAGTCTACGGCTAAACTCGCTGAAGTCACTAGAAGCAGAATTGCACCTGCAGAAATTCTCTTGAATCCAGCCTTTTGCACATCATGAGGAGCAAACAGGTACTAGAACCTGTTCTGTTGAGCAAAAAAAAGTGAAACCATAGTTTTCAAGTAAATCAGTGCGACTTCGTTCATTAAATTCCACCCATTATCCAGGTTACGAGAGACAAAATTGCCTTTAAAACCTACGGGCTGACTGGTGGGGAGCGCCTGCCTATCACATCCGCAAACACCTCCAGGGGAAAGCCCGCTTCCACGTCGGGGAAATCCTCTCCCGCTGTTAATGCTGTATATATCATAAAGTACCAAGCGGTTCCTTAGCTAGCTAGATTTTAACACCCAGTTTTTCCATTATTTTTAATCCTTTAAGTAGCTAAAACACAACGCGAACAGAACAGAGGTTAACACGACAATTAAGCTCTTTTTAAGTGCCTGCAAGCATTAGACATTGGGTCAGTGCTACTCTTTTAGTATTTCATACCACATTTACATTCTCAGGAAGGATTTGAGGAGCTGTACCATTTATGGAAAGCGTGAGACAGGTTATCAGACATTATGTAAAACTTACACTACAGTTTTCTGGTGGAACTAGAAGCTGTGTAATTTCTCCACCATGTACACAGAAGATATGTTTCATCTCTCCAGAAAATATATCCCATATGATGACTGAGAAATCCACACCACCTGAGATCAAATACCTTTGATCATAACGAGAAGAAACCTGATGAGGATACAGTAAACATGTAATTTTGTTTCGATGGCCTCTGAGAGTCCGGTGAGGTGGCCAACCTGAGAAATTGGGTAAGGGGGAAAGAGAAAAAAAAAAAAAAAAAAAGTAATTCAGTTAACTATCCAAAACACTGTTCTTGATAAAAAAAAACCAAACACAGACACACTGCAATTTTTGACAGAAGTTCTTACAGAATTAGCCCTGTTTTTTTCTTTTTTTTTTTTTAAAGTGTTCATGATTTTTCTACTGGATATGGGCTGAATATGAACAATGCTTCTTGTCTTGCTGTACAATCTCACTTATGTAATTCAGCTGTGTTAAAATAGCCTCTTTGCCCTAAAAAAAATCCCAGAAAAATTTACAAAGGCCACAAAGATGTGAAAAAATTAATACCCTTCCCCGTCAAACGTGAACTTATCCAAGGTTATAACCAAAAGGACCAGTACCAGGAAAACTGTGTAATCTCACTCTGCACTGGCCACAATGCTGGCACGCAAGTCTGCAGTGTTATGTACTTGGTGCTTGTGCAGAAGAGGTTAACAACATCAAATTTAAATTTGAAAAGGAAAATATTTTTTGCGAACAGAGAGCAAGAATGGGGAGTCTTCCGCTCATCAAGATCAAACCCAGGAGGTAAATCACTCTCATTCTAACCTTTTAACTATTGCAAAAGATGCTTAGAGAAACTGCCTTTTTAGATGGCAAATTTGACAAAGTGAGCACAGTAAATTCGATACCAGAATCAAGTATTCTATGCAATACCTGCAAGACAGAGTGGAACTTTTTTCCTCTACGTGATGATGCTCTGTAGCAAGCACAGCAAGCCTCACATAGAATACATGCAGGCACTTCTGTATTTTTATGAGGGTATGAATCACCAACACTTATTTGTGGAATAACATATCAACTCTGAAGCCATCAAACTTCACATTAAGAAAAAAAAAACATTTTTTGTATAGACTTACACAAAGGAAATCAGTTTATATAAAGGAAAGAGCACCACCAACAGCCTTGTACAGAACTGACAAGCTCTCAGGTGTATTTACAGAAAAACATTTCCATGTCTCTTTCAGTTGTCAGCATTTGTAAAACTCGAACCCCAAATATTTGTTCTGCAACCGTGACCACAAAAGTATTAAAACTACGTTGTCTGCAACCAAAACACACCCAGCAGCAGGCCAACGCGTACCACTCCGCTAACCAGACAATACGCAGAGAGGAACGCTCTGACAGACATGTCGGTTCCCCAGGAAGATCTTCCCCGCACACGGACAGCCCAGCTGAACACCGGGCAGAGACGGGAGGTGTCCCCCGCCGTACCTCTGCCACCGCATCGCAAAAACCCAGGAGAAACACCCAAGGCTTTCCAGGGAAGGGACCTCCCACAGCCGATTTGTTACTGCAGCTTCTCGTTACAGAACAGGACCCCAGAACCGGTAAGGCCACAGTGACATGGTTTCTGCCCGTGAAGCGACTCGATGCTCACTTCGTGAAGCCACCCCGGACTGGAGCACCTCCTGCAAGCGGCAGGCGCGCTGTCACCCTGCCGCGCTACCCCAGAGCGTTTCTGCGTACCTCTCCTGAGCATGTGCTCGCCTTGCAGCAGCTGGACTATGGCAGTCTGGGTGGCCGGCACGATGACGATGCTGCCATCTTCGCGACCACACACCAACCGCCCGTGTGCCGGGATATACACACTGGCCGTAACTTTAAGTGGTTCGTTGATGTTTGGTATTAAGCTCAGCTGATCTATGATCCCAGCAGGGCGAGGGGTAAGTTTATCAAAAGCTTCCTGGAGGGATATGGATGTTGTTGTTTGCAGTCCTGTTTAAAAAGAAACAAGGGAAAGGGTGAGGCAGGAGGAGGATTTAAAAGAAAAAAAAAAATTAAAAATAAATTGAGACGTTCAGAATGCATTTCTGAAAAGATCTCAAAGTGTAAATACACTGTGTTACAACGCCTGGTTCGAAGCCAGAGGTACACACTGGAGATTAATTTACCGACTACAGGAGGGAAGCTACAGCGACACATGGAAACAACTTATGTGAGAACGGGACAAGCATATGATTTAAGCTACAAGAGGCAGACAGCAATGGCCATAGCTAGTATTCAGAATAAAGCAGTTAAAACTCAATACCTGAAAAACATTCAAAGTAAATTAAGATTTGGATCATATATCAAAAAAAATTAAGTTACTATAACCCTTACAAGCAGCTAACAGTTAAAAAACCCAACAAAACCACCACACAATTTGATGGATCTGCAGGAAAAGCAGCAGTGCATTTTCCAGCCACAAAACACCGATCACAACCAGAGAAGCCCGTTACGAGCCCACTGATCAGGCATACCTTTTGCACTGCCTCGTGGTTCAAGAGTATCAGGCACACTCCAAATACACAGTCTCCCCGAAGAGTCTCCCTGAACTAGCAGCTTATAGGAAAACTCCCTCTGTCCACAGAAGAATCGAGTAACTGGAGGACATATTAGTAGCTGTTAAAAAAAAAAACAACACAACTTCAGATCACACGCAAACCACCTACTAACCTCAAAATGTACTCTCCCCACATACCCACTGTACATTTAAAAAGCAGGACAAACATTAGCACCTTTACGCTTTCTCTTTCTTACAGGAGAAAGAACAAATACAGCAATACAAATCAGAAGAAATGTGGTTAGTTACAAAACAAGTCACAGGTTTAGGGGACAGGAAAAAAGATGTTTATATATATATTTGGGTTTGTTCTAAATATATTCCTATGTGGAATATTTTACATATACGTATGTGTGTGTATTCTAAAATAACCACAACGGTGAGCTGAAGTTACACTACTTGGTAAGGAACATGGTCCACAACGGAAGCAAAAAACTTTTAATATTGACCGACAAAATAAAGAAAAAGAAAAAAGTTTCAATGTCCAAATTTGCCAACAGATTAAATGATTAAGATACAAAAAGGATTCCTACAAATAGTCTTGTACTAATAGCATTTGTAAAGCAGACAGTTCCTTACACCTAGTAGTACAGATGTAAGTACTAGATACCTCACGCAGCAGTCTTCGATACATGGTGCTTCAGCAGGCACAGTTCGCAGTGCGACACACAGATGAAGTCTAGCTCAAAGAGGACTCTGGCCTACAAAACTCCATTTGCTTTACTTTGCAAGGATTTAAGCTTTTGAACTCAAAGTTGTGACCCCAAAAGCTCTTGCTCAGTTATTGCCTCATCATCACACACATCACAACTTTTTCCCCAGGCACCGAGGAACAATGAACTGTTAGCACAGAGGAACTGAAGAGTCACTTGACCAGAGAGGAACCTCTGCATCGATCTGAAAACCAACAAGAACCAAACCCAACAGAACAGCAGGGAAGTTGCACTGTCTGCTTTCTCTAGGAAAGCAAGAAATCCTAAAGGACTACTCGGAAAGAGAAGAACTGGTCACGAGGTATGCATGCTGCAACTCTCCAAAACCAGACAAGCAGTCCATAAAAGTAACTCCAAAGACCCGTATCTTACCTGTTTATCTGCTCTGTCCAACACACTGTACAATAAAGGCGGCATTAAATTTTCTACTGCTTTCCCCACGTCTCTGCGAAATGAATCACTAGCCGGTAGACAGCTGGGTTTAAGAACAAAGAGAAAGGAATAAAATTCCGTGTATTACTGGAGAGCGATTACTACATCACTGCCTAACTAACACTAAGCAAAACCAAACCCCAAGCCCGTAAACATTACACTTTTTCAATTATTATACCGTGTACAGCAGGTCATTACTCCTACTTTAACGTACAGGGTATGCTTCATCAATTAGTAACTGCTCCAAGCGTGTGCACCTCAGTTCCCCCCACACTCACAACTGAAGGGAAAAAGAAGGAAGGAAGCCTGGCTTTCGGTCTGCTTTGCACTTCAACACATCGAGACTCAGGACCAAAACACACCAAACTAGAGGATTCCTCCGACAGATCACCAGACAGATCTGCTCGCTTCCTGATGCTCTGATCATGTAAGAGGGTGTGAAAGGAGTTCTTGCCCGATCCGTGTGAGAATAGGCAAGGATCTCAGAGATAAAACTGTATCTCCACCCAGAAGAAAGAGATGTTTGTGTGTCACAAAGATGACAGAAGAAAACTTTTTTCTTTTACTTTTGTCATTCTACATTTACTTAACCCCTTTGATATCTAAATTGAAATTAATTTTATATTTTCACATTTACGTGTCCTAACTCAGCTGTTCGTGCCTTCCCTAACGGGCTGAACGAGTACTCCGTCACAACAACACAGTAACATTTACATCCTACTCCATATAGCAAAATCTTATTTCTTCCTTATTTGGACCTGGTTAAGGAAATATTTCATTTATATTTCCTTTTAAATTCTGACACTTGTTCAACAGCAAAATGCACCTTTTCCCACCACACAGCTCCATTAGGAAGTGAAAAAAGAGTTAGCGTAATATCAGAAACTAGCGAAGCAATCCTTGGTGAGGCAAGCTAAATTACCCAGCATTGCTTCAACACCTGTTTAGGGGACACACACTTTAAAACATGCTCATGGAATGCTAGATTCTGCAACATCCGTATGATTTTGTAACAAAATAAAAGCCAAAGAGTCAGTATTTCTTCAAAAGCTGCTCATGTTTCTATCTCAAAAAAACAAATAAGCAGAGTATTTCATTGTTGACTACCTGGCTGGTAATCTGTATATGAAACTTTGTCCATCTTCCGTCCACACAATCACTTTATCAGCTGACACAAAGTCACCACCAGTCCAGGTCTGATCGTTTTCACTAGGGACCGAACATAAGAGGGAATAATCTCCAGCATCAAAAACCTGAGAAGAAACAGAGAAGTCTGTTGTCACTCACCAATTACCAATTAAAATGCCCAGACAGCAGGTAATTTCGGTCTCAATATAAACACATGAAACAGACCATCTTGATCTGAATGCCGTACTGGCAGATTAATTACGCAGCTTCTACAGGGAGAAGCAGCCGGGTGCTGTCCAGCGAGCTTGTCTTACCCTCCAGTACTTGGAGCACACCACCAGCAACGACTGCTGCGTAAACGCGCAGAAAGAAACGCTTTGACAGTTTTGACAATAAATAGGTTTTGACTCCTCTTCAAATACTGGTGTTGTATCCTAAAAAAACCCAAAACCAACAGTAAATCAACAGCATTTTATTTAAAATTATAAATCTGAAATTAAAGCCATATTACCTTCTGTAATAACAACATCTTCAAAAACGGCATTTCTTGAGGTTTTAAATTTGCTCAAGTCACGAGCTTTTCAATGTTTCTGTAAATTTTAACTGAAATAAACACTTATGGTTTATTTTGATACTCCTACGGGTATACCGTATGTTGAATACCATCCTTCCTGAGATAGAGAGTCAAGCCTGCAGACCCTGCGGGAAGTACACGAGCAGCCAATGTGCAGAAAAGCAGAACTGACAAAGTGATTGGTAAGAAATTGGCTTGTAGAGACAGCCAAAAATGACACTGACCGGAGGTTATCTCTTTTATTTAGAGAGTACACCTACAGGGCCGTAATCAGGCGCCAGCACTGACCAGCACACCACCAGAGCCCGAGAGCTGAACTGCTGAAGACACAAGCCCGTTCCCTCCCCCATGTCCACCAGCATGATCACGTCTCAAAGTTTTCAGCTGCAGACTGACCCTTGGCCGGAGGTTAAGATTCAGTCACTGCTGACCTCGTTCTCCCGAGATTCAACCTAGCACTACCAAACAGCACGGGATCTTTGCCACTTGGCCAAACACCCTCCGCTGAGTCCGAGTGCCAGACTGGTCTTTCACACCGGCGCTGTACCTTGACTAACTGGGCCCACCTCAAAGCAAAACTCTCTTCTGGTTGTATTGAGGGGGCTCACTGCAACCTGTCCAGATCCAGAACACACACAAACTAGTCCCAAGCTAATCCTCACCCTGACTGACCGCCCATCTTCACTCTGACTTGGGCTACCTTGAAGGAAGGAGGGACAGCCGTAGAACCATTTAGGTCAGAAGAGACCTTTAATATTGAGTCCAGCCGTAAACCTCACACTGCCAAGTCCACAGCCACGCCATTCATCATCTGAAAAGTCTGGCTTACAAAAACCTGGCTGCAGATACCCTGCTGTGGGTATAAACAGGAGGCTTACAGAAAGACCTGTCTGCAATGCCCGTCACTTTAACTGATTTCACAGAGCTCTTCGCTTCCAGGAAAAAACACCTTATCAAGACAGGGCAGAGAAAATCAGGATAGCCAGGCAGTCAGGGCAGAAGTGGGGACTCAGATGTCCTACATCACAACTCCTTCCTCCATTACAGATCTCTGTGGCAACACGTTGTTTTCCTGAAATATTACTTCCTCATCTTCAAGATGGGGAATAAGCATTCCGTCCTACACAGAAACCACTTAAGAGTTCAGACAGCGTTACAGCAACCAGGGCCTGAAACGGAGAGTTTCAGGCACAGAACAACACACAGAACAACAAACAGACAGAAATCAGATAACAAGAAAACACCCAGACAATTTTCCTTCTTGCTCAAATTGAAGTCGCAAAATGACAAAGACCACGCGATGGAAAAGGGACTATGCCGTTTCATAAGACGCCAGATGGCCAACTTCTAAGGAAAAACCAAACCCTTGTAGCAGCTCTTATTCTATTATTCCTCATAAGAAGATCTACAAGAGCATGTGGTATCCTCTTCCGTCACTTAAGTCTAACAAATTCCCCAGCTGGCCAGATTAGCGGTGCCTATTTAGCATCGTCACTGTCAACGCGTTACCTTGCACCCAGACAGTCAGCTGAAACGGAGCAGATTCGGGCACATTTCATTGCTGCCGGGTTCCCCGTATCCCAGACAGACTAGGCTGCGCCAAGCTCCTCTTTAGTCACATCTGTGTGTTCCTCACTTGCACAACAGCCGATACCCCTCACTGCTTACAGCTGCCTTTTGCTGGGCTTTTTTTGTTGTTGTGGTTCTTTTTTCCCCAGGTGTACCTGTTAAATGCTAAAACATTACTAGCTGCACGACAAAGGTTTCCAGAAACTGCTTTGAGAGCAAACATTACTTCACCAAGTCTGAAACTATGAAACATAAAAATCACGATTACCCCTGACGGGGTCAAAAGCAAGGAATTCCGTTATATTGCTCTTTCAAGTTAATGCAAACTGTGTTGATTTCTATTACAAGTATTCTGGAAATAAACAAGTCCAGCAAAAACTGGTTTGTTTCTGTATTATAAGGCTACTTTTCCACAGTTGCTAAACTCCTACAGTAAGGTGTACATTTACAACAGGTTTCTCTGAACAGCTAATTTGCCAGAGGTCTACGAGACACGTAGCAAATCTCCTTTCAGACTTCTATTCGTTAGTCCACAGGAAGGCAGGAACTGCCAAATAACCAAGCAAGCTGTAGATAAGCCCTAATAAAGATTATTCTAAAAACTGTATTCTCTGCTCAGCAAACCCTCTGGGCATCTCCAGATCTCACCCATCTTTCCCAAAGAAAATACCACATTTAATAATAATAATTTTAATACTAAATTTAATAATAATAGTATGATAAAATAAAACGATAATGAAAAATAGTTTTTAATTAAGTACAGATATTTTAAGAGCATAATAAATGCAGCTAGAGAACTTAATCTTAAAAAAAGAGTAGCATCATGATAAAGTCACTTCTATAATGCCACCACCATATTAAAAGACACGTTTCCCATGCAGTACAGGGCAAGCTTTAACCCTGTGACTTGTTTCTTCTATCTGTACTATGCAGAGTAAACATGTATTTATTAGCACCGTCTCTTTCAACCAGTGAGTACCTACATGGCAAGCTCTTGCATAGAGGCTTTGCCTGTACTGAATGAAGTTACGCATCCAGTACAGCATCCGTGTTGTTTTGGGACGTTAAACGTTTCTGCAACAACCTTTGTTACTAAATGCCATTTCAAACTCAAAACTCCTCTGGAACATAGTACCAGATGGCTTAAGGAAATAATAGGACTTTTAAAGAGGGAAAAATTAAAAGAAAAATATTTGTATAATAACACAACTCATTACAAGGTACAAATTAAAAAACCAGATTTGTAGAAACTCTTAATTTTGAGGTAAGTTCTCAGAGTCAAACATGAGAAAGATTGGGAATTCTGCTGGTAACTCGAAGAATCAGTAAAGCAAAATTAAAGGAAGCTGATTTTCAAAGGGCAGAGAGGAGAAAAACCGTAGTATCATTAGGTAGCTGGAAGAAGAGGAAACAGCATTAATAGCAGTTCTCCCTTCATCGCAACAGGAAATATCATTAATTCAGAAGCCTTTGTTTACCTGCATCCGATTGACTTCAGAGGTTATTATCCACACCTTCAGGATGCCAGTCACCGAAACTGCTACAACAGTGTCCTCTGGGGAAAAACAAGCATCGGGCTGATAAGTACAAGGGAGCCGTCATGTTGTCGCACACTTGTGCGCACCCGAGTACAAAAACATGCCGAGAGCACCTCAGCGTTCAAAGGTGATCAAAACATTCCTGAAGTGTTTGCTTCAAAACCAAACGTTTGTTTGCAAAGCCGTATGCCAGAAGTTCACGCACACACAGATTCCACGGGTTGCTGTCAATCCACACCCAGGGCTCAAATTAAATGGGGGAAGTCAAGCCCCAGGTGTTTCTGCCTACGGTACTGCTATCGGACATTGTCCCATCGCTCTCCCCAAAGGCCAGGGGTTACCCTCCCGAGGGGAGACACTTCTTGCTTCTGCCAGGCTGCCCACCCAGAGCTGCCTGCGAGGACCCAGAAGGTTAGCGGGGAGCAGATCCCAGTGGCACAGCTGCCCAAGCACCTCTGGGCTGCGGGTTCCCAACAGGCATCTCCACCAGATTACTCCACTAGAGCCACCACCTTCACAGAAACCAGAGTATCCACGTGCTACTTAGACTTTCTAGAAACTCCTGTTTCTACCAGACAAGTCTGGCCTAAGACCAAACTCCAAGGCGTAACCTCTTGATTACAATATCAAAACTATTACAAAACAAGAAATAAAAGTCAGTATCAGGAAACGGTTAACACCAGAGTTCACTTCAGTTGTTCCACGAACTTAAGATGCTGCAGGGACAGCAACTGAGCTTTCCCACTTCAGCACTTCAGGAACACTCAGTTTACATAGCTGTCAGCCTCAGCTCAAGGTAAAAGTCTTTCCTTTTGTCAGGATCGTCCTCCTTCATGCTCCCCAAACCTCTCAGGAATTCCAGTCTCCACAACAGGAAAAGCTCAGCGAGACACCTCTCTGCCTCAGCTGCCAGGCTTTAAAGCCCAGCAAATGAACAGAAACTAGCTGAGCAAAACAGATGTGCTGACAGGTATCACTTCAAACCACATCAGCTAATCCAGCACGAACCATGAGCCTACTCACACGCCTCTCCACTAAACTGACTGTCACCGCTTTTACAAGTTCTTCCTCAGGAATCTTCAGGTTTTTAATTCTATTGTGTACTTTAATCACCACATTCCTTAAACACATTTCCTACAATAATAGCTTCGAAAACATTATGACTGTGCTTTTTACGAAGCTGCTAGTCACAAGAAATACTCATAGCATGCATATATCTTGTCAGAAATCACAATGTATGGCTGGCCGAGCGATCTCGACATACACGACACAGCATGCTCGTAACGCAGATGACAGCCTTAGCGTTTAGAGGGCTTGCACCCCTTCCTTCAGTCCCGTGCCAGTTTCCAGGCTCTTGCTGTCAAAGTGCTCTCCAGAACTTATTCTTAGTTCTCCAAGAGAAAACAAGTTATCACCCCACTGAAACATGCTTTTACTCCAAATAAAATAAAATAAAATAATAATAATAATAAAAATAAATCACTCTTCCTGCAGGAAGGTTTCTTGTCCTTCAGGTTCCACACATGCACACACTGAAGATGACAGACCTGAATCTATTTACCATGTTGGCCTGGATCCTGCCAGGCGCCCACACGCGGAGTGACCCGGCTAAAGTTTAGGTTCTGTTCACGGGAAAGCGGTTACGTTTTAGCCAGAGCCAAAACTCCCATTTGATGGAGCAGCAGCAGAGGCAACATTGCACAGACACTAAACTAGCCTCTTTTTCAGGGACTAGAAAGAACTATCCATACTTTGCTTTTTGGAAAGGTTAGCGCTTGCTCGGTGTTGCCCAGGATCACAGGAAGTAACATTCCAGTTCCTCCTCAGGTTCCTGAAAAGGCTGAAAACAGTGTTTTGTCATACAAGGAGGCAAAGCCATAATAAAAGCAACAATTACCTTGTGTTCTATTGGATCGAATGATAGTCATGGAGCTGATCCAGTCAGGAGATATCTTTGACAATAAAGAATAAAGGACTTCAAGGCTGGTAGCATCCACAACGAGAATTTCTGGATAATGTCCATAGCATAACAGCCTCCCTTCACGCTGAGTCCCAACTGTAAACTGATAGAACTAAATGGATATTAACAAGATACAGAAATTATACTCCATGTGAGACATTAACCACTTCATTTTTAATCAAACCCATAATTTCATAAATATATTATAATGCCTATACATTTAAAAATTACTACTCTGCACTGAGGAGGGGAGTTTTTTTGCAGAGGCCTCCTCTCTCCTGTTATCTTCCCAAGGCAATCCTTGCCCTGTCCACCCAGCTCTGGCAGCTGACACAAGCCTACCTCAGTCTTCCCCACTAAGATCACCGTCATGTTCCCACCTCCCCAGGCAGTACTCCAAAAATTTTCTCCTTTTCTTTCTTCCTTTCCAGCCTCTCTCATTAAATATGATACGTTTTTTCAAATGCTGAAGCACAGCACATATTTCAGCTCTAGGGCATTTGATGATACAGCATAAACTATTTATGAGATACTTCAGCATGCATACAATGTCATTATTAAGCTTAAAAAGAAAAAAGACAGCCTTGTCTTGATAACTGATCTATAGTTATCCATACTTTGCAATACAGAATAGGACCTCTGAAACACACACAAGGTACTAACCTGTATGCCAGTATGTGTACAGGCAAGTTTAGTAAACTCTATGCATCTCCCATCATTCACATCCCACAGACACATCTCCCTAAAATATAAAAGGCAGATTAAAACTACGTGGAAAATACTTCAGTCTTCCAAGTCTAAAAATCATTTACATTGGGAGAAACTTAACCATTTGAACCATTTGTTAGCGAGTATACGAATTGTATTTAGATAAAGGAAACGCAAAATCAACTTGATCTCCCAGTCCTTCCATCTGAATGTACACCACCTCTTCTTCCCCACAAGGATCAGGGGAAACAAGCGAAATGCCAAGGTTCATCATAAACAACCAACGTTAAACAAGTGCGTAACTGCAAATTTCTCACTTCTCTCACAAATGTCTCCAGTCATTACACACTTCCACCGCACCCCCAAGCTGCCCAAAGATTAGCTCGCCTTCCCCGCACCGGTGAGGAAGAAAACAGCGTACAGAGCGCCGCGCTGTGCCGGCTGGCAGCGAGCACTGCGGGCCTTCCCCAGGGCCCGGGCTGTCTGGCGGTGGAAGCGTCACCTGGGACCCTCCAGCGCGCCTGAGACCAAACCCAAAGCACTGAACAACACTTTATAAGTAGTACCAGTGGATGCGTTCCCGACTTGCCTTACGAGCAAAGATTACAGTTACCCATATGAATTCATTCCAATTAGCAGCCAGTACTACTTACAGTATTTAAAGAAATACTTTTAAAATTGTATATCAAAATTCCATCAGAAAATAATCTCCCAGCTGCTTTGTCACCTTTATATATAATTTCACAATGAAAACATATTTTGGCTCTAAATCCAAAGGAAAAGATTACTCAGTACCACAATCATTACAAGATGGAAATTCTAAGTTTTGACACATTCTGCTTTCACTTCCAGGTTAAAAGGTTGTTCAGTCATAATTGTTCCCTGCCTTTTCCAGATAAACAAATTTCTTCATCTTGTTTGGACACATAACAGACCTATATCTGGACAGCTACATTTATAGAGGCAGAGGTTAAGAAATTGCTTCCTCAACCACAGCTGATCAAATCAGCCTCAGCCAGGAGGGCCACCTTTCCATAAACAGCCTTTTAAAAACAAAGCAAATAAACAAACAAACCCCCAGACTCACAAACTTTTTTGTTTTGCAGAGCAGAAAAGTCTGTCATTCAAACAGCAAGTTCTGTACAGAAATGCAAAAGCAACCCTCAAGAACAGGCTGATGCTCTGGGAAGGAATACCTTTGCAAATCCCTTCAGGTTAAATATTTTGCCTAATGAGAGGCAACTGAGTCGGAAATGTTAACTTTGCTTTTAAAAGTGGAAAGGCATGTTTTAAAAACAAATTACACATGCATTACCACATTCAGTCTCAGAGTGCTCAAAGTCCCCGCTAGTTTAAGAAGAAATATTATGATGTGTAATTACAACTTCTTTCCAAAATACTGTTGTTCTGGAATGAAAGTAACTGTCTTCACAAAGAGAGCTAACCCATTCTAAACCTATACCATTCCCTGTGCTGTTAAGACTCCAGAAAGAGATGCTAAAAATCAGCAGTATGGCGAGATGGCCTGCCATAGGGCAGGGGTGAAGGCAACCCGTCTGGTTCGATGCAAGTCCATGGAGGAAGACGACTCATAACCGAAAGGCTTGCAGCTCTACTTAGAAACTCAGAAGCTACTCTAGACTCCGGATAACAACAGTAGTTGCTCCAACTCCCTGAACCAAGACTAGGCTCGTATTTTGGAGACAGAGAGCTCCTGCCTTCCAGAATGACCACCAGAAGAGCCAGACCATGGCCCGTTTCCTTGCCTGCCGGTAGCGAGGACTCACTCTCACGCAGCCGGAGTGCGAGCGCAGACGCCAGGACACAGGGAATGCACCCTCCCCGCCCGCACGGGCCAGCCTGGGCTCACGGCTGACCCTGGTAAGTTGGTGTTTGCCCTTGAAGAGCTCTCGAGAAAGCGCTGGAAGCTGTCTGGGCAGGGGCTCCTCGTCCCTGCAAGGCTGTTTAAGCTGGGCCCTCTCCCCGTCCTGCCCGCGCTGCGCTGTGCTGCGCTGCCAGCCGGGCCGCACTGACCCAGACCCCAGCTCCCGATGGCTGCCAACGCCCAGGGGCGCGGGGGAAAAGCTCTCTGTAGCGGGAGGGGACCCCAATTCAGAGGGCAAAAGCTACAGCACAAAACCGCAGCAGGACAAGTTATTTCGCCGGCCGGAGGCACTCTCCCAGGAGAGGACAGTCGGTTACTAAAGATCCTGTGCTCAGCCTGAGGCAGAGGATGGGAAGAAGAGGAGGTGGGGAGGAAGCGACATGTGTGAGTTATGAATGCCAAAAGTAGTTGGCTGCAAAGCTTTGGCCTGTAATTTACCAAATTCTGTATTTTTTTCAATAAATTAGCCCGAAATCTAGGCTAAAATGTGAGTGTACAGAGTATACTGTATTGAATTTACAGAGGATGAGGAGTTTTTTGGGTTGGTTTTTTTGGGGTTTTTTTGTTTTTTTTTTTACTTTAAATTACCTGACTGCAATCCCCATTGATGTCAATCGCATGAGAAACCCTTCCCCTCTCTAAACAGCAGCTCTGAGTCATAACAAAATCACTTAAAAAATAAAGTGTATTTGCTGACATATTTTTTTCTTAAGGATAAAAATCAAACACCGCAACAGAAATACAGTTGAATTGTGTGACAGATTTCCAAGTTTTAAACAGGAATTGGGGATCACTTCCTGCCAACAAGCTGCACTACAACCCAAGCTTGCTTTCACTCCAGAAACAGATCTTGGATAAGCAGAGAAAAAGGAGCAAAACGTGGATCTACTGTCAACTGAACTGACAAACTCACACGTGTGAAAAGACAACAGAAAGCACAGAAGTGCCGTGTCTGAGGGTAACACGTCACACATGTCGTTGCCCACCCGGACACCAATGACACCCAGTGCTCCACACACAACTGGGGGTGTCCTGTCACCCACTCCCACGGCACAAGCAGCACCAGAGGAAGCCCTCCAGGACCTCGGGCACTTTCCTGTGCCCCTCTCCGGCCACGAACCCAAAATCCACACCACGCTCAGGATCTACAGGGGAGAAGTCCCGTCATTTGGACATTACACCAAGTAAAAAATACCGTGTATGTAAACAACCTGATCTCTCCTCTACCCTCAGTTTCCATCATTTAACAGACGTGCATATCAATAAATTCTCAGGAAACTCACCCGCTTTCTGATGCGCTCACTATATACTGCTTTTCACTGGAAGCAGAGGCCTTTGATAAACAAGTAATTGAGGCTGTATGACCAAACAACAGAGCTCTGGGATTAATCTAGAAGCACAGAAACAAAATATGAAGCAAAACCAACATAGCCACTGTTACTTAACCAGAATATACATATTTCAGGTTTCCATTTTACGTATTAGTTAAATAAATGTGTTTTATATACATACACATTTATTAGCATAGCAGTGGATATATAATCTGGAAAGTTTGCACTGAACGCTGCTATAGTATGGGAAAAAAAGAAGAGTTTCTACCTAACACTGTCACGCAAATTTGTGGAAAAAAAAGAAGCATTTTGCACCAAACTCATGCTACCAATATTTTTAAATCATAAGCTGAGTTTGACATAATTTGAATGAAAAAATTGTGTTGTACTGCAACAACAGTCCCCCCATCAAGTATAGTTCACAACCCTACACATTCATAAATAAGTTTATATAAAGCCCACGCACAGATTAAGGATAAAAAAGGAAAACTGCTCTTTATTTGTCTTTTCTAGAAAGAAATAGTTGTTTTCTCCCATTCTTTCTTTTTAAATATGCCAGACATAAACATAGTTTATGGGGGTAACTCGCAGACGTTGACATCTTTAAGCAGTCAGTACAACTTTTCCTGAAGCATGTTGCTTTTTACAAGAAAGGACTGTTTTGCTATTTCATTCCAAGAGTTTAAAACTCCTTGTACCAAGGCGAACTACCAGATCATATTCAAAATAAGCACTTGCAGATTTCAACTCTAGGGCAGCCACTGGCATAAGACAATGAATCATCAACATCTATCTCTGCTACTAGCCTTTTTGCTCTTTCAGTTTTCATGGAAAAAAAATGGTTGCAAAAAAAACCCACCTTAAAAAGTTCTAAGTACAGTCCTCTAATGACTGGAATCTGTTTTCACAAGCCAGTATTAAGCAGCCAAACTTGAAAGTAACCACTAGTCTAGAGCAGCTCCCAAAAAAAGAGGAAGCAATTAGTGAAAAAAATTACTGCAGGAGCAGCAGCAAAGTTCAAGAACAAAAACGTCTCTTTCTAGTCTGAAATATTCACTATGGGAAGCATGCAGTGTCAACCCAGGCCTCGGCAGAGGGAGGAAGAAAGGACAAGGATGTGGAAAGAACTGAAGACCAGAACAGATACTAAAACATCAAAGAACAAAATCACACTGGCAACAACGATACGCACCTCAAACATACAGAAAATTAAGATTACACAGACTTCAGTCTTACCTCTAAATCCACAGAGAGGTCCCAGAGACATATTTGTCCATCGTGGCAGCCGGTGACAATCATGGACGCGTCCTCCATGAGCAGCAGGGTGGATATGCAGTGTGTGGGGGCTTTACGGCCCCACAGGACGATGGGCAGAACGAGGCTGTTTCCTGCCATTTTGCTTTCACGCCTGTCAATTTAATCAAGATAACAGATATTACATCTCAGGCTGGTAGGCCCTTGTTCCTGCATTTAGCAGGTCCTTCAATCCGTCTGAAGTGACTTCGTAAACATTCTGTACAAAGAAACACAGTCACTGTATGTTATTCTTCAAATAAACAGCACTATACGACCTCACCTCTCCTCTCATCAGGGAATGTGTTCGTCTTCCCGTATGGATCAAATAACATTCCTTAAACAGTCACTGGGGCAGTATTATAGGTTCACAATTTTGACGACTTCTGCTTTTGCCACAGATAGTTTCCAAAGTGGCATTTCCCTACACGTGTAGGTACCGAATGGCATATTCTAATGCACATAGGCGCTTTTGCCAAAATCACTCTTTTTAGAATAATTTTGAAGTAACAAATGCTTTAAGTCCCACAGCTGCAGCACCTATTACATGCCCAGTAGCAGAGCTCATTTGCACACATTTGCAACAGCCTTCAGTCAAAAACTGGAGCTTTCTACAGAGAACTATGTGCTTTTCACAAACACTGTTCTGTTAGAGCAGTGTCAGGTTGACACCGCTTTTTCAAATGGATTTGAATGTTGCAACGTGCAGTATCCAGCATTAGGGGAAATTAGAGGCAGAAAACATTTTCAAGGTTAATGCCGTTCCGTAATTCATACCTGTACTCGGACAGTTCATACCACCGCGTGCACGCAGCTAAAGAGGCTAACTAAACAGACAAAAGCTAATTAGAAATAGGCATAGCCTAATTAAAAATATATGTTCGTTTTGAAGCTTTCGGTTTCTGGTTTCTAAGCCTCAGTGGTCAAAGTTTTCCAAGAGTCACCGCTCCAACATGAGTGGCTCAAGATTTACTTCTGCCGCAGGCAGAGCCGCACGCAAGCAAAAGCTGCTTAGACAGGGTGATGGAGAAGGAATTAGAACACACAGTATCAAAAGATGTGGTTTGAGGGGAAAAAAATCCTGACTAGCACTATTAACACCATTTAGAACTAAAGCAAGCCAGGAAAGGGCTAAATACAGCAAGTGCAGACCGCTTCTTATGCTCCCTCATTTCTCCCCCGCTGCCAACCACCACGAGCTGGATCCCAAACCAGAGCTGAGAGGATTTAGAGACGGAGACTCGACAAGTAGGCGCCGACTTATTCCCGTGACCCTGCTGCACTATGGCACTGCAGGATCCACTGCGTCACCTTTTGCTCAATAAAGGTTGCATTTTTACCCATTCTGCACAAAAGCCGACAGTCTCGTGCAATCCAGTCGTTGTGATACTGATGGTTTTGTGACAACTGACACACACACTCCTCCCCTTCTCCTCTCCCCAGTTTCCACGAGACCCCATGCCCCAGTCCTGCCAAACCCAGCCAGCTTTAAACTGCAGTGGACTTTTCCCCACGGACTGACCCCAGCTCCCGCCGAGGGGGAAGAGTGGCACAGCACAGCAGAGATTTTCCCCTCCTCCTTTTTTAAGAGTCAATTTGTACTGAAACAGAAAGCAACAATCACCCAGGCAGCTACTCGAACAGCCAAACAGCCGTCTGTTGGGAGCTACAGGAGCACTAGATGTGATTATTTAATATCTGAAGGCAGTTTCGACCATCATGATTTGCCATATGAACTGGATTCTGGCCACTATCCAACAAGAAATAGATGCAACAACACCTTCACAGCAACATTTAGTATCTTATAAATGTATTGACACAAATACGGAGAAATTTTTGTCTGTCACAAAGCCAAAGTTTTGTTGGTGACAATAAACGAGTTTGAATCATAACTTCAGAGAGAAAGAAACCATCGTAGAAACTCAAGTTGTAGTCATAAAAAAAAAACAGTTAAGAGGATTAGCACAAGATTTAAACACCAAAACAAGGCACTGTTTTTGTTAGCAACACTGAGCTGGCCAACCCCTTCGGTGTTCTAACAACAGAGGGCCCTTGCAGCAGAGCCTGCTCATGCCCAGCCGGGCAGCGCGCTGCCGGTGCCCCGGCTGGCGCAAGCAGCAGCTCCAGGCACCCCCTGCACCCCCGTGGCCGGGAACATGAGCAAGTCCCTGTGCAGGAAAGGGAACTGTAAAGACAAGACTTTGTTTTGCCTTCCAGGTAACTGAGCTCACGATTGTTCTGGGGATACTTTTTAGGTATATTCTACATTTCATAAATAAAACCATTGGAATTTAATTCCCATTCCAGTTACTATTACTCTCTCAGAAACAACTGAAAGATGGTACGTGTAACCATCAAGCAGAGAAAATAAGCCAAGAATGACTGACGTTTTTTTGTCGGTCTCTTATTCTGGACTCAGACTCTACTTTGAGTTATGAAAGTTACTGCTCGGAGCACTTTGGGATAAATGGATGGATGAAATAGTTGTGATAAATAAATGCTCCTTATGTACTATCTTGTGGAGGTTTACATTCTGAAATTGCCACAGCTCAAACCAGCGCAGAGCTTTTGATTTAGAGGAGTACAAACACACCAAACACGGCCAGGATTCACAAAAGAAATATTTTTTTACAAATGCCTATTTTCCTGTCTTTCTGTAGATACACACATATTCTTCTAGCTTGAGTGATCCAGCAATATTTGCAGTTGTTCACAGATACGTAAACCCATTTTACAGCACTTCAGAAGAGGGGAAAAAAAATTCTGAATGACAGCAAAGGAAGAATAAAGGTCAGCCTGAATCCAAGTCAGAGTCGCTGCAACTCTACTTCCCCGCTGCAATAACCGCGGTTCCCCTTTGTACCCCCGTGACACTCGGCTCAGACAGCAGCGATGGTCAGATGGAACGAACTAGCTAATGGGTAGAGTCATGTGGAACCGCTGCCCACCTATTGCCAAGCACCACCAAACGATCCTGCCTGCCCCGTTATCAAAGGGAGCACAAGGACAAGCTCCGCATTTCCATGAAGTCGTGGGAATTCAATCAAATACTCCTCAGCACCACTATCACGCAAGATTCAGCGTCTCCCCTTTGAGACAAACCCAAATTTGATGCAGAGGCAGCTACAGAGATCCTGCTTGCACCAACCACAAACTCAGCCTTCTGATCTCACATCACCCTGGCCATTCTCAGTGCTGACTTCCACACTTGAGCATCAAAATTAGCTTCTATTTCAAAACGTTGTTTTTTGCTCTACAACATGGAGTTCAATGTACGTTAATATCATATAGCTATATAAAAATTACAGTGCAATTTCTACAAGAAAGGAGTTTTTAATTCATTTTGACAAACGCTGACTATACTAGTGCAACCAGCCTCCACAGCCAGCGAAATGGAACATGTTAATGGACACGGAAAAAAGGGGGAAGGGAAGGCAGCGAGAGCGGAATAATGAATAGCTAAGTATCACAAACTGCAAAACAGCTTACAGGGCCAGCTGGACATGCCCAGCCTCAAATTTCTGAGGAGCGAGACATGCATTACGGTTTTTCACAACATTCGTATCATAAAACCAGAAATTCCACTTACTATGAGGTACTGTTTTATGCCAACTTTTTTCTCGCATCTGATTGGACTATCCTTATTAACTGCTACTCACTTTAGTCAGAGTTGGTATTTAATGGACAAGCACAAATAAAGACCAACAATCAAGCACTTAATCTACTGCAACATACTAAAAGCCACCCTGGAATCAGCAGTTGTAAAACACGCCTGTAAACGCAGTGTTAATTGTTATGCAATAGTAGATCAATTGTTCTGTCTGGATGACCACAACACAAATCATAAAATAATTAAAAAATATGGTGACCTTACCAAGAGCTATGATTCTAAAAATACTTGACTTAGAGTGAAACAACCATAAAAATACAGCGAAAACCAGAAATTGAGTGTTGAGATATAATACCAAAAAATGCAAACAACAATAAAAATCAGCAAACCAACTAAACAAAAATACCCATTTAACTCTTTTACCACCCAATTTCTGTAACGAAATAAAACAAAGGACACACTAGGAGCGATGGGGAGGGATGGAAGTTCTTTTGCTTTACAAATATTAAAGCACTGGAACACCAATCGAGGTACAAGATTCTTTACAAAGTGCTCCTCCCTTGCTACCTGCCACGAGCTCCCTTCAGCCGCTCCGTCACTGCGGACTAGATGTGCAAAACGGCCCAGACTAATCCCGAAAGATGCCCCCATGGCAGGGGCGGCAGACGGAGCGTGCCGCTCGCCCCCCGAAGTGAGCAGGGTCTCAGAGCGCTGCTTTGCCTTCGCTTCTTCCAAGAGGATTTTCCATGACAGTAAGTGGTATTGGATCACCAGCGCAATCCAGGCACCAAGTTTTAACGGATAACAAAGCAACCCATCGCTCATTTCAGAGCCCAAAACTCCAAGAGTAAAAATGCTGACAAGCACCATAAAAGTCTCCTCTCGTGCCTTTCATCTCCTATCGCTCACAGTTCAGGGACCAAGTCTCAGGATTTACATGTCACCGGATTGTCTCAGCGATGCAAACGGCTGCACTTTTGAATAAATACAGAAGCTCCCCTACCGGGGCACAAAATTGTTCCTTGAAATTTTGCAGTCAGTTTAATGCTCTTCCAAACTATTTACAAAAACTTCCAAATCACTAGCACTATAAATATGTACTTAAACTGAATTTTCGAAAGGAACACATAGGATATTACAACACACAGAAGTATTAGCACACATCAGTAACCTAATGTATTTTATATTTTCCATGCAGAAAAACAGGAGAGAAAGCACCGAAAACATTAACAGCAAAATACTTTCTAAAGGCTTACAGATACTCACATACCAAAACTTTTATCTCAGAGAAACAGAATTCTTTGAGTATTTCATATCAACCCTTGGGAGAAAGAGCAAAAAGAAAAACTACCTCTTTCCTTCTAGTTTTTTATTATGGTACCGCAACGCCTTCATTAAAAACTTCATTTTCAGAAAGTACCACAAGCTCATTTTAACAGCTGAAGAATTCAGTCTACAAAGAGCAACCCTTCTCTATCATTGGCGAACACCGAATACATCCCCTGCAAAAACCAAAACTCAACTTATTGTCTGTAAACAATCAATATTTTTTTTTACATCAATGATGACAAACTACAGTAGCAAATAAACACTGTCCCATTGACAAATGGTCAAAAAGCATGCAGCGAGCCATTACGCATTCTAGTTATTTATATCTTTCTAGAATAAACTATTTTTCATAGAATACTTTTGCAGAAGAGGGAACTGGAACATGAAGATGTCACACAGCGTAGAGTTCTTCCTGCTTAATACCCCTCCATATTCGTCGGAATCGCTTTTCTCTGGCACTTCCACAAGTACCAGAATCCCAAGTCCTTTCCTCCAAACCCCCAATAAAAGAACGAGTTGGTGTTATCGCACATGTGTAGGGGTGTATATAAATGTATGTATGTATAAAAGCATACTTGTGATGACTTTGCTTCACTTTCAAATTACCTCTCTTGGTGACAATACACAGACAGATGCAGGGATGCGGAAAAAGACCGGACAGAAGCAGGACTTTCCACGGTCATCAGAAACTTCCCACCGCCACCATGACCTTCCAACCACACAGAACACTCTCCCAACCACATTAGCCGCTGTCTGGTCCTATGGATCTTTATTTTCCATGTAAAAACCAAGGCAAAAATGGCCTTTGCTGTGCTTTTGTTACTAGGTCCACTATATCGTCAAAATATAATTCAGTTAGTCACAGACACCTACATCTCAGTTATGCTCTCGGTACTTAAAGAGGGGGTGATTCTTTAGATTAGCAGACGATAAAAAAATAAAAATAATATGCTAATCTGGTAGAACAGTCAAGTGACTTTCAACTGCACTGCTTAAGGTTGGCCTTAAGGCAAATTCCATAATCTGCGATAAATTCCTATTTGAGTAAAGCTATTAAACTGATTTCTTAAGTACAACATATTAAATACTGAATCAAGACTTACATAAACACCTTTATCAAGCCATAGTCCTCTACACACTAACTAGCACTTTCAGGACTAGTAAGCTACAGTAAACTATTCACAGTTAACTTACTGAACCTAATTACAATCAGAAAACAGAACAGTAATTTCAAATCAATGTCCATTAATGAAGGTACAAGGCAGATGCATAGAAAATTTTCAAGTTTACAGTAGCTTATTGTTCAACAGAATCAGGGGAATGACCAGGTGGGAGAGCCACAGGTACAAAGGCAAAGGTCAGAAGCACGGTCAGAGAGCTTTAAAACAGTTGTTTCTAAAACAGATTAAAGGCAGAGTCATGTAATTTTTCTGGTCCTCTGCCCCATCTGTCATATGAAATAAACCCAATATGCAGCAAATCAGAATAACACTTAAACTCAAAGCCTCTATCACCTTCTGCCACAACTCAGGCTTGGAAACTAATTCCAGTATTTTAAAAAATCATTCGCATTCCTGTCTGTCTGTTTTTTGCATATACTTTTACCTTTCCAAGTGACAGCAACAGGCAGGCAAAAAACCCCACAAGCCTCCCTCCACCTGTATACAAACTGTTCCTGAAACAGGGACATTTTATTTGCTACTTCCTCAAGTTTTCCCACCACATTCAGTCATGACAGGAAGCCTTGAGACCTCATCAAACATTGTAAGCCTCAAGTTATGTACCCTGAAACAGGATCCATTATAAGGACTTTTTACAGCCAGAAAAAGCACCCAAACAAAACTAACTAGTGGTAGGAAGCCCAGTAGCTAGTGAGAGTGACTCTTCCCCCCTGCATTGCTCAGGGACAATAAAACCAGTTTCCTTTCACGCCTGTCACTGGCAAGTGGATATAATCCTCGAGCTGGTAGTATTTCCGTGCCCTGTGCGCAGGGAAAGGGAAACAGTCGTGGCCAGCACAGCACCTGACGTGCATGCAGATGTCCTTGCCCTCAAACATTTCAGCGGGTAGACGCAAGAGGAAAGGTTTAAGCAGCAGCAGAGATGCTGTTGTTGCAGCCTGCACAAGCAGAAAACAAAGCTGAAGCAGAGGGAGGGAGAACAGAACACGGGACTGGAGATGCCTCCAGGCGAGACAGCCAGGAGGTACAATGAACATCCTCCTCCAGCATGACTCAACACTCCACCCGACTCCTTTCTCTGCTGAGGACTTCCAAAGCACAGGCGAGTCAGGCAGCAGCACCCAAATCCTTCACCCGCCCTAGCGGTGTGCACACCTGAGTTCCAGACAGCAGTCATACTGCTAGAACTACAAAACCAGGAGACTAACTTCGGTTCTGTCACCAGAAAGAAACCAGTTTTAGGTTCAGCCTGTGCGTGTGACGACCAAGCAACCGTCGCGCTGCTGACCTGCCACGTGGGACCCCGCTGGGACGCAGTTACCTGGCGCTTTCGGGAGCGCCGCACGCCTCCGTGCCACAGACTGCTCCGGCCTGGAGCGAATCACAGCGGTATCTCCCAGCCAGAGACCGAGCGCGCCAGCTGCACGCAAACCCTGCCAGCTCCGTGGAGCCCTTCAGCACCGTCCCGGCCCACGGCAGCCCTGCGCTGTGGGGCTGCCCAGACCGAGCTCGGCGAGCCCCGTGCAGCGCTTGAGCCCATTTCCTGGGGGAGACGGATGCAGGTGCCCCAGGCGCCCGGGACGGATGCAAGGCAGGCCAGGAGAAAGGAACACGTCTTTTGGGAAAGAAGAAGTAACAAGATAAGTAAATCCGCCTTTGTCTTAACAGAGCACAGCAAAACCCCAGAGCAGCCCTTTCCAAACACACTGATTTTAATTAAAGCACACGCACATAAAGAATTAATCTTAGGATGTGTGTGGACACTAAAAGAATCTGCTCAGTAAAGCCCCCACCCATCCAGGAATTGGCTGTTTCTTTATCTTATATGCTCTCGGTATGTAACAGCGCCAAAACGAACCATTAAAGGCTGCCAAATGAGCATCTGCTTTTAAATTAATGTAACTGTGCTTATGTTCAAACAAAGCAACCCAGAAAGGTTAAGAATAAATAATTCCTTTCCCTATCAATGTTTACCACATGTTAATGTCATTTTTCTGTATTTTCAGCAGAATTTAAATTACGTTATTATTCAGATGTGCCACCAGTAAGCAGAGATGGCTGCCATCCATGACATCAGGACAAACCTTCTAAGTGGATTGCATATTTTCAAGTGAACAGCAATTCTTATGCCTAATATTTTTCACACATACAGAATCTTTAATTCAAAAAGGCATTAGTTAAGCATTGTAACACCCCTCCTAAAACCATTTACATGAAGACAATCATACATTTATGGTAAAAGCTCATTTCTGTTACATCACAGCTGCCATTTGAATAATCCAATGCGTTTTATAAAAATCTGACGATTCTAAATTTAATTACAAATGACCGTTTCCATTTAATACTTGGGGATGGAGAAAAAGGATTAATGAGTAGGGAGAAGAAAATTAAGTACTTTACCCAGAGTTGCAGAAATCTTTCACTACCAGAACCTACATATTCAGACAATCACACGTTCCTTTAACTAGATGGTGAACAAATAAACAATTCTGCTATTAAATACAACCAGCCAGTAAAGTTCGCGCTGTCAGTTACATGCTGCTCGTTTCTGAAGGTCTGGCATTTCAGCTGGCATCTGTTACGCACCGAATACAAAACTTGGAGAACAATAACTGTCCCTTTATACTTCACCCAATTAACAGCACGCCCTTCTGATTTGCAACTACAAAAAGATTATTGCAACAGTATGCTAAAAACTACTTATTAAAAAAAGCACTTTAAAAAAAATAATCTTTTTTCACTAAGAAAGTAGCGTGAGTAAACCGGTGAAGAATGCAACAACTCCTGTATGATCAAGAAACAATTGGTTCGTGACAGCAGCAAAGTCAGGACACTGGCTTATCAAAAAGACAGGTAAGGCAGCAGTTTTAATGCCACCAGCACGCGCACGGACGCACACACAAACACACCCACGAAAGGGGACAGCAGCTGGGGGGTTAAGCTGGAAGCTATGTCCATTTTGATACTGAACTTTACTCATTTCAATATACACAAAAAACCCCAACAGCTATCAAGAACTGAGGTACCCGCACGTAACCAAGAGATGCAAGGGCTTTCCAAAGGCCCCAGTTCTGTAAGTGCAGCACTCCCAGTTTTCCTACCATGACTATTCACACTCACCTCACTAACCCTACTCGCTAAAACAGGACGAAGCAGACCTGCAGGAGAGAAGTCACCTACTGTTTCCAACTGGGTCAAAACTGGTAAGCTGCGCTGAAGTTCACGTGAAGCGAAACGGTGATTCCAGTGCAGGCAGCAATGACTAACAAACCAGGCTGTGGTTCTCATTATGCTGATCAAGGATTAAAACAGTAATAGCACCTGGCCTTCTTTTATCCCCATGTACTTTATTGATCCAAAATTCATCACCTCGAGTCTTCTTTGCTTCTCCCCTAAGTCAGAAGCTTCTCCACAACGTTCTGCAGCCAGTACCTCTATGTCCCTCTAAGCCAATTTAGCTGTAGCAGCATCTCCAAACTGCAATGCTGCATCATACAACATGTCTGTACTGCAAGCACCCCAAGACAAGACTCGTTACAGGGCTCTGTGTCTTAAATCACCCATTACCTATCACAGTAATCTAAATAAAAAGATCGTGCTACTATCAAAGCTTCCCAAGACGCTCAGGATCAAAAATAAAATCAACAAATACAAGCTTGTGTTCCAAAATGGGAACTGAAAGGTAACTAGTTAAGACACAAGCTCTTCCTTAATCCTTAGGCAGCAGTAACAGCAACAATCCAACGAAAGATTATCGCTCGCCCCTTGCCCCAGCTGAGTGAATGACTACAAAAGTCCAATTTAAAAGTATTTAACAACAGGAAGGTAAAACTGGTTATCTCCCTCCCCCTAAAAATCACTACTCCCTGTATACATGGAATGTTATAAAACTAGAACAAGGGGGAAATAATAGTTTGGGACTGTAAATCATTCATTGTAGTTAATATATACCTTTGAAAGCCCTTTACAGGTTTTTCTGGCACTTAATTCGATGACACATTAAATCCACATGTATTTTTCCTGTTTAAAACTGCCATGATCCCATGAAGGACAGTTATCCATAGCAGTTGTACAGTAAACTCTCAATCCTGTCCCTAGTTGCCAGTCATGTCATGGCTGTCACAGGAAAGGGAAACAGATTAGAGAGGCCGCGATGTAACAAAAATTCGGTATTAAAAGTCACTCAAGCTCCCACAAAGGATTATTCTCGCCTGAAGAGCCCCTCCTCAGACAGCGTGCCGTTAACGGCGCTCCCCATCCCGTTAGCCACCACCGCTCGCCCACCGCCGACTCCCGTGACCCCGCCGCGGCATTCCGGAGAGGCGCCAGCCCACGGGGCACGCAGGCCGGGGGCGAATTCTGGGTTGAAATTCGTCGGAAGGACGAGCCCGAGCCCCCTCAGCGGCGGAGAACCGGAACCTGGCACAGCCCCACGCAGGTGAAGCCGCCCGAGCCCCCCCCCCCCCCCCCCCCCCCCCCCCCCCCCCCCCGCCGCCGCAGGGCCGGCCGGGAGCAGAGCCGACCCCCTTCTCCCCGCGCACGAAGCCCCTTCTACCCGCACCCCCCGGCGAGGGCAGCCAGGCCGGGCCCGGCGGCGAGGCCCGCTCCGCCGTCGCCCGCCGAGGCGGGGGCCGGGACCCGCAGGCCGCCACCTGCTGCCGCCCCCCAGGCCTCCCCCTCGGCCGCCCGCCCGCCGGGGGCGGAGGCTGCCATCGCCCCCAGGCAGGTGCCGCCGCCACCGCCCCCTCCTCCCGCACGACATGGCGGCCCGCCCCGCCGCACGGGGGGGCCCGAGGGCCGCCAGCAGCGCGCCGGGGGCCGGGGCAGCGCGGGGGCGGGCAGCGAGCCCTGCCGGGCACGGCCACCGCCCGGCGGCGGGGGAGGGTGCCCTGCGCCCGGAGGTGGCCGGCGGCCGGCGGCCACTCACCTGTCCCCGCCGTGGGCGGTGGGGAGGGTCCCCGGGCGCCGCGGCCCCGCCGCGATCCTCTCGCCCGCGCCCGGTGCGGCGACCAGCTGACACCGGCGGCTGCCGTGACTCCTACCACCACTGTCGCAAAGCCCCCGGCCGTCGTGACTGACGGCAGGCAGAGGCAGCCGGCGTCGCCATGGAAACCCGGCGGCGGAGCGGCCCCGTTCTGCGTGAGGGAGGCGCGGCGGTGGCGGGCGGTTCCCGGGAGGGAGGCGGCGGGGCTGGGCCCTGCGGCGGGGCCGGGGCCGGGCCAGGGGCGCGGCGAGGGCGGCGGGGCCGCCGCCAGGGCCGGGGGGCGAGCGGGCGGCGGGCCGGGCCGTGCCGTGCTCGCGGCTGTCCGGGCCCGGGGCGCGCCCAGCGGAGGGGCAGGCAGACCCCGGCGTGTCCCCCGCCCCTCGGGAGGGCTCGCAGGGGGCGTCCGGTCGGGGGTCTGCAGGCAACCGAAGGGGGGGCTGCGGGCAACGGCTTCGTTTGGGAGCTGCTGAGAGGCTTCCCGGGCGGTGGCGGCTTCGGGGCAGCGCGGGGGGAGCACCGCCGAGAACACCTCCGGGCTGGAGCGGGAGAAGGGCCGTTCTCTGCCGCCCGCTGGAGGTGAAGGCCGTGCGGGGTGTAAAGTTGGTCCGTTGTCGGTAACGGCATGGCGAAACGGGGCGGAGAACGTTCTGCCTTTAATTCCTGGTTGTACTTGGTTTGTCCTGAACGTGGCTAATACAAACATTTCATTAATCCCTCTGTTTTTGTCCCCTTACTGCTTCTGAGCGTTTATGCCTCCTAGTTATTTCAGCCGTTATCACATGCACTTTGCTTTATAAAAACACACGGGAAATGAAAAAAAAAAAAAATCATTTCTGTCTGCAAAAGGGAAGTGTCGTGCCCATAATATCAAAAAATAGCCAATGACAGAGCTAGGGCAGTTTTTAAGTTAGCACATTTTGAGGGAATTCCTGCCCTGCGTGTTTTCCAGCTGTTGGGTGAAGGAAACCAGGGGCCTCGCAGGTGCCAACACACGTGGGCCCTGTGAGGAGGTGTGGTCGGTGACTGACTTTATTTATTTTCTTAAATAAATGTTTTCACTGTTAGCTTTTTGTAGGTGTGCCTGAGTGGTTTTGGTTACGTACAGATCATCAGAGATGACGCTAACAGCAGCTCCGTGGTGGTTTTCTTGTCCCTATCAGCTGTTTAACAGCCAGTGGATATCAACACAGCCCGGCTGCTCTGGACAGAAAGGGAAAACTATTTCTGCAGTCGAAACGAGAGAGAGCATTTTCTCTTGGCCAGATGTAATTAAAATAGTGAAATTAGTTCACGACGTGCTTTACTATAGATTGGCACATAACACGTGGCCTGTGCGGGGACTCGGTGGGTTCCCTACCACCCGTTCCCTAAAGACAAGGCGACTCCAATTTGTTGTTGCTGTTTGATTAGTACGCCATTTCAGTTCAACTGTGGAATATAAAAGCATGGATAAACGTTAGTATGCCGGTGTATTTTTGAGGATAAAAGCCACGCTGAGATGCATCGCTGTATCTGCGTAGAGATACGCAGATTACAGGCAGCCCCGTGGCTCCTGGCGGGCAGTGGGGTACCCTGCCGCCCGAGGGGAACAGATGCCCGTCTGTATCCGCAGCCTGTTCAGCGTGTGGATCACGTTCAGCTGGCAGAACGGAGATTCTCCAGTTGTCCTATAGTAATAAATTCCTGAAGCCAGCGTTGGTCAAAGTCACGCAGCACTGTATCACCACAGCAGCACGTATTTTTCTTCTTGCTGTTGTGTTTAGAGAGATTGTTTTAAACTAGCTGCTGTAAAAGGCTCAAGGATGGTTTTTGAGCTACGGAAAGCATTAAGTTTTCTTAAAATAAGGTGCTGATAAAAATGTTAAACATTTTGTTACTTCAACATTAATTATAGTTTTATCTGTGTCACCTTTAATGAGAAGGCTCAGCGAGACCTTCTTAGCTGAAGGGCACCTTCTTTACCTCAAGGGTGGTTGCAGACTCGGACACGTTTCCCAGGGAATCTCCAAATCTCCACCCTTGGGGATGCCTGGAACCACCTGGGCAGGGCTGCGGGGCACGAGCAACCTCCCCGGCTGCCCGCCAGCGGCAGCAGCCCCTCGGTTCGGGTTGTTTAGGGTACCATCGTGCGTTCCTGAGCGCCAGGCGCAGCAGACCGCACCTGCCGGGGCGGTGGGATCGTTATCATCAGGTCTGAATTTGGAATAGCTAATTACTTTTCATTGATAATTGATTGTTTTTAATGAACAACTAACGTCTTGTATTTAATTATTTCCTGATTCAGTTAATTTACATTATGGTAAGAAATACACAAAACCTCACTGGTGCTCAGAGACAGCAGATGCAGGCGTTACGAAAATGGCCAAAGCCAGAGCTGCTGCGGGTGTGAAATTGTGCAGAACACAGAGCGGGGAGGCAGGGAGACAGGTACAAGGGGTGAAACTGTACATTCTCAGCTCGTTATCTTATCTTATGGGATGAAACCATAGAAACAAAGGAATGTTGCTGTGAAGACTCTCACATCTTCCCCATCCTGATTTGTATATCAGAGATTTTGATCAGTAAAATAACCAATGATTATATTAGTATAAGAGTATTGATAAAGTCATACAATAGGGCAGACGAATCACTGTAAATGTCAAAATTAATAGCGGGCGTAACGTGCATGCTTATGTTAAAATATGTTAAAGATCATGACTTTGCAGAAAAAGGGTATAAAAATGCTGGATTTTTGATGTAACTTTGAAGCACGTTAGGAGGAGCTATCCCCCGTGCTTCCCAGCGCTGCCGTACGGAAGTGCCGGCTTCTCTGCCACTGTGTAGGTAAGTTTGTCATGATGGCGACCCTCCGTCAGCAGGACAGGGTACTTTGCAGCCAAGTGAGTGTCTTTGCTGAGTTTGTACATCGAGTGCCGGCAGCGCCAGCGGCAGCTTCAGCAGCTTCAGCAGCGAGTGGTGAGGGGCGCTGCGCCACTCGCCCCCAGAATCACCGCAGAGCAGCAAGACTCTGTTTCAGCTGTTGTTAGCAGAAGACTTAGAGGATAAAACAGGTTTTATTTTTAATCCCACGTTTCTACAACCAGTCCTGGTCAAAACATGGGCGCGGGCCCTGGCACGGGAAGGCCGTGTGCAGGCTCTCCTCGTTCCCAAGGAGGGGATGGCGTCTAGCCCCTTGCCAGCCCGGCGAGGCTCCATCATTGCTCTCAGCCGCGGTACATAACCCTTCTCCCGCCAGCAGGACCCGCAGCCCGGTGATGGCCGCCGCCCTCCTCCTCCTCCTCCTCAGCCGCCTCCTGCCCCAAACGAAGATGGCGCACAGCCCCTGCCGCCCTTCGCCGCGCTTGCCCCTAACTAAAATGGCCGACGGCGCCGCGGCGGCTTCGCTGCCCTCTCCCAAAATGGCGGCGGGCGAGCGCGGCTCTCCCTAGAGGCAACGGCCCCGCCCTCAAGATGTCCGCCCGGCGGGCCCGGCCTGGCGGCCGCGCTTGCGCCCTGCGCCGAGCGGTGCATGCCGGGCACCCGCTTCCCGCCGTGACGCTGCAGATAACAGCCCGGTACCGTCGCCACTACCGCCCCCCCACCCCCCTTTCCCCCCCCCCCTGCGCCCGGGCCCCGCCGCTGTCCCCCGGCGAGGATGGTGGGCGTGAAGGTGATCGCGAACGACACCGAGTTCCAGCCTGAGCTCAGCGCTGCCGGTTCCCGCCTGGCTGTGGTCAAGTTCACCATGCGGGGGTGAGTGAGGGGCGGGAAACGGGCTCACGGTGCCCTCCATCGTGGGCAGGGGCGGCGAGGGGAGCGCCCCGGGGCGGCGGCCGCCGCCCCGGGGCGCTCCCCTCGCCGCCCCTGCCCCCCGCCGCGGCCTCCTCGGTGGCGGAGAGCGCCGAGCTGGGCCTGACCCACCGGGCGGCCTCCCCTTCTCGTTTCGTCCCCGGTGTAGGGTTGACCAGGCTCCCCGGGACAGAGCGAGCCGCGGGAGGGACATTGCGAGTGGTTTTTTTGTTTGTTTGTTTAAAAGCGAGGTTTCAGTGCAGTTAGGTGGCAAAACGCTGTATCATTTCGGTCAGCAGCTGCGGGCGAGTTGGGTGTTTTTTGGTTTTTTTTTTTTTTTTAGTCTGTGAATATAGTCGCGGCATCAGAGTGGTATTTCCGATTTTTGGTCTTAAATTCATCTTTTTTGCAGCTGAGACAACTTCCCCTGCCCTCTGAACCTGGCGTTCTTCAGGTGCTCCGAGGGGACTGGGCGCTATGCTGGCTAAAACCCGGCTGCAGGTCAGGAGGCCGCTGTTAACAGAGAGCACGGGCAACTGCGTTTTTCTCGTTTTCTGTTAAAAACATCTTATGCCTTAATAAAACTTAGCTGGATCCTCACCCTTTTTGCCCAGGGCAAGCAGATGTCCTTTTTTTTTCCCCTACTGAACGGGTATTTGAAGTACAGCGGTGGTGTAATCTGGATGAATTAGTGACCAAAGGAAATCTTGACGATTCAGTTATTCACAGTAATCCATGGAGTCGAGGAGAATAGCGATAGTGCTGTGGGTCCTGGGCTTCAAAGTGCACCTCATTATTGTCAATCCTAGCTTTTAGTGCCTATACTCTTTTTTTTTTTTCCTTCATCTTTCCAGCCCTTATTTAAATGTACAGTTGAACCATTCCATTTCCAAGGGCTGTTGGGCGCTCAAAAGACTTTAGGTCTGATGTGAACGAGCTGGGGACAGGTGCTCTGCTTGGAAGAGGCCACAGGAATCACTAGCTGGGTATCGGAGTGGGTTCTGAAACCACCATTGGTATACGTGTGCCTGGTTGCTGCTGCTTATCTGTGGGGCTGGGGCTGTTTTTTTAGGTGAGTCAAGCTCACCCGTAACTGTAGAGGTGTTGGCGAGCTCAGTAATACCATGTACGTGCGCCCAGGAAAAGGTTTTGGTGACGGACAGCCCAGTCTGGTTCCAGTTAGGTGCACGGCTTGGTGCCTTGGCGCACACCTACCTGTGTGTTCGCGTTGCTCCGCTGCTGCGGGTCCGTCGGAGAGGACAGGACAGGCGAGGCGGATCTTGCCTGCGCTGTTCTGCAGCGCTGTGTGTCGGCAGGTTCACATCGACTGAGCGCTCTGGTTTCGATACAGCCCGTGTTGAGAGGCCGTTGGAGGGACTTTCTGCTGGGTTTTTTTGCTGTTTTGCTTTTTAATTGCTTCTCTTGGGGCAAGCTGAGTCGTGAGAGTATTCCTTGCTGGGAATAGTTGTGTGTGTACGCTTCACGTATGCCAGCGAGGGTAGAGTAACTAATAAATACATGTTTTCAGGCAAGGTGATACTGTTAAGTCAGATTGGTTCTACCAGGGTCGAACAAGTATGGCAGTAACTGGTTAGTTACAGTTGTAGTAAGTGAGATTTATTATATTAAGAATTTTATCATTCCTGCTGAAGGTTTGATACATTATTACTGTCAAATATTTCAATTCATATGTAGATTTTACTCTAGATACTGTTTTTTTTTCCACAGGAGATAGTGTGGAGTGCTAGTACTAGTTTGCTGCTAAGAGTGGTTTTTTGCGGTTTCAGGAAGAGCAGGTAACTCTTTGCCCTCCTTTGTGTCACTTCAGTTCTGGGACTTTGCCTTGAGGTAAAAGATGCTGGAGCTGAACCTGCTAGATGGAGAATATGAAGTTAGTATTAATTAATAGGTGATGCTAATCATGTGACATTGAAGCTGTCTGAGGAAGTGGGAATTAACACTTCATGATGTGTTTCTAAATGTCATTCCTAATTGTATCACCAGGATTGCTCACCATCTGTCAGCCAGGTAGGAAGGTTATTTTTACGTGTACCAGGGCTGTGGTAAGAAAGTGAATGCACTAACTCTGTTTGGGGCAGATGCTTATTAAAAAAAGGTTGAGTTAAGTTAAACTGTGTTGCTTTCACAGGTGCGGCCCTTGTTTAAGGATAGCCCCAGCTTTCAATGCTCTGAGTAACAAATATCCCCAGGCAACTTTTTTGGAAGTGGATGTGCATCAATGCCAGGTTAGTATGTGAAAACCCGTCTTCGGTTGTGAGAGAGAGAGCAGATAACGTCGTGAATGGGAAACAAAGGAACACTGTCCCGACAGTGTGTGCTACGAGTAGTGTCCTATGGCTGTTGACATGTTTGGTGAATCACAAATACTCATATTGTGAAATTCTCCAAAATTCGGATATGCCCAAAGATGTGAACAAACAACAGTATTGTTGCGGTTGCCACCGTGGTGTCCTTCATTTGAGCGGTGTGCAGGGCGTTTAACCGCTCCTGCTGCTCGTCCTGTTCAGGTAATACTGTTAGATGTAGGCGGGAGCACCGGCAGGAATTAAAAAGTCTTCACAAACAAATATTGGCATAATTATTGAATAAAATGAAAGCGCAATAAACTGATATGATTAGTGGGACTAGATTTCTCTCAAGTACTACTCAACTGTTTTTAACAGACAACAGAGTTGCAGGTGAGCTATTGATTGACTTACGAGTCGTTAATGAAAATTAACAATGGTATGTTGAAAGGAAGCACCTTGAATTGGTACAAGCCATAATGGAGAGAGATGAACATCAAAGCAGTAACAATGTTTGCAAATGACACTGGAATTATGGAAAGTTTTGGGAAAACTACAGTGGGTGCCTGACGGGTATGGATACAGGTAGAAATCAATTGGCATTCACCTTCTGCAGCAGCAGGCTGGGATTCCTGGGTGTGCAGGGATGTGGCTTGGGAGAGGAAGGGGTGCAGGTGTGGAGGAAGCTTGTAAAAGACCCGTGTTAAGTTAAGCCATCCTCCCTTTCCAAGAGCAAAACAGGTAATAGGGGTTTTATGGTGTACCAGCAAATCCACTGGCGAGGTGAAGTCTATTTGAAGAATGCCCCAATGTGTAAAGGATTAGGAGGATCTGAAGAACTTAACTTAAAAACGCTGTCTGAGTTAAAGCTGTTTATAAAATAACAAATATTGCTTGTGTTGTTTGAGGTGACGAAGCTTGATTAGTGTCCAGTGTGTGCATTCTGATCGGGGTGAAGCGAGCTCCTGCTTCTGCCCAGTACCGGTAATGCTCTGTCGGGTAACACTTGTGACTGATTTGTGCATTCTAGGGAACAGCTGCTACCAATAATATATCAGCCACACCGACATTTCTGTTTTTCCGAAACAAAGTGCGAATCGACCAGTATCAAGGAGCAGATGCTGTGGGTTTAGAAGAAAAAATTAAACAGCACCTGGAGAACGATCCTGGAAACAACGAAGATACAGATATCCCAAAAGGATATGTATGCATCTCTTAAGATAACTTTTTTTAATGTTTGTGTGACTTAAATGTTTAAAAAACCCCATTTGCTTTCTAAACTCTTTAAGTTTGTTGCAACTCTTGTTGCTTTCTAAACTCTTAAGTCAAATAATACTACCTTAGGCAGAACTGCAAGTTCCCCATGGCTTTGAGAAGATCACTTCTCTGGGTTTCCTTTTTCAGACAAAGTTAAAAAATTGACGTGTACATATTTAGTAAGTATGGTTATAGAACTGTAAAACATTTTAACAGAAATCTCCAGGGATAATACTTAGCCATGAAAATAGTGAATTTAATGTTTTCTGATTAACTTTTTGCTGCAGCTGCTTATTCTGCTGCTTTGTTCTCTGACATCCCAGTCTGTCTTGCCAAAATGTTTTTTGAAGTGTAAAGATGTCCATGGGAAAAGACCTTGTTAGACACTGTTGTCAAAAATACAGAGAAGTTGCTCCAGTTGTTCCTTAAGAAATGCTCTATGCTGTTTCTGTGGTGCTAGGTGCATTTGGGGTGTTCCTTATTCCTTCTTGCTCCCTACCCTTTCCTTAATCCTTCTTATTTCATCTCTTAAGAAGAGGGAGAGATTCTGTTGCCAAAGGAATTAACCTTCATAGCAGTTCAGCTCCATCTTCCTCTACAGCACCTTGCCCTGAAAACAGGATGCCTTTCGGAGGGTATCGTTAGATACACAGGATCTCGGGATATATTTTTCTTTTGCCTGACGGTACTGCCAAGAGTTCTCTTTAGGTTTCTTCTCGGCTGTAGAAGAATGACAAGGATGCCAAAAATATGTCACAGGAATTACTTGGAAAAGATTATGTGCCTGGTCTGAGTGGCACACAAGAATTGTGTCTTGCTGGTTGTGCGTTTGCTTTCAATTTAACGCCTGACGGTACCGTTCCGCTCCTGTACGGGCACCGCAGATCACCCCAGTAACCGCTGGTCAGGCATTCACGGGCGACGTAAACTGAGGAAACGACTTGTAACTCCTTAGTCGTTTGTAAAAAAGGGAGAGTGAACATTCCTAAATGGATGTTCTCAAACGGAATGATTTTTTTTTTAAACCTTGCATCAAAATCTCTCGTAACTAAAGTCTGACTTGAGCATTTTCTTCTGAAGAATTTAAAAACTGGTATTCATGAACAGGTGGTTTTTTTATCATTGCATGATTTTTGCATGTTTTCTAGGTAAATTGAAACTTTGTAGGGATACTTGAGGTTCTGGCCAAAATTTCAATAAGGGAGCAATCTCCTTAGAAATATTGGTGTTCTCAGGGAACGATTTTCACCATGTTCTGTGTGTTTTCATGTTACCTCAAGGCGATGGTGTGTTGCAAATCATCAGCCTGTCTGACAGCTGCACGGACACACACATGTAAATGAGAACTCTCATGTGACGAAATGCTTCCCTAGAGCTGCCTCTTAGGTGGTACTCTGCAAGCAATCCTGGGTGTAACGCTGCTCCCTAAAGGAGGTTGTCGGTTGTTCCACCAACAGTACAAACACAGGAGTTACGTGGTGTATTGCGTTTCGCCTACGTCACGCATCACAGTCCCTAGCTGCTGTAGTGGGCACGTTACTTTACATTAGCAAATCCAGTACATTGGACTTAGCTGCCATGAGTATCCCTAGAACCCCAAATTACGTTGTGAAATGCAAACCCAGGTTTTTTTGGAGGTGAAGTATTTTAGATTCATAGCTAGCCATATGCTATCGGGCAAATGGAAGCAGGGTGCAAGTCCAGCTGAATATTTCTCATTTAAATAAACTGCAAGGGCGCAGGTCACTGGAATTCCTGGCAGTTCAGCCGTTTGCTAAGTGTTCCATGGCATGCATGGCACTGCCCTTTGTGTGAGCGTTTATAGTTATTGCGAAATCCTCTGTGGACCCGCGGAATGGCGGAAGATGGAGGTTCGGCTTGTTAGCTCTGGAGCCCTGAACACACTTAAAGTCATTCAAGTGGCAAGTTCAGGTCTGCTCAGTCAGATTGGTTTTGAGATGAAGGTGCCATCTTCTATTAACAGTTAATCTTGTAGGAGGTGGTGCCTTACCCCTAGGAATGAAGTCCTGACTCTGTTCCGGGCTGTAGGAGCCAGCAGGAATTCTGTCTGACCCGTGAGCAGTAGGCTGAAACGGGGGTTTAGGATATGCCTGACCCAAACGGGGCTGTTGCTGGCTTCGGGAAGGTGCCCTCGTTATCCTGCGCGGCGGTGTGTGCCTTCTCCTTGCTTGCCTGATCTCTACGAGCTTGGATGTTGGGAGGGGGCAGGTGGCTTTTGGTTGGAATAGCAGTGGCAAGAGCGAAGGCCAGTGGCATACAGGAAACCAGTCGTATCCTCTCAGCAACCTGTTTTCGGGTTGTGGGTGTACTCTGGAGCTGTGGCCTGTAGTGGTGTGTGCAGTAGTTTTCTGCACTTTCTTTCAAGAGCAGTGTATTATTCTTTGGGACCCAATATAGGCCTTGAAGGGTATTTTGGGTTGCTGTCCTAAAAGTTCCTTTAGTTTCTCGTATCTGGACCGTTCTATGACTGTACCCTGGTCTTGAACTTGTATTGTTACAGTGTGAGATGTTGGTACTCAGGCCTCAAGATATGAGATGCTTGATTTTTAGCCTGGCTTATCATGCTTCTATTGGACTTAGTTTACTTTAGCTGCAGGCAAAAAAAAATCCTGGTTATCTGGGAATTGATACAGATTATGCTGCCTTTGCAGTAATGCGACCTTTTAAATGGCTTGGAGCGTGGATAGCGGTCCGCTTTAATCTGAGAATGCATATATGTTAAAGCTCTTAGCTGGAGCCCTTACAGGAGAGCTGAGCACCTAAACAAACTGGTTCCTGGTGAATAGTGTAGCTTCTGTTTCCATTTGTCCTGTGTTTTTACCAAGGTATGTGGAGAAAGGAGTAGGAGAAGGGAGAGAGAAAAGGTTTCATGAAGTTGACTTGTACACAGTGCTGAAGAAGAAGTAAAATAAAACTAGCTTTGCATGTAAAGCCTGGTGAGAACTGTAGTGGTGGTCTTTTAATTTGTTCTGCAATGGACAGTGTATTTTCAGGGAGGCGGATTTCTGTGTTTATTTTTGCTTTCATTAAGGTGATCCTGGCTCCAGTCTAATGTCAGTTCGTGGTGTGGCTTGGGATGCTGTAGTCTTGTTTGTTAAAAGAGTGCCTGAAAGGTCTCCCTGTGCCCTTCTCAGAAGGGCAAGGATGCGTTCAGGGGTGCAGGATTCTGAATGGAGGAGGAAAATGTCGTGCAGTTATGAGCAGGATACCTCCGAGTACTACGGTATTGGTGGGTTTTGTTTGTAATGTCTTTTGATCTAAACCCCTGAGGTTTTCTGTGTGTCTTGTTATTTTAATCTGTTGAATGAAGAATTTCATTCATTCCAGCGCTTGCTAATCCCAGGTGAGCTCAGGGCGCACTTACCGTGCGCTCAGCAACGCTCTTGCCTTTCCTTTCAGATGGATTTAATGCCGTTTATCAATAAAGCCGGCTGTGAATGTCTCAATGAGAGTGACGAGCACGGGTTTGATAATTGTTTACGTAAAGACTCGACCTACTTGGAATCCGACTGTGACGAGCAGGTACAGTAGATATTTTTAGGTGAGATATTTGCAATGGTGGTCTGGTCTGCAAGCGTGTTTTGAAGAACTTGGCTACTTTATCCTATTACAGTAGCATCAGTAAGAGTGGGAGATGGTAGTAAGGTGTAAGTAAAATCAGTATGCAGAGGTCATTGTAGTGTTTCCAGATTCGCATCCCTTTGTGTGTGGAAAAAATTGCAAGTCAAGTAGCATTTGGTGGTGGTTCAAAGTGACAGACTAGTGCATGTGTGGAATATAGTGAAGGTAAGTACCTAACTTTTTTTCAAAGCTCAGGCTTATTTCTCGTTAGTTACTGTGCTATGTTTGTTTTTAAGAGTGAAGACAATGGTGTTTTAACAGCAGCTTTCTTTCTCCACAGCTGCTTATTACTGTAGCTTTTAGTCAACCTGTCAAGCTTTATTCGATGAAACTTCAGGGGCCAGATAATGGTGAGTGAAGTGTCGGTTGAATCATATCTTTGAAGCTGAAGCTTTGCCCTGTTTAGCTGAATTTTCCAAAAATGACACTGCTGTCCCTGGAACCTTTGACCTTCTGAGAATCCCGCAGCAACTTCAGTAAATTGGTTTTAAATAAATTCCATAACAAATTATCTCGTTCCTTTTTCACTGACCTCACGTGTGGGTGTTTGGTAGGATGCAAATACAAGTATTTATTACAGTTTGATGTGCTGGAAGGAGAACTTAGATGGAATTCAAAAGTTAATGTGAGAGGTACTGAAAGGTACAGCTTAGTTTTTATGGTAACTCGGTTTACGTTATGAAATTACATAAAATGTTCAGGTGTTATATGACGCAGCAAAACTATTTTTAGACTTTTTATTGGCATTTTTTTGTGGAATTGTGTCTCTGACACGTAGAGAAGTGGTGCAGCTTTGGGTGTCCTTCAGTACCCGGGGTGGTGATGTGGGATTGGCAGATGAGGTACTAGAACTAGCCTCGTGCCTTCCTCGAGCAGTGTCTAGAGACTGCGATAAGTGAGGGCTTCCCAAGCAGGGTTTTGGAAATATCCTTAATCGATGGCACACCACTGCTGTGTTCTGACACAGGGCAAGGTCCGAAGTACATCAAAATCTTTATCAACCTGCCTCGATCTATGGATTTTGAAGAAGCAGAAAGAAGCGAACCGACTCAAGCCCTGGAGCTGACACCAGATGACATTAAAGAAGATGGTATTGTGCAGCTTCGCTATGTGAAATTTCAGAATGTTAACAGCGTAACCGTAAGTAAAGTTCCTGTTCCGAGGTCTGTGCGGGCCGAAAACTTCACGGGCTTTTACAGCACTGTGCACGTCTGTGGATTCACTGCAAGTGTCCCTAGTTTCTCTGCCGGTCGCTTACTGCGTGTTTATGTTAAAAGTGTGTCAGGAATGTGAGGTGGAACAAGGGTGTGCGCGTGTGATGTCTCTTTTGACCTCGTACGTGACCTAAGGTTTGCCTTGGCTTCTTCAGTGCTGGTGTGCTGTTTGACACAGCTGGGCGTCTTTACCAACGCGCTGTCTTGAAAGGCACCTTGTCTTCATTTGAAGAGTGAAGGAATCCAGCTCCTCGGTAATCTGCCTGCAGAAATGACAGGGTTCTCTGAGCATCGAGTGGAGCACTTGCGGAGTCTTTGAACTCGGTACCTGCTCTCTGTGAGGGTTCTTAAGTGCTGTAATCAAATCACCTTTGTGTCTTAACGAGCGCTCTAATTCTCTTGCTGAAAGAGACAGATTTCACATAGGGCTTTTGACTCTTGAATGCAAGTGGGGTTTCTCCTCTTCCATTTTAAAAATACAGGTTCTGGCGCAATATGTGCGGTGACTAAGTTGATGTTGAAGTGCTTTGTGCTTGGCATCATCCTGGTGCCGCGCTAGCCCTGTTTCCTGCAGTATTGTCTTGAACTGTTTTTCCAGTATGACCCCTGAATTCTTTTTTTATGGAAATGCCTTTCGTGGCTCGAATTATGCATCTGCAAATGTATGGACTTACAGTTGACTGATTTAAACTGTGGTTTAGTGGGCTGGCCCCTGAAATCACCAGCTGCTTAGGAGTTACAGGTACCTCCAAGACATTGATCCACCCTTGATCGTTTAATCACACCTTTTCTTCTGTAAAAAGGTCTCTGGTAAATTTCTGAATTGCTCTTTGTGGACTGCATTTTAGATCAGTCAGCTACTTTCATGTTTAGTAACGTTTTACTAGCAGTTATTTTTAACTGTGAAGGGAGGCAAACCTAAATAACTCCTCCTTGTGTCGGTTGTTTCTGTGGAGGTAATGTTCTGACCAACTTTGCCCTCTTCCGAGGGAAATGGAGATCGGTCGCATAGGCTTATGTTGTACAAAGCTGTGCTGACAAGTACAAGTTATGTATTTGTTCTTTAATAAGATCCTGTGTCAGCTTTGGACAGGATGATGTGCAAACACCAGACAAGTGATAAGGTGATTAAATAGATGTTCTGCTTGTTTGCACTCTTTGCATGTAGCACTCCTCTAGTTTCCTCCCTGAACCTGGATTCCGTATTTAAGGCTTCATAAAAATGAGATGGCCAGCCGTCTCGTCCCCTACCTGCCTTTTTGGTGGAGCTGGTGAAGTTCTGCTCACTTATGTAGTCCTGTGGATAAAAGTCTCCCATTTAGCGCCTAATGAACTGGAGGAGGCCCAGTTGTCATAGACACAAATGGTTCTGCCTTTCTGCCGTGTTCGATAAGTATTTCTGATTATACGTTTCCATGTCAGTATTAGCAAGTTCGTACTGCATTTATATGTATCGCTGCTAGGTTTGTTAGCTTTAACTTCTTTGGCTTATTAACTCTATACCCTGTAGTTTCTCATCCCTGTAATTCAGCAAATCTAATGCTGGGTATCCCTGTTCGTAGTGTGCTTCTCTTTACTGCTACTTCAGTGGTGCTTGTTTTTCTCTGTAAGTATCATTGCTGAGACAGAATCTCTGAACACATTGCAGCTCGCCTCTGTTCAACAGAGGCTGGTCCTTGACGTGCTCTTCTGTTTCGTTCTGTTGGAGGAGTGCTTTCCTCAGCATTCCCCTCACCTTCCTCACTCTCGCCTTCCATACATCTTGTTTGTACAGGGCAAGACACGATCTTGCAGCTGCAGGGCAGCCTCTTGGAGGGCAACGTGTGTACTGGTTGAGACCAGCAATCCATCTTGCTTGTCACGCGCTTGCAAGCATCTGGTGTTGTCAGAAAGAATTTTCTAAGTACAGGGCGAGCATGTAGCGATGTGCACCCTGCAGCACTTGGTGGTCTGTGGCACAGGCTGTTTCTGAGGCAGAGGGCATCTTCGTAGATCCTGGCTGTGGCTTATGGAAGGGGCGTGATGCGTGCTGACCCTGGCCCGCCTGTGGTCCTCCCTCTCCTTTCTTTGCTGCTGGCGCCACTACTCGCTCGCTGTCTCGTTCCTCCATTCTCCGTGCTCACGATAAAGTGTGGAAAGATCCACCAGCACCTCACTGCTCTTCTGACGCCAGGCTCCTTACTCATAGTACTTCATGCAAAAAATTGTTCTTTCGTTTGTCTGCTTTAGAACGTGTAGTGGTTCCAGCAGTAATTCCTTATTTAGTGTTTCAAAAGAAGCTTGGTATTTGTTTGAAACCCTAAAATAACTTCATAGAGCCAGTATTCATGCTGTAAAACACATAATTATGCAAGCTGTAGTAGTAAGCTACACATGAATGGTCTAAGGAGCTTCAGCAAACATAGTTAAGTTGATATTTAACTTAATTTCAAGTCAGATTTCAGTGAATAGTGAATTGTGACTTCTTAGATGTTGGTTTTGCTTGTTGAATGTGGTCTCGGGTCAGAAGTGGAAGCTGGGAAAGGCCAAGCTGTGTGGGTTTTTTAGCAAACTGCCAGGACAATAATAGCATTCTATGTAATCACTATTTAAAATAAGAGGACAGTATCTTCTCTAGAAGAGGCCTTTTTTATTGGAAAAGGTGTTAATTTGGTTAGTCCAAAAATCTTGGGCACCTAACGTTTTATGTATTAGTTAGGGATGGGCAGTTTACCTTAACTCTTGTGTTTGGGTTTTTTTTTCCCTTCAGTTGTTTGTCCAGTCCAATCATGGTGATGAAGAGACAACAAGAATTACGTACTTCACGTTTATTGGAACTCCGGTCCAAGCAACAAATATGAATGACTTCAAGCGAGTGAGTCCTCTTGCTTAAAATCACTTTGTACTGTTTTGAACCTACTCGGAAACGGGCTGATGTAACAAATACACTTGGCTGTTAGTACAGTTCCACAACTTAAGGCGATTTTGGCATCCGAAAGAAAATGTGTAGGTTTATCTTAAAGATCTTTGGTCTTGCTTACAAATTTTTGTTCATCAGCTTCGTAAAAATAACTGATAAGGACGTGTATATGAGATCTTGAGGGACTGTCAAGTTGTATCACTGTAGACAATGTTGGGTTTTTTGACAGCTGGGAGATTTATGTCTTGATTTTGAAACTTGCTTACTGATGGTGTTCAGGAAGTAGAGAAGCAATTGCGTGTACAAATTAGGCTCCTTATGATTGACTTGACTTCTGTTTTGAAGGATTTTATTCACTGGGCAGCATTAAGCTTGAGATCTGAAAAGTATTTGTCAGAAGGTGTCTGCTATACTAAACATACCTGCTTTTTAAAGAGGGAATGAAGGGGCAAACAAGTTGTTATGGTACGACCTTAGACATGCTACTGCTGAGCAATAGGGCACTCTTGATTATTTTTTTTTTTTTGAGAGTGTGAAATGGGTTTGAAAGGATTAAAACTATAAAGCTACTTGCAACTTTTTCAAATGGAATAAGTCTTTTTAAAATAAACTGCTTTAAAACTTAGTAGCCTCTGTAGAAGGGCAAATGGTGCTGTAACACCTGCCCACAAACTGCCGTGTAGGTGACCAGTAACGTCAAAAGCACCACAGAATGTTGTACAAGTAACCCGTAACGTCAGAAGGTTCAAAGCACTAACGCTTCCCAATGTGTCATGTACTTGGAATTTTTAACGTCGAAAGTTGATCTTAACTGCTACACGTAAAACTTAATAGCTTTGCAGGTAATAATTAAGTTAATACACAGAAGTTCAGCAGGTCTTGCTGCTTTCGGTGAAACTTGAAGTCATTGAAAATGTTGTTCTAATGTACTAAAATCAACTGGATATCAATTTTATACCTTCCTAATACAGCTCTTCCAGTTCTTCCAGAAGTAGAAACTTGTTGATTGATTTACAATCCGCTGGCATTTTTTTGTTTTATACAGCTTCTTTGTCAGTACTTAACGGTATTAGGGCATCCCCTGCCATGAGTTGTGCAATTAACATCGTTAATCTGCAGGACTTCCTGGTATTGTTGTGAGGGGGATGGGACTCTGACGCAGTATTTGGTCTCTGGCTGACTTTCAGTTCTCTGTAAACTCTCTAGATTAGCTTTGCTTTTGGAAGTACTGAGAGTTTCTTTTCAACAAGTGCACTCTTTAAACCCGACCTTCTGATGGTCAAAGTAGTGATGTGGGTTTTTTTAATTGATAAACCTGACTGGGACGCCCTTGGTAAAGCCATTCAGGTTTTTTGTAGAATGTGACATGGGTTTGGGACTAGTGTTGAGCCTGCACAGCAAGTGTGTCCTGCAGCGCTGTAAGGTCGGTGGGCAGAGTGTCAGTTTGGGCATGGTACGGAAGTACGGCCTTGGCCCGAAACTGCTGCTGGAACAGCGTGAGCCCCAGTCGGTGTTTGTGCGGGGAGCGGGTTCTTTAGCTCACACGTGCCCTGTAAAGGCGTTACAATTAGTGTGGGTCTGCAGCCGTCTCATCCCCCTGCTGCGGTGGGAGGGGATTTACAGATCTGCCCTGGGTGCAGCGTGGCTGCTTGGGCGCTGCCGTGTGGCCTGGTGAATCCTGTGCCAGTTCACAATTCCGGTTTCCTTCAGGTTTGCAGGCGAATGTCTCGGCACCGTCGGGGTGTGTGTGCAAACCTGCAGGGCTGCGTGTACACCAAACAGTCCCACGGTGTTTGCGTTGTGCTGGTGGCGTCGGGATGTTGAGGAACTGGTCAGAATGGCCTGAAACGGAGGAGCAGGTGTTACTGGGTTATGAAGTGGCTAATCCTGCCTCAATTCAGATACTAACACGATATGTAATGTTCCTGTTTTGCTTCCCAAACATGTAGTTTTAATATTAGGCTGTTAAAATATTTCATCATAACAAATGGGGATGTGTAGTCTGGCAGAGTTGCGGCGCTCTGAGGAATTTTAACTTTTGTTTCCTCTCTTCCAGTGAGCCTGTCAGTTATGAAACCTTAATATAGCGTTGGGCATTAATTATATTTAGGTTTGTAGATTAACTGGGAAACCTTATTTTTCTTTTCATCTCCTTGAGTAGTTACCCACATTGCTCCTCACTGCTTTCATCTGTCTCACTCCCTCATCTCAGTCTGTCTCTACTGTTCATATTTCTCTTCTAATTATGGTAGCGGTATTGCAATATGATCAACGAGATGGGGGAATGCTTTTTTCCTGGAGTTTCAGAAGCATTTGTAAGAATCTGTTAAATGTCTTACTTGAAGGGCTTGAATTAGGAAGTGGACGTGAATGTGATTCCAGTCATATTTTCGTGACTGATCACGTCACTGCTCAGTTGATGGTGTGCATGTTCAGTTTCAAAGTAAAAATAACATTGGCTTGAATGACTTCTGCTAAGGATCAGGGTGATGGATTTTGCTCCCCAGCTGGGGTGGGATCTGAACTTTGTGCTTGGTTACAGCAGCTGATTGTTAAGGTGCATCACTGCAGCTCCCACGTCCTTCAGACCGTCAAGGGAAACCCGTGTTTGCTCCTGTGGTGCTCTGCTAACACCAACGGGGCTGAGAGAAGGATCACCGCCTCTCGACCAGGGAGTCAGTTCAGGCATTTAATATAAATGAGGCATTGTTTCTGTTAATTGTTCCATCAAAAACAAAGCTAAAATTAATGTACTCTGAAAAACAGCACAAGTACTAAGCAGGTGTAGTTAAGTCAGTCCTCCACTAGTGATTTGGCCTCAAGTTGGACACGCACAGAATCACAGAACAGCCCGGGTCCGAAGGGACCTCAAAAGATCATCAGGTCCAGCCTTGCGTGGGAAAGGGCACTGAGGTGACGTTACCTAGCACCCCGTCCACCCCATCTTGAAAACCTCCAGCAGCGGGGCCTCCACCACGTCCCTGCGGGGGTCGTTCCAGTGAACGATTGTTCTCACTGTAAAAAATTTATTTCGTTTTCCTGCATGTAGTTGGTATTGCTGGACTGAGCGAATAAAGTTATAAAAGCTGCTTTCAAAGTTGTTTTGATATGTTGTGTGTACCCTGCTCCTTACACAACTTCATTTTTATCCTCTGGGGAGGAGGGAAGAAGTCTTTGGAGCGGCAGAAATGTGTCTTGGCCGCACAAGGTCTGACGTGAGGTGTAACTGATGACGCAGACCGCGTTTGAGCTGTAGGAGATCGCATTTGAGATTGGCTGCCAGTGCACAAAGACGTTTCTTAGCTGGGCTGCTGTGTAAAGGTGTGAGTCTTGTGGGATTTTTACAGTCGATCGATAGCTCAGTATTAGGTTCCTGTGAACCTGGTGGACTTGTAGAGATGCTTTTGTTTCTGGAAGAACATGCAACCGTTGATGTCCAGTATAGTTCTTGTTTATTTTTGGTGTTAATGAATAAAACAGACTGCTGCTCAGTTTTGAGGTGGGGGCATAGAGGAGTATTGACAGGTAGTGGGATATTTATTTTTGTCCCATCTTGAATGAAGGCTTTCTCTCTGCTCAGAACTGCTTATTTGCACTACATGCTGCTGCTTTTTTTTCTAGTAACACTTTGTTTGTTTGTTTTTCAGCTTAACTTCCCATTTCTAAAGAACTAAAAAGGCAGAAGAAATTAAAAAGTAATAATAAGATTGAAGTGGTCTTGCACTACTCTTTTCCTTGCTCCTTCTGCTCATCTAGCATCTCTTTCGCCCTTTCCACAATCTCAGCACTGATGCAAGAGCCGCCTTCTCTGCACCTTCTACCATCAGGAAGAGCCTTCTCTACCTTCTGACTCATCAATTCCTCTTTCCCCTCCACTCCCTGCTCCAAATCTTACCTTAAACACTTCTCTTCACCTTTCAGTCTCGCCAGATTTCTATCCCACTGTTACCCTGAACATGACCTTTTAAAGGCATACCATACTGTACTCCTACAAGTTATTTTCTGTAACTAATTTTTCAGCCTGTCTTGAATTTTGTAAAGCTCTTTGAGATACAGCTTGTGACATGTTCTACCAAGACTTGACTTTTTGTAATGTCTTGGTGGAGCTTAATGTTCTTGTTTGTTGTGGCCCTTCAGTAAGTAATGGGGATGGTCTGCGGGGTGCTGCTCTTTGTTGTCCCTCTCGTGGCCCTGGGCACCTGCTCAGGGAAGACACAGTGAGGAGCTGGTGAGTGTTTGAACAGATGTGGCCTGATTAGGGCTCTCCAACAGCATCCTACTAATTTCACTTGTTCAGCTTCTTTATGTATATTTAAACCAAACAAAACCAACTGCGCTCCAGAAAGTTCGGTGATAGGGTGTTTCCAGCCCTGCTCTTGGTAAGGAACCACAGAGCTGGCTGTGGATTTGTCGCTGTCAGGCCCTGGACTGGTGCTTGGGAAAAGCCAAACGGCTGAGGAAGAGCCTGCTCCAAACCCATCGTCTTTTGCGGGGGAATTCAGGCTGTAACTGCTACCTCAGGATGCACTAGATGGCAGTTGTTTCTGTAGAAGGAAGGAAAATGGATTTGCTTCCGAGGAAAGAATGATGACAACTGTTTGGTTTAAGTTTAAATAGCCCGTTTCCTTTTGGGAAGGTGGGACGGTCAGAAAATGGGTTTCTTTGACTTGTGATGGCAAAATACCCATGTTGGTGTGATTGATTTTCACAGATAATACACATGGGCGAGTTGTCCATTTCTGCCTCAGACTGGTATAGCAATATTTTTCGTTGATGTTCCACACTTGCTAACACCTAATCTTTAATCTTTTAACTGTGGTTTTTTCTTTTTTCTTTTTGTGCTTAATCTGTGTGTGAACACAGTTTGGTGCTTTGGAAACACACAAAGAATAAATACTGCTTCTTGACAAGTTTAACTGTATTTTTTTAACTTGATTAATTGGATCTTAGTGCAAGTGATTGGGCTTCTGAGGTTTTTTTTCTTCTTTCCTCATGGTGTCAGGTTGGAATTTTCCTGACCTTAAGCGTAAGGTTGAATCTACAACTTGGTAAAATGCTCCTGATCAGGGGTTCCTTGGAGATGAAAATGGTCTTTGAAAGTGCTTTTCATTAGAGTATCTTGATCACTTTGGGAAGGTGATAGCTGACCAAAAGCAGCTGGATAGTGAAAAATTCTCCCTCTTGAATTTTGACAAGAAATGAAGAAGGGGGAAGGATCAGGAAGAATACTTCCAGTGGGTCCATGAGACTTCCCAGGGTCAGGGCTGTGGGTGTTTTGGGGTCGGTTTGTTTTGGTTTTCCCCTCTAGTTCTGTGTCTCGCTGCTCACTGTACGAGTCCTGTGTGGTGTGCTGTCACTTAACTGCCGAGGTCATTAATGCTTAACACGTCCGCTGCAGCCGTCGGTCGGTTAGGATACGAGGGAAGTTTTACTCTTTGTTTTCAGCGTTACTACAAATAGTAGTGGGAAATTCTGTGCTCCGTTAGTGTCATCTTCAAATCTCTGTTCACGTGAGCTCTGGCTGCACCTTGTCGGAGCCGCAAGTGCTGTTCCCTGGTTAGATGGAAGTGAGCCGGGAAGCGGTGCCTTGCCCAAGGTCCCTCCTGCAGTTTGAAGTCTGAAAACTTATAAGTTTTGGGTTGGCTTATAAATGGATATTTTTTCAAGGGTCTGCAAAAGCACTAGGATTATGTCTGAATCTTTTCAGAAAAGTGACTGAAACGGCATCGTTTTCTGCTCTCAGGACCTTGTGTTCCGTTCCCCTCACGAAGGGGACTGGAGACCCTTGTGCAGCGAGCTCCCCTAGCTCTAAACCCGCATGGCCGGCCTCGGGTGCTGGAGCTGCGCTCGCTGTTGGCTGGCAGACCGGCTCACCAGAGCCTGCTGGCAGTGGTGGTCGTGTCAGAGAAGGGAAGCACTAAGCTGACTCTGATTCCAGGTGGAGTTTGCAGAATTGGAGATTGGAAGGAGACTTGGTAAGGAATAATAACTGAAAATCAGGTGACTGCCAGCTTTCTGCACCGGTTTGGGCTGCGTTATGAGGTGAATGTTCTCAGGGAGGGACACGGCAAGGATGCCGAGGGAAATGAACTCACCTGTGAGCACCAGGGGTTCTCTCCCCACTACGATATTTTACACAGTGTATTAAGGTTGAGTGCTTGGTACAAAACATTTTTTAAGTGTGGTCTGTTCTGTTGCAGTTACTGTCTTCTAACTCTTCTCAAAATGAAACTGAAGCTTTGCTGTCTGTCTGAGTACTACAGATAAGGTTTCTTGTGTGTCTTGCATCCCTCTTAACCCCTTAGAGGGATTCACAGCTTCGGCAAGTGCTGCAATAATGCATGCTCAGATGCATTAACTTAGTGGAAAATTCGGTTGCACTTGTTTATTTTGAGACTTAGTTTAAAAAAACACGTGGCAGGACTTCTTTGGTTAAACATTATTTCTGTTTTTTTTTCTCTTATCAGGTAGTTGGCAAAAAAGGAGAGAGCCACTAGGACGCAAGAGACACTGGAAGGCCTTATCGCAATCAAAGAGATCTTCACTTTTATCTACGACTCCTGGATAATTGCTTGACCATAACCAGAGACTGTCAATCTGTTTCGTTTAATGCCATTACCAATAAATCATTGCTTTTGTTGAGATGGAGTTTCCTTAGCGTGTTTCTGTTGTAATCCTCGTCCATGTACTTGTAAATAAAATTCGTTACTTTTGCCAAGTTGAACTTTGTTATCCTCGTAACTGTGGCTCTTCCTTTGTTGCATCGAGACTTCGGAACTTGGCTGGCTTGTCTTGAGGAGCGGCAGACGTAACGTTGCCCGCGTTTGCTCGGAGAGCGTAGAGTGCCCGGTGCAGGTGACACGCAGGTGGCCGTTGGGGGCCACCTGACAGTAAGATCCGAGCGCTTCGCTCCAGGTCCGAGCGACGGCAGGACCGTTGTTCCCACACAGGGCAGGTCCTTCTCGGGCAGGAATAACGTCCCCTGCGCTGGAAATTTTCATTTCCTTCCCCGCCTCAGGAGGCGCAGAGGGAGTTTTCCGTTACCGTTCCATGAACTTGCAGCTCTGTCACAAACGGCGTGCTGACGCAAGCTGTTCGGCACCCAGAATTCTCGGGCCTCTCGGAAGGTTTTTTAACATTATTAGAAAATACTGACCTTGTCTCCCAGGCGGAGGCCGGCAAGCTGTGCGGTTACGGGGATTTAGATGTTGGTGCACCCCACTTGAACATAAGTTCCTTACTTCTCTTATTGGGTGTTTTTCCTCTCTCTGGATCTTGATAAGGAAATGTTTATTGCAATTTTACTAATTTTATGTCTTAATTGGAATTCCGGTACTACTTTGGTAAATTTTCTTGGAAGTGTGCCCTAAGTAATTCTAATAAATTGGGTATTGATCAGCGCTGTATACAGCTAATGCTGTATAAATTCCCAGTAAAACTTGCTAAGTGTTTTAATTGCCATAATTAATTTCTTTGTAAAGTTAAATTTGTTACATTTCTAATTACCATAAATCCCACTAAGGCTTAAATCCTGTCCTAATTGGCATTCCCTCCTTGAACACAGTAGGGTGGTTCTCTTCGGGCTTGGCAGATTTGTGAGTTAATAGCAAGTTAACTTTCTGTTAGCGCAGATATTTTCCCCGCACGGAGAACTGGGGATTGTCTTGAAGAACAGTCTTTGAGAGGCACTTTTTGGTTTTTCTGCTGTACCACTGCGTACTCGGGGATCCTCCCCTGCCTGTGCTGCAGTCAGGGGCACGCGATGATGCCGTTTCTTTCCTGCTTCCTTCGTGTTTGCTTCGGTGGGGTGTAAGGCCTGTAACACACTGTACATAGAACATAAATCATTTTTAAATCTAATCAAGGGCAATATGAATAACTTTTCCTTTGTTGCATTGTTTATAATTTTGTACACTAATTACCTTTTGGGTTATTGTTTAAGTGCCTCATCTTAAGTATTGCTTACCTCATACTATTTATACCCGAGAGATTTGATAACCTGGTGATTCTCATCTTTGTAAAAGAGTAGTCGAATTTATATTGTTTATGAGACTCTGTGATTTCCATGGTTGCATGATGCGTACCTTCCGTAACGATACTGTGTACGTAGATCTAAATAAATGTTTAGAGGTAACTGTCACACGTTTCACTTCCTGCAAAACGGGGTAGAAAGAGATAAAAATCCCAGAACTGCAGTTATGATGCAATACTCTCTTTTAAGTGGTGTGACCCGTACGCGGTGCTCCCGGGTGGCTCTCGCGGGCTGAGCGTTTGAGATGCAACTGCGAGCCGGGCCTTTCCGAGTCCTGTTCTTGACAGGAGAAGTCGCGCTGACGAGTCGATCTGCTTTGTAACCGCGTAGGGGTCCTCGTGTGTAAAGGCTGCGGCAACAAATCTGTGGCTAGTCTGAGCTGCAGGTGACCACCATGCGCTGCCCTCCGGTTAAATCCGCTCCCTGCTCAGTTCCCTCCTGTTTATGTGCCCTAAGGCTGACGTTGGGGACAGGCGGGTGAAATACACCGTCGTGTTGCTCGGAGGTCTTGACGAGGCAAGTGGCACACGTGTGCAGTGTTACTTACACGCGTGTGCAGCATTATTTACATGTGTGCAGCGTTATTTACATGCTTTGGTGCACAAGCAGGCGCTGACCCAGCTTTGACAGCAGCCCAGCGCCCTTGTGCCCCTTCAGCCGCGCCACCCCTTGCTGCTTTGTCCCTGGCGAGGGGCGGTCTGTGGGACTTCCAGTGAAGCACTGGAAGGCTGCCCAGAATCTGTGGGTGCACGTGCATTCTGCAGCAGATGTCCCAGTTCAGCTGAGAACAGTTCTAGCTGGAACCTTCTCCCGGGTCCTTTGGGGTTGGTGAGCTGGTCGGGAGGGCTGCTCGGCGTCCTTAAATGCCGAAGGCTCTTCAGTCGTGGGGTTCCCCAGGACAGAGCGTGTTGGCCAGGGTGGCGGGTTGGGGACCACGTGACACAGTTAATCTGCAGCGCGGTGCCTTAATTAAAGAGTATTGCTCTGTAAGATGTTCCTGCGTGGATGCGCTGAAAAGGCCGCGGAGGGGGACTCGAGCTGCTACAGATACTGGGAGCCTCTGATGTAGGCTTGGCTCGTCTTCGCCCGTTCTGTCACTTGTGACCGGAGATCAGTAAGCATCTACTGCCTGAGAGCTGCTGGACTTGATCTCAAGGCGGCTGGCGAGAGCAAATAGAGCACTAGGGAGGTTGTTTGTTTTCATGTTTATAGTCCTCAATGTTTTTATTTCTGGTAAGAGTTTGAGGTATCAGAAGCCTAACCTCTAAATATCATTTGGCTTCAAAATTAGTGGGGAAAGTAGAAGTAGTAATAATGGTCAGAAGCTAAAGCCCGAAGGAGTGCTTGTGGTCAAGGAGGTACATCTTTAATCTCCCCGATTCCTTCAAAATACACCCCATTCCCTGCCCCTCGGTTAGCTGAGGATGCTCCTATGCTTTTGTAGGCAGTAGGAGACCCAGTGTGACACGTCCTGTTAAAGCGTGGCGAGGAGGAACTCAAGAGTACGGTCAGAGGTGGTGGAGCCGCAGAAATGGGGAGACTCCTCCTTTTCTCAGGCGGGCTTTGCAGTGCTGGGAGCCATGAAATGGCTCCGTAGCGGAACTGGCAGGTGATAAGCCCATGGCTGCTCTCCCGTAACGCTTCTGTACCGATGTCTTCTATAGGCTGGACCTGGGGGCAAACGTCCCGGGCTAGTTAGAGCCCGTGTAGGGGGAAGTGCCCTGATGGAACTTGCAGAGCTGCTGTTGAGGGCGTGGTGCTTCTTAGGTGTTGTATTCAAAAGGCTTTGAATGTAGAAGGAATGCCAGAAGCAATAAAATGAGAGGAGGCTTCCGATGTCCGAAGGGTTAACAACCTGCAGGGAGCTCCACTTTTGAAAAACCTATAGTTTTTTTTTTTTCTTTAACAGCTAGTTTGTAACTGGATTTAGAAGAGTATTTCTGAGATACCTCAGTATTTTACTGGTGTACCGACACAAATATCAGCACTGTGCATAGCATAAAATTCACTTGTTTTAGGTAACATGAATATTTGTCACTGAACTGAATTCCTAGCCAAATTGGCGTGAACTCCAGTGCACTTTGTGCATCTCAACTATTCACTTCTAGGCTTCTTAAAGATTTGACTCTATGACACCAAATATAACTTCTGTGGCTGAAACTTTGAAGGGTCTTCTCTGCTTGGGTATTTCTTAATGAAGCGTCTTCCTTTGTGCCATGCACTGAAAATAAAGTGACCGTTCTATGCATAATTCCCAAAACAAGTCTTTTAAAGTTCAGGAGGGCATTCCCCGGCTTGTTGCAATTCCCCCAGCACGTTGCAAAGGTGGTTAGAACGTAGGAGTATGTGTCATCTCTTTTTTCCTGCAGCCTTTAATGACAGAATAGTGGGTTTTGTATTGAATCGCTGATAAAAGTTCCCTGATAAAGCAAAGACATTGAATGACGGCGTAGGGTTTCTTCTGTAGCGGCGGATGGGAGCAGAGAACTGCGCTGTGTGAGCAGCGCTGTGGGTGCAGTGCTGCTGCCCTGCCCTCTGCCCGCCCTCGCTGCCACCGTCGAGGCTCAGCAAGCTTTGTGCCTGACAGAAAGTGCGCGGGGTTGCCCTTGAAGAATGAAAACGCGTGCACCGAGCCGTGCCTGGAGAGGGCCGGGTCAGTCCGCTCTATGGAGGAGCACTTTGCTGCTGTGGCCGCACACCGAGCAGGCCAGGGCGCTGCGTGCTTTATCCTTGGGCGCTTTTCTGGTGCTGGTTTTTGTTACCCGGGTGTTTTATCGGGGGCGGCCCCAGGCTGAGCTCGGAATCGGTCGGAGCATCATGGTGCAGGGCCAGTTGTACAACCCTCTTTTGGGGAGCTGCTCTGTGAACGTGGGCAGGAGGCTGTCAGGCTGTTCCAGCTGCTTCTGGACTGTTTTTTAAAGGTACTTAACATGCTTTGCTGATGTCAGAATGCCAGTTTTTACCGGAAAGCTGAGTAGGATAGAAGAAATAAATACCTAAATTACCTTTCTGAGTAGGGAATCTTGCTAAAAAAATGTGCATATAAATTAGTTTCTGTGATAAGGTTGTATTTTTCATAAAGCTGTGTTGACTGGCATTAACTGTACTCCTGTCTGTTGATTATCTTTTGATAATCTTCAAACTAATGTTGTTTTCTTTTTTCTTTTTTTGCAACAGGACTGATGTCAAAGCAACTCCTACCTAATTGGTCTTGCATATTGGTAGAAATTTGAGAGTTTTTCACTTCTTGATTTTTTTTCTTCATTGAAACGCAGGGCATTGCTGAAACAAACCTAGCGAGGGTACGCAGATAATGCACCGCAGTGCTGTTTAATTTCTGTATTGATCAAATGTTGCCTGAACACAGCTACCTACTGGCTGTGGCTGGCTTAACTGGGATCATATTTATGCATAATTCTGGGTGCATAGCGTTTTCCCTAAGTTTCAGTGGCTACAGCTTTCTTGTAGAGTTGTTAAACAAGAGGAGGGGAGATTTGGATTAGATATTAGGTCTCTTCTCCCAGGTAACTAAGGACAGGGCAACAGGTAATGGCCTTAAGCTGCGCCAGGGGAGATTTAGATTGGATATTAGGAAAAATTTCTTCACTGAAAAGAGTGGTCAGACATTGGAACAGGCTGCCCAGGGAGGTGGTGGAGTCACCATCCCTGGAGGTGCTCACAAACTGTGTAGATGTGGCGCTTGGGGACATGGTTTAGTGGTGGCCTTGGCCGTGCTGGGTTAATGGTTGGACCTGATGATCTTATAGGTCTTTTCCAACCGAAATGATTCCGTGATTAGGAAGAAATTCTTCCCTGTGAGGGCGGTGAGGCCCTGGCACAAGCTGCCCAGAGCAGCTGTGGCTGCCCCCTCCCTGGCAGTGCTCAAGGGCGGGCTGGATGGGGCTGGGAGCAACCTAGTCCGGTGGGAGGTGTCCCCTGTCCCTTCCCCCGCTGTTTGAGGTCCCTCGCCCCCCCAAACTGCGCTGCGGGTCGGGGGCAGCAGCGGGCCGGGCCCCTCCACCCCGGGGGCGCTGGCCTACACCCGTCTGACCAACGCACAGGGTTTGCGTTGCTCTCCCGCTACCAGGGGCTGTCGGGGCCGAGGCCTCGCAGGGCCGAAGCCCCCCAGGGCCTCCCCGCAGCGCTGCCTCCGGGCCGAGGGCGGCCCAGGCCCAGCCCCGGGCCCGGCCCCAGCCCCGGGCCCAGCCCCGGGCCCGGCCCCAGCCCCGGGCCCAGCCCCGGGCCCGGCCCCAGCCCCAGCCGGCCGCGGGGCGCTGCCGCCCGCCCCCAGCAGGTGGCGCTGCCGGCCCGGCGGAGCGGGGCCGCGGCCCGAGCCCCGGGAGCGGGGTCCGGGGCGGGATGGCCGGGGGGGGGGGGGGGGGGCGGGGGGGGCCGGTGCTTTGGCCGGCACCGGCGTCGTGTGCGAGGGTCGGGGCCGGGGCGAGGCCCGTGGGGCCGGAGGAGTGTCCCGGGGGTGGCGTGGCGGGTGCAGCGCTGTTGGACGGCTTCGTGTGCGTTACGGTCAGCGGTAGTAAGCCGTTTGTGCGAGCTGATCGGGTAATAATAATAATAATAATAATAATAAAAAGTTCAAAATACCCCAAACTGGCGCTCGGCGCTCGGACTGAAGAGCACGGACTGTGCCACGCGGGGCTCAGGACCAGCCGGGCGGTGGCTCAGCATCCTGCGGGCTTGGGCTTGAATCCTGCTGCCCTCTCCAGCAGAGGTTGGGAAGGTTTAGGTGGTTCATTTTAGTTCGGTTAATTACGCTGTTTTAAAATACATAATCTGAATCCTGCGTGGTCTGAAACCTCGCAGGCGTGCAGCTTGCTGGGCAACTTGTCTGTCGCCCTGCGTTTTGCACTGGTTTGTTGTTTCCTTCTCCCCCAACTGCCCTGGCTGGTGGGAACGCTTTAGGGAAGACCCCAAACCCCCGGGGATGCTGCCGGAGCTGTGGTGAGCTGCTCGGAAACAACCCCCCGAAACAAGTGCTCTGCTCCACTCCTGGCGCTGTGCCGCTGACTGAAGCCCGGTGCCGGTAACCGGTGTGCCAGGGTTTGCGGAGAGGTTTTTCTTGCTGATCACCTTACTGGAAATATTAATCTTGTATTCTTATGCCGGAATCTGTGATTGGTGGTCTGCCAGATATTTGCCAAAATGATTTTTGCCTGGTAAAATGTATTCCATCTTTTGTCGTTAATTTTCAGAGTGCTGCAGAATGTAAAGGGCTAAAGAAAAATAACCTGAATTCAGTAAATAAGGTTTTGGACATATTTAATTTAGTTGAAACCTGACTCTTAATCCAACAGAAGCTTTCCCAATTAATCCTTCCTGTGGTGGCCACTTGTACAGCTTAAGAAACGTGCCCCGAAGTTCGGCAAGTGCCTCCTGCCGCGTGTCTGCAGCCCTCTGCTTGAACGGGAATGCAGATGGGAGTTGGGAGCCATCGCTGCTGTACCCATCAGGTACCCCTCCTCTCCCTGACAATGGGGTGGTTTGATACAACTTGATCATTGTTTAATTAGGATGTAATTAACTTAAGGATATTATTTGCAATGGGTGTGAGCACTGTGGGGGTGTGCGTGCGTATATTTATGCAAGGTGAGCACGTACACAACCAGCTCCGCAAAAATTCCCTTTTATTCCCTAAATTATACTATTTAAGATTAAATTTGTAAAACTGTCCAGACGACACACAATTACAGAGGATGCAGACTGCAGGAGTTTTAAAATGTCGAACGTGGTCCTACATTGGATGCTAATGGTGCTGAGGAATCTGCAGCTGTCTGTGTTGGATGTGAGTAGAACCAGTCCTTGGAGAGTGGGAAATGGCAGGAACTGCCTCTAACTCTTGCAATCGACAAGATTATCCCATTAATCATCTTTGTCTCCGGGAGTACCTTAGTTCTAACTCTTAAGTGTTGTTTTTCCCTTGGTGCGTCACATGCAAAAAAGCCCGTAATTGAAAACAGCGCAGAGACAAAACCAAAACGCTCGTAGATGTGTGCTGAGGTCTGACCGCTGATGGGGTGGGGGGGTGGCACCCACAGACAGCGAGCCGGTGGCATCGCCGGTGTCCTTCCACACCTGTAACACGTGGTTTGTAGTTTGGGATGTTGTCGGTGTTCTCGAGGTACAGAAGGGGCTGGCACTGCTGCTCTGACAGAAAAGGGACGCAGGTGGGGAGGGGGAGATGGCAGAGGTGCTTTCTCCAGGGCCTGCGTTCTGTGCAGGGGAGCAAACGGGGGGAGACGCAGGTGAATCTGTGGAAGTCCTCAAAACTCCAGCACTGTGAGAGCCCGAGTTGCTGTCAGTGAGTGAATTTGCAGTAGCCCCAGCTCTGTTACCGCAGTATTTCCTTTCAGCTGTGCTGTAGCAGCTACGTTTGATCCCGGAAATTTCCTCTCCGTTTGGAGACGTGAAAAGGAGAGGAAACGCTACGTACCCAGTTAAAATGTTAACTTGTATGGTTTTGCATATCTGTGTGGTTTTAAATCAATTCACCTGTATTTCAGAGGTATCTGAGATACGTGTCTCTTAGGTGCTCTGACAGATCGTCTGATTGTTTTTTCTCATTCAGATCTGTAACTGCCAGGGTGAATCTGCATTTAGATGGATTATCCGAAACCTGGCTGCTGCTGCAGGACCTGTGGCGAGAGGTGAGGTTGGAAATAACTTTCTTTTCATCCCCCTCTCTGTACACGTAGCCATGAAGAGCAGCTCCCTCCACTGATCCCCTCCAGCCTACCTGTCTTTTGTTTCACAAGCTGCATCTCTGGTTCAAACAGACCCTCGCAAGACTGACAGCTTAATCCTGGCGTGCTCCCCCGAAGGGCGGCTGCCTGCGCAGCCGGCATCTCCCGCTCACCGCCCCCGTGCTCCGCAGGCTCCGTGCTGGCAGGAGCGCCCTGACCGTGGGTGCGGAACTTGCCCTGTGCCTGAGCACCGATGGCGGGGTGGGGAAGGTCTTCCCAGGCTCATGGCAACACCTGCCCGGCTCCGGCGGTGAATGCCGGTGTGTCCGAGGCTGTCGGAGGGATGCTGCTGGGGTTGGTGTTGTAGTTGCATCGGGGAAGGGAAAGTTGTTCCCTGCCTTGGCCAAGCAGGAAAACTCTCTGTTGCAGGGTTGCTGCTCCCAGCATCCAAAAATTGAGTTAGAGGTGCTCCCTAAAAAGCAGTAGGTTGATAAATAATAGGTAACACTTAAAAACGGCGTGCTCTGCTGTATTGGGCTGCCCCTGTCTCTTAAGGTAGAACAAGCTTCTGTTTGGGCCACGAGCAGATGTTAAAGGTGACTTGATGTAGGGAGTGTGGCACTGTAAAGGTCCACCGAGTGCTAGACTCTGCAGCTGCAAGTGGCTGGTACTGCACTCGTGTGCCTGCTGCAGCATAGCTGATGGCATCTGCTGCTGCCAGCTGCGAAGGTGAGGTTAAAAACCAGACAGAGGCTGTTTTGATGCGCTCGGGCTGCTGCTCCTGCAAAACCTTCATCCTTCTGTCTCTGCTCAGGGCGCTCCGAAATCCGGCTCTGCAGCTCCTGTCCTAATCCACTTCTAACCGCAGTCATAGATGCTTCAGCAAAGTACCTGTTTCAGTATAAAACTCATAAGCTTCTGAAAAGCTGAAGATCAATTCCTCAGGCTGCAGGTTTCCCTCCTCCCTGCTCCCCACGAGCTGTCTGCATCCCCCACCTGCCCCCCGGTTGGCACGTTGTAGTTTTGCTACGGGATTTCTCTCCCCAGCAGCTCCTCTCATGCCCAAGCTGGCAGAAGAAAAGCAAACTCTCTTTCCCATCAGTCCCCACGCTGCCGGCTGTGGAGCAAACGGGTCGGCAGATCCCGTGTCGGTGCCTCACGCTGCTGCCAACCAGCCTCTTCTCTGGTGAAACCACCTGCTCGTTCGGACGTCCGGCCCTCGCTGGACCCCGTCCCAGCAGCTCGCCGCAGTGCGCTTGTACTGCTCGCTGACAATTGTTCATCCAGCTCATCTCAGTGACCCATCGGGCCATCTCTGGGTGGGGTTCCAAAGAAAATCCGTGCAGTGGGGCTGGGCAGGTACCTGCATCACTGTGTTAGGTCATCAGTGTGTTCTTAGCTAAATCCAGCCAAGAAAAGGCCAAAACTCCACAAATCCTTCTCTCTACTGTCACTTTCCATTCCCAAGCCCAAGTTCTTCTAACATAAGGCAGCTTTCCTTTCCTCAAAATTAGCAAAATGAAAATTAACTTGATACATATGCGTGAGTTTGCGAAGAGCAGAGTGCTTGCGTAGTGCTGATACAGCAGATAAAACACAACGCTTCTTGACAAATGCTTCTGTCTGCAGAGAGTTCTGCTGAAGTGACGCCCCTGCAGCTGTTGGGGACCATACGGGGACATTTATGGGTGAGGTCAGGACCTCAGATCACAACCAGGAGCTGAAGCAAGAGCTGACAGCAATCATGGTGCAACTTCAGTGATGTGCTCACGTAGGTGTGAAGGTCGTTTGTGTGCATTCGGACACAAGCACAGGCATCTATATAGACGTTTGTGTGTGTACTGTATCTAAAAACCAAAAAACCCTGTGGTCAAATTACAGAAATATTTTAAAATTATAAATAAATGCATTCGATACACAACAGGAGTTGATTGTTGTTATCAGACACGGATAATTGCAGTTAAGCATTATTTTTCGAACGCAGTGGCTCAGGGCTGCATCCCTTGTGAGTTCTGCCTGGGCAAGACGTGTCCTTCATCTTGAGATTCGTGACAAAATACACCGAACGGGCAGGAAAACACAAGTGTTTCGAAACTGAGGTGCGTCCTGTTGGGTCTGTCCTGGAGGTGTGAATTTGAGTGCGGGTGAAGTGATCCTGGAACCTTGTGCGTTTTCTTCCTCAGAACACAGTGTGCCGCTGGAAAGCCTTCGCTGATTCAGGAGGTGGCCTTGGCCGTAACAGCTTCAATGCCAAACGGGTGGAACGTGGGCCCCTGTCCGGGTGTAGACACGTCTGCAGTATGCGGTTAAGGCTGTTGTATGTCTTTCGTCTTGGTGTGTGAATGGGTCTCTTCTTATTTTTCACTCTTTTCCTTTCCTCTGAGTTTTCTGTGTCCTTGGTTCTAGAAGTGTTATGTGAAAATGGTGGTAAAGAAACTCGCTGTAGGGCGTGGCGTAGTACTCGCCTGCCTGCAGAGCCAGCAGCGGTTCAGATTGTGCAGGTGGGCTCCTGGTAATTCCGATTTTAACCTGGGGTACAGAGGCACTTCAAAGCATAACGGGATCAAGTTTGCACTCCTCAGGGAACCCCCTTTTTTATCTCTTGCTCAAGGCCCTGTTTCCCCATGGGCCTAACGGGAAGGGCTGCCTGCGGCTCCTTGTCCGAGTCCTGGGGTCTCGCCTCCTTATTCGGAGGGGTCTGAAAGGATCTGGTGGGGTCCAGAAGCAGGACAACAGGAGAGGCCTTGGTCGCCTCTGTGATACAGCGACAAAGCCTGCTCTGCTTCCCTTTGTGCTCGCTGTTCAGCAGAGGTTGGGTGGCCTTGACATTCAGGGAGAAGGACTGGCTGGAGTTCATCCCGTAGATGTTGCGTGAACTGCCGGGGTTGGTAGGTCTGGACGGGATGGGGCTGATACGTGGATCATCTCTTTGTTTCTTGACAGTCCAGCCCAACCAGCAGAGAAGGCTGCCTGCAGTAACCAGGTTTTGGCAGCGGGAGTGTGGATTCCCTCAGCAGAGGAGAGAACCGTGGTCTTGGCTTGCTCTGCTAAGTGTTACCATATTTCTTCCAACTTCCATTTCCTCTGGGCTGAGTTTCAGCTCAGCTTTCTTCCTCCAGATGCTCGTATCTCACAGGCATCTCTTTCCTTGTGATGAAGCTCATCGAACCAGATGAGAAGACGGTGTGTATTCAAACACCCATGTCAACTTGGTGGCATTGGAGATTTAGTCCCAGATCTTGAGAAAGAGGAGGAGCAGGGGATTGCAGCGCTTCACACGTCCCTGGACAGTAAAAATCACCTTCTGTTCCTTGCAGTCTGTCAAAAGGAAAGTGAACCGATAGTGTACCATCCCCTTCAGCTGTGTCTTATGTGGGAATAAGTAATAAAGCACGGTGCTGAAAAGCCCAGGTCAGGTCCCGTTTAGCTCTGAGAACTGCCTGTCCTCAGCTGTGAATCGCTCGCAGGATTCAGCGAACGTGATTAAAGGATCCTTCACCCTTGGGTGTGAGCAGCATGGCATGCAACCTGGAGTATGCTAATACACAGGAATAATACCATAAAATATTGGTGCCAAGCCCTGAAATGTGGGTGTCCTGGTTAGATGCTCAGTTCAGCTCCGACAGACGCTGAAATGCCCAGGTTGTTACGGGTTTTACCCACATAATGTGCATCTCCCGGGTACCCGGTGAGAAGGCCGGCTTTGGGCTCCCTCCGTGTGCTCCCCCCGAAATCTGAGTTGTTGCCTGGATTCCAAATGCTTGACAGCACATGCAAAACTGCGAGAGCTCGAATGGATTCAAAGCGTTGGTCACGCAAATGGCTAATGTTTGCTATTCTGGACGTTAATTTCATAAAATTAATCTCGCACATCTTGAGGGAAATTAGTGCGTGCAGATGCTATCATTTATCACAATTATTTTAAAAGCCCTAATCTAGCACTTCATCGGATTCTTCACATCCACTTGCACGTCAAGCGCGGCAGGAGCGTCTCTGCCCGCGGAAGCGTCGCGTCCTTTCGCCTGGCCGGCCGGGAGGACAGGCGGCTGGGGGGGCACGGGGGCAGCGGGGCTCAGCCCGCCGTTCCCCCCCAGGAGGGGGGGCGGCAGCGCCAGGCAGGGGGAACGCCGCCCGCCCCGAGTTAACTGTGGAGACCTTGTCGCTGTGTGCGTGCGGTCCCTCTCTTCCCTGCCATGTCGGCGGTGCCGGTCTTGCCGTCCCTCTTCGTGCTTCAGCGTGGGTCTGGCTGCAGGTGAGAGCCATGAGTCTCTTTAAAACCTGGGCAGGGAACACACTCCTGGTCCCACCGCAGTTTTCTAGGTTCCGACAGTGCTCTTAGCCCAAATCGGGGCAAAAACTGCCTGAATTTCTGATGAAACCAAGTGGCAAGAAGTTAAAAGCTATCAAAACATTCCTTTGTTAGCCCTTAATTTGAATTTTGACCTTTTAGGGGGGGGGGAAAAATGATTATAACTAAATCTGTCTTTAAAAGCTATTGGTTTGAAAAAGGTGAAAGCATCGGTATCCTGAAAGGAAAAAAAAAAACCCCAGACAGGAAACGACTTCTATTTTGTGAATCTTCCATTTAAATGAATAAGCTTTTTGCAGTGATCTTCTCTCTCTTTTTTTTTTTTTTTTTTTGCAAGACTCTCCTAAGACTCTCCTGCTTATTTCCACTTTTCATGGCTTTTGATGCAGTGGAGAATGCTCCTCTGCAGCGAGCGCAGTGATTTTGCGGGCTGCAGTCGGGAGGCGTACGCTGAGCACAGAGGGTGGTTTCTGGGAGTCTCGAGCAAGCAGCCGCTGTTTTCCCAGGTGCTGGCGGGGAGACGGAGGGTAGAGGCTGAGAGCAGCTAGCGCCGATGCCAGAGCAGCCGGGGGGTCCGTGGAGCGGTTTTGCGAGGGTTTGCTGCTCGCCAGATGCAGTCGGACTTTGGGTTGGTCCGTACGGCTTGCCGCTGGCTCGTAAGGCTTGGGGCCCGCGGGCTGAGCCAGCAGGCGATGGCCTGGCACGTAACCGACGCCCCCGGTCAAGGCTATAAATATGTCAGGGTTCGATAGTCCTTTATTACCGTGGGGTGAAATAAAGATGTGATTTCGAATGTCATACTTTGGATCTTCAATCAGCACTTTCAGTATCACGCATAAACAATAAATTATCCTATGACGGAATTTAATGTAATTCTGCTTCCAGTGCAGGAGGCACAGAGCTGTGTTCAGAAATTCAGTCAAACAGCTTGATTTTCCAAAGGCACAAAGCACCTGAGAGTTCCGAGTGACTCCTCATGTTAGCAGAGATTTTCCTCTAGATAAAATACTCATGATAATGAGCTGTGAGGCTGAATGGTTAAACCAATTATCCCCTGGAAATTCCCAGAGCGCTTTTCGACAAGTCAGAGCAGTTAAAGCTGGCGGAAAAGAACATTTGAATGGTTTTTCGTTGGAAAATATACTTTTGTTGAGACTGAAATGGTTTACAGGAACATTGCACTTTTCATAAAATTTTCAGTGAAAGAATTTCAAAAGGGTTCACAAACAAAGTGGAAGACTACTTTCTGATTGGTTTTTGTGATTGTGTTTGCTACCATCTAAAATAACATATAATGGTCAAAATGCTTCCTTTCCATAAGGTCATGCTGGTATTTTTAAACTGAAATGTTTGGGAATTTCTATGACACAAATATTTTTAGTATTTGGATTTTCCTGATGCAATAGTTTTCCCAAATTTTGCCATGGAAGAGTCCCTCTAAAGGCAAAAATGTCACTTCTCTGGATGCACTTATTTATGTGCAAATGTTATTTGTGTTACTGACATGTTACGTGTGGAAATGAACTGTTTCTTTTGAAATCACCGCAAACGTATAGAGTCTAGAAGCAATAGTATAAAAATGAAGCCGAGCTCTGTGCTCCCAAGCTGTGTAATTGCAGAACAAGATGCTAATGTTCCTCAAAAACTCAGGCTTTTGCCTAAATGACATGCTTTGTGGGAGTAATTAATTTGTATTTAATTATTATCTAACTTGTGAAGAAATGTTCTGAAGGAGTCGTAGCTTCAGCACAAGTCTTTCAACTTTTTTCTTGAAGATAAATTTCTTCTTTAGACTCGCAGCGTTTTATATTTTGTATGATAACACCAACAGGAGACTCCTTAGCAAAAGTCACTGCTTACAATTTTCGCCTTTAAGGCTATCTCGTAGTTATGTGTTTAACTAATCAACACTCCAGAACTTCCAGATGCAACGGTTACCAGGTTTGTGAATGATTTCCCCATATACATCTTAATTTTCTAGCAGCAGCCGTAACTTACGGGATTCCATGCGGAATAGCAGGGCTAACGATGAGCAAGTGTGTTTTTAAAGTTGTGCTGGACGCAGACACCGGTGCATGGTGAGAGGGATGAGAACAGATGACTTCCAAGCATCGAAGCTTCCTCATCTTGACCGTAAACGTTGACAAATCCTGGGTCGGCAAAGCGGAGCTGCGGTGTCGTTCGGAGTACAGCTCCTGGCCCTGGTTTGCCAGCTGGGCAAAGACTCATCTGTGGATTTTCACTCGTGAAGCCCCAAATCATCAACCCAAAGGATCTGGCCCCATCTGAGCTGTGTTGGTTTATAGCCGAGTATCTGTGCGTAAGGATTGTCAGTCTACTACTGGGACGGGGTTTGTTTTCAAGCAGGAATTCTTCGGGAGTTTTATCTTTGAAACACCCAGTGCCACGATTTCCCAAGTATTCCCTTCCGAGCAGATATCCCTGTGGTGCGTGTCGCAGACCTCAGAGTTCCAAATAGCGCTTGGTCTGCGTTAAGGCCCCTGCCATACTCAGTACTGGCCTGTGTTGCAAATGATGAAGGGTTTTGTTTTCTTAAATAGCTGGCCGCTGGAGAAACGCAGGTCTGAGCGAGCAGGAGCCGTGTGGGTTTAGCTCCAGTAAAGCGGTCATGTGTAACTAATACCGTGTTATTAACACTGAGGGAAATTTTCAGCTTTCAGCATCTTGACAAAAAAACAGGCAATAAAAATTGCTCGGTGACTTTTTCTAACCTTTGTAACGTGTATTTTACTCACCAAGACCACTGCTGCTCTACACTGTGCCTTCAGGCCGCGAAACAGAGACATTATGTGAGCCATTTGCTGGGAAAATGCCTTTTTTTTTTCCTCCCCCCCCTCAAGTGAACTTTCAGGAAATAGTAATTTATTCTTTCTCACATTTTTAATCTTTTGCTCTTTCATTTTTCATGGTTTATATCCTTGTAAGTCCAAAGTCCTGCGTGGTGATGTAGGTATCAAGGTAAGCGCAGGCGTGGGGCGATTATCTGATCATCGATCAGATCACCAAATCGCAGACAGCCCTTGTGCCCTGCCAAAAGTGGAGTTAAAGTAGCCAAACACATGCAGAATCAACCCAACTGGTTGTCCAGCCCGGCTTTCCTCCCCGGCCTGCCTCGCATGCTGGTCTCTTGTTTCTTAAGGGCTCTAATTTTTAATTTCCTAAAAAAAGAAGTTTCTCAATTTCTTAATATTTGGGTGCACACCGATGATTACAAAATTCTGACGTCTTGGGGCTGCGTCTTGAGCCAGAAAAGGTCAATAAACAGAAGCGACACTGTCCCACCGATGGACGAAGAGTCTCTGTCTGAGGGCTGGGAAGGGGCCTGTGGCTTTAACAATAAGGAAACCTGTGGACTGCAAAGTTGTCCATGAGAGAAAACAAAAGAATTGCTTTTGGCAAAGGTCGGTTTACAACTGAAAAATGGAAGTTTTACTGTGGAGGATATTACAGTTATGGCTGTTACTGTTCCGCTTCGCTTATACGAGGCATGTGGAAATAATTCCTGGTTACGTTCAGTCTTCGCACCGTCAAGAAACGATAAAGGTTGTGTTCTCTCCTTGCAAAACCGTGAGTAGTGGCAACTCGAGAAGGAACAAAAGGAAACTCCTTACAACTGGCAGATTGCAAGAGGAGATGATGTAGCAGCAGAACAGCGTAGGATTTTTAATTGAGTAGCTAACTTCTGCTGTGCAGCAGCAAGTAACTCTTTTTAAAAGTAACGCCTGTGAGTTTTATGGATTTTCTTAATAGAAACCTAATGGTTTTGCTCCGTTTGCCCTTCCTCAGCCCTCTGCCCTAGTTGCCGAGTACCCCTGGGTGACGCTGCCGCCCGCCAGGCCGCACCGATGGGATGAGTCCTGAAGGGGTTGAGTAGACCCTGGCCCCAGCGATGTCCACTTCGGGACACCAGCCCCCTTCTCCCGTGCCTGCTTGCAGCGGGGTTTGCTCTGCACAGCTGCGAGGTCTCGCTGCAGACCTTCGCTGACCGGCTGTTCGCACGGCCAGGGCCGCTCACGGCGTCTCGCCTGCCGGGCTGTGCCGTGCCGTGCCCGGGGATGCTGCACCGGTGCTCCCCTGGCAGCCCGTCCCTTGTTACTTGGTTAAAAGGCATTGGCGTTCCAGATGAAAAGGATTTCAAAGGGATATTTGACAGAGGAAAGTACTTAACCTGGAGAGGTGAGGAGAACTGAGCGGATGAAGGAGGGACTGGAAAGAGCAAAAATAATTATGTGTGAGCACATATGCGGAATATTTTCCGAAGTGCTTTAGCCTGGGGAAATTTTTTCCTGAAGGGGATGGTGCTAAATCAAAGAAAAAGGGGGGATTTGTAATTGTGGGAGTAATTTGTGGACTATTTTCAGAGCTGGCAAGATCTATTTGGAGATGTAAAATACCTATTTTATCAGTGCATTTTTCTGAAGAGCTAGACCTTGGTTGCAACTGTAAGTAATCTGTGTTACAACTCCCGGTGAACCGTGGTTCATACATCATGTGAGTTCAGTGTGTGACTCTAGTTAATGCCTTGTGCTAAACCACATTCCTCACAATCGGGGGGTACGTTATTTATAGTCTAAAATAACGAGCCATAGCTTGGGAATACCCGCTCTCTGAAAGCCCCCAGGGCAGGTTCGGCACGTATTTCGCAGTGAGTTGTACCTTACCTCACCCCGCTTCTTTCCCCCTTTCTCGCCAGGCAGTGCTAAGGAGCTACGGACCTGTCCGGGCCGTTCCGAGGGTCTTGAAAATGTGAGAGCGGCGATGCCCCATCTCCCCCCGACCCTACCTCGGGACAGCACCTACCGTGGGTCTCCTGCAACAGCCTGGAGGCCAGGGAAGAGAAAATGCGCGTTGGGACCGCGCCGAGAGGTACGGCCCGTGGCAGGGCTGAGGAGAGGTGCGAAGGGGTGGGGGGCGTGTGTGGACGCGGCGTGGGACAGCGTTTGTGCTGGCAGGGGCCACAGCCCAGCAGAAGGATGGCTTCACCGAGCGGCTCGAGCGTGGGCTCAGCACACAGATATGCAGGTTGCTTAAAAATTTATTTCATCTAAGATTTTGATTTTTTTTTTTTCCTCTGACAAGTCCTCCTGGCTCCTGTTTTCAGTGGTGGAAAAAGCCCAACTCTAGCCCTGGAGAGCTGGAAGAGTGAGACATCTCCGCTGTACTCCAGAATGGGAAGAAATCGAGATGTCGTTTTAAGGCCATGCATCATTCCCTGAAAATAAGCTTGCATATTTTACATAAGAATTGCATAATTACTTTCTACCTCTGCACAAGGCTACTTCCTTTGCATCTCCTAATACCAGGAGTTTTTAATAGACATCTTAAAGACTCCGTTATCTCTGGCAGCATCCTGGCAGCTTGGCACAGAGCACGAGCTGTAACAATGACACCAGCTCCCTTTCCCCCCCCTTAAACACCATGTTACCGAGAATACATGAAAATCTGGCCAAAGTCAGCGGTTTCCTCCTGGGTGTGCCTCTCTCACCCGCTGTGCGGGAGGCTGCCAGCCGGCCAGGGCGAGCTGTCGCACCCCCTGGGGAGGAATGACATTGTCCTGGGTGTCTGGGCACCCTGGGGTGCTCCTGTCCGCTGTTAGGAGCAGAGGGAGATGTGTTTATCTCTGAGACGTGAGAAATGTGCGCTGGCCAGAGACAAGCTGATGGCTGGCTGGTGGGGAGTGTGCCTGACAGGCAGGTCCCATTGCTGGGTCTCACTTTGTTAGGGGGGTTTTGGCCTGCAGTCTGCGTTAGCTCTTTCTCGGGTTTTTTACACCGCATTGAAGCCACTCCTTGTCTCGGAACCATCCACGTGCCTTGTTTCTAAACCACTTGCAATGTTCCTTTAGGGCAGCAGGGGAAAAGGTGAGGTCTCGAAATGGAGTTTATGGGGAAAATCCTTCTCTTGGCAATTTATTTCACTGGTTTTGTCCCCACCGATCTGCAGCGGTGAAGGCTCTGGCCGTGCCTTGGCATTTCTTCTGTGGGCAGTTGAGTTTCCATAGCTGGTGCTGTTCACAGGGGTGGCTTTTGCTTTGTCTCCTTGCAGGGGCTGGTTCTGGTTATCGAGGTCTGGTGGCGTCCTGGGAACTGCCGACGTTTGTGCAATCCACCCCAGGCGCCGTGACCGCAGGGTGAACAGCTAGGTGATCTGAATATTACTTTAGATAGCTTTAGTCTGAAAGCTGAGTCCCGCAGGCCCTGGGAAGCGTGGGGGCTGCTCTTATGGGTGGGCAATCCTGACATTTCTCAGGGCCGAGAGCGGTTGGTTAGAAGCGCTTGTGCCATCCGTGGTGCTGGTGACAGCCCCAGCGGCACCTCACCTTGCCCCCAAACCCTCAGGTGCCTCGGTACCACCGTGTCCCCAGGACAGGGTGCTCCGTAGCCCACGGACAGCCCGATCGCAGCGGGGCGAGCACCGTCTGCCCACAGCACTGACGGGCGTGCGAAGCTCCGGCACCTCAGGCGGTTGCGGTTATTTTCTGTTCAGCCGCGAGCGCACCAGAATCCAGCAGTAGTGCCACACTTTCCCCATCAAAATTTAAAAATCCCAGGTCCCTCTCTTGTTGGGACGGCTCTCCTGAGCTGCTGGCTGCCCGGTCGTGCTGCAGCACGATGCTAGCGGGAAGCGAAACCTGCAGCGAGCAGGCGGCGGCGACCGGGCTGCGGAACGCGGGCGAGTGCCGGGGGTCTGCCGGCACAGCGGTGGGCGCAACTTCTGCGTGGCCAAACATGTGACAAAGCAGAGCCCGTCCTCAAAACCTCGGGTGCAGCAACAGAACAGGGAACATGTGTTGGGTTTTTTTTTTTATCTGCAAAAGTGATTCTTAGAAACTGTCCGTAGTTTTTAATAATTGTTTTTCATTAAGAAGCGGGAATAGCTCTCTGAACAACTTCACATGAAAGAAACAAACTTTGAGGTGGTGTGTGTTTCTGAATATCCGTTCATCACATTTTAATGTTGATGGAAAAAGGGAGAAAAATGTTGATGGCATTTTTGTGAAATTCCACCCGTTTATGACCGTATGAAATTACAGCTTTTATACACTTATAAAGAAGCTCCAAAGGGAACAAATATGTTTTTTCCTACTGAAGTCTGCTTAAAGCATATAACAAATACAATTGCACAGCTCAATATTTCATATAAAACAATATGCTCTACCATTTTCCTGTACAAAATTGTTTTTCGTATGAATTCGTGTTGCATTATTTTCCGATTCCAACTAAATTAGAACTATATAGATATAAACGATGTACATTACATTTATTATAAGTAATCTAGGTAAATATGAACTCATTCATCAACCGTACCTCAGCTTTCATATAAATTATCTTTGTGGCACTTTTGCTTTTCTGTAAAGTCTTACAGTGGAAGGATTATTTGACTCTATTTGTGACTATCACAGCGTTAACCTAATTGCATTTCTACGTAAGGATCAGTGTTAATTTCTGATGAGAAGGGTGGAAAGTGGAGAGAAAGGAGGTTTGTCGGGTTTCAGTTTTTAGTATTTTTAGGTTTATTTTGGGCGGTTGGGTGCTGCGGGCTGGGCTGGACCCGTCTCGTGGGCAGCAGCGGAGCTCCCGTCTCCCCTGGGGGCTCTGAGTCCTCGTGCTTTCCTCGGCCACCGACACCCCGACGGTGCCGCTGGGATCCCCGGGGATTCCCAGTTTGCTGAGCCCAGGGCAGGCCCTGCCGACGGGGCCGTGGTGTGGGAACAGTCCCGTGGGACTGTTCCTCGCTCGGAGCCACCACTCCTTTGCCGTCGCTGGGCTTCAGGAGGCGGAAGGGGACAAAACACGAGGAAACTGAAAAAAAACCTGTGTGCGAGGGGGGCTGGGGGAGCGAGCCGCGGCAGCGCCCTTGGGTGCAGGATATTGGGAAAAGCCAATTTCCGAGGTGCTTGGTGGAGCAGGAGGCGTCCTGGTGTGACCATCCTCCTCCGAAGGCATCGGGGACCGGTGACGGGGAGCAGCGTGGCCGCGGGGGCTGGTGGGGGCCACTCGGGTGCTGGCCCCCTCCCCTGCTCAGCCGCGGGGGCACCAGGGTGTGACAGCGTCTTGTGGGCGAGCTGCCCAAACCGGCCAGGGGGCCGGGCTGTCATCTCCATCACCAGGAAATTGGTCTTTTGGTGTAATTTTCCTCCAGTAATTAGTCTCTCTGTGATTTTTAGACTTTGTGTCATGTTGTGAATGCAATGTGTTCGACAGCATACCTGCCGGGGAAAATATCTTCTGTGATGGGTGAGGAAATATCATTTTTCATGAAAGACATCAGAAAAATTGGATGTGAAACTTCTGAACAGTTGGGGGCACGATGACTTTCAATGACGGGGAGGACTTTATCTGAGCCAGTCGGCGAGCGCCAAACCTCGCTACCCGGCGTTTTCCTCGGCCGTTTGGGCTCTTTTGTTCCGCTCGGGGCAGCACGGGCACGGCGCTTCGTTAACACCCGGTCCTGGGTGCAAAGGGGATGGCTACAGGCAGGAGGTGTTTGCTGCACCAACCACCTGTAGCTGTACCAGGCCTGGGGGAACAAAGGGGCAGCTGAAAACCAGAGAGAGCAGGAAAGCACGGTGCAGACGGGGGCCTCGCGTCTTTAAAGGTGCTTAGGGGTGGGAATAGATCAGTTGGCTTCCGTGCAAGTAATTGCAGTGGATTAAATTTAAGCTTGAGCATTGCGTTAGGTCTTAATGTTGCGAGTGAGGGAAGTACATAGGCGTTCTTTTTAATACTGAGCAAAACTGATCAAAAAAGGGTCATTTCCAGCGGGCGGTGGAGCTGCGGAGGGGACAGGGCTGACCCCGCCGGAGGTGCTGCCGGACTGGCGCAGTGGGGCAGAAGGCTCGAAGCAGGTCGGACACTTCACCCCAAGGAGCAGCCGTCGGCTCCAGAGCTGCTGCCGGGACGAGTGGGACCAGCGATGGGCCTGCGCCGGCGGCTCTGGCTGGAAGAGCTGCGCGGGGAGCCTGCGGCAGGCGGTGGCCGGGCAGGTGTGGAGCCCCTTCCCCGCGGCGCGGCTGGAAATCGGCTCGGAGCGCCACATCCATCACCCCCAAATTGCTCGGCAACCTCCAGGACAGCGTGAGCAGTGAGCAGCATCTGTTCCTCCCCGCCGGAGCCGCGATGATGGACTGCCAAGGACGGAGCTCCCTCCTAACTTCTTGCTGTCTGGAAGCCAAGGTGAGATGGAGCCGACGTCGAACGTGGCCACGGAGCCTGCAGCTGGTGGGGCTGCTGCCCGGGGGAGGGAGCAGGGCGGTGGGTGCAGACCCTACTTCGCCCCAGAGTGTCCCGTCTCGGTCCAGCGGCTGCCAAAACCGCTGTCCCGACTGGTTTGGTAGGGGCTGGGTGAAGGGCAGGGTTTTACCAGCTGCAATTCCAGATTTAAGGGGGAAAAATGGGCGTTTCCATCCGAAGCCGCACAGGACAGGGCACGTCCTCGCCCTCGGCACCCCTCCCGTGGCAAGCAGAGGACAAAGGCCTCGCCCTCCTCACGCGGGGCTATCGTGTCCTGAAATAGGGAGTAATACTGCTTTTGTAAAGGGATGTGGAATCGGATAATCTCAGATAGTCTTACGTGATTTAGTGGAAGTTAAAGTACCATATGTGTTAGGGCTTGCAGGATACTACGTTATTTTTAACTTCCACGCATTTGTAGGAATTGTAACTAAATATGTTTTCCAACAGGAATAAAAGTACAGGCTTAGGTATTTTATGAATGGCAGCTGTGTCAAGAGTGATTCAATAAAAATACATGCACGGTGCTATTAATGCCAGCAGGAATGTTGCTGGCGCTGCGCGGGGTGTCTGGAGTTGGAGTCCTCGGCACTTGCGCTGCCCGAGCCTGCGTCGCAGTGGCCGTCGGAGCGAGCCGGAGCTCGGCCAGGCGCTCCCGACGTGCTGGGGGGGTTTGAGGGGGATGGTTTCCCGGTGCGCCAGCAGGAGAGTGTCCTTGCAGAAACCCCTGGGGTCAGCTGGCAGGAGGTTTGCGGCAGCGTTTTGAGTCCTCATGGCTGAAAGTATGGGGAGATGTTGGTCTCTGCCAGCGGGGCTGAAGAAAGGTGCTCACCCTTTTCTGTCTTTAAATTGCACTTTTTTATTTAGCAGTAATTGGAAGAACTGATTTTTACAGTTTGTTTATCTTGGAAATGACTTAACGCCTGCACCACGTGAAAGGGGTGGTAACTCAAACGGCGATGAATAACTCACGCGGGCAAGTAGCGGGCAGCGGTACGAAGGCTCATGGCACGTGGCTGCCGCACTCGTTACTCCAGTGAGGTGTGAGCATAAAAGAAAATATCGTTGTTGTTGCTGCTATTATTGTAATTATTACTCCCATTTCCCACTGGTGAGCAGAGGTGCGAAGCCCCGGGTGGCAGCTTTGTGGCTGGAAACCCGTGGCGGGGGGTGAGTTTCTGTGCCTCTGCATGGTGGGCAGAGGGTGGCCCCCGGCCCTGCAGACCCCAAGGCCCTGCCCGACACCCCAGCCTGGCTGCTGGCACAGCCGGGGGACAGGCAGGACCCCTGCGAGGTGCCCCAAAAGCTGTAGGATGGGATGGGGAGCGGGTCTGCCCCATCCCCCAGCACAGCCTTTCCCCCTCTGGGGTGGTGGTGCCGGGGTGAGCACCCACGGCACGAGCACAGCCGCCTTTCCCGCCTGGCGGGGCGATGCTGGTGGCTGGCGAGGTGTCCTGCCTGCAAGGGCATCGGACAAAACGCTACAGGGAGGGCTGCTGCCAGCACAGCCCCAAATCCAGCGGGGGTGGGCTGACTTCTGGGGTCTGCCTGGGTCCTGCAACAGCACTCGGAGACGGCGTGAGTGGGTTGGGCGAGACCCCTCTCCTCTGGGTGCTTTCCTCACCCTGTGCGGGAAGCGGTGGAGGTGGCAGTGACGGTGGTGGCGGTGGCATTGGTGGTAGCAGCGGTGGTGATGGCGGGGAAGGGCTGACCCCTGCAAGCTGCCGCCCTCCCGAGCGTGCCCGGGTGCGTCTGGCAGAGCTGCTCTTCCCTCTCTTCCCACATCAGATGCAGTTTGGCTGTCCCAGCCCCTCAAACCTGCCCCCTGGAGCTCCTTGAAACCCCAAGGGCACCAGGCACCCGTGGGTGGGACCCTTGCACAGGGTGGCACACGCTGGCAGCACGTCCACCTGCGTACAGGCAGGCTCGTCCCCTGCGCAGGCAGTGCCTCAGTTTACCTCGGAGGGCCCAGGACACCCCACACCAGCCCTCTCCCCTCCGGCCCCCACGGCCACCCTTTCCCCGAGTGCCTGGGGCTGCGACCCCCCCAGGCGGGTGGGAGCGTGGGGGGCTGGTGCCCCCGCTGCGGGAAATGCCAGCCTGCCCGCGCTTCCCATCGCTAAGCAACGGCGGGTGAGATCTATCCCGATTTCTGCTGCTCCCATTTGGCACCTCCCACCATGTTCTTTCATGTGCAGTTGCACAGTGCAGCGGGTAAAAAGCCCGTTTTCTATCTTTGGGTGCCAGTGCGCATTGTGGCCATCGCTGGGAGGACAGGCACATCAGCTGGCAAGGAGTGAATGACTGACACTGCGACCCCCCGTGACTGCCTGTGCCCAGACGCTGCTCCTCATCTCGGGGCCCGGTGCTGCCAAGGAAAGTCCAAAAAGTTATTTTTTTTTTTTCCGCATCAGAACTTCAAGCTGATCAAAGAAACAAACACTTTTAATGAAACATATGCAAGATACTTAGGAGAAGATTCACAATGCATCTGCTGCGGGACCAGAAGGCTTATCAAAAGTGTGAAGTAGGAGGAGAAAAATTACGAGTGTATGATGCCAGAGAAGATTACAGAAATATTAAGCAGAAGGAATGTAAACACGTATCGCTGGGGATAGCTGCCGCGCGGCGCGCCCTGCACAAAGAGCCGCCGTGCAGGGTCGGTCGGCGGGTGCTCCTGCCGTCGCGTGCAGGGGATGGGGGCAGGCTCGGGGTGGCCCCTGCCACAGGCCGGCCGGGCACCCCTCCAGAAACCCGCGCACCCATCGCTCCCCTCCCACCCCTCGCCCCGGGCAGGCGGCGGGGGCCCGGGATCAGGCAGGGCTGGCCACGGCCACGTTTGGGAGGGCAGTCGCCCTCCCAGGAGCCTTCCTCTCCTGCCATCTGGCTCCAGCTCGACGCCGGAGCATCAGCAGAAAGCCCGCCGTGCCGCCTGGTTCAGCTGAACTCACGGCCGAGGAGCTGCAATGGTGATGTAGTTAGGTTTTCCTTATGAAACAAAAACTTCAACGTGGTATCAATTTTCTTGCAACATGTTTTATGGAAAACACAAATACTGTGAAAACCTGTAATTTCTGGTGATAATACAGTAGGTTTATTATCAGCCGGAACATCACGTAATTATTTCTGTTCCACATCCAGGAGTATGCAGACATATGGCTTATCTATTTCAGCCACTGGCCAAATTCTGCTCTCCCTTAACCCTTGCCACCTCAGTGAATGCAGCGAGGCTGCACAATTCTAGCTGGCGGTAGGAGCTGCAGCTCTTATTTCTCGTTAAATGAATATTTTTCATTTCGAAGCTTCTTTCCCGTCCCCCCGCATACAGACTGCTGTTCTTGCTGCCTGTTATAGTTCTGCTTCTCCCTCCGTGGCACCGGCAGTTGTGCGCCGTGGGCTTTCTCTGCCACTGATTGTCACCACCGGCTCTGCTACGAGGCAGATCCAGGGTGTCCTGGGGGGGTCCCTGCCCCCTCCTCAGGATGCTGGTGATTTTTGGGGGGGGAGCCCAGCAGGGCCAGGGCATGGTGCCCTCCTGAGCACGATGCCCACCAGGCGTGGGAGGACGCGTGCTTGGGGCTCTGCTCTGCCGTGGGGGCATCATTGTCAATCAGGACCGACTCCTGTCTCTGTCACTGTCATTTCCCATCTCTTTTCACTCAGGAAAATCCCCGGTTTTCCATTGCCTGGGAAAGCTGACGCTCCAGTTTCCCTCTTGACATCGCTCCGCAGGCGGGTGGGGGACGTGTCGAGGGGACGCAGCAGGTCCCGGCTGCCAGGTCAGTTTTGCCCGAGGTTACCAGCCACAGAAGACCCACCAGCATATGCCGAGGCGGCCAGGAGGCAGGTTTAATGTATGCTCCTGACCTTTCCGATCGCTCTCCTAAGCTCTGCATCTGCGAGGCTGCCTGGTCGCGCAGGAGGGACGGGCACCCTCGCTTTGCCCTGTTGGGGAGATGGAGCCACCGCTGCCTCCCCCTGTCTCCCCAACCGGAGAAGGAAAGAAAGAAGCAACAGCCTCTGAAAGACGTGGCAGCGCGGGCAGCGTGGCCACTGTCACCCCTTTCCAAACAGACGCTTTTTGTGGCCACGGCCACCACCAGGAATAGAACAGAGTAGAATATTTCAGCTGGAAGGGACCCGCAGCCATCACCCAGCCCAACTGCCTGACCCCCCCGAGGGCTGACCAAAGCACATTGTTAAGGGCATTGTCCAAAAGCCGCGGAAACCCCGGCAGGCTCGGGGCATCCACCACCTCTCCAGGAAGCCTGTGCCAGGGTCTGACCACCCTCTCGCTAAATAAATGCTTCCTGGAAGGCTCAGGCTCTCAAGGGAGGTTGCCACGCTGCTGTCCATGGACTGTTGGCGCTCCGAGGAGCAGAACCTGGGGACGCACTGGGAGTGGGTGGGCAGGTGCCCCCAGTTCCCAGCCGCTAGAAGTGGCTGAAAGAACCTGGGGCCACTGTCCAGCACGGCTGGGCTAGTGAAGGCGCCAGTCCCATTGCCGTGGTGGGGGGCTGCAGGGGTGGCAAGACCACGCTTTCCCGCGCCCGTGAGGGTGGGGGGACTGGTAAGGCAACCGGGCATCACACCCCGCTCGGCCGCAAGTATTTCACAGGGGCTTTCCTGTTCTTCCCAAGCGGTTGCTCCGTGTTTGCAGCAGCGTTACCAAAGAAGCTCTTCCAGACTCCGCATTCAGGTACGGAGCGGGGTCTGCTGTGGGAAAGCTCCGTCGCTCCTTACGAGCGCAGTGTTTATGGGGTTTGTATAGGCAGCTCCCATGGTGACGTGTAAAGCCTGAAGCATTACGTCCCGCTCAGCACAGTGTTGCCTGTTGGAGAAGGAGCCCGAGCGAAGTCGGATTTCTCTGCGGTTTTCAGCATTTGCAAAAGCAAGCTGGGAACAAAAATAAATGAAGGAATGCAAATAAAATTCTTTCCAAAACATCCGTGCTCACGTGGGTTTTTTCCTACCACTGTTTTTAAAAAAGCGTCTGGCAAGACTTTCTTCAAATTTATTTTAGCTAAATGCAAACAAACAACGACTCTAATAAGCATAGTAGCATATTCATTAGCAGTTCTGGCTACAGCGTTTGAAGATAAGGGGAGGAAAAACTTCTTTAATTTTACTTGGGGAAACGTATACGATCACCATGAAAGGGATTTTAATCTTAAATAGCAAGGGGTATAAATGTACATAAAGCCCTGCTGGCACAGACGTCACCTTTTCTGCTTCACCTCGTGAAGGTGGAACTCAGGAAGAGCTGTGGCCCTGTAGAGCCTTCCTGGTCTGCACAGATGTTGAGATGGGCACCGGGGTTCGTCCTGGTATAAAGCCAAATAATAAGAGAAAAACACTCCACTAAAAACAACCAACCTTTGCCAGGCTCATGCGCTTTCCCGCTGGCTAAATGCCTGTGGCTTTTGCTTCTTGCTGAGTCTATGATCCACGTGAAGTGGCTGAACTGCTCCAGAGTGTTCCATTGTCTTTGCTGTCTGGAAGACAAGCCCTGGTGGGAAGGGCTGGGCTTGGTCCCCACGGGGCGACACTGCACCGTCCCCCCGTGTGAGCTGGCGGCGTCGGGGCTGTGATGGTCAGGCAGGGTGACTGTGTTTTGTTGCTGAAAAGTTAGCCTTCAGAAATGAAATGCAAAAATTCACCACCTCGAAAAGAGCTGTTGGGCATAGAAATTGCTTGATCATTTCTCAGCAGGGCCTCTGACACCGGCAGTCTGAACTGCTCCCATGGCCTGGCAGCCCCCGCAGACAGGGAACCCCTTCTCCAGGATCCCCCCGAGCCAGAGGAGATGCCAGCGCACGGCGAAGCGTGGGCACGTGGACCTCATGGAGGGAGATGCCGCGAGTTTCGGTAAAGCCGTGGGTCCCATCGCCTTTGCCTGACAGGTGGGTGGCAGCAATGGGGTACAGCTGCGAAGGTGTCATTTGTTGAACGTTATGGTTATGCTCTACAAAGGTCAGCGTTGCGCTGCCTAAATTGGCTTCACGGGGTTTTGTACAAGGAAAGATAAGAGCAAATAACCTCTAGGCACGATCCCCACATGTAAATTGACGTTTCATCCTGACTCTTGATACGGCAGCACGGTTACCCTTTAGCACGCAGCCGAAGCTCCCGGCTCCCTTCCCGAACAGCCGCCGGCATGCTGGGCTGCTCCACGGGTGCCGCAGCCAGGGTGTCCCACCCACGGCATTAGCCCGGCCGGCGGACACCACAACCACACCTTGTGTGTGCGCGGGAGATTCTCCGCCCCACTGAAGCTGGTGCACGTACTCCAGAATTACAGAGAAATAATGAGAAAAAATGTGTTTGCAACAGTATAAATGAGACTCATTAGAAAGCGGGTGGAAAAGATGGGGCCGATCTGAGACCTCAGGACGAAGAATTTCCCAGATTCATTTAATATTCGTTGCACGTATTTTCTGAGAAGTTGTTGCATCTTTGCGAAAAATTTCACCGCGCACCTGCATATCACGACGGTTGTTTTAGACCTCGATCACACAGTGCCTTCCCCGAGCCATTGATAATCACATCGGGTTACTTGGGAGAAGCCAAGATTTTGTGCAAAGCTCAGATAGTAGCAGGTAATGAGTATTCCCATCTCAGCAGATTTCTAATGCAAACTCATACGGAGAAATATTACACATTAGCCTCCTTTAGAGGAAGCTCATTAAAATAGGAGTGTTTGCACTCCCACTGCTGTATGAAGATGTTGCATTTTTCAAATTTGATTCCTAAAGCAATTAGTTTTCCGTACGATAAACGCTTTTCTTCACACACGCCACATTATAAGGCAGGGCTGTCGTTTCTGTAATGGGAATCATTATTTGAGCTGAAATGTTTGGTCTGGTGAGTCAAGTTGCTTGCCGTTGTGTGAAGTAAAAATATAGCTGTCATTTGCCCGCTGCTTCTTGGTTTCTGGATGCTTCAGCATCCCAGCCCTGGATCCTGCCCCCCGTGTTTTCACTTTGTCTGAGATGAACCGAAGTTTAATGCTGCTGGAAAAACTCCTCGGCCGCGAGACGCGTGCCACGGGGCGCTGCCCTCACCGTCCGAATGGCAACGGGGTTTCTCTCTCAGCAACTCTTGTCCGATGCTGAAATGGAAGCATAAAATCCCGTTCCTTTTTTAGATGGCTGGGTTGCAAGAAGCCAGAGACATTTTGAAGATGTACACAAGGAATCTGTTAAATTACGTTTGAGTTGAATCAACTTGGGTGGCCCACGCGTTACCGAACATCTAAAGGACTGGAGAAAACGTATAGCTTAAGAAATGCGTTATCGCATCTAGCGTAGCAGTGACCTGCTTAGTGGATGCCAATATGTTTCCTTTTAGGAAGACTCCTTCGTTTTTGCCGCTAGTGAAACTCTCCAGCCTCCCCGAGACATCTCTATGGGTGGTTCTGGGTGTTCTGCAACGTGTGTGGGGTGACGGCTGCTCTCTGCGGTGGTTACTGGAGGTTGTGACTAAGAGCCATCAGACACGTATAACACCAGCACTGGCTTTGGGAAAGAACAATGGAAAATTCTCTTCATTTCTGCAGCAAAACAGAGCTATTGCCACATGATTGCTCATTAGCAGTAAACAATAATTCTCTTTATATTTGTCCACATTTAGTGCAGCTTTGTAAAAAGCCAGTGCCTGATAGACTAAATCATTGAAATGAAGACAGGGAGCCAAATTTAGCTTTCATTTACTGCCCTCAGGAGAGATGACCAGAATGTCATTAATAAAGTAAACAGCAGTAGGTGGCTTATGAGTAAAAGACATTAATTCCTGAAAGCAGGACACACATGGCAACATGTACATTGGCCAATAGTTTAAAAATAATTACGTCTGAGTTGTTTATACAAATGTGGCTAGATTTTGGGTTTATCTGCCCTGATCAGATCTGCCTTGAAAACCAATCTCCATTCTGATGTCTATCTGCTCTAATGGTTCCCTGACCTATATCTCCCGCTCACACGGACGGTAACGGCAGGCAGAACGCTGTTGCCTCTCCGCACGTGCTGGGGGCAGAACACGGCTTAGCTGTCGATGTGCTTTTGTTAGCAGTGATGAAACACGGCGTCAGGCGGAGGTGACCGTGACGGAGGTGCTGTACGCTCACCGGTGAGGTGGAGGGGGTCCCGTACCCGCCCTGGGCACGGCCTTGCTTCGGGGCGCAGTCGCTGCACCAGGCCTTGGCGCGTGGCGGGGCTGGGTCACGGCCAGCTCGCTGCGGTGGGGGAACGTGCTCCTGCCATTGTCACACGAAGTGATAAGGCCCCTATGGACGCAGGCGCCAATGTGTGTATAGTTGTAGTGCACATGAAAAATCATGATGATCAACCCTAGTCCCACGTTTCGAACAAGGCCAGGCACTGAAGAACCCCTGTGGAAAATCTTCCTACCCACAGGGACGTCTTTGCTGAGGCAGGTGTATCCTGGAGGAGTATGTGCCATACATCTCTATTTCACAGAGCCACTAACTTAATTTTGGTGGTTCTTATGCTCCAAATGTACAAATATTTTGCTCTTCTTCTGTTTCCCTCATGGGAAGCGACAGCGGGCCGAGTCCTGGGACACAGGACAGCACCTCGACCCACACATTCGGGGTGCACTCGTATGTTGTTTGGACAGATGCCTGCATTTGTTGCCAGCCCTTAATGACGGAGACGTTTCCCTCAGCGCTCCGAGAAGCCGCCACAGGAGTGTTTCCAGCAGCCCCGTCAATCCTTCCCGCAGCTCTCAGCAGGCTCCTCACCCAGTTGGCTTCCTGTAAGCCCCGAACATGCGCTGAAGTCATCGTAATTATTCACATAAGTAAATGCTTGATCATAAGTGTAATAAACTTGGAGACTAGGTGCAAATAAAATGCAGGTTATTAAGGTACTGTAATAAGATTTAGGTTCTTTTTTTTTTTTAAGCTTATAGGTTCCTGTAATTAAATGGGCTACATGTAAACGAGGGTACAGGCATCTTAACTGTCCTCAACAGCCACCCAGTAGGAGATTCCTCGAGTAAGCCCAGAGGATATACTGTTTGCCTTATTATCTCTCTTATTTATTAACTCCCAAATACACAATGAACTCCCACAAGGCGTTAGTTTGCAATCAATAGCACTCTTTGGGCATAAGGCTTTACGTCTTCTTCCACGCCATCTGAGAAGGGAAGCCAAACCGGGTATGACGGCAAGTTCCACGCGCTGAGTTAGGGAAGTCATTTTTCATTTCGGGAGAAGTCCTCTCCAATAATGGAAATGCTGAAGGTTATTACAATAATAAATGGGTTGGCAGTGCGATTTATATAAGAAACTAATGTACTTTCTTACCAAGCGCTGTTTAATTCCTTGTAAATCTTGCACTTACCGGCCAAGCTCCGACTCCCGAGCGTCTCTGCCGAAAGCCTGCGGAACCGGGAGTTCATGTGGTTCATTTCTTGTTGTCCAAACAGCTGTTCGTGATCGTCCTCCCTGCAGGTATCTGTTTGGGGATTAGTAATGCTTCGCGTGCTCGTACATCACAAGAAGTGGATGTGTAATTACATTAAACATGCTTCATCTCCTTGGGCTCACTTATCCCAAATCGCTGATATTGGCTCAACTCAATGAATTTCTTTCATAGACGGTTTTATTTTTTAGCGTAAGGTACTCCTTGCAGGTAGGAAGCCTTCCACCAGGCTCTACCTTTCAGCTGTCTCACCGAGTGCCCCCGTTTTCAGCCTAATGGTTCCTCTCACACGGACAAAACCCTCGTTTTCTGAGCATGGCTGGCTCGGTCTGGCCAGCGTTGTTCCGGGTGGAGGTGCTGGCCCTTTCCCACCGCGGCCACTCTGGCCGTCCCGGGGGAGGCTACAGGACCAGCAGACCGGGGCTGGTACCAGGAGGTGCCAGCCGGCTGGGATAGTTGCTGCTGGTACGGTGCCCTGCCACAGTCCAGCCGTGGGTCAGCTGTGTCCAAAGAAAAGCTCTTGGTGAAGAGGAGCGGGGATGCTTGTTCCACCGTCAGCAAATCTCAAAGAATCTCATTGCAGAGACGTTGCGTGTGCCAACCCGTTGGACAAAGGAAAAGGGCATCAAACCTCCTAAGGGGGTGAGCCCTCCCCGCCCTGCTTTCCCACGGTCTCCATAGGTCGAGGGGTGTCAGTGGAACCGCAGCGATGCGGGGACTTTCTGCGGGCTCCTTGGCAAGGGGACCACGCTTCTTTCTCCGACAGGCTTTAAACCAGGCGATAGGGGCTGACTGGGCCAGAGAGGCTCTGCTGGAGGTGCTGTAGCCCAGCCCAGACTCTGGGTATAGCCAGGAACAGGGTACGACGTGCGTTATTTGCCTGGTAGAGCACCGTGCCTCCTGTCCCTCCATCCCAATGACACGTAAATCTTTTGAAACCCAAGGAAGTGGAATGCGTTGTCCTACACGATGCAGGGACGGACGAAATTTTACAGATTCTCCCCTATGTTAGTTATGAAGAAATTGGTAATAAGGGTTAAAAAGGAGCTTAGAGGCTCGTTTAGGAGCTGTTGCCCCACTCCATCCCCTGCAGCTGGTCGTGGAAATAGGGAGGTTTCTGGTGGATGGGAAGCCGCTGTTGGCAGAAAAGGAGCCCTGGCTACACCCCAGTGCTCAGGACCGGCTGGTGCAGCCCCTCGTGCCCCCAGCCCCGCCGAGGGTCCTCACTCAGCCCGCGGGGCCAGGCTTGGTGCCAGACTGCTTATTTCCTAAATTGAGTGCCTGCAGCAGCTACTGCATCGCTCGTCAAATGCACTTACCTACTCCAACTCACCAGGAATGTCAGGTTAAAAGGAAGCTGGAGTCTGAACCTGAAAACTTACCAGGAAAGTCCTGTAAAGGATGGGCACCAGCCAGATGGCAGAAGCATTTTTCCAGACTACCCTGGTTTCTTACAGAGTATCTGCTGAACACACATCTGCAGCACTCTGGTTAAGGAAACACGAGTCACACTTAGATGCCCAATGCATTTTTCATTTTCCTTGGGGGTCTAATCAGAAAAATCTACGATTGAAATAGATGAAGACAGTCACTTCAGTCTTTATTGCAGGAAAAAAAAAAAGTAAAATAAAAAATTAAAAGGGAAAGACGACAGGCATGAAAACTTTAAATGAGAACCTCATGCCCCTGGAGTGATTCACATCTCTGCGTGTTTTGGTCCCCCTGTAGCTGCACAGCAAAATCCATAAAGATTTAGTGTTCTCCCAAATACAACCCCCCTTCGCACTCAGCTTTCATGACAGAGTCTCCTTGATTAAATCGTGTTTATTTTGGTTTATCTCGGTCCTAGGAAACCACAGATTTGCCTACATCAGAGTCCTAATGTAATGAAAAAAAAAAGAAGTCTCAGACCTGGGAAGTTGCCCCAAGACTACATTAAGTTTTTTTCCCAGGGAAGGTGCTGGATCCCGAGCACCAAAACGTCTCCCTGGGCTGGGACAGACGCGGCGTGTGGGCCTGCACGGAGAGCACCACGCTCTGCAGCCTGGACTGCCCCGTGCCTGCCCCGCGCTGGGCTGGGGACCCCCGGTGGGAATATCTCGCGAGTCCTTTCACCAGAGCAAGTGCATTGAGTTCTGTGCCCTACGGCTCCTCGCTACCCTTGTGCTGACTTTCAGCTAGCTGCAATCAGGGAATAAAAAAAAAAAGGGATTTTCTTTTGTACTCCAGCACCCTTGCTGTGATGTGCCTGTCACCATCCTGGCCCGTGCCAACCCCAAGCGAGGTCCAGCCGGGAGAACTAGTGCCTTTCTTACGGGGCGCGAGCATGAGAAACATCCCGGAGCCCTCAGCTCCCGATGGCTGCGTTTCAGTTGTTGCTACATCATCCCTCGGCCTCCAGCGCGGCGTTTCCTCCGTTTTCCCCTGAAAGCACTTGCTTCATTTCTCTCACGTGTTTCCCCGGCATCGTGGGGCTGCGCCGGCTGCCGGCCGGGGAATCGGCTTCCTGCGGGCTCCCCCGCATCCTGCCCCCCGCTCGGCCGGGGCCGCGGCAGGAGTTCAGCAAAACTGTTTTTCTCATGCTGGGCGATGAATTCCTATCGCATGCGCTGTAGCCGGGAGCGAGGAGCTCTCGGTGAGATTTCCTCCGGAGGGTCAGCACGAGCGGCTCGTGCCCTGAGGGCGTCCGCAGCCACCCACCAGCAGCACCTCTGCTCCCCCCGAAGCAAACCCTGGGAGACACGGCGGGCTCTCGCGCCGTTCTGATTCCTGTACAGTGTTCATCAGAAAAAAACACCCAAACTGTGAGTTTGTGATTTGCTTGGATCCTGCTTTAGTTTCCACGGTGCTTAGATCCACCCGCTGACATTTGGGATTTTTTTCTACTCAGGACTGTGCTCCAAAAGTAATAACTAAAAAAAAATATTTCTTCAACCTAGATATAACCATACTGCAAATCCAAAATGCATATTCTTAGTCTCTCATTAGCCGTATTTAGCTGCAAGGTTAATTATCCCCCCTTTTCCCATAAAAAGAGGAGCTTTGGCAGCTAACCTCACCAAGCCGCTCGGTTCCCCGGGGATGGCTCAGTGGTTCAATGTCTCTATTCTTACCTTCCTCTACCCCTCTTTTTTGGGTGGTAATTCCCTGGACCTCACGTGTGATTGCTGCGGCGTCAAAGCAGGAAAGGTCCAAAGCGGTGACAGAGGGAGAGGGGCGGCGGGGAGCCCTGAGCACCCCGGGTGCCTGTGCAGGGCAGGGGTGCGGCAGGTCCCTGCCAAATGTTCTCCCGCAGGATGCCCCAGCCCTGGCAGTGGTCTCCATGCCCAGAGCCCCCGCTGTCCCCCCGGTTTGGCAGCTCTCCTCCCTCCCCTCGCCCCCTCTGCGGGAAGGAGCTGCAGAGCTGGAGGGAAGTTCATGGCTGAGCCCTGACGAACACGGCTTAAGAGACTTAAAGGCCTTGAATCTCCCCTTCGGTGGAAGATTAGAGTGCATTTCTCCTCCAAATTCGCACCAGAAGCAACAAACTTCCTTAATCTCATTCAGGGCCTTGTTATCCTCTTTTCTGAGACTCATCCTGTTGAGCGAGAGGCATCCCCAAGCATTCGCAGAGGTCCTCAACGCGGAGGTTAGCCGCCCAGGAGAACTGGGGTGCCCCCTGCCTGCTCGGGCAGCTCCCGTCGGAGGGATCTGTCTTCTGGGCACCAGGACCTGCTGCCAGCACTGTGTCAGAATCCACTCGACAGGCAGCACCCATGGTACGTGGGGCTGTTGTCTGCGGGCAGAAAATGCACAGCGGCTGGGACCTCGACTGGAATTTTGGTGCTGCATGGGGGCTGAATCTGAATTTAGGGAGAAGTGCCTACTATTGCTGTGCGTTTTTTATTAATGGATGTTTTATTATGAATATTACTTGTCGTCTGAGTCCAGAAGCTGTCATAGATAAGCTGACCCGTGCCTGCAACTGTGTTCTGTGGGTAGGCTGGAAGTCCTCCTCAGGTCTCAGGATCTGCTTCGATGGGCACTGGGGCCATACACCAACTCGGTCTTGGTGATCCAAACTCCTTGTGCAGGCTGAAACATTTTTGAGCAGTTTTCAAACCTCGGGACACGTTAGCAATTAGTCCAGAATTCCATAAAATGCTGAAAATCAGCGCTGGGCGAGTGCAGCGTACAGAAACTCACCTCACTTCTTTTTACCTTAGCCCTTAAAAACCAGGAAGCCTTCCATATAAAATTCTCAGTCTTCTTAAGAAGCACCTTCTGAACACAGAAACACTTATTGCACTGATCTCCAGCCATTGATCATCTTGAGTGGCAGCTGCAAGAGGCTCTGGTGAATTTAATGGGAATTCACACTCCACCAAATGAGTATCAGGTGGGAAGGCGGCAGTACCGGCGAGGGTCCAACCCCAGTACAGCTTGTGAGGAAAAGGGCTGGACATTCTGAAACTGGAAGTTAACACACTCAAGCTAGGAAGAAATCACAAATTTGTCACTGCGATCTGTCCTTAACATTTAGGTAATGAAGTGGCAGTTTTTCTTCTCTAGCCTTTAAATGAAGGTCACATCTCAGAGCTCAAAGAGAAGCTACATTGCACTGCCGGGTGGCTGTCTGCAGGCTGCGATAGAAGGGCTCCTCCTCACCTTCAGGTGCGTGAGCTTATTAATTTTGCCCGTGATCTGGCACTTCCTATGGATAACGGACAAGGTAGATGGCTAATTCCCTTTTCTTTCTTTTTTTTCTTTTTTTTTTTTTTTTTTTTTTGTCAAGGAAGAACAGAGAAACGTAGGGAAGAAAGGAAAGATGTAATAAGACGTACTTTCATGTAGTTGTATTTAAAGAATCACAGGATACGTTTCTTCCACCTTCTGCAAAGCCGCGGAGCATTTCAAAAGCACCCGCACATTCAAACGGACGGGAATATTGCGGTTCGTACCTCTCTCCCATTGATCTCTAATTCGACCATTATCCAATGAAAAATACCAATAGCAATAAAACAGAGAACTAGATGTGCCACAGACAATCTTCAAACGGATGGTTTGGCGAGTGAGAGGAGGAAATGAAGCACTTAAATCTCTCATCAGATGTTCTGAAAATTATTTCAGCTGCTAAAAATGCTAAACAAATTTTTATTTCAAAGGATATGTTCCAAAATCTTCCCCTTTGATAATTGCTTTTTTTTTTTAAACCATCTGTCATAAATTTCATTCCAGTCTCCGAGGGCCGATGCTCCCCCCCCCCCCGAGTGCCTGGGAGGGCGAGCGGCAGCCCCCCAGGTGAGGCTCTGGGCCCCAGCGTCCCGCTGCCGGTTGTTTGCAAATGGCTCATGCCAGGAGTTCGGGATGGGGCTGGGCCTCGGGCGGGCGCAGTCCCCACGGCTTCAGGTATCTTGCTGTGCATTTCTGCCATTTCAAACCTTTTTCTTTTCAACGATTTTTATTATTTACTGTGAATCACCTCGGTTTGTATTCAGACCCTGCCCCCCAACATTTCACAACTCTTTGAGGCCCTTCAACTATTTTCCCTCACTGGTAACCTCAGTCAGAATGTCGGGCTTTTTTTTTTTCCTTCTTTCTTTTCTTGAAAGTCCCTTCGGTCACAAAACAGCCAAAAAAAAAAAGCACCGGTCTGCCCGGCTGCTTTGGCAAGGTGGAGCTCACCGCTTTCTGCCCTTCTTTTTGCTTCTCCTTCCCTTTGTCCCTAAAGCTGCCCACGCTCCTGCTCTGTGTTCACCTCGAGGAAAATGGCAAAGAGGGGAAAATCTTCCTCCGGCGGGACTGCGGAGCGCCCGGCACCCGGGTGCCTTGGCCCCCCTGCCCAGCCTGGTCCCGTTTCAGCAGGCACCCCGAGGGATGCCGGCCTGCAGGAGGGATGCTTGGGATCGCACGGCCGCAACAGGGTTGTGCCTCCGACTTCTGGGTTTCCCGAGTCTATATGCTGCCGCAGCGTTGTCTGTTTATCACGGTTGCGTTTTTAACACTCAATGACCCTTCAGTGAAATATTCTGGCAAAACTGCAAAATGTAAAAAGGGACCCCCCCGGCACCGCCAGGTTTGCAGCCTTGCCTACAGGGACGAGAAGCCAGCAGCATCCCGCCTTGTGGGAACGGCCTTTCGATGGATTTCACCCCAAAACACTGGGCGAGGGCGTGTGCGTGTGCGTGTCTGGTTGGTTGGTTTTTGTTTTGTGGTTTTTTGTTGTTTTTTTTTTTTTTTTTTTTCACCAACAATATTGTGAGAAGGTTCCAGATTTGCAAAACGCCTTCAATTCAGTGATGTTGTTGGAAAAATATTTGCTTCCAAATCAGTGTGCAGTGTAAAACAGAAGGGCTTAATGCTCGGTGCTTTGCATTACATGCTTTGCTAAGGAATGAGGAGTGCAGCCACGGCAGCCTTTTCCCACTGCTGGGGAAGCTGAAGGCTCTCTGCGGAAAACAGGATGTGATTGCCTGACTTAATTTTCTTATGGGGTTAGGATTTCAAATATCACTTGAAAATACCAAAGCTTGTGCTATTCATTGACAGATTGATAGCCCACACTGTGATTTGTAATACTTTGGTGAACGTCTTGAAATACTTATGTCATGACTAAGGTAAGGTTTGAAAAAAACATTTGCTTATTTTGTTACACTTTTTTAAACGTTATGTACTGATATCAGCGTATTGCTAACCCAAACAGCGCTGCACTCGGCTGTGCTTTTCCCCTTGCCGCTCGGTGAACCAGCAGCTCTCCTTCCCGCAGGAGACCCGGGGCTGTGCAGCTCCCGCACCCCGCGCAGGGCAGCAGGATGCGACCCCGGGCTCCCAGGCTGAAAGCCCTGTCACACAGCAACACCCGCCATCCACGGGCTCTGCTTCATGGGGCTCCATCTTCCGTCTTCCCAAAAACCAAGCGCGACATCAACCCAAACCAAGGCACACACGAGCGGTGGAGGAGCACGAACACGGCAGCAGGGCTCGGCAGGTGACGGCGCCAGAGGTTTTTGGCAGGACGAGGGTCCACGACTGCTGCTCCCGCACGGCACAGCCGGTTCTTGCCCCGGGGGTTTGCTCTGCTCCCTCGGCGTGGCCACGGTGGTGCTTTGCGCCACTGCCCTCTCCAGCCTGGCAGAGGGCACCGGGGTGCTCCTCGCTCCGGGGTGTCCCTCGCCAGGTGCCTGCACCCCGAAGCGGCTGGCAGAACCGGCGGTGCTGTGCTGGAGAGCCGCTTTAGCGTCATTCTCGGCTCTAGCGCATTTTGCTTGGCTAGGTATGCTGAGGTCCTTGGGCTTTTTTTATTTTTTAAGCTAGACCTCTGAAATCTGATGATCCTAAGGGCCTCTTTTGACATTATAGCAACATTTTAAATGAATTTGTAGGGTAATACACAAGAGAGATAAAAAGTCAGGTTACTGATGCGCTGAAGCCATCTGACTGCATGTAGTGAGGCTTTTGTGGTGGCAGGTGCCAGAGGACCCCCAGACTGAGCTGGTTGTGAGCTAGGGGCTGTTACCTGCTGTGAAGTCACCTCAAGTGCCAGGGGAGCATGCCCTGCACGCCTCCAGTGAGGAAATATTTAGTGGCAAGGCTGGACGTGGCCATCCTGCCAGGAGAAAGCTGCCATGTTACAAATTTCTTCCCCGAATGACATGAGGTGCACAGGATGCGTGATGCACACAGAGAAGGGAGCGGCTTCAGGACGTCCCCATGCCTCCCCCTCTGATGCTGGCAGCCAGTGCAGAGGCTCTCCAGAGCTGCCCCCAGCACCCTGAAGCCCCTCGCTCACGAGCTGTAGGCTCAGCCTGGTCCTCGGCAGAGACCGTTGCCACTTCATGGTGGCTGTCTGAGGTCCCCATGGGTTCTGCTGGAGGTCCTGAAGGTCCTTGGTGCCCTCCCACCCCGAAGGGCTCCTGCGCATCCTCCCGCGCGTGTGTCACAGCGAAGCAACTGCCGGCATTCGTTTCCCACCCTGAGCTGCTTGTGGTTGGATTTAATGGGCAGTTTTTATCCCTTGGGAGTGCACGCCTTGGGGAGGTCACCTTGCGAAGTAATGGTCCCCAGCGTGGGCACAAGGCGGGTGTCTGTGTCATCTCAGGCCATGCTGGACTGACCCGAGCAGAGGGTGGGCAGCCAAAGCTCCAGGCGCCAGCACGAGCCACGATGGGTAACTGGCACGCTCCCTGGCACAGGTGAGGTCTGGGGCAGGGACCCATCGCTGCTGGGAGTTTCTAAAGGAAAAGAGCTCATTGCTTCTACAGAGGGCTAAAGGTAAAATTCTTGGAAATCCGTTCCTGGTTGTGTGAGAAATGATAATTTTTTGATCTAAAGCAGCCTGGGGCTGCACACGCCGCCCTTCAGCCATGGCGGGGGCCGTTCCCAGTCTCTGCCCATCGGTGGCAGCGGCAGCAGCCAGCCCCGGTGCCTGTCCCGTGCCCCGAGGGCACGTAGCTCAGCCGTACAGATTCTCTGCTGCTTGTCCCCCAAAACATAACCCCAAACCCTATGCCATCTCGAACCAGAACCCACCTCCTTCCCTTCAGCTGGGGCTAAATCTCACGTTTAAAGTGGAAATGAATGTGCCCCGTGCCAGCGGGTACGTTTGATTTGGGTGTGCGGCGGTGCAGGGCCAGGACCGGCAAAGCCTGGCGTCGCCCTGCGGCAGCACCCCGAGCGCCGGCGTGGGAGGGGGGCTGCCTGCGGAGACGCCGTGCTTGTTAATGTCTCGCTGGCTCCCCGGTGCCAGCAGTTGCGGCTCATCTGTTGGCAGTCAGCAATGTGCTGAGGAAATGTATCTACTGGATTAAAAAAAAGGCTATAGGGTGACCAGATGTTCCGGGCACCAAACCAAAACAGTTTGAGGGAGGGGGAGTAGGATGTCTCTTCTAAAATCGCATTAAGTTCTGGGGTTGTCTTTTTCTCTGTGCAAAGAGCTCGCTCCTTCAGGGTACGCTGCGTAGCCTGGAGGCTGCAGAAGGCAGCTTTCTCAGAGATGGGATGTTTATGCATCTCTCTCTCCATCTGACCCCCGGCAATAAGCTGTACCTACATTAAGTCTGCTTTTGCACCGGGTGTCCTAGGATGCCTGATCGACCTCTCCTTAAGGGACAGGGACACTCATGACAGCCCTAAAAGCTGCAGGACCTGTGCACGGCAGGATGACAGCAGTGCTGCCTGGCGTTTTTATGGTTACACTCGCTAAGAATTTTAAAAGAGTGCTTGATACTGGGGGGAGGGCACAGAACACACTGTTTTGGGGCCGAAGGAGATCAAATATGGAGATGTTTTGCTCTGTTTCCCTCCTCTCCTGGTTGAAGATGCCCCAGGGGCAGGAACATCTCCTCTCAGTCACCAATTCTTCTTGCTCCTCTAGTTTCTGGGCATTTTGCTGTTTGTGACAAGAGCCAGGGCTGAGCTGGGCTTTATCCTCACACAGGGTTTACCCTCATTAGCTGATTGCTCAGATTTAACCTCAGTACGTTATGTGGCCTTTGGGCAGCGCAGCCCAGTGGCTCCTGGAGACCAAAACCAGGAGGAGAGCAACTGTCCTGGTGGACTGGCTTAGTTTCAATGTGAGACCCTGTGATATTACAAAAGGAGGTGAGAAAACTGGTCCCCTGGAAACTTTACTCCAACCATAGGGAAAAAATTGAAGGGTTTTTTTCCACTTTTCTTCCTTTCAGATGCTGCAAGAAGGGCAGGGTGAGTGACAGTGGGACAAATCCTCGCTGCTTTCTCCATCGTTCAGCCCAGCTCTTACACTTTGTATCTCTCTCCTTCCTTCTCTCCCCTTCCCAAATCATCTGGAGTTTTGCTGCTTGGCACCTTCTCTTCACATTTCCACCCATTCTTCCCAAAACATATGCATGAGTTGGTTTGCAAGAACGGAGCCTTGCGTGACTCCTGGAATAGCAGCAAGCCCAATAGCAGAAGAAAATTCAGCTTGGAAATGAATAGTTCCCCCTTAAGACGAATGCAAATCAGAGAGCCTGAAGAATAGCGGGAAATCAAGTAAAATGAAATCCTGGAAACTGTTACCTCCTGCTGGTAGTTTAGGACTGTACAAGAGCCAAGTCCACAGACATCAAAGTATTTACAAATTAAAATAAAGTTAGCTCTCATGGTGCTGTAGGAAATGGGATGGGCTGATGGAGACCCAATGTGGCTTTCTTCATAAAAGGGGAAAATGAATATGGGAAGGAATTTTATCACATGAAATCACTAAATTTCAATGGTAGTTGTAAAAATGACCCTTTAAACCAATATCAGCATTACAGTATCTTCACTGGATCACCTTTCTGTCATGTTCATGCCATGTGGCCGATGGAGCATTGCCTTGTCCCCGGCCGGAGTACGTGTCCAGGGCAGGCAGGATGAAACACCCTGTGGAGGACCCCGGGTCCTTCTGACGACTACAAAAGTAGCCCAAGTAACCAGGCTAAACCAGGGACCAGCTTTTGGATGGCTAAAATTAGGTCAGATGAAATCCTCCTTTGTTCTTCTCCTTACTGATATCAAACAAGCAGCTTTAACGTGAAAGGCTTTTAGACTACAAATAACTCAGCTGCTCAAGTGGCAAGTTTCTCTTGCAAAACCAAAATGCATTTCTATCATCTTCTCTTTTTAACAGCCTTTTGAAATGACATTTTTTAAAAATACAATTTTTGGGGGACAACATGTTCTTAAAACGTTACCCTCCTTCCCTGCTTTTGGTTACCTTCAACCCGAGTGAGGTAGTGACTCAGGAGGATGATGGGACAGTGGAAACCAAGTCGGGCAGGCTGGGTGAAGCAGATGTAGGTACATGAAAGTGATGATTGGGAAGTGGGATTGAGTCCTTCATCTGCTAACTCAGGCATGGAAAGGGAGCTCTTCCGAGAAAGTCACAACACACACCTCCTCCTTGTTGGCGAGCTGCTGCAGGCTGGGGTAGGAGGACATGCCCCTATTTCTCATTTCTGGACACTGTGGTTTGAAAGGCAAGAGGAAAGTCCATGCTTAAAGGTTTTCAAAAGCCAGTTTACCAACACTTTGAAATGCTGATATCCAAAATTCCTGAATCCTGCTCTGCACAAAGGTGTAAGTGATAGGAACAACAGAGGGAGAACCCTTGGTTACCCAAATTGATGACACTCACTGGCAATGAGCAATTGTTTTCTAGAACTTACATTTATGAGAGACATGCCTCCTGCCACATAAAGAAATGAACAGGTATGCACAAATACACCTATGCAAATGTTAAGATACCCATCGGTTTTTCCAGCCCGGGTCCAAGATAGAATCCCCAGCCCCTTCTCCTACACCGAACCGAGCAGGGAAAGTCTGCTCACACTGATGAGCATCCCCACCAGCTCTACAGAAAGACTGCAGAAAAGATTACAAACCTCGACAGTGCTAGTTACAGGGACATTATCCATAAAGCATGTAATCCTATCCAAACCTTGCGACAACAGTTTCACAGTACGCCAGAATTTTTTTTAGGATATTTTCTATTTTCATCCCGTGATCCCATGTAATACATAGTCTTGGCATTTCTTATCACTTCCAACCATGCATTTCTCAATTTTTTTTATGTTTGTTCCAAATTTCAGTGCTGTGCATCCTTTTTGCCTTAGACCAAAAGCATATCACCCATTCTCATCATTTTAATTAAACTAGGGCCAATCCAGGGCAAATGTTTGATTTTGACTCAAAAGGTGCATGCAAATCACAAATTCCATTTGATTCAGAATGGAAAAGCCTCCCTGCTACATCCTTCCTGTATACGGAATTAAGCAGTCTGCCAAATTCATGGCCGCCCATCACTTTAAAAAGTTTCTGTGTTTTTGAAATTAAAGAACGAATTCATGCATTAAACGGAAGTTGTGCACGCATTGTTTTTAGGATCCACAGTGAATGCTACGGTATAAAACTCAGATCTTTTCACTTGAGGCAAGCGCCATTTAAATTTATCAACTCTCAACAAGCAAAGAATTCAGTGCGGGTGCTGGCTGAGATTTGCATTAAATGTCTACTGAAACAAAATTTCCTAGCATGGGAATGATCTCAAAACGACTTCCTCTTGTAATGGCTTTCCATTAAAAGCACTTCCAAGCGCAGCTGCGGAGATGGCACCCGTGGCAGGTGTGAACGTGCACCTTGAGCTCGAGAAGCACGGTCGTGCGGGGGTGAAACGGCTTCTCTCCCACGAAAATTTGCTATTTGTGTCTGGACAAAGCTGGAACCATTGACAACGTATTTGCGAAATACCGAAGCTCTGTCTCGGAAACAGCCTGGCGGAGGAGGATGGAGTTTGCAGTCCTGGCTTCTTCCTTCTCTGCCTGATTTGCTCACAGCTCAGAGCTGGTCAGGTACCAGCGCTGGGCCAGGCCAAGTACAGCCTTGAACTTTGGCTGCAGCTGCCTCTGGTGAGGACACTCACTCCAGGGTCAGTCTTGGATGTCAACTTCACCGTAAAACCCACCTTAGAGCTGCAAAATAGAGAAACTTCTCATCAGCTGCTGCCTGATGCTCAGGTCTTCCACCCCCAGATATCAGCGGTTGGGCTGCAGCCTCTGCCAGGTCTATGACCACGCGATAGGGCTCATACCCTCCCTTTCGCTTCCTCACGGCGGCTCCAGCGTTGTGCTGGTGGCTGCCCACTTCTGGAAGCCATGAGTCCTCCCGAAGTGATCGTTACCTGTTCAGACATGAGACGCCACAGAACGAGGAGATGCTCTTTGGCATGAGGGAAATCCTCCCAACAGCCCCCTGAGACAAGACACGGGAACGGTGTAGGCTCTGCCCGGTTCGGGGAAGGCGCGGTGCTGTGTTAGATTAGTTGTTTAGTGATATCTGGAAACATCCAGAAGTCACTGGCTTTGCTGTCTGCTGGAACATCGCCTCTCCACCCTGGGAATGCAGATCTTCTTGTTCTGGGAGAGGTCATTGTTATCATGAAGTTGTTCCTTCTTCCTGTTTCCCATTACTGACAGGACCCGAGTTTTGAACCACTTCTCTTTTTTTATCCATGGAGAGTCCCTCGGTGTGACTTTTTTGCTTCATGCTTGCCGATTCAGCCAGGCAATTGCCTCGTCGTGGGAGCAGTCTGTGTCCTCTCCCGGCTTGGAGCTTGTCCAGAAGAGAAGAGCACGTTGGCGGAGCTGGCTTGCGATTTCCGCGGCTGTGTCACATCGCCGTGCGATTTCTCATGCTCACAAAGCAGCCTGTTGGCTTCTGAGTTTGAAAAGTAGCTACAGAGCTGCAGAGCCCCTAACGGGGTAAGCTCTGATTGTGCTCAGGACTTCACGCTCCCCGAGCTCCCATCTGAACTGCGCTGGTGATCGCATCGTTATTGTACTGGCTGAGCGGGCGTCTCCATCCATGTACCGCAAAGGCACGGAGCTTGCTCACCTACCTGCTCCTCGGCTCCCATCAGCCTTGCTTTCCTAACCATCTCCCTGTCTCGCTTCCTTTCCTCAGAGCCCCTCAGTAAGTTTTGCAACCTGGTACTTTCAAGTACATTTGGGCGAGTCTCTGTAATACCTTTGTGAAGGAAGGGGCAATTCTTGAATCTGCTGCCCTTACGACAAGTATGGCCGTTGTCCCCGTTTCATGACCGTGACCTGCTTGGATGCCCAGTCTCTCATCCAGCCAGAGCGCCTCCAGACTCTTAACTAAGAGCACAGCCTTTCTCACGATGATCCTGGTGGCTCACGTGGCTCTCAAAAGCAGCCCGAGCTCTTGTAGGCATCACTTACTTGAGCAAACACGCTGCTGCTCACCACTGACCGTCTCCCAGTATGAAAACGTGAATGGGAGCTGTGGAGCAGTCTGGGTTCTGTTGCATAAACGCTCCAATCCTGACATCTGCAAAACAGCAGCGGTACCTGCTTTCAGCCTTCCTGTGCCAAACCTCCCATTGCTATCGTCTGGGGAGCTGCTTTTGAAGGTGAGCCCAAGGTCCACACTCCAGTCCAGGACCTCCGTGCTATTCAGCCCTAGATCCTGGGATGCCACCTTATATTCCCTGTTATTGAACCACCTGATGAAAAACAATTCTTTTACTAAAAGCAATTTTTTTATCTCTTCTCCCATTGGAAGGCAAAACCTTACTGCTCTGGCAGTGAGATATCTGATTTCCAGACAGTTTAATTTTAAAGGCTAGCCGAAACCCATTTCTTTTTCTATAACACATTGCCTTTTTGTTTATAGCACTCTTCTTCCTCCCCAGTATTCGCCTCTGATGCATTGCTAGGGACAAAGCACATCCTTCTGTCATAGTTTCATCAGAATAAATAAGCCGAACTCTGGCGGTCTCCGTGCATGGCCTGTCTCCACCTGTCCCATCTGTGTCCCCCCCAGCTGACCGGAGTCTCTCCAGCTGTAGGTACATCCTTTATATCCTGAAGAAGAATTTTTGATGGCCTCTCTCGTATTCCAGGTGGGATTTTTTCCCATAAATTGCCACACCACAGGCTGTCCTTCCTAAGCTGCGGCAGGAGAGAGGGAAGCACGCAACACACAGGTGTTGACACACCGTTCTGCAGGATGCTATCAGCACCCAGGGGATTTCTCTGTGGCATAAAGCAAAGAACAAACGTTCGGCGTTTTTAGCAGTTCTCATTTAATTTCCTCCCTCGCTGGCTGCTGTATTATGTGACATCTTATCGCTAGGTGCTGAGGAGCCGCACTTCCCCATGCAGGCAGTGCCACTGCTGTCACATTTATCGACTACTGGCAGGGATAACGCTCGTGAAGCATCTTAGTGTGGGGGTCAGGCAGCTTCATACCAAAAGGCTCTGCATGAGCTGCCTGGAGTGTGCTTCACGTCTGCTTCTCTCGTAAGGCCACTCTGTGCAACCAAAGGGATGTTCCTCTTCCCCCAGACACAGAAGCCGTGGAAACCCCGGGGGGAGCACCACTCCCCACAGGTCATGGTCATGGTCGCACTTGTGAAGGACACAGATAGCCTGTACAGCACAAGGCCTGGGCTCAAACATTCAAGAGAACTGTTAACGAACCCAATATCTCCTCGTTTCTTCCCTGTGAAACCCACAGGATTAAGCACGTAGCCAGGTCCTTTGGAGTTTGACGGCACCGACCTGCACCTGACGGGAACAAAGCCACGCAGCTCATTTCTTCCGTCTGAACCAGCTGTTTTGGACTGGGGGTTCGTTGGGGTGGAGGCAGTTTGACGGGTTCATCAGCACCCAGCCCAGCACCGCTGGGAGAGGAGTCGACTGCAGCCCAGGAGAAGGTTCAGCAGGAAAACCCGGGCGGGTGAAGGGGGCTGCGTACGGGTCCCCACTGCAGCCTGCACCTCCGTGGTGTGCTGCTGAGCGCTGCCTTTGTGGGTGAATTGCCAGGAAGCAAAGAAATACCCCAGAAAAGTGATCAGGAGGGCACTCGTGGTGCTGGCAGGGTCCTCTCGCTGGGGGGTTTTCAGGCCCTCTTGAGCCACCATTTTCCTTTCTTGCTTGTTTTCTTCAGGATCTAAATGTTTTTTCAGACAAACTCTATTTGAGTAATTTATTGATAGTGTATTTTCACATGAAAAAATCTACAGGGTTGTAATTTGGATGTAATGTTCCCCAAAAGCCATTCAGGACAAATTTCTTTTTAAGTGTGGCTAATTACATATACTCAGTTGCTCAATACCAAAAATAAGAGCATCCAATGTAATGTTTATTATTTCTCTCACAAAGGGGAAAAAGCATAAATTCTTTCTAATGGGATCTTTAATAATAAAAAAGAACATAATCATTACTATCAAAAGATGTATGGCTTCCATGGGGTTTCCTTACCAGCATTTTGTCTGATTACATCTCTGTTGCACTCACAGCATTAATTATTGGAGACTAATTAGGCAAAATTGCAATGTAAACCCTAATGAGAACTGGTCTCGCAAAACCCTAACTCTCCTTGCCGCATCCTTTCAGCTAGGTGAATTTTCTGCTTGCAGCAAAGAGTGGATTTTGTTGGTTTGTTTGTCACTCCGAGTCTTCTCCAAGCGCTCGGGAGCGTGACGCCTCTTCCCACCGACGGGCAGTTTTGCCGTACCAGTCGCACAGGCGGCTTTGCTAAGGTTGAGCAGGACTATCGACGGAGAGAGTTATTTTCCAGCTTTGCAAGTAGCTGTGCACGGCTCGCCTCTCTCTGTTGTGAGTCCTCGTAAATGCTTTGATTCCCTTTGCCCCGTCCCGGCCTCTCGGCTCTTCCAGGCGGCTGTGCGGCGCCCACGGCGAGCCCCCCGCGTGGCAGGTAGCCCGCCTGCAACGTGACCTCCTCCCCAGCTGGGCTGGAAATGCTTACAGCGTCTTTACTCCTGCAGCTGATGTGCTTGCTCAGCTAAACAAGGTCACAAATTTCCTTCTCCCCAAGGGGCAACTGTCCTGGGATACAACCTTTCACAAGATATCTGAAATGCAGTGAATTTCTGCTCACTTGCACAGTTTTTTGGAAGGACGGAAGCATGAAGGAGCAATTAGCCACCCCATGGCGAACTTCAACTCAATATGCTCTGCTATCTCCCTTACTCTGTCGTGGGGATTAAAAAAAAGGGGATGAAAACAGGTAGCTGCATTGCTTCCTTTTTGGCTAGTAGATCCATTTAATTAATTTGCAATATCTCCGGTTTTAGCTTGGCAGTGACATGAGCCCGCGTCTCAAAGGTTCTCAAGGCCTCTTACACACAGCATGCGGCAACCAGCGCAGACCACGGGAGAGCGCGGACGGACACCGAACAGAAAAGTTCTGTCCTGCAGCAGCTTCTCTCACTCGCTTGAGATAAACGAAAGGGACGATGCCCGCCTGAACACCGCCTTCTGCTGCCGCGCTGCCCTGGAGGCTGTTGCTGCAACGAACCCCGGAGAAGATGCCACGGTGCCACGTGCCAAGGCTGCGGCTTTCCAGGAGGGCGGCTCTGAAGGGACATCTCCCCCAGGGGGGCAGGAGACGGGAGCAGAGACGGGAGGTGCGGCGGCAGGGCAGGGCGGCTGCGCAGGACAGCGAGGCCGAGGGTCGGAGGTGCTCCCCGGCGATGGCGGGATGGTCAGCGTGGACGTGACCTTGCCCTGTATGTGGTGGGCAGTGAGAGGAGCCCATCCCCTCCCTCTCTGCAGCAGCCTCGAATGCATCTGAAGAGTTTCTGCACGTCTACCTTCACCCATCTCTTCCCTAGACTGCAGAAGCCCAACTCTTTCAGTCCTTCCTCTTAGGTCGTTTCGGCCCCTGATCGTTCTTGCTGCTCTCCCTGGGCTGTCTCCAGTTGGTCCCGGGCTTCCTCCAAACGCTGCACCCAGACCAGAGGCAGTTCTCCAGCTGAGACCTTCCCACCGCTGCCCAGAGCGGAGGATTACTTCATGTGTCTTACACATGACACCCCTGTTTATACATCCTGGTACGAGGTTTGCTTTTTTTTGCAACAGGATGACACTGTGTACTCAGCCCAGACACAACCCAGATTGCTTTCCTTGGAAGGAGTCCCTCGTATAATGTTTTCTTAAATAAAAATAATCATTACTTGAAGCTGTGTCCTTTCTAGTTTCCCAGTGAGGCACATCTGAAGTTTTCTTTTTCTTTTTTTTTTTTTTTTTTCCAGTGCTTAACATTTTTCCCCATCATCTATAATCATTAATATTGCACAGAGACAATCTTCGGCACAATACACTTCGGATTCCTCACCACCAGAGCGGTGGCCGCTTTTTCGTATTTATTTCACGAGGTTTTTCGTATCAATTCCATCTCCTCTGGCTAAAAATAAATGTGGAAACTGGGATTTCTGTGCCTATCTCAGGCTGACACAGCTGCCAAGCAGATGTAGCTGCTTTTCTGTTTTCCTGTTTGTAAAATGGGTGCAGCTAAATCTGTTTGCAGCATAATTATCAGCATAAATGACAGCCTATGCTGTAAAGGATGCAGCACCTACAGATCCTCAGGCATTTTCACACGCTGTTTCTTGGGGCAGAGGCTCATATCTTTGCAGGTTGCAGGCCAAGCAGATTGAAGTCACTTTTACAGGAGTGTAAAGAACAACCCTTTTTCACATTGGCTAGGGATCTGGCCTTGTATGTTGCTTATTTTTTCCCACCTTTTTCAGGAAGTCACATTCATTAGCATCTCAATTTACTTATTATTTGGATAATGTTAATGCATTTTGAAAGGCTTTCTAAATTTCCAGGTTTTAGACAGAAAGAAATAATCCTGTATCAAAGGAAGTCCTTGTTCCAGGCAAGAACGCAATTTCAGTGCTAATAAATCTTTCCTATACTGTTTTCTTAAGTTCAAGCCCATTTTAATCAGTATAGCAGTGGCTGCTTGGAAATGGGCTTTTCACCAGCGGCAGGTAATGCCAATGGCTCCCTGGCTGCCGTTGCGTTTCACTCCTCAAATTGCGATCCCGAGCTCCCCTCGCTCTCCCCGGTGCGCAGCCTGCAGCTTTCCATGTAGCACAGGGGATGGACGGTGTTTTCTTTACTCACACAATAAAAAATACTCTGTGGAAGCACAGGGTTTTGTGGCCAGACCCACGAGAAAGATGTACCCAGAGCACCTTTGGTCACAGACGAGTCTGAATCATGTTAGAGCGCAGTCGCCAAGGTACCTGCTCAATCCCTTTGGTCACCAGGACGAGAAGGATTTCGCCTCGTTTCCGATATCTACAAATGTGGTAGGCATCTCAGCCTGATTTCTAACCAGTGGAGAAGAAATAAGTACTTCAGAGGCACATTTAATCTGCCGTGGTTTGATGCCTGCTTTAGGGTGAGGTGAGCTGAGATGCTGCAGGCTGCGAAAACCCACCCCTGAAGTCTGCCAGCAGCTCAGGTTTTAGCAGAAAAGTTCTCAAAGCTCATACAAGTGGCTTTTTCTGTGCACATACAAAGACATAATGCCTTCTTTGGGTTTTGCTATGTTTTTGCCACACAGGTTGTGAGGAAAGCTGTAACATCCCCAGCTCAGTAAAGCCTTGGATGACGTGAGATCCCAACTGGCGTCTGCGTTCTCCTTCTAGTCCTTGGCAGAAGATGGAACAAGGACGGCACCACCAGCAGTAATAACAACAGCCATACATCATGGATGGTAGGGACTGCGGGCAACCAATAATTACTGCGCAGCTTTATTGGTAGTTAATTAAGAATAGATCCGAAGATGTCATGTAACCGTTACTTCTGTTTGTAACCGCGATTTAACTCTATTGGGCTCTCTGTACCCCTGGTCACACAGGCAAACAATTTATTCTTCCATAGCACCGCTCTGTCCCTGTAGGCCAATTAGGCAGAGATACCACCTTATGAAAGAAACACATGAGGAAGCCACATGTCTTTGCTGCAATCAAGGCAAGTCATCACTTCTGCTGTTTACTTCTGATCTTCCCCACGGATTTCCTGGGAGGGTTTTGCCCTGTGAATTATATTTTGAACCTTTTAATTTATGCAGAGAAGATGATCCTGTGAAAGATAATATTGTGCAATTATCTACAGTTATTACTATAATAGTGAAATGGTGGTCTTAATAATTATACTACTAGAGCTAGCTTTTCATTAGAGGAGGGCGACTGTGGCTCTAACGACGCACTTTGATACACCGTTTCTGTGATTTGTTAATTGCACTCTCAGAATCAAGCACTGATTCAGTGACCATAAACTCTGCTTCCTATAGCACCATTAGGTCATAAACTCCCTAATGGCAGAAAGTTTTAATGATGGAGCACATTCTTTTTACAACAAATATCTCTCGGTGTGACTTGCAGCGTGCGAGCACCAGGAGCCCCAGGGAACTGCAGGCGGGGGTTGGCGGGGATGGGCAGGTTCAAGCAGGAGCAGCCCCCGTCTCCCCATCGGGTGTAGCAGCGCTGGTGCACCAAAGCCTCCAGCCTTGGCCACTGCTGCCGGGCTCCGTTACCACGTGAGCATGAAATGGCACCGCGACGCGTTACAGCAAACACATAAAATAGCCGTAGAGAGACTCGGAGGTGAAGGAGCTGCGGCTTCTGTGAAAACGAAAATTCTGCGTGCTTGCTCTTACATCGCTTTGCTTAGGAGTGGGCAGGAGACTGCAACTGGTGAGAAAGGTTTTGGGTGTCTGTGGAGCGGGTGTCACTCCCACGAGGGGTGCTGTGTGCTCCTCCTCTCCGTGGGTGGGAAAGGGGGTCCTTGCCCGGCGTGTGGGGGCTCTGCTCCCCTCTGCCCCCCCAGGAACCATCCGGAGGGCTCCAGCCATGTCCTCAGCTTTCCCTCTGGCAGAAATTGTTTCGGAGGTGTGCTCCTCCCCTGCCTGAGGTCAGTCCTGCAGGGGAGCACGGCCGAACGCAGGGTCTGGCACTGCCCCGTGGCCCCAGCCCAGCCGTGCCAGGCAGGTGCCTGGGGGCTTTGCTGGGGGCGTTCCAGTACAGCGAGCATATAGAGCAGTATGGAAAGTGAGCTCTGGAGGGTCTCTCACCCCTTTTCTATGTGTGAGAACTCACAAAAATAGATAAATAAAAAAAAAAATTAGAAAGTTGCATTTCTGTCCTCAGGGAACCCGAGGTTTCCCGGGAGGTTCTGTGGGGAAACTGGTGGAAATGAGCACTAGCACCATCGACACGAGTGGTCCCGGTAAGGGGTGGCAAAGGGGCAGGGGCAGCCTGGTGCCACATGCCTGCTGGGTGCCGGTCTGCGCTGGAGACCTGCCGGACCCACGGGAAACACCGGTCACTCCTTAACCCGGAGCAAGGCTGGGGTCCCGTAAGAGCCCTCCGCAGCCGCTCTTGTCTCGCACCATCCACCTGCTGCCCTGCCTCTGTGGTCTCCAGGTTTCCTTCCCTTCCCCTCTCCTTGTGGAATTAATTAAGTGAAAAAAAAAGGGAAGGAAGAGGCATTCTCTGCCTGCTGGCGTGAGTCGCTTTGCTCTTTTCAGCACTGAAAAGGCTGTTTACAGGCGTGCGTTTTAAAAAATATTTGGGAACGGGGAAGTGGAGAATGGGATAAACAGAAGAAGAGCAGAAGTTTTACTCAAGCCATCCATTCACTAGAGCTCCTTGTTTCCCCTTGGTGAGTTACATCATCATCTCCACTGCATTTTTCATCATTACCTAAGAAGATTAACGGCTTTTGGATGCCAGCACGGTTTTAAAAGTCCACTCTCCCCTTAGTGTGTATTCATATTGTGTAATTCCCTATTAAGTTTCACTCCAGCTTCCAGGGGAGAAGAGATCTCTTCTAGGAGCGCAAGCATGAGTGAGATTTACTGCCAGATAGCCTTGTCAGATGTGTGGCAGCACTCCTGTTGAACCTAATGGGATTTGCATACCAGCAATTGCTCAAATAATCTGGCCCCCAAAGCTGTTAAGATCATACATATTAAGCGTACGTAAACCAGTAAGGAATAAAGACAAGTTGCTGGGGGAACGGGATAAAATCGCTGCCTGTGGAGGAGTGACCCTGCCTGGCCGCAGCTGGAGACGAGCTGCAGCCTGCGTCCCGCCGCGCACAGTGCCAGGGACCTGCCAGGGCTCCCTGGCCACACGGGGCCGTGTGGAGGGCGAGGCTGCAGCCGGGACGGCACTGCTGGGGCTGGGGCTGGGGCTGCTCCTGCTCTGGCTCGTCTCCAGCCAGCACCAGGAAGGTTATGGGCTGCCAGCGGCTTTGTGGGTGTCTTAACAAATTCATGTGGACACGTTGTCCTGAAAATTCTTTAAGGGTGAGCGAGGCTTGGTTTTTCCTACGCAGGAGGAGAGAAGCGCGGTGGTCCTCGACGGTTTGTGCAACAGCTCTGCACGCGTTCCAGGGCAGCTCCCGTCACCGCATCGGTGTCTCTGGGATCACTGACACCCAGGAGACCTTCTGACGCCTTTCCTGGAACACACCCTGATGGTACTAAACCCCCCTTGTATTTTGAGAATTTTCATATTACCGTGGCACAGAATTTTCTGTAAATCCAGACAAGATGAAAATCTAGTTGTTCTTAACAGACTCTGGCGGGAGAGCCGGGGAGCAGCTGCCTGTGACTGCAGCAGCCCTTTGGGATCCCCACGGGCAGTCACCCGCTGCAGGTTTGGAGATGTAGACGGTGAGCGATGGAAGACAGCAGTTTGTTACCTGGGGAGGTGTCCCAGCAGCAAGGCTCTTCGTCATTGTCCACATCTATCTGGCCTCCGGGCTGGACTCCAGGAATCTCTGAAGACCTCTGCAGCCTGTGCCCACCTGCATCACCCCTGCTGCAAGCCCGCCACGGACCGGTGGCCCTGACCACTCCGGCAGCCACAGGGGTCCTCCCCTCCCCAGGGCAGCCAAGGAGGGGGCAAAACCCTGCAGCCATTGAACAATGAATATTCTCAGAACTAGTATTTGTGCCCTTGAGTTTTAGAGCTGAGCTCCCTATTGCTGTGGAGGAAACCCCATCTGCAAGTTTATTCCCTAATTCCTTAAACCCTGGCTAGCAAAAGTCCCGGTATTGCGTATTCCTAAGACAAAAAATTGCACGCAACATGGTTTTGAAAACTCCTGGAGTACGCAAGAGAAATAAATAGACCCACAGAGGTTTTTTTACAGAGTCATCAGGTATTTTCAACTCATATCCAGGCAATGAAACATAAACTAAACCTATTGCACTGGACTCCATGAATTTGAGGGTCTCAGAGATAAAGACCAAATCCTGGGGTATGAAAGGGCAGAGAGCCTGCAGAGGACAGTGCTGTGCAAAAGCGACTCAGCAAAGGGACGAAATCTTAACCTGCTAGATTTGTTATTCCTTGCTGGTTTCTAACTGGTATATGTGTGTTATGGATATTACACATGTATTATAGACAGATATGTGTATTATGTGGGGTGTGTGTGTATACACAGAGGGAGAGGATCTGCTATGGTTAAGGTGATTATTTTAACACTGCCATCCTGCACGCCTAGCTGATACGTATATTTTGAGATGAACGTTGATATTATTGGTTTCCTCTTATGATCTTTGAGCCTTTTGCTTTTGATAACAAAATGTGGACCAATCCACAAGGAATTATATGAGTGATTTTCCTAGGACCATCCTGTTCTTTCCATGGTAAGATATAAATGAGGATTTATACATACCGTCAGCAGTGTATAATCCGCCTTCTCTAACCTGTCTGGCAACTCCTATCAGAGCGTGCTGAGAAAAGGGAGAAGTGTGTGGAGTCAGCAGTAACTGTGAATGTGTAATATGTAAAAATAAATCAATAAAAAGGGAAGGAAAGAGATTTAAAACTTGATGATGTGGCTCCAGCAGAACAGTTCACAACGAGGGGAAACACCCCCTCTCTCTTTCACGCTGGGGCTGGAGAGAACAGCTCTGTGATCTGAAGGCCATAGCAGCCCCCTGCCCAGGGTGGTTTGCTGGTGGGGATGCCCGTTGCTGGGGAAGAACTTGCTTTTGTGCAGGGGCACTCAGCCTCCAAAGCAGGCTGTGGGCTGCCCATCAGCGGTGGTCTCTGGCTGGAGCTGACCCCCTCACTTGCCCTGGGGGTTGCTGGGGGGACCAGAGCACGGCCCTTGCCCCGGCACAGAGCTCGGCGGGCAGCACCCCCCTGGCACCGACCCCCTGCGCCGATGCAGCCCTGGGTGCTGCAGGGCCGCCGCCTGCCCGTGCGCGGCTGCTGCTGGGTGCTGCGGGCCCCTCGGCGCTGCGCTAGGTATATTGCTGTTGCACACACAGGCAGATTGTCCACCAGATGGTACAGCCTACTCTTTGAGAAATATTTGAAAGGGCAACAAAATACAGCAGAAGCCATTTGACAGTCCACATGGTTAGTGCAAAATTAGCCAAAATGACTCCACTGGAAGCGCAGCCAGTGCTGAGCAAAGCTGGAGATGCAGCTGAGTGAAGGCACCCAAACCTTCAGAGATTCAGCACAAGCATTGTGTTCTTCTCTCCTCCCTGGTCCTCTTTCCTACCTAAGCGTTCCTCTTCTGCAGCGCCTTGGGTGTTGGGGATGCCTTTGAGTGGAAGCACTGGGGAGACTTGGCACCAATCTCATCCGGACCACACAAGCCTACCGGGTACCAAAAAACCCCTGAGGCTTTTGCTTCAGTCTCTACCAAGGTCAGCGGAGCTGGAAGAGGGAGAGGAAACTGCAGACGCAAAGGGCTTCCTCCCCCGGGCTCTGCTCCCTCCCGCCCTCCAAAAGCAACTTACTCATCACGCGATTTATGTAGGAGGAGCCCTTTCATTTCTCAACCCGCCTGCATTTCTTCACCCTCCCTGGCCCCCCATGCTGAGTCTGGAGCTCTCTTACCCAGCGCTCGGCATATGGCACAACCCTGGGAAATTTGTTGGGGTGGGAGACTGGGATTTCTGTGAGCGGAAAGCTGGCAGTCCTTGCTGGGACCCGAAGAGCTGATGTTTGCAAATACTCCCTGTTCCCACGTCTGCCCGCTGAGCTGTAGCAAAAGGGGGTGCAGGGGCTGAGCAGGGGCAGCTCTGGGGGGGCTGCGAGGCCGCCCTGACACGGTGAGGATGGGGGGGCCCAGGGCAGGGCAGGAGCCTGCAGAGACCCCGAGTGAAGGGCCAAGCCTGGGGCAGAGGGTGCGGGGAGCAGGAGGACGCTGGGAACCAAGGGGTACCGGCAATCCCAAGCTCTGCTGACGTATTCCCCACACCCTAGAAGAGTTTTTTTTGCAGACAAAATACTAAATTTTCCAGCTTTGTCTGAAATTCTTCCATTTTTAGTCCCTGGTAGGATTTTGTTCGTGGGTGGGGAGAGGCGGGGAAAGAATGCAAGGTTGGAATGGCACATCTCACCCCAAAGACACACGCCCCCCCAAGACAGTGGTTTTCCCCCAGGAAACCCAGGCGTTACACGAAGCATCCCAAGCCATTTCCCTTCCTGCTTTACGAGCACCTGCAATGGAGAAGGACAGAACAACCCGTGCCGTGGCAGGCGGAGGGGAGCTCACAGCTTGGGCAAAGCCTCCCCCAGGTTCCTCTGGACCAAGGAGGGGCAAAGGGGGCCATGACCCATCCCGGCAGTGCTGGTACCGAGATGTCCTGGTACGAAGAGCCAAGAAAGGGGCTGCTGAGTGTCCTACTGGGATCCCAGCAGGTGTTACTGCACTGCCACTGGTTTAGGCAATTAAAGGCACAGCCTCTGCTGCTCAAAAGCTGACATCTTCAGGTGGCTCGCAGCAAAAATTAATACTGCTGGTAACTGTGCCACCTAGTCATGCTGTAAAGTAAATTAATTACTGCAACAGAACTAATAATAACAGTTTGGGCAGAATAGGAGCAATATTATGGTTTGCCATCAGAGACTGTGCTGAGACTTTTGCCTCTCTGCTGCCCATGAGTGCAACCTGGCAACTGCTGACTGTAACGTTTCTATTGTATAGTTTATGCTAAATATGCATATCTTAATTGCATTAGTCAAAATAATTAGCTAATATATTTTTGCATAATGACGAGGTAAGCAAATATCACCATAGCTCAGTGCTTCTTGCATGAGTAAATTTGGAAAATTAATAGACTCCCAATTTCCTAATTATCTGTCTTTTATTCCAAACTCAAACAATGAAATGCTATTGCACACTCCTGGGCATCTTGTAATTTAGTTTGCACTTTGAAAATTTTAAAGCACCTGTTTTTCTTTTTCCTATTTTCCCCCCCTTTGAAAAGAAAATGTGAGCACTCCTTCCTCCCCTTCACTGTCTTGGGGAATGAGGCTGCTGCACCCGAAGCGGGGGATCACAAAGTTTGTGAGCTTCCTAATTTCCAGACAGAGGTGGGGGTAGGAATGAGGATAAAAGTATCTCAGGCTTAAAAATATATGTTGAATTGGAAAAGTATTAAAAGCTAATTCTGTAGATGGGGAAAATGAGCAGTGATATCTATTAGGCATTTAATACCTCTGGAGGTGGATTGTTTCTGTCCGTGTGTTTTCAGAAGTGCTAGTCTGGAGTGTTCCCAGTTCACTGAAAAAACCCCACCAAATCCTGAGATTGTGCTGAAAAAGGGTATTTTGCCCATGAGAATTTTTGTGCATCTCTAATTTGCCCGTTTTCATTTGTCTTCTGACGATGCAGGATTCAGCTGCTCTTCTTTTCCCAGGTAAAAAGGCAGCGGCCGAGAGGATGGCTGCACCGCTGCGGCACCCCAGAAGCGGGGCTACACTGGGTGCCCCCCACCCATCGCCGGGCTGCGGGACATGCCCACCCTCGCTGCAGCACCCAGTGCAGCTGCACCCACCGCCCACTTGCAGCCCACTTCAAGACCCCATCGCAGCCGGAACGAGCCGGCAGCCCCGAGCGCCGGGGTGCCAGGAGGGCTCCCAGCACCCAGCCCGAGCTTCAGCGCCGGGGAGACGGGTCGGGGCTTGCTCCCGTCACACGGGAAGGGGCCTGGGCACCGCGTCTGGCACAGGGGGACGGAAGGTCCTGTCCCGGCGCCGACAGGCGCTTGCACAAAAGCGATTAGAAAGCAGCAGTAACCAGCTGGGTTTCCGAGGGGTAGGCAGGCTTGCTGGGGCTTACGGGAAAGCAATCTGAAATGTGATGAAGAGAGCTCTCTGCTGATGACACTCGTCTTCACCAGACCCTCCCCGACGGGTCCCTGTGCCGATGTAACCGTGCCGTGCTTTCCAGCGCCAACAAAAGCTGGAGCCACTCTTCCACAGAGCCCCGCGGAGTCACAGAGTGCCATTTCGGTACTCAGACCCACCGCTCCAGCTGCAGCGGCTCAAAAACTATACCAACTTCTGTATTAACATGCAAATTGCAGCATTATGGAATGGGTCTGTACGTAAAGCTTGTAAATTAATAAACACGGATCGTTAAAAGAAAAAGCCTGCTGGAAGAGCTAAGCATTCCCTCTCTTTAACCTGTAGACGGCATGTAAGTGGAGAACTGGGAGCATCTCCGAGTACAAATGGAGAGCACACATCTGCAAACCTGATTTTCCTGGAACTTTTTCATCACTTGGTCTGGAAGCCGCGAGCTGCAGACACAAAGGAGGCGTGCTCCGCTCTCAGCAGGGCCTCCTCCGCAGCCGCAAGAGCTGTGCAGAGTCACAAGGCAGGTTATTCCCTCCCTCCCCAGAAAGAAGGAGAATCATTTTTCCGCATTTTTTTTAGCCACCGAAGTTTTTTTCCACTGAACCAGTTGTTCTTTGCCCAGGTCCCCTGTGGGGGTTTTGCCACCCTGCAGCACGCCGCGACTGGCGCTTATTTGGTTATGAAATGCAAGATTGCGTTTTCCTTAAACTGCCCCTGTTTGTGCTCATCTGCGGTTTGCATGTGCCTGGATGGTAGAGGCTGGAAATCCGGGTGGGAACGGAAATGGCCAAGGAAGGACAGAGGGGCCAAGAGCCCCATCGTGCTCTCAAGGTGCCACCCACCACATTGCTCACAGGAGGCTGCAGGTCCTGGCCAGACTCAGGAGATGGCAAAGACCGTCTGCAGACGTTACTGGTGTGGGCAGAGAGCTCCGGGATCAGGTGCCAAAATGCCCGTGGCTGTCACAGAATTGGGCACATCGGGCTCAGCCTGGTACAATGGGTGTCCAGTTAAGGCTTTGAGGCGCAGAAGAGCCCTTTTTGGGGTCCCACGGCTGCCTCGGTCCGTGCTGGGCACACCGGGTGCCAAGAGTCACCACGTTTGGCTTCTGGTGTCTGCTGCCACCGCTGTTCGCCTGGCAGTCTGGGAGCGCTTGTTTCCACTTAAGGCACTGGCACTTGTCATCCTCAGTCTTTCTTACTGGAGAAAGGTTTTGTTATAAAATATCACATCTGGGAAGTTTGAAGGGAGTCAGAGCCTCCTATTTAGCAGGATTTTACTTGCATGCTGTTAGTGTTGCATGCCATATTGTTACAGATTGCCTAAATCAAATCATTACAGGCCTTGTTGCCCACCTCTTCATACATCATAGTTTTAAGAATACTCTGAGAAGAATAGTAATGTTGTGAAACATCCTTTAGAAATGAAAAAACGCTCCTTTAAAGGGAAGGAGGTTGTCGAGCCATTTTTATTTGTCTTCATGTTCAAGAGATCCCGTGGCCTTTTCCAAAGCAGCTGAATCACGAGTTTGAGAGGGAGAACAGTAACTCTGGCAGTGCGACCGCTCTCCGACATGTCCTTTCGTGCGGCGCCCTGCGACGGCGTGGCTTGGGAAGCGAAGCCCAGGGAACCCCTGCAAGCAGCACAACTTGTGCAGAGGGAAAAGCCATTCCCGCACCTAAAATCCCCACGGCTCCAGGAGGTGGGGCTGAGTCAGTGGGCACCGGCGCTGCGAGGGGATGCTCACAGGTTGGGTCCCACCGGGTGAGCCAGCACCCGGGGGTCTGGGCTGTCACGTCCAGAGCCCGGGGAGCTGCTGCGTGCGTCGGGAGATGCCCCTACGTTTCCTCAGGAGGGTCGTCGCATCCAGGCAATTTGAGCAAAATTGCTGTAAAGGTGCTGCTCGGCCCTGGAGCGGGAATCCCTTACGCTTCTGCAGCGGGGTTGGTGGCCCCTGGCCGGGGTGACCCACAAATGGGTTTTCCACAGTTGCGTTAGGAAGCCGGTGCCATTCTTATCGTTTTATGCAAATGCTATGATTTCCTTGCTGCACCCACTGAGGCAGCGATCACGGCGGGTTTAACCTGTGTTTAGTATATCACTGTCAGTAACTGTCTCGTGAAACTTCTGCAATATAAATGAACCAGCTGGTATTAGAAAAAGTGTGAAGATCTTTTTTTTCCCCCTTTGGGTGGGGGAAGGGAAGGGGAGTGGGTGTGTTGCAAGGTTTGTCACAGAAAGCTGAGAGATTTCGTGGTTGTGAACATGGTTTCAGTAGAGTTTGGGCTATTATCACTGGGTTTTCTGCTCCACCATGTTTCAGGAAATCTGCTGATCTCGTCGCACCTATTTGGTCGGCAGCTGTTATTCAGCCTCGTGGCACATCTGCATTTCATAAACCCTTGCTGCTGGGAATCCCAGCGGGGGAGTGGGAGCCACACCACCGAGCCTGGCCCCTTCCACCCCTCCCCGAGCACCAGAGCCCCCCGCGCAAGCTCCCGGCATGCGGCCGGGGAGCAGCAGCTTGGCAGAGGCTGGGGAAAGCAGGGACGGCTTTGGGGGCAGCACGGACCCGGGCGGGAAAGCCTCCACCTCCTCCTTTTCATCACGCACGTCCGGCGCGAAGGACAACCCTCCGCACCGGCTGGCTTTGCTGGCAGAGCTGCCGACCAGACGCAGCCCAGAGCAGCAGCCCTGGGGCACCCTGCACCTCCTCGTGGGGAGACGCAGGGCGGAGGGAACCCCTCAAGAGACCCCCAGCATAAGCTTGTCCGTGCATCTTTGTAGTGTCACCCCTGGTTCATTTCCTCATCTGGGGAGATGTTGAATACCCACACGGGTTTGCTGATGGGATCAAAACAGTCTGAGCAGAGTTTTTTTTTACGTTCGTGTAGATCTCACCTCCTGTGACGTCTGTGATGGCCACGCTCCCTCCTCCAAAACATTGCGGGAAGACGTGGAGCAGCAGGGCGAGCCGGGGCCCATGGGCACGTGGAGCCAGCCCCGCAGGGGCGTGCAGACCATCACCCCTGGTGTTCACCCCCAGGTCGTGTTTGTGGCTGAGGCGAGGCGTGCCCTTGCTCTGAAGGCGCAGATGACAAAAGGAACGGGGCCTTTCCGTGGTTCAGATTTACTCTTCCTTCTCAGTGAGATGGAGGTATCTTGAATCCTCTTGAAAACACCAGTCATCCACCTATTTTTCAGCTGACATGAAAAATTAAAAGGCTGAGGAACAGCTCTGCAGCTGCAACGGTGCATTTACGTGAGGGCTGTCTACAGCAGGTTGCTGACCGTCCTTAGTGTTAGGTGGCTCCTCTGAGATACTTCTGCCATCTTCCCCTCCCCTCGCTTGGACTTCTCGGGAGCTTTTCCAGGGGGAGCATCCCCTGGGGGAGGTCGGACGTGACATTTGCAGGCTTTTGTTTGCAATCTCAGCCAGATTGGAAGCAATCAGAAGTCATTTCCATCTGACGCTCGTCCTCCAGCCTGCCGGGAGCGAGCCGGGGGTCGCGCAGGAGCTCCTGCCTGCAAACGGGTGGAGCTGCACGCTCTGCCTGCCAGTCCAGGAGGGCAGAGGAGAAGAAGCCAATGTCATCTTGCACCTTGATGTGGTCCTCCGGAGGGGAGGGCTGACTTAGGGCAAGACCTGGTGGTGGGGATGGAGGGGTGAGAGCCGGCCCAGCTTTGTCCTGGAGGCAGCGGTGTAATCTAGGTCACAAAGCACAGACAGAGGTCCCCTGGTCCAGCTCCAGCTCTAACACCGAGAGCACAGCAGGTCGCTTAGGTTGGGTGGGGTGGCTTCACCGGGTGCTCGGTGGGACGCCGCCACGCCAAGCTCCCGGCATCCCACCGCCCCTCAGCACGAGAGTTGGAGCAGCGCAGGGTGCTGAGCACCATCCCCAGGCTCTGCCTACGACCTGCAGGACCTGACGGGTTTGGGTGCCACCGCACTCGCCAGGGGGGTGCCTGCAAAGCGGGTTGGTACCGCAGAGCGCCCCGCCACCCCCTCGGCTCTGCCGAGAGGAGCGCACGCCTCCCGCCGCTGCGGTGAGTCCCAGCAGCACTGCCCCTGATTTAGAGCCAGCTGCTATGTTTTCTCAGAGTTGAAAATTGTGCTGTCAGCAATATCACAAAAGTGATTTCTTTATCAAAGGTCATTACCAATTATTTTGTAAAGAACTGACGCTTCAGTAATTACCTGATTTTATCTTTTTTTTTATGTAGGTCATTTATATTTCATTATTGTCATGTTATGGCCTATCTGCTTGCAAAGAGGCATATATTAAAACCAGCAACTTCGCCTTAGTGTCAGAATTATTGCCCTATATTTCATTTGCCATTTTATCTACTGTTCTGGAGAAGATCATAGCTTGTTAGTTAAAGTGTTATATAAACTAACACACAGGCACACACATATGCATGGTCTGCTCTCAACAGTTTCACTCTCAGTTTCCACCCTCTTCCCCGCAGAGAGAGCAGTAAAGAATTCCCTGCCTATTTATTTTTAAATGCAGAGGACGATCGCCAATACCTGGCTGTTTTTACATCGTATCCCCGTGAGAGGAACCCCACAAGTTCCACCTGCAAGGGTAGGCTGGAACTGGCAGTTGTGTCTTTCCCCACGGGATGGTGATCCCAGCAGGCCACTGCAGGGGACAGAGGAGCCAAACCAGCCTCCCGGTCCTGCCTGCTGTTCAGGGCAAACCTCCCTGGCCTCGCTTTTCTGCCCACGGTGCAGGCGAGCACCCGCGGGTGCCGCGGGGAGGCACAGCTACCCAGAGGGGCGAGCGTGCTGCACCACGAACGAAATGCTGTGCAGATGTTAACGCCCCCTGCAGCCTTCCTCCTTCCCAACAAAAATGGTCTGGCAAAGTATTGCCTGTGATGGGAGGTTAATAAATGCTTCGTGCTGAGGCTGTGTGAGGAGTGTGTGGGAAAGGAAAGGAGAGGAGATGCATTGCTGCTGCCTGGCAGCTCCTGTGCAGGGTGCCGGGGCTCTGTCACCAGGCGTTGGTGGCATGTCCCCATCGCTCCCGGCCGGCTGCAGTCCTGGAGACCCTGCCAGCACGGCCCCGATGGAAGCGGTTCAGGCAGAATGGGGTGTTTATTATCAGTGCTGAATGAATCCTTTGGAGAGAACAACTGATATGATGAATTCAGTCTTATCTAGCTCATAGGGTAACCACAGGTAGGTCCTGGCTCCCCTGAACTTACATTCTCTCTTTTCGGGGTTGCTTGAACGAGTGTCACTGATCCTGTAACACGGAGCGCCAGGAGCTCTGCAGGAGCCCTGTCACCAGTGCTGCAGCTGGAATTAGGGAGTTTTTGTTGGTGAAATACATCACGAGGTGTTACCTCCATGCCCTGGTTATATACTTTGGTTGGGAGGCATCCACGGACATCTCTGGAAAATGACCCACCTCAGACACACGGAAGGGTGTCCCTCCAGAGATACCTGTCCACCGGCTCCACTGGGAGCCCAGCAGATCCAACCGTTAAGTGCTGGATAACCAGTGATCAGACACAAGTCCCGTTCCACGTGCAGAAGTGGATCTGCTGTAGGTACACTACAGCTGAAGAGCGAATTTCTAAGTCCTGTCTTCCCCTCTCCTGGTGTGGCCATGGGTGACCGGCTGGCACAGAGGCTGTAGGTAAATACTGTGGAAAGAGAGGTGCCGTGTGGTTCTCCTGTAGCTGCTTTAACCTGGTCGTGGAGAAACAGCAGCTTCCCAAGAAAACTTGTCCCAGCATAACTTTTCTAATGGAGCAACTCCCCTTAACATGTGTGTAGGGTATCGGCAAAGTTTCTTTCCAGGACTTTACGTGTGTGTGTCCCTGTGCCTGCACGTGCACTTTAGAGCACAAACATTTCTGTTTTCTGATAAGGCATCCCAATGGGTGCACAGACAAGTAGGAAAATAGCTCCACACAGAGATGAATTTATAGTCCCAGCTGGGAGCTATCAGCTAAAAACAACACCGACAAACCCAAAAAAGCCCCCACCAAAACCCCAAATCTAGGGGAAGACAGTAACATTGAGTGCAATCTGTTCTTTCCACGCTGTTGGGTTTATTATTAACCACCACTATTTTTTATTTCTTGTCGCATCTTGCTGATTAGCAATTCCGTGAAGAAATTTCTGGGGTTGTAAGTTGCTTGTAAAACATGTAGTCATTAGGGGGAAAGAAAACTAGGCCAGGTCCAAGACCTGGGAGCTGTGCAAGCACCAACTGAAGGCCCCCAAGCCCTGTTCAGCAGCCTGATCTCCCCGTGCAAACCCCTCCAGCTCCCGCATGCAGGAGGTTTTGCTTGTTCTGAATGCAGCAGTGCCCGTCTGCTACCCAGCACCCTCCGGGTGGACACGCACCAGCCGGGAGGGGAAGGACATGCCACCGGTGACGTCGTCAGCTGGGACAGGTGACAACTGGTTTAGCCGCGGCGGCACCACGGGGCTCTTTGGGCTCTTCCCGTCCTTTCAGCTACTGTGCAGAAATGGAGTGAGAAATGGGAGAGGGAGCAGGGACACGGTCACATCCTGGGAGACTGGGGGCTCTGCAAGGGGTCAGGGCTCCGGTCTTTCATCCAGCAATCAAAGATGTGTTATAGGGGTTGAGGATAATGATTTTGGGACCCTATTAAATGCATTAAATTCATCCTTATTAAATCCTAGATGGCTTAGAGACTATTTTGCTGTTTATCATATGGTTTTACAGTTTATCACGACTGTCTCCTCCACATAGGAAAGAATAAGAAAGGGAAATAAATTTTGCGAACTCATGGCTCATTCAGTCCGTATATATCATTTCTGTGTTTCTTTAGATAAGAACATACAACGAAACGCTGCTTTTCCTCAGGTTAAAAAGAAAGCAAGAGAACTCCCGCCCTGCCATCTTCCCTTCTCTTTTGCATCATCCTCCCGGTTAGTGACGGCAGATTGATGCAGGTCGGCGGGGCTCTGGGTGGGGGCTGCTCCCACCACTGCACATATGGTTCACCCAGTGGGGTTTGCATGGATTTTTAACACTCAGGAGAAACCCTAAACTCCGTGTTTGCTGCTGGAAGTTGTGCAGCCCTATGATGTTCGTGGCCGCTACGTGCCAGAGCCAGCAATGGCGAGTGCCTGCGCAAGCACCGACCGGACAGAGGGGGAGGAGGCGAATGCTGGGGAGAGGGTAGTTATTCCAGTTAATGACAAATCAAAGCAAAACCCTACTAGTAAGCTAATTCTGTAATGGGGCTGTCTCGCGTTATCATTTATGTTTCCCCATTGCTGTAAGAGTATTTTAATAATCTACATAGCATTTAATTATAATTCAGTTACCTGACATAAGTAATTTCAGTGCCCTTTAATATAACAAATCTCTGGTGTGAAATATCTGAGTAATAAGACCTGACAGGTGGTTGTTATTATTCTGCAAACCTGACTGTCTTCAGCCTCCCCCAGTCCTTCTAACGGGAGAGCCAGGGCCGCCAGCCGGGGTGGGGATGGGGCCCTGCTCCAGGGGTCCCAGTGACCCTCCGAACCACGAGCACGCCTCGGGGCAGTCGGACTGTGGGGCTTGGCATGCCCGTGCACTGCTGATGAAGACCAGCCCCGTCTCAGGGGGCAGTGAGGGGGTCCAGGCTCTGGCATCCGGAGGTAGAGGTGTCGTGGTGCTCACAGCATCACCGTGCTCTGGCGGTGGTGCCTGGCTGCAGGGTGCAAGCATAGGCTGTAGGGCAAAGGTGCTGGAAAGCTAATTAGTAGCAATTATGATCTATGTGCTTAAGCATAGGAGCACCCCGAAGAAGAGCACGCCTGAGACCGGCACCTCCGTGCATAGAGCCATCAAGGAGCTGTCAGGGAGCGATGTTCCTGCGTGACCTCATCCTTCCTCTGTCTGGATGCAAGGCAGGAACATTTAGGAGAGCTGGAAAATATATGTAATGGCTGTCTTTTGCCAGATGTGCGAATAAAACCAGATGTGACAGATAAGCTAAGAACAAGTGCATGTCAGCTCACCCAAGGGTTGGGGAAAGCAGCCCCTGTTCAGCTGTGGAGAGGAAGGGTTAGCTCCAGCATTGCTTCCTGACCTGCTTAGGAAAACAGCTACAGAGGAGTTGCAGGGGGTTTATAAATCAGCAGCACTGATCGCAGCATGTGGGATGTTCTGTTAAAAAAATAAAAAGTAGAAATAAATGTTGACCTGACATATGCCAAAAGAAGTTACGGCAGCCAGGCTGCAGATGATAGATGCTGCGAGTGTGAACAGAAGATGTGAGACACGAGACCATCTCTGGGAAAGGTGGCAACAGCTCTGGCATCAGACGAGACAGGGGAGAGACCCGCGGAAAGCAGGAGAAGGGGAAAATGTGAAAGCCGAAGCCTGACTGTCGGTGGGCGAAGCCCGCAGCCCGGGCTCAGCGACCCGAGCGGTCTCTGCCCCGCCGGCCCTGGGAGCAGCCAGCGCGGCCACGGTGGGGCTGGCGACGGCAGGGTCCCAGGGGAAGGGGCCGGGAGCTGCGGGGAGGGAGTGGACACTGCTCCCGGGGCACCGCGGGGACGTTCATCTGATGCATAGGTAACGCTGCCAGACACGTCTCGTGCTCTACTTAGCATTTAGCCTCCCCTGCCACCATTGCACGCGCGGTCGCAGATGTTAGCATTTATCTTTCATTTCCTTTTACACTGGCAGGTAAGGCTCTGTCTGACGGGGGGTGCGGGAGACCCTCCCTGCACCCCGGCGGCAGCTGCGCCCCGTGCCCATGCCCATGCCCTTGCCCCCCGTGGGGGTCCTGAAGGCACCCTGCAGCAGGGCTGAGGGCTTTTCTCCGCCCGAGAGTGTAGTGCTTCTGCCTGCTCCTGACTTTAACTTTTTCCTTTTGCTCCAAAAGAACTCCCGTTTGGGAGAATTTCATTGAAATAAGCATGTCCTGCTAATGGTGTATGTTAACTGCTGAGAGATGCTGCTCAGAGGAAGCTTTTGGTATGATTTGAGTACTTAGGGGGTGACTGTCATCTCTTTTAACCAGATTCATATTTACTTCAGGAGTTTCTCCTCATTTGCGCCACGGTCAGTGAGAGGAAAATCAATTCCTTAATTCACCCCCACAAGCTACTGTGAGCGGGAGGGCCAGCAGCCCCACACAGCAGCCAGCGAGGTGGCCGGAGCGGGCAGGGATCAGCGTGGCTGCGAGAGCAGCCCCAGCCCAGCCAGCAGCACCGGGGCTTGGAGGGGTTGTCAGTGCAGAAGGAAAGTTGCGTCCAAAACTGCTGTCCTGAGCAGCTCTTTAAATAACAGCAAAACTGCGTTCTCCATTTTGGGACAAGAGCCTCTTTACCTCCCATTTTTTCAATTAATAAGTCAGTAATTCCCATTTTTCCATTTCCCGGGTGCAGCTGTGGTTTTGGAGGGGGAGGAGGGCGGGATGTGCAGCTTGTGGACGTGAAAGCACTTGTCACGCTGGCCAGCGAAGCAGGGACTAACAGTGTCTATAATGATGCTTCTAAACACCCTGTCCCTCACCTGCTACCGTGCCTGTGTGGGACTGCTGAGAGAGTCCACGAATGAGGTCAAATATTGTAGCCCAAGGATAAAACGCATTAATTTGCTGTCGCACAGACAGCAAAGGTGGGCCTTACATCCCAGCTGAGAGCTTAACATCCCATGCGGGAGCTAAGGTCGGACACAATGGTCTTGTGGAAATGCTTCTCATTCTTGGGTGCAAGGATGAACTCCAGCTCCAGTGAACAATATTCTTTTAGCCAATTTTTAAGTCTTGCTTTTGTGCCGTGCCTAGCTAGTGACAAGGTTTGAAAGGATAGAAGGGATAGTTTATTCAAATATATTTAACGAAATGAACTGATGACAGCTAGTGTATATGAATATGTTGCTTATCAGTGTCTATTGTAAAAACTTCTTTGAGTACATCTTTTCCATAGACCTTCCTGATGTCCGATGGGAGATGCTCCCAAATCAATGCAGAGCTTCTTTTTGATCTAGCTGGAGTTTGCTCAGTTTTGCAGAAGTGTGAATCACGAGAAGTCCGTGATTTTTTTTTTTTTTGCTTAAAAACACTCTGCAAGAGTTGTATGCAAGTGCCAAAGGCCCTTCCCGCCGGCAAAGGTGGGGCAATGAATGATGACAAAGGTGGGAACGGAGAGGCAGGGATCCGGGGAGACCATCCGCCTCTGAAGCGGTGCATGGCACAGGCAGGGGGAGAAGGGTGCTGGTGCTGCAGCGGGTGCCTTGGGCACGGATGCAGAAGCAGTGGTGGTGGTGGAGGATAAAGCACATCCTGCAATTTTCATCATAAAAACCACAGCCACTACAAAAAATCCTTCAGAAACTGCATAATAAACGTGTGCACAAAGAACAGTGTGCCAGCCACAAAGTCAGGCATTTCAGAGCTGGGAAATGTCGGATTTAGGGTTGTGCACGTAACTCCCGTTGCTCCCTCTCCTGTGTTTCCACTATGACAGTCTGCAGTCTCCTATTTTTGGACACAATTCAAAACGTCGTCCCTCAAAAAGGCCATTTTATGCTGTGGATGAATGCGAAATAGAAGACTCGCTACCCAAGGGTGGAAGGTGTGAGCGCCCGCTGTGCTCTGCATGGGGCCTCCCTCGTGTCCTGCACCGGAGAGGCGCACGTGGCCAGGACTGAGGTGGAACCGAGCCCACACGTCTGACATTGCTTATGACTTACTACATGCTAGTGTATGTGTCTGTGGGTTTACATGCATATATATGCATACAAACATGCCTATATGGATTTAATATCTGTGTATATACACACACATATGGATTAGATGCAATAGCATTTACATAAGACGTACTTAAGATGAAAAGACACATGCAGATAACTACACATGCATACTTAAGTTCAGGCAGGACTGTAATTATATCATCTTGCAAACTTTTTAAATAAGAAAGTAATTTCCTTACAAATGGAACCCTTGCTAGATAACTTCATGAGGGAATTTACACAGTTTAATTAAAGAAGCAGCTCTGCCTTGTCCTCCATGTACGACAAAATAAGGCAAATAGTTTTAAAATATTACACTCAATTATACTTATAAATCTTGTACAGGTAATGAACATATTCTTTAGATTGCAGAAAGAGCTGGACACTTATCTTACTCTTTAAGATAAAATACCACATCCATATAATGCATTGCTAAGCTTTCCTTTCACCATACACTTTGCCCAGAATCCGATTTTCTATTAAATAATAATCATTGTAATTAATAGACTAGTTATTTTATCTCCCTAATCTGGTTACAGTAATTTATCAAAGGTATGTAAATGAATGCAAAAAAAAAAAAAGCAGTTCATTATTATTTTCTAAAGGGTACATGTCTCTTGCTGAAGCATGTAAAATGGAATTCTCTTGAACTTAATAAGATACTTGACTTCATGTAATTCTCGGAAAGAAAATCCATTCAGTACTTTACTTTTTTATGTCACACTCAATTTGTTTTACTTACAGTTCTCTGGCAGTTAAGGTTTGCTAATGGGCTGTTTCCCACACGCGCTTCTCGTGACCACCAGAGATGCCACGGAGAGACGGGTGGGACAGAATCCCTCCCCTGCTGCCCCGGGGACGGGGGAGCTGGGACGCTGTTGGGTTGGGAGGCAGGGTGAGAGGGGCAGGCTGTGGTCTTGTTCTGCCGAACACCCCGCCAGGGCACAGCCTCCTGCACCTCTGGGTTGCAAGTCACCCCCGCAGCGCTGCTGGTCTGATCCCACAACCTTACTCCACATGGCTGGTGTTCAGAGGGGTTTGTGCTTGAGTAAGGATTGCAGCCCCCAGTGAACGACTGTGTGTGTGTGTGTCCGAGTTCCGAGCCATTAATTCAAAACCGGCTGAAAAAAAGAGAAGGAAAACGTTCAAAGAGTATAACGTAGCTACTAATAGAGGCAGCGTGGGCATCCATATGAAAGGGATCTGATTAATGATAGCACCTGAGATAAGTGGCACTTTAACCAACTTTAACTGTTGATGTATGATGACATAATGTCCCCTCCAATTAATGACAAGGATATAAAACACCTGTATTTAGCAGAGCAGATGTTGCTTTTATGGTTAAATGCACACAGAAATTGACTTTTAAAGGACCAACGTTAACTTCTCCATTATTTGTTTCTCTATTTGTTGCCCTGTATTATGAGCAAGAGTGGAATGTAACCCCACGTGCGAGGAAGGAAGAATACGTGCTCTTCACTGATGGTCATTTATACGTCATCCCAGAGCAGTTTATGGAACATAGGCTTATCTGTGCTGTTACTTATCTCTAGAGGCATCCCTCCCAAAGGATCTCAAAGCAACTTCCAAAGAGTTTTTGGGGTATGTACAGGAATGATGTCACCCAGAAAAAAACCACTGTGCAGCCTTTATAGAGTCTTTTCTTTTAATTCTTTGTCCACAAAGGGATAACTGCCTCTGAATCCAGCTAATAACACTACTGCAGCTCCAGTGACAGTTATTTATGCTTTGACCCTAAGGGAGCCAGCTTATACTGCTAGTCATTCATATGCTCGCATCTATGTTATGCAATTCAGTTGCTATTTTCTGAGGAAAAAACATTTGCCAAGAAAATTCCCATAAAGGGCAAATAAGGATAAGGGAGAACTTATGTCTGGGTTGATCAAAGGATCCTATCTTTCTCTTTTGGCTTTGCAAACCGTTTTGGAGTGTTTTCTTCACATCAAATATACACAAAACAGGGAGAAGGTGTTGCATTTCTCCATTGCTTTTCACCTTGGAAGCTGTCACAACGATCTGCCGTCACCCGCGTCACCCCAGGTGCTGGGTGAGGAGCACCCGGCTCAGAGCAGACAGGCTGGGCCGGGGTGTTGGCTGCGGTGGCTCAGCAGAGAAAGAACACAGAAATTATCATTCCTCTCAGCTCCCGCGCTAATGAGCAGCTCACACTTCCCAGGACTGCCTTCTCTGTGTCTCCTGAGGTTTAAAATACAGTAGCTGCATATGGGCTCTACAGAGGATTTATTTATAGAGCATAAGTGTTTCCAACTCTTCCAAGCTGATTGCAAGTCTTACAACATTAGGCACTCTTCTTAAAGTCCCAGCTTCTATACTTCTGGTATTTCACGAGAATCAGTAGGTAAATGAGAAGTGTCTGAGCCTCATGGGAACAGAGAAATACTACAAAACGTTTCCTGGAAATAAAAAGCCTGTGAACAGCCCTTCCCTTCCCTCCCCTCCTCACAGCTGAGAGACAGAGGACCGCTGACCATTAGTCACTCCTGGTTTTTACGGCAGGCGTGAGTTGTGGACGTGTTTTTAAACACCCGTAACTGGTGATGCCGGGTCAGGCAGCTCCTTCAGCCACTGCCAGGCAGCGACATCAGAATTACCCGCTCAACGAGGTTGAGATCCCCAGGTACAGGCTGCTTCTCCTGCTGGAAACTGCTCCTCAGCATGCCATCTCAAGGTGCTAACACGGCAGCACGTACAAGAGGCATCAGCGTGTTACATACTGTGGGCTATACCTGAGGTTTTAGAAGAGCATTTCTTCATCTTCTGGCTCGTTGGGTTTTTAGAATCAAACATTTAGCATTACAAAGGTTGCAACAATGACCAGTCTCTTCCGGTATAACTAATATTACTACGTTTTATGTACTGGGCCTTTTGCAGCCGCTCAACCCTTGTGCCCGTCTGTGTGTCAGATGTCCCTGACACAGTAAAAAATGACCTAAGAAATAGTGTCCCGAGACAGCAGAGGAGCATCGTGCGGTTCAGCATGCGTCTCCTCATCAGGCCGCTTAACCACTCCTTTCACTCCTCAAGGAGCTCCTCTTCCCTAGCTGTGAAATGGGACAAAAACTCAGCAAAGAAACAGAAGAAGCTGAAGGAAAGCAGTCTAGGGCCGTGCCTCACAGGAATTACTTTGTGTGAGGAATCAGAGCTGAAGTCAACGACAGTGACTTGTATTTTTCTGTTTACATAGTTATTTCACATCCATCACCCTAAACCTGCTTCGGTTCTGACACCAAGTTCTTCAAATAGTATTTTGAGATGTTGAAATATGGCTCAGTAATTGATTATAGCTCAAACATGGTGAATGACCTTTCCTTCTATTGAAAAATAATAAAAAAAGAAGACCTAAAGCTTGGTATCCATGCTGTGGTAAAACTCACTACAGCGCTCCCAAAGACTGTCTGGATGTGTATCGGACTTCTATAGCCAATCTCCAGTGCAACAACTGCCTTTTGGTGCCCACAGCTAACCCCTCTGAGGGCAGGGTCTTTTCATAAATGGTCAGCTGTGGAAGCAGGATCCTGGACTGCAAGTTTGAGAGGAGGTACCATCTCTTTCTTCACTTTTACACGGCAGTTGGTATGAAGATAACGATAGTAAATGAATGCTTTGTTGGCTTGATGTGTGTAGAAACAGCTGGCTTCATTTCATCTAAAATATCAGGGTAACTTGGGATGTTTTGTTTGCATATGATCTATTTACTTTTGTTTGGCTGATTTTTTTATATGTCTCTTGGTAGGATCTGGGGATAGTCTTGAAGTTAAGGAAGGAGAAGGGGTAACGTGGCATTTCAGAGGTGACTTGCCATGTGTGAGAAACAGCCCAGGACTGTGTCCAGCAACAATGCAGGGAAAAGGAGTTTCTTTTTGTTATTAAGTCTGAAAAAAGTGCTTACACAGCCAAAACATTTCTGTAAATATTTACTGGCCAAATAAAGTCTTTTGAATTGCTTGCATTTCCTTGGGGAACCCTGAGGACTTCTGTGTGCCATCTTCCCCAAATTCTTCCCCATTAGTGAGTCACTCCACATGACACCTAATACCCTGGTATTACCTGGCATTGAGTTTGCCCCTTTAGCCTTGTTCTCTACCTAAAAACTAAATAGCAAAAGTAAAGTTTCTTTCCCTTCATTTCTCCCCTTGCATGCAAGAAGTAATTGTTTGTTTTGCTTTTCCCAGTTTTCTGCTGTGCCAAACCAGTCACAGAGCCTGGTGCTCCTCTGCCGGAGCTGGGTGGCTGCATTTGGCCCTTTGAGGGCAGACACCTACTATTTGCTGTCACAAGGCATCTTGTGGAGGCTATGAGAAGGCATGAAAGCAAAGAAACATTCAAGCTCACATACAAGGAAGGCAAAATCGTGTCCAATTATCACAGCTTTCCTAAAGATCCTAAAATATTGCTTCCATAAGTCAGCCTGAGACAGAGAATTACATTCATTTCATCCTCCTGAGATTAGAGAAGAAGTTCAAGTTTCTGTTCTAGATAAATAAGATTTCCTTAAAGCAGTTTAACAGCTGCAACAAAAAAAAAAAAAAAAAAAAAAAAAAAGAAGTGAAGACATCCATTTTCTGCAATCAGTCGCACAGTGGCAGGTGCAAGTCAAGGGGCATGGCCTTTAGCAGGACCCAAGGGTTGGCCAGAGCGTTGCCAATTAATCATCCAGTAAAATGCACTTGACAGCTTGGAGAAGTCTCCAATTCTTTTTCTCATGATTGCATTGCTAATTTGGTCTTTAAACTTACTAAGAACAGGCAAGACTTAAAGAAAAGCTGTCAAGTTTTCTAATATAATTTTTTTAAGGAAAGCTTTTCTAAGTTGGCTCAGTCAGTCATAGCTCGTGAGCGGCTAATATAGCTCAGTGAGAAAGCATTTGGAAAAGTATTTCACCAGTGATGGGTATTCTCCATGGTGTTAATCTGCACGGGCTAATGCACGTTTTCTTTTAGGCGTGACGTAAACCCTTCTTTTGTTTCATCCACCTGCTTTATTTTAGGAAAGGCTGGTGAGGGATGATGCCTGAAGGCACAATTTAGGTGCCAAAGCCTGCGTGGAAAGGGCACACAGGCATGCCTTAGTGTTTCAGAGAGGTGATCAGATGTTCAGAGTTCCTTCACTGGATCAAATCCACAATTAGGGTCCTTCAAATACCGCTGGCTTTCACAGGATTATCTGTATTTATAAGCCACAACTCTGGTGTCCCTCATTTGTCTGGGACCACCTAAGCCCATTGGCAAAAACGCTGGTGGGTAGACCCATACTGGTGCGCCTGGAGAGGCCCGGTTCAGCGACCATGGTCTCCAGCCCCTCTGCACCCCACCCTCCTGCAAGCTGATGTCCCCATCCCCATGGCCCTGCCCGTCCATCCCGGGCTGTGTCTGACCCCAGGTGCCCACACCCAGCCCTGCTCCCAGGGAGCCCCCGACCCCCCTGGTGACACAACAAGAAGAGGGGCTCGACATGGAAACCGCTCTGTCCCAAAAGGCCCCTGGTTTGTTTATCATAGGCTGAAAATTGAAGTGACCCCAGAGGCTCAGTGGCCTGTGCTGATCACTGACTGCCACGCAGGAGGTTACACCCCGGCAGTTGTCCTCCAGCACACAGTATTTGGGCATTGCTCTTCAGACTCAAGTCAACCCTCTGTGATCTCTCATCCTTATAGATCTGCATCCCATCTTGTACAGGAAAAAGAGGGGTTAACATTCACTGCAAGTAAAGGGGGGGACCTATCCAGAGCATCCAGAGCCTTTACACACCCAGCACTGTGATTCAGCTCCTGAAGAAATCAGTGGCAGGTGTCTCCTCGCCATGAGATGAACTCCAAGGCATCGGAGTTAGATACATAGACTAAATGAAGGTGCCAGGGTGTCTTTTGATCCTTTAAAACTCATGAAAAACAAAGAGGCAGCAGTCATTAATGTATTAGAGTTGCCATCATTATACTAGGTGTGAAGAAGGTGACTGAGAAAGTACAACTTAAGCATAAAATCGGGATGAAATTACAATAACAGAGTAAAAGAGAGGACTAGAGTTATGGTGGTGGGCTCCCTGTGGTGGCTCCCACCTCTCCTGACTGACAGAGGTTCACTTCATGCTCAGGGAAGTGGTAACCTGGACTGTGTCTCAATCTGTGCTGGTAAAAAAGGCATAAATGAAGCATAACGTTGTCCCCAGCTCCATTGCACCATCTGCCCAGTAGCTGGATGCATTTGGGTGTTGCACACGGCTGCATGGAAACGCTGGTCATTGCCACCAAGAAGACACTGAAACATTGTGTGTGTGTGTGTGTGCATGTGTGTGAGTGCACGTGTGTGTGTATTGGTGCCCACTGCACGCAATACTCCCACGCACCCAGGTACCCAAAGCACTGTGTTATCTTGTGGGAAAAATATGGGAAGGAAAGTCATGACCTTGTGCTCACAGCACTGAGAGAAAGCACCAGAGTAGCTTTATACCGTGTTTTCCTATTTTCTCAAAATAGTCAACTTGTTTGTTTGATGCCAACATCTCATAGACTGAAACAGCTCACTGGGGGATTTGGGCATGAGTTGGCACGTGTTACTTCTAGTTTATGTAAGGTCTTACTGCAGTTTCTATTTTTAACCACGTTAATAAAAAGGATTGTTCATCATTATACCAGCTTAGCAGACACAAATCACATGCCTAGGCAAATCTTAAGGGGAAGTAAGGTGATTCATTCCATTAATCCTCTGCTGCACAAAGTCACAGTAAATCCTGGTTCTAATAAGTGGGTTGAAGGCTAAGACCTTAGGGTTCCTCTGTTTAGCATTTGGCTCTACTTGCTTTTGGGATGTCAGATTTCCATTTCCAATATACACTATTTTTCCTGTGGTAAAAAAAAAAAAAAAACAAACCCAGAAACTGAGCCCTTTATCAACACATAAGACTTATCTTAAATAAGTAATAGTAATAGACAAACATTAATAACTTGCAGTCTAAATAAACATTGAAAAGTTTGAAAGCCTTTTTTTTTTTTTAATACAAAAATAAACGTGAAAAATATTTTGTCCTAGAAACAGAGCCAGCAGTGTATTATCTCGGCAGACTGCAGCTGGACAGCAAATAACATGAGATTGTATTTTGGTTCCTCCTCTTCAAGTGAAACACGGTGGAGCCAAGTACAGGCAGAAGCTGTATTGGCAGAGGGAGGAGAGGAAATGCGAGCGCACACGAAGTTAACAGGGTTACTCTGGTGCAGAGCAGGGAATCGGACACTTCCCTGTAAACAGCCCGGCAACGGAATTTGCATGGAGAGGACTGCCATCAAAGACTGAGAAATTTTTAATCTGAACGTATTCCATAGGCACCCACTCTCAATCTTTATATATTTGTGGGGCTCTTTTTCCCAAAAAAACAGATGGGGTCCTCAGTGAAAAAGGCAGATGTAACGGATTACAAGGAGAACAAAAGTTCTTGGAATATTCAGAAACCCATGGGGACCTGCTAATATTTACTTTGTCATCAATGCAGATCAGTGATTAGATAACTTGAGTGTTGTCTCAAAGACTGCACTTGTTAACGACATCCAAGCTGTCCACTCACCTTTCAGCTTCACAGCAAAGCTGTGGTCTCCTTGACATCTCTCATCAGGACCCACCTCCACGTAGAAGGCCAGGTAGTGCTGGATGATATGCCAAGACCATATCATTACAACTACAACTTCCTTCTGATCGTGGATGCTGTTATATCAACATACAGACACAGGGAAAGAGGAATAAAGTGTTCTGGTCATAGGCACCTTTATGCTAGTGAGAAAGGAACCGCATCTGTGTTTGGCCTTGGACCGGGTTCTTGCGTACACAACACGAGAAAATCCAAAACCGACATGCAGATGATGTGAAAAGGTTTTGGAAATATCTGCAGGACATCACGTGGTCTAAAAGCCCATCGCCATCAGTGACCCAGAGCTATTTAAGAGCCAAAGGGCAAATGGGAGATGCCCAAGGCAGGACCACGTGGCCACATCCTGCGAAGAGCCAGTACTTCCAGCTGGGGCAGGGGGCTCTACCCATGCCAGGCTGGTTTCAAGACCAGGACTCATGCCTCAGCACAGCCCTTCGCTGCCCACATGGATGTACGATGGCTGGACCAAGTGTCCCGGCACTGGTTCCCTTACCTGCTGCGGAAGTGCCAAAGCGGGGCTGGAATAAAAGTGCCTTGTGGTAACGATGGTGGCGAACGTGGACTGATGAGCAGATGTTGGGTGTAGTTTGCGGGCTGCACTGCGCACAAGAGGTGAGAGCAGGCAAGGACCTTCCTTTCACTGTTGTCACTTCTCTGTACAACCAACAGTGGGAGAGGAGCAGAAAAGCGAGTCACGTTTTTTCTTAAAGAACTTTTACTGATTCCCCCTCTCATTCCTTCACTCAAAATTAAAAAAAAAAAAAATCACCAAGACTTAGACCCCTCAAACTGCTGTCTGTTACAGTAACACTAAGTATCTTACATTCACAATTAATCCAATAAACTCAGAGTTAGGTCTGACACCCTGTCCTGCAATCATACATTTGTAATAATAAAAAGGTACAATTATGTAAGGCGAGACCTGGATGTCAGTCTGGATTTTCTCTGATTCTTTTTTTTCTTGTTCTTTATTTTAGGGGCGTGAACACGGCTGTTTAGCTGCAGTGTGACCTTGGCCCTTTTCCCTTCTGCAGCCCACTGCTTTTGGGGCAGTGAATCCAGCAATGACAGTCCTCCAATCTCCTGTGGCCTTTACACCCTGCCCCCAGCACGCATCCACCTGGCAGGGTTCTGGGGTCACTGTCGTTAGCTAACACACGGACAGTTTCTGAGGAAAGCCTTTTATAGCAGACTCAACAGCCCTGCAGCATTAGTGCTGGCATGAGGTGAATTTCTAACCTGCCCGTCGGGACCCTGCCACTCCACCATCCTTAGTGGTTTCCAGAATCAGGATTAAATTAGGATTACAGATCTCAACCTCTAGAAAAAAAAAAAAAAACAAAAAAACCAACCAAACAGGAAAGGATGAAATGTGCGATTAACAGCTCTGGGCAACAACCTAGGAAAATCTACTGGTTGGTAAAAGATCTTGAACGAGTAATATGGAGATTTTGTGAAATTAGGAGTTTGAGGTGCTGCGTGTAGCAGTCTGCGCGAGGCATATGGCTAAAACTATCCTAATCTCTCGGATACCCCAGTCCATGTGAAGAGCTGGAAGATGATGCAAGACTCTCTCTTTTTTCCCATAGAAATTTATTTTTGTTCATGAAGAAGTTGTATAAATACCTGCTAGTGAAATGCCTCAGGGTAACAACAAATGCCAACACACGTACAGAAAAGGCAAGAGGAGGTACTGCGGTTCAGCGGCACCGTGCCCTTATCGCCCGTCCCTCGCAGACAACGTGTCCAGGGCTGCAGGAGCACACGTTACGCCTCTGCTGCTTCACAAGCCTCAGGTTCACTTCCACCTGATTCTGGATATGGTACTTCCCCGTGCGGTGGCTGTGCACATGCTTGCGAGCAGTCAGGGTGTCACGCTGAGGCAGACGAGAGTCCGATTTGGTCAAAAATGAAAGTTTTCTGGGTCAAATTAGTTTTCAGCTCTGCCACTGTGTAACTAGGGGTCTGCAGCGCCTCGGTGGTGGCTCAGTCAGCAGAAGGTCGGAAGGCAGAGGTGAAGCGTCAGCTGCTCTCCTGAGAAGGATCCGGTGGAATGCTGGGTGTCTTGAATCACCTTCCCCCACTTCTGCTTCAATAATTTTTTCCCCATGGAACCATTTTCAAAGAGTCTTGGTGTGTCCTTGACATTTCCCAGGAGCAAGACCCCAGCAATCCTTTGCTCACAGTACACTTGGAAATGGGCCCAAAGTTGCAAACCTTTGGCCAGTTCAGACAGCAGCACCCGAGCTCTGTGGCTTTCACTCGGAGAGAAGGGAGACGGCAAGTGAACGGCATCCTGCTGCTCGGGGAGGTCTGGACCCGAGTTTGTTCCAGACCCATGAACCCCATTTGATGGGACAAGAGTCACACAATGACCGCTAAGGCACAGCGACCTCCAGGATCAAAAGCTTTTCCATACGTTAACACTCCTCTCCAGGGTGTGGATGCGTAAGGGAGGTACTAGTGGATTCTCGTGTGGTGGGTCACCCCAAATCGTGGATGCAATGAGATGTTGCTTCCAGTTTCTAATAGTGTCTCACAGACGTGTGACACTTTCCTTAAGACTGATAGTCGGGAAGCACCTTGTTGCTGCTGCAAAGATTGTGATAACACTCCAACCTGTTTTAAAATTGAGGAAAAGTGTCCTTATCGAAATGTCATTCCAGCATGCATGCTGGCTGCTTTTCTGTCTTTATGCTGCCTCTGCTACCAGGAAAAAAAAATATTACACGTAAGCATAGTCTCTCTAACCTGTTTCCACCCACTGTTTCAAGGTAGTGCAGCCCAGGGCACGTCCTTCGTCTCTGAATGTGGGTGTGGAACTGCTGACACCCGTGAAAGCCGGCCAGTTCTCAGCAGTGGGTAGCATGAACCTCTGCCCTAAGTCCGTCCCCGATCCGTGAACGACGGCGCTGCGGCTGGTTAAAGGGTTCGCACGTGTCTCCACGGAGGTGACGCGCTGGTGGTCAGGCTCCCTCGTTATGGACGACTCTTCTGAAACCCCCGTGGCTTTCACAGCGTCCCACGTTTGGCTGATCAGCTCCCACCTGAGCATGTAACCCCCCACCTGCCTCGTTGCCTCAGACAGGGAAAGTAACAAGTTGCACGATTCAAGGCAATGGTAATGCAATAATAATAAATAGTAAAGTTACACCCCCATTGTCTTACTAACGAGGTTCCACAAAAAGGGAAATTTTACTGATATTACTTGGCTGGGAAATGAAGCAGAAAGTGTCAACAGCAGAATAGGTTTTGTATTAATTTGGAAGCGACTGGCCCTGTGTGATGGTGCAGCAGGAACATACAGAAGGCAAACAAGGCTGCAGACAAAGGTATCGCTGGCTTCTGAGCGGCTAAACTCCGACAGCAGCGAGCAGGCTCGGTGACGAGCGTGGATCCGCACCAGCTCTGGGAGCCCAGATGGGTGACATAAAAGCCATGCGTCTTTATTAGCAGCCGTTGTGCAGCATCTGGAAACGGAGCGGGAAGGACTGAGCAATTATTTCGCGGTACCTGTCCCAGGGACAGGTGTATCGTGCCGGGATGTTCCTAGGGCTTGTTCAAGGCTCCCTGAGATGGATGAAAATCGTTACACTGCTGTGCAGTCAGCAGCCTGACACTGATGCCGCATGATCTGGCTGATATTTTCTCCCGGGGGAATACAGACCAGAAACTTGGTGGAAAAGCAAAGGCACTGCTTTGTAAACCTATTACTTAAAGATTTGGGGGAGGGGGCGGTGGCAGGTTTTTACATTTGATGACAAATTTCAAGACTTTCTATACCAGGTCATACGGGAAAGTTAATAGGAATTAGTAAGAGGTGTGAATTTATAATGAGTTAGTTAAATTAAGCCATTGTAGAAACATGCACATTTGGAATTAAAGTGACCTTAATCTGAAATACTTTGATTTTCTGCAACAGGAGGTGAGTTAAACTGAATTATGGCCATTCCATTTCTAAGCAGGGATGTGGTCGGACGTTCGCTCTAGGAAACACTGTGGTTTGAGACGTCATCACTCAATAACAGCACATTCCCACATGGTTTTTCTTCCTAGCCCTTTATCCCCCAGCTGGAACAGGCAAAGGGGGATGCAGCCTGCCCACGACCAGGGCATTGCCAAGCCCTGGTGCCTCAGCTACTTTGGATCATGTGTCCTTATGCCTAAGGGCGAGATATTAATGTCATAATTACTTGAGAAGGGTTCTGTGAGGGGTTCTGCTGTGCTCTAGAGGGGCCGCAGTGTCCGGCAGCCTGGAGGGTTTAGTTTGCTGGGCTAGTAAATACGTCCCTGCTTTGGGGTCGAGCTAGTGAGGAAAAGGCAAATGACTTCATCTTAAAAGTTCAATTTCTACTTTCAAGGGTATCTGCCAGAGCAGCTCAAGTCGTGGGCTCGATACAGGAATCAGAGGGGAGCGGGAAGGGGAATAGATGCGAACACCAAAGCCAAGAAAGAAACGAGACGGATTTAGATGACAAGTTGTCCTGCCGGGACAGGTCTCTCTGGATCCCCACAGACCACCCAGCCAGGGGGGGATAATGCAGACTTTGCAGTGGAGCAGTGATGCAAAACAGGAAATTTGGGGCCGAGTTTGGTTTGTAGTTTTTGCTTTGATTTCAACTGCTTAGTGAATCAAGATTTTGCACTGATGTTCCCACTTCCAGGAGGGTGCTAGTGACTTTATTTGCTTGTTTTTTCAAGTAAATTGCATATATACATACATACATACGTATGTGTATGTTTTACTGCTCTGGCTATGCAGAGATGGGTGTATCTGTCTGCTTTTCTCTCCTGTTCTTAAACATTAAATACAAAATGATCAAATTTATGTTCATGTTCACAAACATTGACTACTAATAGCCATTACTATTCATATATCAATTTTCAGCTATCGAGTTGTCCCTAAATAGCTGCTGATGCTATCAATCAATCCCAAACAGACTTTCCAACCAAACTAGAGTAATTTTTTGAGTGATTACGGTATGCTTACAAGTGCCAAGAGGACCGATGATTGAACAGGGCAGGAAGATCCTGTAACCGGCCAGGCACCGGCGTCAGTGGTCAGTCAGCAGCTCGAGACTGGGTCCATCACCCTGGGGTGAGAGGCTCCTGCTCGGGAGGATCTCCTCCTGCCTTAGCTGTCCTGCACGCTCGTTGTCACCGAACTAGCATCTCCTGGGGACAAAGCCGGGAAAACCCACTGAAACCTCTTGGCTTTGCATATTTCTTTTAGTTGCATGACTACTGCTTTAGCTGCTAAAAGAACTCAGCAAAACACAAACTCTTTTGCTGTGAGCCACAGCCGGCGAGAGGAGGTGTGTGTGCGCCCGCAGTGGTTTCCTCTCTTCCCTGACGTGGTGCCGTCCGGCAGTGCTGCGTCCCCGGCTGTTGGCGGGCACACTTTGGGAATAGCAGGGTGTCTGCCTCCACGTTTCGCTTTCGGCTCCTAATGAAAACATATTGCTGTAGTCATCCAGTTACTGCAGTGTGAGCAGACGGAAGGCTAATAAGGACATTATTGGGGAAAACATATATGAGCCAGGAAGACACGTTCCTTTCCCAACATATAAACACGCTGGGATGATAAAGATGTCTGTCATTCCCCGATAACTACAGGCTGTGCATCAAACACAGTGGCGTGGACAGTAATACCATTCCCATGACTAATGCCACAGGAATATCTAATAGAATCAGGTCCCAAAATACCTCTTTTTTACTTGCCTTTTTTTTTTTTTTTTTGGCTCCTATTTCTATTCTCTCATTCCAATATTCATTTTTCCTAATATAATTTAAAAACTTCCTGATATGATTATATTATTCATTGTATCCTATTAGTGAAAACAAAATTACTCAAATGAACCTATTAGGACAGATGCTGACATGATGGAAAGTTTCTAGGGTTCTCCTATTTGGATTCACGCAGCCATTCTTCTTGATTATTCCTGATGCTGCCCATCACCCCGTACATGAGTACGGAGGCGCTGGGGGTGCCGGGGCGCAGGGGCTCAGCTGCAGGTCAGCGCCGGGCTCTGCCGAGGGAGGTGGGTGCTGCCGGGCGTGTAGTAGCTCCTTGGCACCTGGCGTGATGGATTCGTGGGGCAGGAGGCCAGCCCAGACAGGTTGGGGGCTGACAGCAGCAGCAGTCCTTAACGGGAGCAGCACCTCGAGTTACCTCTATTTCAGGTAAATAAACAAAAATCAAGACAAGTTGGAGAGGTGTCCTGCAGGTCAAGAGCAAACCAGCCCTGCAGCTGCTGCTGGTCTGCAGAAAATCGCCTCCTCAGGAGGAGGAAGCTCCGCGTGTCCTTTGTCAAACGTCCTCCAGAAGCGCGGTTTAAAACTTGCCCTTCCTCGGGGCGTACCCCAGCTTTCAGAGACCGAAATCTGTATGTTATTCCATAGCTAAAAGGAAATGCACTCTGACTGCAATATTACAGAAAGGAGTATTACAGTTATAGAAAATAGCAACTATTGTGCCTTCATTGAAAGTTGCCTTAAAAGATTTAATTTATATTTTTGATGACGAGTGAAATTTTTTACTTTAAAAAAATTAATCAGCTGTCAGTGCTGCAAATTTTAATTCTCTATTCACTAATGTTTAATAATACCATTATATAATAATACATTAAGAAGCAAAATAAGACAACCCACTTCATTTTGCTTTGGTCTGCCTTGAGGACTGGCACTTGAATCCTACAGATGAAAGGCTAATACTTTTATCCCTTAAACTACTCAGTCAGCCCCTGAAACTAAAGGACTTAAAGGAGAATAATTGGCTCTTTACAGAAGAAGAACAGAACAATGTGCTCTCTGCCTCTCAAGTTCAGTTTTGCATCTGTCTCCACATTCATTTCTTTGTACAAATAAATTAAATAATGTTACCTAAAGAATTAGACCACAAAAATATTCCCTCTTTACACTTTGTTCAAAATTAATTTCCAGATGGCTGTTCTCTTATGTTCTGGCTGAGGAGAAGGAGAAGATCTTGGCCCGTGTGAACCACGACTGAGGGTGGAGGGGGGAACTGTCACTTCATCTTTGTACGAATTAATTGTAAAGCCATCGCAAGCTGATGTCCATGAAAAACAAAGTGAAGGCAAGGTAGCGTTTGCTTTCAAATATTCTAAATTTGCAGTGCTCGTGGAGAGAGCATATAGAGAAAATAGAGGCAAAATCATATGGCCAGTTCTTATTCATGTCCTGAAGTCTGTAAAGGGTGCTTTTGCCTGTGAGAGAGCACTTGTGCTCTCCATTTTGTTTCAGCAAGGGCAGGCTCAGGCTCCCGAACGTTGGCTGTAACGAGTGTACACTCGCCAAACCTTGATCAAGGCTCAATGCCAAGAGGATTTAATTTAGTTGAAGCAAGAATTCAATGTTCACTTGAGCTGAAAACGTCCCTGTGCTGTGGCCAGCACAAGGTTATGAACACTTATGTCCTACTTAAGCCCTATTTTGAGACCGTAAATGTGACTTAAATGTTCTGCAGGTGGAATAACAATCCTCACGACAAAGGTGAGTTTCAGCCCAGGCCTTTAGGCATGTTATATCTATTTTTTTTTTGCTTCTTTTTTAAGTCACTGCGTGTACTCATTCTGCATTTGCTCTATTTACGAGGCTAGCTTTTCTCCCCTTGGAGTTGCTCCCATCACTTCTATGTCCACAGGTGTTGCAGTTCCCTCCTTACTCACCTGATGCACCCCTAACAAGCACCATTGGCTTTGCCAACGAGGCTTGCAAGTTCCTTTTTTCCACAGCTATTTGCAAATCCATCATGTAGATCTTGCATGCTTGGATTGTAACTTGGCCATCAGAGCTTGTAAAATCTTTCAGCCAACAAGCATGCACACATGTGCAGTAACCTTGATTTAGGATTTTAATCTTAGGGATGTTTATGTAAGCAAAGACACATTGCACATTGGTTGCCAGTGAACTTTAAACATATGTGAAAGTATAAGGGCATGTGTAACTCCAAGTGTGTGAGTAGGCTGCTGAAACTAATCTCATTATGGAGCTCCCACCCGAGCCCCACGATAGCAGCACCGAGTGGATTATACCCATCTTCACAAGTCATAACTGATTAAGGGGCTGACGGGGAGACGTTCTTGCAGTTCATCTCTGACTGTAGCAAAGGAGTCAAGAGTGGGAAGTCGTCACTGCTCAAGTGCAGACCAAAGAGGAAAATGTGAACCCCTCTGCTCAGCGCTCACAGCCCAGAGTCTGCCCTCGTGTTAATTAAACGGGAGGATTGCTTCTTTTAATGCACAGCTGAAAATACGCTGCATTTCTTTCTTAACGGGGCACTCACCTGGCAAATTGAAGTCTGGGTTCAAACCCCATCCCTGCCTTCAGAGACAGGACTACAACTCCAGATCCTCAGGAAAAAAAATGTAGAAATACAAGTGGAATGTCTGCACAGCACAGCTTTGCACAGACACTTCAAGTCCAGCGCCAAGCCATGCCTAAGTCATCGTGTGAACCAGCTCGTAACATGCGTTATTTTGCAAGCGCAGAGCTGGTGTAGCTGACCGAATTACTGTTGTACACCTTCAGATACACGAGACAGCAAGCTGGCTGATGGGGTTGCCAGATTTCCTTTAGAAGTCACCACTCAAATCCCCATGAGCTTTAGGCTCTGCACCTTAATTTCTACCCAGAGGTGATCAGACATGTAAACCAGTGTGCCTCTGGCTGAAGCCAATGTGTGAGAAGGATTTACACCATCAGAAGAGCTGTTTCTGTCACCCAAAGAAGAGAATTAAACAGCACTGAATGTCAAACAGGTCTTAACTGTTTTTTCTGCTTTTCCTCCCGCTCACATCAGTTTAGCACTCAACTAATTATAGGCAATTTTTTTCTGTGACTCCTCTTAAGCTTAGAAATGACCGAGGCCCCAAAGACAAGGCAGCACAGTTCTCTTTTGACACCAAGAGGTCTTGGGGTTTTTGTGTGTCTGGTTTTGTTTCTTAGCTAAATGGGAAGTGTAGCTGCTCTTTCTGGCAAAAACTTTCCAAACAGGATGCTCGGATAATCCGAAAAGGATGCTTCCCCCTGCTTCCCCTCACGAACGAAGAGAAACAGAAAACAGGCTGCGTACGAGTGAGGAATCTTAATGGCTCCCAAATGTCTTGACACCAGAAGCCCTTCACACCTGGGAAGAGGACATCAAACATCTCCGCCGGGCTGGTGGGCACCCACGTACGAGGGGCTGCACCCGCCGGCGCTTCCTCCAGAAGAGCTGCAGCGCCTGTGGAGCCGTGATGCACTTTGCTGCAGTTTTATAACATCTGTGACAGATTTAACCAAGTAAAACCTGTTTGTATAATAAAATACTGAGCCTACATCCACTTATTATTCACAGGGAATCCATAAATATTCACAGTAATTTTCTGCCACTCCTTTTGGGATTTCTTTGTGTTTCGTTTCTCCCATTTTCTTCAAGCGTCCCAGACTGTCGCGTTCCCTCTCCCCCCTCTTTGGGCTTTTTATGCAGCTCAGGTGCTTTTAACAGCCACCATGGGCACTGTGAGGAGCTCAGCTAAGGAGACGTAGTGCTGAGGCTGGACCCAGAGCCGTGTGAGGTGCTGACCTGCCATGCTGGCTGTGAAGAGGGGTACATCCCCCTCCAGCAGCCCCGCAAAGAGGGTACCAGGGGCCACCTGCAGAGACCTCGGCTGTGGGAACATCCTTCCCAGGCAGAACCAGGCACTGAGTGAACACGCCTTGCTGAGATGCCATGGGGAGGACAAACGAGGCACTAACTACAGAGGTCGAGTCTTCACAGAGGTTTTGGTGCCCTATGTCAGCTCTGGGATCCCACCATCCGCCCGTGAGCTCGTCACATGTTCAGCCTGTCCGAACTGTAGGTGGGACCATTGTATTAGACACCCATGTCCTTCCTGCTTCTATGCCACCGGTAAGTGACTGCCAGGTCTCCCTAATGGCATCCACAAGTATAAGCAAAGTAGCAATAATCAGGTAAAGCAAAGTGACACACCCTCAGGGAATAAACCTGGGGACTGTGACATCCTCACGGAGTATAGACAGAGTCAGGGTGCACTAGCGTCACCTCCAGGGACCTCCCCAAACCCTCAGGTGGCTGGGGAGGCTGGCTATGAGACAGCAGTGCCTTCCTGACCCACCACCTGCCGCTCCCCACACATGATGGTGACGATGGTGGAGATGGTGATGGCTTCCGAGGGCAGCGGTGGTCCTGGCTGGGACCTGGGATGTGGCATGGCATCCCCAGCTGCAGCAGGACCAGGACCTTTCTGCTCCTTGACAAATGTCATTGTCTCAGTGTCAGGCTGTGCCCTTCGGTGCAGCCTGGCAGATCCTGCCTGACGTACGCCTGAGCTCCTCACGCTCCTGACAGACAGGGATGTGCAGGTGGCTCCCGCTGAAGAAATGGAAGTTGCCTGGTTGTAAAAGCAGACAGGAGCACAGGACTTTTCTGAAAGGCATGTATCTTTAAATTCAGCCTGTAATGAATGCAAGGAATTTTTTTATATTAAAATGAAGTAGAAATTCAGCTCTGAAACCCAGATTTCTAGAGGTCTAAATCTGAATTCCCTCTGCTCAAACGCTTCTATAATATTACTTGATTTCTCCAAAGCAATCTGACTGCATGTGAAAGTCATTCTTATTTTTACCCTTCTTACCCATATGAAAAAGGAAACACAGTCCATTTGCTGTAAGCCCCTAAGCATCTGCTGATTTGTCAGTTTTATTTAGTTAAAATGCATTCACTTTTGCTGCATAGGGGACCATTTAGACAAGCTAGCTGGAGAAAATTAGTTCTACTTTACCAACATTAACTACCCTGATTGTACATTAATTAAGATATGCTTTGTGACATATGATATGTCCTCATATAAACATTTTGGGAGTTAGCCAGTTTTGGCAATTTAAAATTAGTATGGAAGGGGTGAAAATGGTGTTTGGTGGGCAAAATTTTACTACACCTTGACAATGTAGGTGCTGCGAGTATTTTGTGTGCAAGCGGATGTTTAAGATTGTTTCACTGGTTTTAGTTTTGGCTCCTCAATGAAAAATTCAGTAGAGCTATACTTACTGCGTGAAGTAACGCCACAGCCTGAAAGAGCAGCAGAACACGACGTTATAACCCACCTTGCTTTTCCAAAGCTTTCCCAAACAGACAGAGCTTCCAGTTCTCTCATCTGGGAATATTTCCTGTGAAAGTGTCTTGGCGACAGGCTTAAATCAGGGCACAGCTGCTGTTCAGGAGCACAGACCAGCCAGCTGACGCGATCCAGTATCTCCCAGCCGCCCAGAGGTGACCCCAGTGGGAGAGGGCGGATGAGAAGGTATGTGCCTAGGAATACCTGGTCTGTATCATGTTGGGGCACAGGGATAGTAAATTTGTTTATAGGTGTTGTCCCACCTTTCCAAACTCTCCTCTTCCACAACAGCACAGCCCTCCCTCACTCCAGCTGTGAGCTGAGAGCTGTATTTTCAGGATGCTCAGTGATTGCTTGCTCGTCAAAATAGCCATAATCTTGGAAGTGATTTTCCCCTTCCTTGTGGTGCCTGGAAAATATAGCTGCGCTGAGAGCATTATGGCTTGAAAGTGCATGACAGTTAGTACTGTTCAGCTCCCGGCTGATCTGCTGCTGGACGTCCTGGGTGGAGATGGGGACATGAGCTTGGCTCCTAGAGGCTTGGCTAAGCAGGGCTTAGACGACCTTCCTCTTAAAATTGTGGCAAGAGGAGCCTGGACTGCTCATGTGCAGAGATGCTGGCAGCGCGTTCCTTGAGGTCTCTCCAGCCTCTTCGCGTTGGCAGACGTATCTACACCAGCATCTTGCACCGCCTGAAGGAGCTGTTGGTGAGGCGGGGGGAGATTCGGCAGCCCGCTGTGGGGTGAGTTAAATTCCCAGGTGTGACAGCCCAGCCGGGGTGCACAGCACTCCGCCAGCATCTGCCCCTACAGCGGTCCTCCTGCGGGGACCCCGATCAAGGGACACATGGGCAAGCACGGCGCATGGGAAAGGGAGCCATTCTATGCAGCTACAGTGCTGTGTAAAGGGCTTTTGTGGTGAGAAAAGGTACATCCGTATTTTTTATAATCCTCCTTATTATTGCCTGAAATGGAGCAAGTGCATCTATCTATTCATACGCTGTAACCACACTGGCTTCTGCCAAAATACCGTTATGTGAGAAATTAGATGGTATTAACTGTTTGGAGCGTCACATAGTGTTTGATTCACTGTTTTTCTAATATTAAGGAATTAAGAGGTGGTATTCCCGTAGCAAATACTTACCCTGACCATCCTTTTCAAAGCTTCTTTTTGCAATGAGGGAGAACTGGCTTAGAAGATGTCAGTGTCCATCGGTGACAACTTAGGGGACCTGGCAGCTCTGGTCTCAAGATCAGCTCCCATAGATCTTTCTTTAATCCTTTCAGCCCTTTTCTTCAACATCACCTGACTGTGAACAAAGGGCTTCAAGGGTCTGTTGAGCCATGAGCTATTTGCAAGCAATATAAAAGTAGTGGTAAACCTTTAAAAACAGCTGTAGAGCATTTACCACATAAAACAAATAGGTATAAAACATGTAGGGCTTTTTTTTTTCCTTTTACATGCATACTTTTTAAAGCAGAAAAAGCCTGCTTAGGTAGCTGGCCTTTAAGCCTTCAATTAATTGAACAAAGATTTAAAAATTGTTCAATTGGTTTCATTAGGAAGTGTATAATAGAATAATAAAGTAAAACAAATGATATAAAGCAGACCCACTAATTAGCTCTACATGATTGATACAGCTTTGGACTAGGCATTTGATCTCAAACAAAATGCGGTTCCTTGTTAAGAGGATTTTTAATTGATGTGCAGAGAGGTATTAGATGATGTTGGAAAATAATTACTCAAAAGCTACTCATGCATTTGGCTGAACATAACAAATGAAGTTTGGGCTCTGGATCTGGCGGAGTGGACACATGCTAATTAATAATGAGAGGAACAAGCATCTTCCAGTAGTTTTTAACCCAGTGTTTACTAGGAGACTGCTTCGCAATTATGCACCATAATGAGGTTGTCATCTAAACAAAATCAACATTACTCAGATGTCATTTGAGATATTGCTAAACGTTGCAGCCCATATATATATTCAATCCCTTTTACAGATGGTAATATGTTATCAATCCTCAAGAGCTGTCGCTAACTATCCAGCTGCCATGGCTGTTCTGGTATGAGGGGACACCGACACTCCCCTCCTCATTTTGGACTGTAAAACATAACATTGCTGGAGCCGCGGAAATTCTAACATTTATTCCGAAACTCCTAAGCCGAGGTGTCTGTTCACCAGGGAAGCAAGAGGGATTTACATATTCCTCCTCTTCGAAACTGTGAGAAGCAGGAGGCTGAGCTGCCCTTCACGTGAAAGCATCGTCCAGGTGCTGCTTGTCCGCTCCGCTCGCCGGCGTGCCCTCGTCACCAGCCCTCCGCTGGACAGGGCCCTTCTCGGCGGCCTCCGCAGGTGCTGGAGAAGAGCAGAGGGCCATCCAGCGCCGAGTTTGTCCTCGCTGTTTGTACGCAGGTCCCCGCAGGTCAGATTTGAAGTCTATTGGCAAGGGTAGTGTGAACGCTGCGTGCCACGCGGTACCTGTCCCCCGAGCAGGCTGCAGTCTCCAGGGCTACCGACCTGGCATTGCCAGCAGCGCTGGAATCGTAGCAGTTTAAAAAGAAAAGAATAAACCTCCTAAGAGCCAGTTGCTTAGGAGTCAAGCAGTCTCTATTTTTTTCTTCTTTGCTCTAATATCTCACTGCCTTTGCAGACTAAGGATGCAGCGATGCGTCTGGGAGATGAATCTCCCCTCCCGCCAAGGGGCAAGGGCTGGCAGTTGCCTCTTTCTTCATTGAGTGGTTCTTGCCATGAGTTGGTGGGTAGGCTGGTGTGAGCAGGTGGGTCTTTCATCTCACACTGATGCTGATGAGTATCTGATTCCGATTCCTGCAGGTGATTAGGCTGTTTCGGCTGCCACCCAGTTCTCCTAACTCAAGGGCTGTGGGACTCGATGGCTCAGGGGTGACATGAGGTTAACTGTTGTCTTGCTGTGTGAGTTTCTTTCATCTTCTGGCTGGTTAAGCAAAGGGATTTGATTGAAATGATGGTGTCTTCCTTCACCTTTCTGCTGTGCCTGGCACAATGAGGTATGGATCTTGACCGGGGCTTTTGCAGGACACCAGACTGGCTGTGACATCCTCTTATTCTATGGACTATTTGATGGTAAAGACAGCATAACCAAGTGGGCAGGATCTGCTTGTCTTTTCCTGTCTTTCATTCATCGTTTCTGTGAACTGTTCGCCTTCTTTTCCCTTTGGAAAGACAACGGCATTGGTGTCTGTGCTGGTGAAGCCCCCCAAGGTCTCTGGAAGAACAGCTCGAGGTGAGATGTCGTTGTTCAGGAGGTGGCATGACCCCTCAGCTGCTGGGCTGGGCTGCTCTTGAAAGGTTGGGAACAGTTTAAAAAATCTCACAACATTTTTGGAAGTTCAATGCACCTCCGAATGTTGTGATGTTTATTCTTTATCCCTTCCTTGGGAAAAAAAGCTAAATTCTAGGAGTTGGGGGTTTTTATTTATTTATAGAAAACCCTCTAAAATACATTACGTATTTTCAGTAGAGTGATTTTTGTTAAAGTCAGTAGCTTCTTTCCAAATAGCTTTTTCGGCTGATTTTCTTTTTCAGCAGCTTTATCAAATATATCTTCAAATTGTGTTTTCATCTTACAGTACTTCCAAAAAGAACAATTTACCTATTTTTTTAAATAATTTTTATGCCTTTATTTTGACCGATCCACTCTAGACGCAGACTTTCTACTTACACAACAGGTAGTACACAGTAAACGGCACAATGGGCTAGCGGTGTTTATTATCCGGTAGACCTCAGCCCTGTGCAGTTTGGAAATGAGATGGGGATTTGCATCCATTGTTCAGTCGGTATCACCAAGGGGATTCCCTGAATTCACCGGCTTGTGGCACTTCTCTTTGCTGATGAAAATGCCTTCAGAATGACGTAAGAGGTCTCCACTGTTTCGCATTTCCGTGTACATTTCAGGGACATCATCTTGCCAACAACAGCGTACTAATTCTCGAGCATTCTTGACCCCTTCAGAGGACAACCCTGAGATGCTGGGGTGATGCCTACCCATAATAAGGCACAATGAATAGACATTCAGATGTTCAGTTGTCTAGATACTGTCTTCAGCTTTTAAAATCCACCTGGTTTGGGCCTTCTTTGTTTAAATAATGCTGCCTAACGTTCCTTCGCTGTCTCAGAAACACACTCCATCCTCCCAAAGATGAAATGGGACGCTTGGAGAAACTGAAGAGTAAATCAGCAGGATCTGATTTGAACTTCCATCAGTAGGAGCATGTGGAAATATTTTCTTTCTCAGTTCTTCACCAGGAATGTCAACAACCTTAAAAAAAAAAAAGAAAAAAAGATGATTGTTTCAGCTGAGACTCACTCCCTAATTTTTTATTGCTGTTTATGTGGCTCAGTAGCCTATTGCCATATCCAATGAGAAAAACTCCTCAAAGGTCTCCTAAGGTAATGCTAGACTGCACGAAGTGCACTGGACCTGACCTGTGAGGATGAGAAGCACCATGAGAAGGTGGAGATCAGCGTACGTGGGGCCTATGAGCAGTAGATGTTGTGCCAAATGTATATCTAGTTTACAACGGTGTTAAGTCAGTTGTAGCTTTGCTGAACGCCATGAAGTAGCTGTGGATTTACACCAAGACTGGGACACGGTTTGTGGTGCAAAGTGCAGGCACTAAACAACAGTCCTTTTCTGCAAGAAGCTGGTGTTTCTTTTTTTGTCATGCAGTGCAGTGTCACTTGGTGGTCACAGGGAAAATGCCCTGAGAATGACTTCTCTTCTGCAGTCGCAGCAGCAGCAATATGTACATTTATCCTTGAAAACTCTGACAGCTGAATCCTCTGGGTCCTGCTGGTCCTTATAAAACAAAGCAAGTCTTGAAACTTCACTACTACTCTTTAACTTTATAGACAGAAGTCAATTTATCTTTTAATAATATAGATTTTTGGTCTAGAAGTATTGAATGAGGAGTGAACTTACTTCCAAAAATCACTCCGGGTTTGGATGTTCCATTTCTAGTTGTTCCAGTATGAAACACCTTGAGCAGACTGGACTTCCAGTCTTGGTAAATGGTCTTTAGAAACCTTTTATTCTGGCACTTGAGTTCGGCCACACGGGTGCTGGGTCACCCCCAGCTCTTGGGCCAGTTTTGGAAAAGGTGCACGTGGGCATCATTCAGGCATAAACTCAAAGAAGAGTTTTCCCGGGGCCAGGTTTTATTCTTTATTCTCAGAGTACATTCAATTAGCGGTTGTCAGACAGCATGCTAAACGGAATTTCTTCCTTGCTATTTTTTAATTTCTTTCCAGTTTCTACGCTTGCCCCCGCACAAACACGTGCGTTTATGTGTGTGTGCCTCAATAAACCAGCCCTGCCAGAAAAATCAAAAAGCCCTAATGGTGCAGCGGTCTGGCTGCCTGCTCTGGGAAACTTAATCTGTGTTTTAACCAGGAGCCTGTTGTTCGCAGGACTGATTATTTAAGACAACTGTTGTTCCTGCGTGCAATCGTGTATGCGCTGTGCAAATTGCATTACTAATTTATGAGCTGGCCAAACGTCACTCTTTTGTAATGCACCTCATTCCCTGTAGCTCCAGACAAGCCGCTCCGCAGCATCCCTCTTCGGGAGAGAACTTCTCGGTTGATTTCGAGAGCGATGCCAAAAGTCCCGCTTTTTTACTTCAAATAAATTACTCTGACACTTCACAGCCATGGCTTTATATTTTTACTTAAATGTGTGTTTTGTGGGTGAGAGTGCGGCATGGTTTGAACAGTTGTCAGAAGTTTTATTTTTGGAAAAAGACATAGTACTTTGTGAGATAATTAGGAGTTCTTGAAGTTTCCTCGAGAAATGAAAAAGGCCCAAACCATCATCTACTGCTCATATATGCATTTTACACTCAATTCCTCATTTGCCACCTCCTCCTCCACTAGTTTACAAATCTGTTAATTAATGGTGTTTATTCTTTCAGCCTTGTCTGAGAAATGGTTTTATGATTATATTATTAGGAAGAGACGACAACATATGTGGGAAAAGGTATTTTTTTGTATGTGGGCTTACCGATCGCTATGGAAACAAGCAAATATTTGCAGACCTCAACTACTGATTAATACCTACTGGTTATTTTGGCTTTGTAAAATTATTGTCTGGATGCGAAGAATTTCTTGTGAGCAGCTCTCTATGACAATTTATTTACATGTGTAATAGTCTCATCAGAAACAACTCTGGTAATTTAAGGCTCCATCGCATTGTAGCAGCTTCTGAAACAGCCATTTTACCAGCATGTGATTGAAACACAAGCACTAGGTGTTATTTTTAAATCCTTCAGTTCACATTTCAGTGAAAAGAGTTTTATTACAAAAATATTTCTCCCTGAAGGAAGGGATGCAGATACATGCGCTGACTAATAGCGCGTTATTAAAGCGGTATTGACAAGGCTGTGGCTGCCAGGAGAACTGCTCGGGCAGGGAAACTCAAGCAGAGCACTACAGGAGGACTTTGCCAGCAACGCAAGCCGTGGTCCTCGCTCCAGTCTTTACGACAGGTCGCACACCGAGCAGCCTGACCAGACCTGGGTTCGGACACAGCGGCAATTAACATCGAGAGTACGCCTAAGCACACAGAGCACTTTGACATTGAGTGGTGGAGGGGGGTGACAGGAGAGAGGAGGGACAGGTTTGTCTCGGTGTGTGAAACTCTTTGCACAAGTGTCTCAGAACTTCCTAGAAGAAGAAAGTGTCTTCTGCATGAGCTGTTGAACTTCTCTATTGAAAGAAAATCTTTGTGACCTGGGTTTGCAGATCATAAACCCAACACGAAATTATCTCAGATAGCTAGCAAGTATAAGAAATAAATCTTTGCCCAGCGAATTCTTTGCTCTCCACATGTTTTGATCTTTCTAGAGAATCCGAAATTCTTACCTCTGCAGTCTTCCAGAAGAAAAAGAAAATAAAGAAATCCATTTGGTTTTGGATTAGAATGATTTTGATTCCCAGGGTGCTTTGGAAAATGGGATTTGAGCTCTTTAATCATACGGGTATTAAAAATACTGTGGTAGATGGACAAAATGTGATACCAAGTGTCCCTCTTACTGAACTATTAACCTGGCTGGTACAGAATTACTGATCTACTTTATATCCTCGCTTGTTATAGCTCCACACTGACTCAAGTCTTCATGAAATCCTTGTCTTTGGTTCTGTGTAAATTCATGGTTGGTGAAAAGAGCCAAGTGGGCAGCACCAGAAACTCAGCCCTGCTGCTTTTACGGTGAAGAAGGGATGTAGCACAGCAGGGACCACCATCACACGCAACGCAGCCACCTCACCAGCAATCCAGCCCAACTCCTTGGAGACGCCCGTTGGCTCGAGGGTACCAACCCGTCTCCCTTTGATCCCCATACCAAAATATCCACATGGTGCTGAGCCACCAGATGCATACCACGGGCTTCCCAGACCCAAAGAGGTGAGTCTGTCCTGGCATGGATGAAGGATGTCAGCAGCTGGGTGGGAGAGCAGAAGCTCCATGCATTGTCTGAGAGCAACAGGCTGGTGCACAACCACTTCCACCAACGCCCACCAGTGCCCACCGATGTCAACTGTGGGTTCATGCTGGCTCGCTTCGCCCACAGCTGGAAATCAGGATTAATCACCAGCTTCTGTGCACAAGCGACGTCGTTACGCCTTTGATATGGAAGCTGCCTTCGGAGTTCTTGCAGCCTGGCCGTGGCTCAAGAGCCAGACATTGGCCACCCACGAACTATTTCTTCAAGGCAGTTGGGACTGGAAGATACACGGGCTGCGGCGGAGGGCAGCGAGGCAGAAGGAAACGCAAAAGGTAGTAAGTGAAGCCTTGGTGATCTGCAGGGCCTTGGGGCATCTCTCTGAACATCTGCAGTCACCTCGGGCAAAATCCTGTCCCTACTGAAGTAAATGGAAAATTTGTCGCTGACCTCAAAACGGCCAGAATTTCGTCCGGGTGTGCCGGGCTGCGCAGCACGGTGTCGCAGGGTGTGCACGCTGCTGTAAGATGGGGCTTTGTCCCACCACGGGTGCCTTGCTGGGGCCTCCCCACCCCAGGCAGCTCACAGGGATAACAAAAAGGGGGATGCAATGCCGGAGAGAAGAAAGTCCAGAGGTCTGCAGTTTTCCCTGCTCTGTTGTTTGACGGTGGAATTTTTCTCCAGGGAAAACTTTATTTTTAATCCAGTTGGGTTTCACAAGTGAATGCTTTAATGGCTGTGCCCAAGGTCCTTAGTCAGTCTTAATCTACGTTACAAAGTCAGCAAACGTGGCAGTTTACCAGAGGTCTGTCTGAGCGACCTCACAGCTGAAATTAGAGAGAGGCCGTGCATTGGTGCCAAATTGGGACGGGCCGCACGTGCTGGTAGCTCCCAAAACACTGTCAGCCTGCTACTGGGGTAGCAAATCAGCAAGGTCGAATGTGTGGAGCACGTACATGCCAGGGCACAGCTTTGATTCCATTTAAGTCCTGGTTTCTCTCTCTTTGCAGAGTTTGTGAGCAGCTTATGTAGTCACTGAGGTGGTGCCCTGAGAGCAAGTCCTTGAGAAAATCTAGGGTTTGTCTCGCTTGGTGAATATTGTCCGTGAATATAGTGATGCTTTTCCTCTTCATATTTTTCTGTGGGTCTTGAACTCTTTTCTAGGTAATAAATTTGGCCTTCAAATAGCCCTGTGAAGCAATGGATATCCCCCACTTGGTGCAGAGGAGAAAAAACACAGCAAAAAAAGGATAAATCCTGAACCGTGTTCTTGGTACATAGGATGATGGATATTTCTGCAGCTGAACTTCAGGTTCAGAAAGCAAAGTGTGCAGTTAAATGAATAAATCTGAACCACGTTTGTAACTATAGAATGAGTAACTTTAATCATACAGATATTTATTATGTAAATAATACTGTAACAATAAATCTGATGATTTATTCCTTCACAAATTACTTGCCTGAAGATGCTCATGAAGTCCATCTGCCAGGGAAGAGCACAGCCTGGGTCTCCTGAGTCCCGGTCCCATGGATTGACTGTAAGAATGTCTTCTTCCAGTCAATAGCTTCATCAATCATCATTTAAGTCAGCTTGACGATTGGCTTTCTAAGGCCATCCCTGATGATTTATTCCTACCCTTCTCTCTTCAGAAGCTCGCAGCGTATGGCTTGTCAGACGTCTGCAGAGACGTGCTCTCTGCCCAGCCGTACCCGCCCTAACACCGACGCTATGAGCAGCCCGACCCTTGCACCGCTGCTCTCATGGCAAGAGCCCTCCTGGAGTGACCTGCGCTCCGATGTGCCCCTACCTGTTTCTCCCCAGGTGACAGCAGTGAGTAGAGCTCCTGCCACGAAGCGGGTGGTGGGATGGGACTGGTGGAGGGAGAAGAGACGATGCAGGAATGTGTGGAAGGCACCGGCTGGGCGAGAGCGGGGCCATAGCTCCACGGGTCTGTGGAGGGACAGCGTGAGCTGAGGATACTGCTGAAGGCAGGGACAACCCAAGGGATGGGACAGACGGACCACAGCTCCGGCCAGCAGTGATGGCAACCGGTCCCCTACCCAACCCTGCCAAGGGGTGGGCTGACGCTTCCCCAGCCACAGCCCGGCTGGTCCAGTTTCTGGCGATAACAGAGGAATGCAGAGGCTGATCTCGCCCCGGATTTGGGCTCAGTCATTCCCTCAGGCTGTCCTTGCTGAAGGGGTCTCTGCTCCCAGCTCCTGCGGCGTGTAACCCCCCCTTTCCCCCCCAGCACACACATGCACATGGATGCTGCGTAAAGGAGGGCGTGCCATGAGCTTCTCAAGTGGATTTTGGGAATGTTGATGCCAGTTCCCGATTTCTATCCTCAGTCCCACCGCTTTATTCCTTTTCTCTCTGCTTTATCTGCTGTCAGTCCGGCATTCTGCTCGTCAAATACGCGCTTCTCATGTATCATCTTCTGCTACACCAACTCTCATAATTCATCTTTATTCTCCAGTTTTCTGTCCCCTTTCCTGTCCCTTCTGCTCAGGATTGATTTTTATGTGGTCGTTTTATTTATTTCCACACTTGGGTTTTCTTTTATTTATTAGTCCTCTGTTAAAAATCACTTGTGTTAATTTTTCCCACACTGGTGCTTTTAAAATATGACATCTCTGTGTGTGCCCTTGCAAAAAAGTAATACAAAGCTGAAATCAAAGCATCAATGGTAGGATTTTCTCAGCATTGATCTCATTCTGCTCCTTCTGAAATCGATGAGACCAAGTTAGGCTAATGCTGAGCAATTCTTGAGAAAAGTGCCTTTGACTGTTGCAGTAATACCACACGATGTGCTTAGCGTGTTATTAACAGTCCCAGCTCCTGAAGACAACTGATGATAAAAGCATAAGGGATTTTAATAGTGGCGGGGTAGAGCTTCAACACATGACCTCAGGACACCTTGGAGAAAGAAGGAAAATTCAAATAACAGAACGTAGTCCTGCCTGGATAAGACACTCAGATTTTTGGCAACACGAAAATCCCAGCCAAAACACTTGGCTGAACCGGGTGTGCGAGTTCCCACCTGCTCTTCGGGGTGCAGGATCAGGTGGAAAGAGCCAGCCAGGGACTTTTTCCCAATAGACACTGGTCCACTTCCCTTGTACCCCCTCCAGCAGGCCTACAGTGTCCCAAAGAAGAAACAAGTTCTTTACGGAGCAGGTACCTAACTTGCAGCTTGCTTCTTTTTTTTTTTTTTTTTTTTTTTCCCCAGACTTATCATGGAAAATAATGTACGTTTGTAGCAAGGAGGAACCTGGAGGTTTATCCCGGGGACATTCAGTAGCTGTGGCAGCGGGCATCCTGGAAAACCCACCTATTCCCAAATGCCTCCCTGGGCTCTTAGCAAGGGCAGCACAAGCCCTGGTGAGGAAGGAAGCCTCTCCCTGGGTTAATCCCTGGTTAAGTCTCCACGATTATTATTTTGAGTGCCAAACGCAGCCCTGAAGGAGGATCAGTTGTACCTTCTGCTTCCCCGCTTGCCTCTGCCGTGCGAATCTGTGTGCATGCATCACAACATCGATAATAGCAGCAGCTCGGTATTTTACTTAGCAATGGTCTGGTTCCCTTAATGAAGCAGTCTCCAGCTTCTTCATTTCCTCTTCTTGGTAACCAGATTATTGACTTGTAATTTGTCACAATGATATAGTTTGGTTACTAAATGGGAAATGTTTAAATCAAGCAGCAATTAATGCATTGTAAAGCACTTCAGGTAATTGTGTAATAAGCAGCACATTACCTAGAGTAGTAACACATTTTACAGCTAAACCAGCAGGAAAAATAACGGTTTTTTGCCAGGTTATTTTAGGGTGTGAAACATGCTGTTGTGGAAAGACAGTGTGAATCCATATTATGCAGAAATCAATGGATACCCGTCTTTTCAGACTACAGTAGGAGCAGTGTGACAAGGGCACAGCATTTTTCCTAATCAAGCAGGTTATGTGAAAGCTAAGAGTCAAGCTGAGCTTGCTATATCCAGCTGTACTTTGTTTGCTACTTAATGGAGCAGGTCATAGTTATAACACCCCAAAGAAATCAGCTCGTCTCAGCCTGAGGAGCACAGAGAAAGTGTTGGAACTCCAGCGGCTCTGCATTAAATCACTTCTATAGGTCATCTGCAGAGAGAGGACTCAGGGAAATAATAAACCAGCGTCGTTCTGCTGCTGGTGCTTAAGGCTCATCCCCAGGGGAGGCAGCCTCTGGGTTTAGGTTGGGAAAAGCAATATGGCTAAAGAAACAGTTATTTATGTATTATACAGTCCTTGGCAAACCATCAGACGCCGGGCTTGCAGCTCCCCCTCCTCTGGACAGAAGGCAGAGGAGTTTGTTGAGCAGGTTGGCGCGGATAACGGATGGTGCACGGCTTCTGCCGTTAGAGGAGCTGGGGGCCCTTAGCTCTGGCAGGAGATGACGATGGCGATGGAGATGAGTTTGCCATCGCAGGGCAATGTCGAGCCGAACTAATCCTGGTTTTCCAGGAGCTGGTCACGACAGGGAGTAAAGCATTGCAATGAGGTCCCCAAAGCTTTGCCCCCGTGGCGGCTGCTCCACACAACGCCCGTGTTCTTGATGGCTTCCAAGTGATCCTCAAGATCACAGACGGACCTGATTCCACATGGCAGCAAAGATAGTGGGGGGAGAGGTAGTACCTAACTCCTTCCCAGCAGAAAACGTCATTGCGGGTAGGTAAAGCACAAGTTGATCATTTGGCTTTCAAGGAAAATCTTTCTGGTTTTTTTTTTAAAAAAAACCCTGGATTTTGAAGACATACTCCTGCAGTGTGTCATATTTGGCCTTCCCGAAGAATCACTCCAGTCCTGAGGAAAGAGGAAAGAATAACATGCACATCATGTTCGCTCCTTTTCGTGGTGCTCCCGGGGAACTGCTGACCAAAGAAAGTGCTAACCATCGTGTTTTCACCTTTAACTTTGAAACATGCTGATCACATTTTCTCCTTCAGCCTTTTTCTCTCAGCTGCTTGTGTATGTAGTTTATTCAATTCATGGCAGTGTACAATAAAAATCAATAAAAAGCATTTATTATGAAGTACCAGGGATTAAAATAACTGACTTGGCTATGCTATTAAAACATGGGTTGCTCAAAGCAAGGATGCACGCTTCACACAAAATATGATTTATGCTCTGCAGAGGGGAAAAAATTCTAGTAAGCAGAAAAGGAAGTTTTACTGTCTTGCCAATGAATCACTGTCCTGCTCTAAAAAAATTTAACAGACACAAAAATGTTATTTAATAAAACTAATTTAGCATTTTATTACAAATGTAACTACTGGAAATAATAATTTTTCCATGCCAACAATAGGACCTTCAAAACTTTAACCAGGTCCACAAAGCAGCTGCCTCAGTTTCCAAGATTTACACTAAATTAGTTTCATTTCGCTCGTCAGTTTTACGTATTCACACATTTCCAAGTGCTTCAAAAGCCTTTGTTTGCAAGCTGGACTGACGGCGGGGCTACGAGTGCACCAGAGAGGACCGATGCCACCAATGCCGACTGGCGTCAGGGGCGATTAATCTGTGCCCTTGCTCACCCAGGCAGGATCCCAGCTCCACAGGACCCCTCCTGCCCCCAATCCCACCACATGAGTTCCTCTCCTCCTCTCCCCGAGCGCGCTCGGGCGCACCTCGGCTTCACGCGCCTGGGATTTGAGCCCCGCTGACCCATCCCTTCGAGCAGACCGCACCTGGCACGGACTAGTAACTTCTTTCGCTTGACGAAGACTAATCTGAAACGACATTTCTTGGGACGTCGTGAATGCCAGGCAGGTCGTGCACCGCTAGATTTACACACGGAACTCACGCGCCCCCACTTCACGAGGCGCAGCCCTGTTCCCCAGCACAGGCAGGCGGTTCCGGGCCCTCACCGGTACTTGGCCACGCTCATCTGTGGCAAAAAGGTCTGGTCTTCAAAGCCATCGCCACCACCTGCAGAAGATGGTCAGAGCCAGGGGGTCCTGGGAGGACCTCTGGGCACTGCCTCCCCGCAGGGACCCTGATGATCACTGGACTTGATGATCTTAAAGGTCTTTTCTAACCTAAACCTTTCTATGATTCTTTGATTTCCGTGCCGCCAGCGGGCGCGTGTGCAGGGTGCAGCCCCGCAGCCGCCCGTGCAGCAGCGACGCCTTACACCAGGCTAAGCAGGCAGCGAGGACACAGCCCCATCATCATCCCACATCTCCTGTTGGCAGCAGATCGGCAGAGGCTGGGCACCCCCGTCGCACAGGTGCCTTCCGTGCGCGCTGCGGTACGACAATGCGGAGTTGTGAAACGCTGAAGTCCTGGCAGAAGCAACAAGACGTCTCAGCTGCTTCATTAGCTGCTCAGTGGAGAATTTCACAGGCAGGTTTGAAGTTTACTCGGCTTGGTAAGAAGAAGAGGAGAAAAAGCTACTGTAGTTTGTTGCAACGGAAATTCATTTAATTTGTTACTTGCCGTTTTGTCTTATAAACTCAAATACTTATTAACACTGTAAATATGCCTTTTTACTGGCTCGCTGACAGCTCACATGCTTTCTGTGCTGTCTCCTTAAACATTTATGAGCATTCATGAATATGCAAATTCACAATCTAATGCCTGCAAAATGGTTGCAAGTACAAATGCTGTGTTAATATTTCATACAATGATGGGAGCAAATCAACAATCATAAATTTTGAACAAATATGTTGCTTCATTAATAACTAATGAGGCAGTGCATGGAGCTCTAGATTTGGCATTTAATAGTAAAAGTGGTGTTTAAGAAGAGCTTATCAGGCACTACTCCCATTTGAAAGAGGGTTAGCAGCCTCTGTGGCTTACAGGAAGGTTCCAGGGTGAGAAATGTCGGAGACACACTCACAGAAACAGAAATGGAGTCATGCATGCACCTCCAAAAGCGACTTCTCTTTCCCAAGTATTTCCTGGTTTTGGAAGACCAAGAGAATCGTCAAGCTGTACAGCACTCACCTTGAAGCCGTGAAGTGGTCTGCCTGTCTTCGTGAGACAGGGTTCACATCCTGGACTTTATCTAAAGACTCCCACATGAGATTTCAGCAAACCTTTGGCGGAGGACCTCCTTTTCCCAGCCTAAGCTGCGGTGAGGCTGGTGCCTCACGTTGGTAGCCTTTCCCTGAGGAACTCATGCACGCTGCTTTGGCCAGACTGACCCACATATCCACAGTGGACCCTGCAGGACAGGACCGCCAGGAGAGCTACTCTCCACCTGAGGCCGTGGCAGCTCCTGTGTGTGAAACACAAGCTGCTGGTCTCGACAGCTCTTGCAAAGTCACCGAGTGTGGCATATGTGGCTCACGCCCACGTGCGAGGGGTGCAACTGGCTACACAAGTTTGTTGTGCCATACGCCGAGGTGCTGGAGGCACCTTCCTCATTCTTCACCTTCTGACAGCCCAGAAGAGAAACTGGTGATCTCAAGGGGAAAAATAACTGGCGTTTAAGATGCCACATACAAACGGTGATATTAAGAATATTGTTAACGTCTGAAGGTGTCAGTCCCATCCTGGGCAACGCTTCTTTGCCTGTGCTGATTGGAACCCATCCCTTAACCGTGCATGCTCCCTGCAAGGGCATCGAACTGCAGCTCCTCATCCTGCCACTTGGGAACGTCGGCAAGCTGCAGGGTGGAAATACCTGCGGTATTTTCCCTGGAGATTGCAGGATACTTGATGTAATACCAGGTTGCCAAAACACCAAAATGACAGCAGCAATCCTGCCGTTTCCTTGGGCAAGACTTGGCCATTGGGAGATGGGCCCTGAGAGAACGTCTTTGCGCCAAGCTGGTTTGCCATCACCCACATCCTTCCTCGGAAACGCCCAGCTCTGCCGTCATGATGTCGGTAAGCATCGAAGTGCCTGGTAGCACTGCAGCACACGTAATGCTAATTTAACTGGGTGACAGTCCGTGGTGGAAGGGGACGGAACCACTAAGAATGCCTCCCAAGTCACCCTGCACTTGAGTATCTTCTTCCAGCATCACCTCCTTTATACTTTGTGGTTTATTTAAAGCCTGTCTCTAGTGCTTCTCTACGTAGAACCTACTCTACCCCTCCAATGAGATTAGCAAAATGTCATTTTTGAGTTTTCCTGGCGGCATTGTGTTCTGTCTGCTTTGATGGAAGGTGGACCCCCTTGTTTCGTCCACAGTGCACAACACCCACCGAAACTTCTCTTTGATTTGACTCCGTTGGCGCAGGCGAGGGACGCCAGCTTCCTCAGAGCCGCTGTGCGAGCGGGGGAACATACCCATGATTCATCTGTTTGTTTTCTCTCTCCTCTTTCCTCTCAGTTTCGCTGCTGAAGTTTGGATAGCTGGGCGAGCGCTGGAGATCAGATGCATTCCTGCCGGGCCAGGACCCGGCTGGGGAGTGGCGCGGGCGCTGCTTGCAGATGCGAACTCGCCTCCCGAACCAGCCACCTTGTTTCTTTTCATGTCCGTGTCCTTTCTCCAAAAGATTGTGTAAACCGTTTGACAGCAAAGCGAGACGAGGCAGTAAATGTCAAGGGAAATGGATGGGGGTCAGGCAGATCACTTTTTTGGAAGCTGTTGATTTGGTTTAGGTTGACCACAGCACAAACAGCTCTGCCGTTTATCTTGGGGAGGGGAGGGCCGTGGAGCCGAGCAGCAAGGACTTGTTAAAAGTCTCCAGATCCTGTCAAAATGCCTCCGTTTTATGGCTTTCAGTTGAAGGTTGAAGTTTTTGATGAGGTGCATGAACAGTGACCTCATAAATTGCTCTATAAAGTGTAAACATGATTTCTAAAAATTCTTTTTGAAACCCAACTTTAATAATAAGCCAAACTTGTTGGAACTGCCTTAAATATTTATGTGCATGACATGCTCTCTGCACAGCTTGTAATTATAGAATATTATTTCTCTTTTTGTACATTTTTGGGCTGTGCTGCCACTAGCTTTTGACACTTTAATTTAAGCATAGTTGGGAAAAAAAAAAAAAAAAGATAATTTCTTTTTTCCACCTTAGTATAAAGATAAACCAGCGAAATCATTCCTGCATTTGCTGGTACAATTTCAGTTTTTAGCTATGTTGATAATTTACTTTTGATGCTAATTAATTACAAGTAATCATAAAAACAAATTAAAAGCACTATACTTGCAGCAGGTTCTTTTATGCTTATGAAATAATGCATCTTTATGCATCTGTTTACTCGCTACGTAAAAAAATGTAATCTATATTCATAGGAAAACAACTTTAGCGCTCAGCACTGGTGCTGTAAACCATTACCGCTCACATGTTTTTAGCTGTCTTTTCTTTTTCTAGAAAGAGGGCAGTCCAGTGCAAAACCCCGAAGTCCATCAGTTTTGAAACGTGTGTTAAAGGTAAAAGCCTGGGATTTAGCAATCAACTGTATTTATAGACAGCCTTGGAAATATGGATTTAAAAGGAAGCTCTGTTTATTTATACGTAAATATCCATCCAAAATGACTTAAAATCAATTAATATTTTAAAAGTAGCTCATGCTTAAAATAAATTACCATACATTAGTGCTCAAGGCTGGGCTTGGCTGGGCAGGGACACCTGGGTGCAGGGCTCTGCTTGCAGCAAAAAGTGGGGCCAGACCCCAGGGGTCCCTTCCCACCTGGGCTTTTCCATGCCATGAACAGTTTTTCAGCTGTGGAGAGGTAAGGCTTGTGTTTGTGTGCTGGATTTTCTACTTGGTTTTGCCTCTTGCCTGTTTTGCATGTACACAAATAACCCAGCTCATGCTCTGGCAGTCCCTCGTCTGGCTGGTCCCTATCGGAGGCACGCTGGGCTCCTGGCACAGGAGTAAATTGGTCTCAGAGGCAGGTGAGAGCACGGAGCTGGTCCCCTTTGGCACCTACAGCCTGCAGGAGGCATCTCCCACAGAAATCTATTTGGGCTTTGGGCTCGATCACGCCCCGAGTTGGTGCTGCTCCGCAATGGGAAACACGACCTGGTGTCATGTCACGGTGCTCCTTCGTTGGTCAAAACATTCTGTTTGCTGTGAAAACATCCCTGTCTTTATGGTTTTCTGAGGAAATGGCCTCATTTTTCATCTGTGCTTCTGTCTTGAACAGCCACAGAGATGGCTTTGAGGTGGTGCTCTTTGTACGTGCCAGGGAGATGGAGACATGGATGTCATCTGTGTCCTGATGGCACTTGGCTCCACGACGGCTCCTAATCTTCTCATGAGGTTTTCCATATGTGTTAAATAGTTTATGGGAGAAGATAGAGACTTGCAGATAACCCGCAGGTTTTGGGTCAGTGCAGCTGGTCATTATGACCCTCTGGGATCTCGCAGGAGGAAGGATGAGAGCCAGTTCAGAAAACTTCCTCCCGCCCTCGCCAAGTCTCAGAGCTGAGTCACCAACAACTCATTATCAAGACTTCATGTATTGACCTAATTTCTGGAAGAAGGCCTTGAATTCCTTGGCAACTTCCAATATTAAGAAACAGAAGCTTTTGCAGGATTAGATGTGAAAATGAATAAAACAATGCCATACAGTCATCTCAGCAGTACGGAACTCAGTATTAAATATTTTCATTATGCTTCCCCATATTTCTTTTTTTTTTTTTAGTTTTCAACTTGGTTCAAAATTTTGGTGCTCAAAGTTTTGTGAAGAAAAGCATGGAAAGGTCTGGAGGGGGTGACTTATGCTATGGCATCTGGGTAATCTGTTGTCTTCACCAAACCCAGCCAAGCTAGAACACAGAAAGCAAGCTCTTGTTGAGCACCAGAACTGGTGACAGGCATCACACTTGGGGCTCTGGTCTCCTGGTGGCAATGGAGCCGGGGTGTACCTGTCTCAGACTACCCTGTGCCATTGTCAGAGCTCAAACAAGAAGATTGTCCACCAGCTTGAACAGTGGCAGAGGTTCCAAGCTGCTGGAGCGGGTGGCCTTCATCCTCGAGCATTTAGACCTGGCCAGGGCAGCTACGGGACTGTTGGCTGCCACCTTCTGGGGCTGGGAGGAGGAGCAAAGCCAGGCTATGCCAGAGGTGGTCCTGGTCTGGGTCTGGCAGAGCTCAGGCCATGGGCACAGCCCACATGGTGAAGACACACCTTCGGCAGGTCGGGGCAGGGCTGCAGCACCAAACCAGTCTGGCAAATGAGAAACAGCACAAAAGAAATGTGTGAAATCAGATGGGAACAAGTTCAGCAGGGACCCCCAGGCGAGAACAGCACTAAGGTGTGCGAAGTCAGGGTGAAGAGCACCTGGTTGGGGAGAGGTTGCTTAGGTGTACAGGGAAAGAAAAGGCGGGTGGGACGCAGCCGTTGAGGACTACGAGGTCTCTCTGCGAAAGACAGAGCCTGTTTTCCAGGCTCATAGCAGGTACTTGGAAAGGATGGGCTTAAAATGCAGCGAGAGAGCTTTGCTGGCCAGCAGCACTATGATGGCCGCGGTGAGCATGAAGCGAGAAACAGGTTACCTGGGAGGCTGCGGCATCCCCAGCACGGGCAGCCTTTGGGAAGAGCCAGTGTCTATCAGGAGTCACAGCGGCGCTCGTCTTGAGTCTTGGAGGGTCCTCTTAGGAGTATCTGCAGGTTTATTTCCTTTGACAATAAACAGTTTTGGTTCATGTGTTTTCTCTGGCGTTGATTTCACAAAGGGGCTGAAGACATGGACCTCTCTCATTTTGGTGGTGTCTGGTGTTTCTCAGCAAGCTGGGTAATCAGGCTCCTAGCAGCGATGAGGATATGAACACCTGCCGAGGAAGCTTACCATATCTGCTGAGGGAGATCGAAACAAAACATTCAGAAAAAAATTCTGGTAGCACTTCAAATTAGATGTTCCAAATAAAATACCTTAACTTCACATGGTGCGTTCAGGATTTTTATCACATATTAAGCCAACGTGGAGGGCAGCGTATGTAACACGTGCAGCACCCATATTTGCTACGTGGTTGCTGGACCTCTATAGGCAGTCTTTGCTTTTAATAATCACCTGCTGTACAATAGAACTCCAACGGCTGTCTTAACAAATCTAGAAAGGTGCATTTACATGCATGTTTATTGTATGTTAATTATTAGCGCCAATATGCTGGAGAGGTTTAACTACGCAATAGATATAGATCTAGCTAAATGCCATAGGTGTTAAAGCTCAAGCAACACATTTTTGTTAATCAAATGATACTGAATTAACATACTGTACAATAATTGCCTTGTTAAATTTAAATTAAAACCTTATTTGAGACACATAATCTGGAGTGTGACTCACTGTTCTAACCACATTTAGATTGTTGTCAGTACAATTAGGATTTTGAATTTACAAGTTGGAGGGTTTTTTTAATTTAATCAATCACTATAGCAACTGCAAAATTAAACAGGAGATGTTCCCCTTCCAAGTCCAGTTTGTTGTACTTACTCCTCTTGCTGGTGGAAAAGCAAACTTAAAAACTTTCTGAAACACAGCCATTTCAGAAGCTTATCCAAGCCTCTGAGCCCGGCCTCCTGAAAGCCAGGTCTGGGAGACGCAAGGACCTGTGGAAACCTTCACCCACCCTCCAGGGCACCCTGCTTGTGCCAGGCAGGGACGCGCAGCAGTGCTGAGAAACGGCGTGTGGCACACACCGAGCAGGCGTTTGTCCGCTGTGCGAACCGAAGCCCTCACCAAAGCTGCTGGTGCTTCTCAAAAACACGGGTGCTGCCTGTCAGACCCCTTTTCCTTGCTCTGTTGTTCCACAGAACAGACAATAGAGGCATCCTCGACTTCCCCAACACGCGGCAATCCCAGAACTCCCACCTCAGCAGAGTTTCCCTGGTAATTAGGGCAAGTTTCTCTTTGTTTGAGTTAAGATTTCATCTCACACGGCCAGGGAGAGGGTGACGTTCCTGAAGACTGTGACATACTGAAGTGCCTGAGTCCCCCAGCTCTCAGGGGAGGGCAGTGTGTGCTCAGCCAGGTTTTCAGCTCTTTCCACCCTTAAGGTACAGGTAAGGTGCCACGTTCTAAGGCGCGCAGGCACAAGGGATGCTGCTGACACCAGCTGTGGAGGGGAGAAAGTGTCTGATGAACTATTTGTTGATTCTGCCTATGAACACAGCAGAAAGGGCAAAATAAACAAAGAAATCGATTTGCCAGGGACAGTTTTCTTAAACAACCAAATTCACAAAAAATAACAAACCTTCACTGAGCTTTAGTTCCCAGCCAGGGAAAACAGCTCCTTCCCCATCAGAGGGAGCTGTAGTGTCCGAGAGAGGGCTGACTGCACGTGCAGAGGTCCCTATACCCCTGGAAATCTAACCTTGAGGTAACTCTTCCACAAATGTCTATAATCGTTTCTCCCATTTTCAGGGATTCTGCTTCCCTCCTTGGGTTTGTCCTTATAGTGTAGCTATGCTCTCTGTTTGGGCTGGCTGCAAAACCCTCTGCATGTTGGTGCATGTGACCTTTTTCCCCGACTTTTCGCCTGGCTGGCTGTCCTGCGCCGGCTTCCAGCTCGTTTTGGAAAAGCTGTTAGAAAGTCACTCAAAGAGAGGAAAATTCCCCTCCTTGCTGGTGCTGAAGGGCTGGGAAGACTCCCACACCAGCACTTGCTCTTTGCTCGATTGCGTTATGTATTTACTCAATTTGTCCAAGAGTGGAGCATGCCAAGGGAAAAAGAAGCAAGTGAATTTTTCATCCAGAATAAGACGTATTTGGGCTGGCTTTGAACCTTAACCAAACATTCAATCTGGTTTATACACTGCGCAGCTTAGTTTGCTTGTGCGAACCAAGTTAAATATTGCAGAATTACATGAAGTCCATTATTTTACTGAAGTGCAGTTGGATAAAGCCTTTTTAAGGCTGCAGAGAAAACCCATTTTGTACCTAACCGCTTTAGTGGCGATTAACGCCAGCCCTGCTTCCTGACACTCTACACCAGCGCTGCTGAAGCCAGGGCAATTACCCGGAGCCTTGCCCACGCCTGAGCAGACCCCAGCGCCCGCACCGCCAGCACCTGGCACCATTAATAGTCCCATTCATCGAGCTTTTTATTTGTACCCTTCCAGGTTTAGCCATTGACCTCAGATTTACAGGTGTAACTTAACGAGGCACATGTTGCAGCCAGATGTCCTGCAAGCAGATACCACATATATATATCTTGGTACACGAATAATCCTGAAATATTCATTATGAGGCACGCTCATGAGATCTGCCTTGTTATTAGAGTACCAGTCTTGCACGTCAGCTGGAACAGATGGAAAAAAACTGGAAAATGTATTTAACATTCCTGCTAGTTTCTTAAAAATAATTATCTGATTAAAAGTGCCAAATGCGATTTTCATTTTTCCTTATTCATCGTACTGGTAAAAGTGTAGTTAAGTTGGCAGTGATGCAGCACCACAGAGTTACGACAGGAATCATAAAAGGAGCAGGCCAGCGAGTGCATTTTGACTCCAGAATACAGGATTTAAGTACCATCTAACCTCATTAATTTACAACTGGGGCTTTGTGCGATAATCATAACATATAAATTATACATTAGGCACCTTTCAGTCATAACAACTGTGTCGAAGGTATTCTGCAAGGAACAGCTAAAGAAACAAACCACGGTGCATGGCATGGAAACTGCCCATGAGGATTTCTCCTGCAGCACGTGGGCTGGGGGGTCACCAGCTCCAGGAAGGGTTAGCACCTTCCTCAGAAAGCAGCCACCATGGTGGATGGTCTGGAACAGGGAGACTGGGGTCCTCTCCCAGGCAGGGAGGTTGTGCGTTGTCCTCCACCCTGGGACTTGTCTGTGAATGATCTATAATTGACTGTGAACATACTGAAAACTTCATTCTCTTCCTACTAGTAAAGTGTTGGTGGTGTCCATTAGTATGTCAGAAAACACTGAAGATGAGAAAGTATATACCATGATTGCAATAAAAAGACCTGAAAAGCCTGATTTTAAGTGCACACAGCTGAGGTGGAGTTAGTCTCACCAAACATTGTGTGAGTTCTGCATCTGGATCTGCTCTAATTGCCACGTGCCAGTTGGACTTGATGAATTTAGGGGTATTTTCCAGCCTTCACAATTCCATGATGTCCTTTGCAGCCAGTGGAGTGACACCAGTCCTTCGGGGTGAGGTTTGGGTGGTCTCCATTCAGCACCTACGATGGGATGAAGGGAGGGATCCCCAGGGGTGCTCCCAAGGGCAGCAGGGGGGATGCAGGTGACCGTGCAGGAAAGAAATCCAGCAGTGGGGCAAGTCCTACCTCGGCTGCAAAAAAAATCTTCGAAAGAAGGAGAAGCCCAGGTGAACATTCCAGGTCTAGCGTGTGGGTGAGGGATGTGGCTGAATGAGATTTGATCTTATTTTTGGCAAAGCAACAGCCAAATTGTGATTCAGGACCGCGTGTTACACAAGCCGCCTTTTGCCTTTGACTTCAACTTACATTTAACCCAATGAAGATCCTTGTCTTTCTCAATAAACACCTGTTTAGAGTTTTTTAAATGTCTGGTTCCCAAGAGCTGTGTTATAATAAGGCACAGGTTTAATTGCATTGAAAGGAGAAAAAAAGGTATGATTTCTAAAAGGACAGAATACTTATGATATTTATGGACCCATTTAACACACTGCTTTGGTTTAAAGAGGTGGGGATTTACATGTGTTAAGTGCTCCTACAAATCTCCTTTACCCTTTCTTGGAAAAGGGCAACACAATAATAATTGTTAAATTTATGTGTTAAGACGTCTGTACTGTAGAGCTCTGCACATCAGTAAGCTAAGCACAATAGACTATCTGCCTCTACTTTTTATCCTTTAACTATCTTCACCGAAATGCCTCATTATGCCGTTACCTTTCTAACAGAGCGACTGCTGGCGGGCCTTCCGTCGTACGGACCCGTCTCTGCTGGCTGTACCTGGCAAGGGGCCTCGATGAAGTGCAGGAATCTTGTACGCCTGTTGCTTAAAGTCAACAAAGTTTAATCACGTTGCCAGCATCTAGTGTGTTGGTTTGGTAGACCACCAGAGCACCAGTGTCCACCAGGACTGATGGTGGAGCCTCCAGGGTGGGCAAGCGGTGCAGCATCGCTCCTTCCAGCTGCGGCACCAAAAATTGAGTTGTTGATTTTTTTTCTTTAATGGGCTGTGAGTGTCCATTAGCTCTGGCTAAAGCTGCTCCAAACCCAAGAGCCTTGCTGAGCCTCTGCTGTCCCGTCAATGCCTACGGGTGACGTAGCCTTGTCCTTGCAGGGAGGTGGCACCTCCTGCACGGTGAGTTTCTCGAGGCAGATGCACAACGTTGCGGTGAAACACAGCGAGTCGCTAGAGCGGATCTTCCTCCACCAGCGATAGAAATAGGCTGCGCAAAATGTCAGAGATGTTAAATATGGTGCTAATTGCTGTTTGTTTATTCTTCTCCTTAAAAACCTTCAAACCAACTGAAACGAACCCTCAATGAACTTTTATCACTGATAACACCATCTCTTAATTTAGATGCCTGTAGATGAGCAGGCTGGGAAAAGGCTCTCGTGTTTATCTTACCCTGCACTCAGTACAGCGCCCTGGAGAAAGCGTGTTTCCAAAGGCACTGATAGTCACACGGTCTCCTCTGGGAGAATGGTGTGTTCCCAAATGAGGCTTGTTATGCTGATATTTATCAGAGTTTGAGTTTTAGAACTCCTGAATATGCTTGCTTTTTGTATTTTCACATCCTCTGCTGACTTTGCTGCTATTTACAGTGATGTTTGCCTGCTGAATGCATGCTCAGGTGAGAATGTGATATGCACGTACCTGCAAGTTTCCCGACACTGGAAGCAGTGCTGTATCTGCATGGGGACATGGCTCCTCAAGGCATGCTGGTGCAAAGTGTGCCCATGGTGGTGTTTAGCATCCCATCCATCTTGAAACCATTATGCTACCAGGGCCGAGATATCAGTATATGGCCCATTGTGGCATGAGGATGCCCTTCTGCAGCTGCTGTGCTGCTTTCTGTGTCCCTCTGGTTTAGTTTGGATCTTGTGGATGCTACTGTGGCTTTCATGGTGCTGTGAGCACCAGAGAACATGAAACAGAGCGGTGTATTCCCACTTTTAATTTAAATCATCGGTATTAAGACTCAGAGTGTAACCCAGCTCCTCAGCTGCAGGCACAGCCTTTGGTGGAGGATTCATATATTTACTTAAGTGTAAAGGACAGTAGCATTTCAGATTTGAACTCAAATGACTGTAAACTAGCTGGGAGTCAGAAAAAAAAAGGGTAAATTCCTGTTAAGTCCTTCACTTAGGCAGCCTCCAGGTCTCACACCAGCTGCGGACCTGTGTGTCTAAGCTCAAGTTCAAGGTTCTTCCGATTCCCTCTCAAGCTTGGCAGCCGTTGATGGGAAGCTGGGAGAGACACAATTTCTGCCCCTTCCTTTGACCCAGACTGCTCCCAGATGAGAGAGGCAGCCCAGTTAAGGCCATTTATTGGCACAAATATTTAAAGCAAAGGAACGATGAATATTTAGTTTCGTGTTAGATACCAGGTTAAGTTAATACAACAAAAAAATCATTATCTCTTGCCTACAACCCTTTCCAACTCTTAATAGAAATTATATGCTTAGTAAGTAAAACATTGTCTGATATTTAAGTTCTTCCAGTGTATTTGTACAAAGGACTAATGTGCTTACCCAGGAACACTGAGAGCCTGGCTCCCCATACGTGTGCTGCTCTGCCACGCTGCAACCCAGACAGCCAAGCAAATGTGAACACCCTGCACCTTCTGCAGTTATTTTGGCATTTGCTTGCTCTGGATTTTTTCCCAAACTCAGAGCAGTTTTTTTCAGCGCTGAGCTCATGCAGTTGTTGTTTACCTGTTGTTGAGGACGGCGAGGCACGCTTTCCAGCCTCTCCTTGCGAGCCAAGGGCTGAAAACTTCCTTTATCCAGAGATAAGAGCGGAAATTCTCATCTAATCCCAGGGCTCCAGAGGCCACATCTCTGAGAAAATGCTCTGCCTTGTGACGACCTCTGAGAAAACTTCAGAAAACAGGCGATGCTGCCCTTGCTGCAGAGGAGAGGCACTGCAGCGTCCCTGCATGCTGGACTGCCTCTGCAAGGGCTCCGATGCCCAGAAAAAAGGTAAAGCGAGAGAGGAACGGGCAGCAAAGCCCAGCTTGGGTGGGAAAACCTCTCTCCTGAGAGAAAACTAGGTGAGAGAGTATGCCTGTAAACACAGCAAGGGTGAATGCTATGGAAGGAAAGGTATGGTTAAATTGAAAGAAAATGTGGGCACAACAATAAATGACACTGAATAAACACAGCCTGTGTCTACATTCAGCCCGTACCCTGGGCTAAACCAGTCACTCTATCACCCAACAACCTCTCACCAGCCAGGAAGAGGAACTGGGGAAAAAAAGAGAGCAGATTTTAATGAGATAACACCAATACCAACAGAGATATACACAATTACGCCCCGCCAAATGAACACCCAGTCATCACACTCAACCAGAGGGCAGCCCTCGGGAGCAGGGTGAAGCCAGAGGAGGAGCAGGAGGAACCCCAGCAGGACACCAGCCAGACCCCAGCAGGAACCCCACAGGAGCCCCCCTTCTCCAGCAAACCTTCCCCCTTTGTAATGACCACAACATTATGGTCTGGGCTACACCTGTAGGTAACTCGGGTCAGCTGCCCTGGCTGACTCGAACGGCCAACAACCCGCCCAGCATGGCTGGGCTGTGGTTCTGTCCCAGCCAAACCAGGACAACCTGAAAACTAGAAGAAATTTCCTAACTCTTACACCGGTTGGGTCTTTGCAAATGCCTTTTGAAAACAGCAACAGGGAAAAAAGTCTATCGACTTTAAGATGACTCTTGATAAGCAGGTCCCATCTCTGGGTCTGGCAGTGCCTGGCCAGCCACGGGGATGCTACGGGGCACGGCTGCCTGACAGGCAGAGATGTGGCCTCATCCCCCGGCACAGATCCATCAGCGATGTGGTGGATGTGACCCTCCCAGCACAGCTGTCCACCTCTGGTGACACTCTATGCCCTTCAGTCTGCGTTGCGCACCGGATAACTCGGGCTCCGGCAGCGGCCGTCGGTTACAGCTGTTAACCATCGGGTCTGCTTGCACAGCTCCAAAGACAATCCCAATGTACAAATCCAACTGCAAATCCGCATGATTCACTGGCTACCGGCGCCAAGTGATTCTGTTTTACCATTTCTGCACAGTGTTAGTGTACCGCACACGAGCGATGTTTATCATCTCACGTTGTACACACAGCGTTTGGCAGCTGTTTGCCCCGAGAAACGCGCTAATCAAAGCCACAGCTCAGCAAAGCGCTCACGCGTGTGCTGAACTCCCAGCCTGCGCCCCGTTCCCTTCCTTGCCGGAGACGGCAGCACCACACGCTCGCGACTCAGCTTGTGCTCCACGTGGTTTTGCAGAAAAATTGCTCCTGTTGGGTCAAGTTTGGCAGCGGCGACAGCATTTGCTTACCAAGCGAAAGCTCGAGCAGCAGACTTGGGGTGGCTTTGCCGGAGGTGGCAGTGGTAGCCCCTCACTCCCTGTGTCCCCTGAGCTCCTCTGCCTCAGGGACGTTTATTCCAGCAGCAAAGGCACTGGGTGGGGAGATTGAGCCCTTTCCTGGCCCACCCCTGTCCCTGATGTGCCCCTGCGCTTCCTCCCCACCTCTGCTCATCTCGTGCCACGCTCACCGTGTGTATACATCAGCACATATGTGTTTATATATGCACTATATCTATGCAAATACCGATACCCACACCCACACTGTACATCTGTGTCTATAAAGGACTTCTCTCTGCCTGGGCTGGCTGACTCTGCGCTCACACGAGCATTCGGGTGATGCCGTGTGTCTTGACAGGAGGGCGAGCGCCGGAGCCCTGCGTGATCGCCATGCCGGGAAGCCGGGCAGCAGCATCCTGCGGGGCTGGGGCACGCCGCAAGGTGCTGGAAGCAGTTATGCAGTGGAAAAATAGGCAAAAAAAAATGTTATGCCAAGAAGCTCTTGAAATATTTGTTTTGGCTGTGGATTGTTTTTGGTGGCCCCTATAAATGGCTGGTAGAGCACTGTGTCCCTTACCCTCCGGCTGGGCATTGCCTGAGACAGCGTTTGGTGAGGCAGCTTCAAAAGCCTCAGAACATCATATCCACCAGTCCCTTCTCTCTTATTGCTCTGCAAAAAAATTCAAAGAGATTTGTAGATGTAAATCTGTGTATTAGTGGAATTAAGGTTTAAAGGCAAAATCATTGCAAGGATGTTGAAATTAACCTCGTAACCATTTCCAGACTGAGGAGCTGTGGGTGAGACCTACCTGCAAGAGCTAACCCAGGCTGGCTGGGTACGGAGATGTGCAGGCGAGGCATGGCACAACCTTCATTTCTCCCTGTAGGCAACTTTTCCCCGATGAGGAAGACTCGGCATCGATGGTGACTTGGAAAGCCAGCCCAGCCCAGGCTGCTGGGGCCGTGGCCGTGCTGTGCCGGGCCGGCTGTTCTGGGGTGGTTGCCTGTGCACAGGGATGCAGAGAACCCGGTGGCTGCGGAGCTGCGGATGTCCTGGGGGTCTCGGACCCTGACTGCACTCTGCACTGCGTGATAAGACCGCGATGCAAAGCACGGCTAAAGAAAGAGTTTGAAAGTAAAACCGCTTTAAATTCTATTATTGCGCCACTGCAACAGCGAACACCGATAATGTACGTGGGGCGGTCAGGCTGTGGGTGTGCAGAGCGGTCCAGGGGCGATCCAAGAGGGATGCTTCCCGGGGGTGGGCAGCACCCACGGGAGTGGGTACGGGCGTGGAGGTTTGAGGGGCCAGCGTGGGGCTGGGGGTGTGCCCGTGGGACCCCATCCTCGTGCTGCCTCGTGCCCCGGCCAGGCTGCTCTTCAGGTGCTCCCGCCGGCTGCCCCAGGCGGGCACGTCGGGATCCCTGCTGGGGTGGGCGCTGGGATCCCGAGCGCTCGGTGAGCTTCCCAGGCGCCTTTGCGGTTTGTCAATTCCCATTCCCACTCTCTCCTCTTCTCGGTTTGCCTGTTTATCTACAATCTTTCTATTTAAATTCCTTCTAAACAAGATGGGAATATCTTTGTGCCTGTCTGTAAGAATATTCTGCATCCATCTGTTATTTACATCATTCATTTTCCTGAGGTGTCTCCAACAAATCCTGGCTGGATGCTCTGTATGTGTTATTAATAAAACAGCTGTAAAAATATTAACTGTACGGCCTAATTGTCAGCTCTGATTAAGAGCCAGATTTATCCCTGAACGGATGCTGAGACACAGAATGTGGCTGTTATCCAGATCTGACCCTTGCAGCTCGCTCTTCACGTTGCTCTTTGGACACTTCGCCTGCAGAGCTGCCAAGAAAGCCCTCACCCTCACCCTGTCGCGTTCCTCCTTGTTTCTGTGTACGGAGCCACCGGCAATCATCTTATTCTTTTAATTTGCCACTTCTACCTTGCTGCAATACAGTGTTTCTAGCGACGTTTAACCTCCACATCACTTCATCCGAAACAGCAGCGTTCCAGCAGCGTGCTACTTTAAAAACCAGGCAGGGTAAACTGGAAGCGCCACGTGTTTTCTCCCGGCGTGGAGGAAGGAAACCACATTTTCAGAGCCTGGCTCTGAAAGTTCAAGTCCCTGTTGAAGGGCCTCAGCTTCTCCACATGGAAAACCGGGAGGTGCTGCGTGAGGAGTAAATTTTGCTGCTCTTTTTGAGGAGCTTCACCTTCGGGGAGCACCTCGAGTGCACCTGGGCTGTCCCAACACCTCACACATTTTCGCTGCAGGCTCTTTTCTAACAGTTTTTCAGTGTAAAAGGATGCTTCTCCCTGCCCTCCCTTGCCTCTGCACTGGCTGAACCCATCACAGTTCGCTAGAGAACTCTAAAAATACACCCCATTGTCAGAAATAGCAGGGTTTTATCCTTAAAGGGCTGTTCCGTGCACCTGAGAGACAAACCAGAGCTCGATAAGCCTAAGTCTGAAGATGTTTACGGGGAGGGAGGGAGCCCTGAAGGATGGTGTTAACCTGGACGTGGGTTCAGCCACTTGCTTTGGGATCATTCGCTCCAGGATATCTCGCATCACCCCCCAAAGCAGATGCCAGGCTGAGTCTCAGCGCTGGAAAATTCAGGTTGACATAATAATTTGCAGAATTTCACTTGAAAGTGCCTGGTGGAGTCTTAACTGCTTTGCTGCTTCAGATGTAGTCGTCTGCTGCCGGTTTAAAGGAGCACGAAGTCCGCCGAGCTCCGCAGGAGCGTGTTTGCTCTTGCCAGTGCCCGAGCCAGTGCGTGCCTCTTTGCAGGGCAGCACATGAAAACCATGGCAGGACGGCCAGAGGTGTGAAACCATGGCTGCATCTCGCTCAGGCTGATGGTATTTAATTCACTGTGCAGTTCTCCTGAAGAAAGAACATTATTTTTAAAGGAAAATACCTACCAGGATTTAACTCAGAATAACCATTTTCATGAGTTTTTAGCCTGAGTACTCTTTCAACAGGTGTGTTTTTATCCCTGGGCCCTGTTTTTGCAGATTCCTCCACCTTTTGAAAGGTGACCTATGGCAGGAGTTGAACAGCTCCAGTATCTTCTCATTTTGCAGAGACGCGAGGAGACTGAGGGAAAACACGAGCGCAGTGCCAACACGAGTGCAGCGCCTTGGGCTGATGTTTGCTGAGCTCTTCCACAGCACAGGGGTGCTGCAAATCCTGTGAAGAGTCACCACAGGTGCCAGAGGACCCGAGGACAACACTGGGACCTCCCCAGGGAAAGAAGCAACCCCATTGCAAAGCTGGTTTCAAATCAGAAATGCTTCCTAAAGCAATGTGCTCACTAGGATTTTGTAAGAAAAGAGCATTATTTTTTTTTTTGTGATCTACAGAGGTTCAAGAAATTCCGTTTTATTTGCAAGCACTAACTTTTCCTGAATGTAATTTGATAGACAACTAAAATTTTGCTAAATTTAGGATCGCCGAGATGAAGAGCCATCCCTGTGTTTCACTCCGAGTTGTGCTCTCCCAGGAGCTGTAGTCTGAAGATGAGTGTTTGTGGCATTTTTTATGTTACCATGGGGATTGCTATAGTAACAATCCTCCTAACCCTTCATTTATTAATTTACTTTGTTATAAAACTAAAGGTAAACCAAGTATCCAAAGAAACAATAGCTTTAAAGAGATTTCACCGTCCCCGCAATCCGTGTTTGACGTTCCGCCGAAAGGGCCTTGAGTTTGTGTTCAAAGGACAACATTTGCAGATAATTTAATACAGTCAAAGGAATGAGATTCCACAAGGTTTCCTCTGAGACTGGAAAACAACAGCTGATCTATGTCATAACACATTACAGCGCGCGGCAGTTTAGCAATCCTTCTGCGGAGCATCCCCCGGCAGGAGGGAGCTCAGCCTTCCCCTGCCCGCTGCGGCACGCAGCCGCCGAGGGAGGCCGGGGCTGGGAATCTCCACATCACCTTTTCTGCAGCTGGGGGATGACGGGGGTCGGCGTTACGGCAGGGCGGTAGCTTTCCAGGGAGTGGGGTGGGATGCCAGCCCCCGGGGTCACCGGCTCTCCCCATCACTCAGCCTCGGCCAGGTCCCGGGGGGTTTGGGGGAAAGGCAGCGTGCGGCAGCGCTGCATGGTGAGGAGAATGCAGGCAGAGACACAAAGGAAAGCCAGAAAGTATTAAATATTTTTTAAATGCTGCTTTTATTTTATAAGGTGCAAATATTACACTTTGCAGTTACGTAGTAATACCAGATTACTGGGTAATTACACTTAAACATTACCAAGTACTGTACCTGCAAAAATAATTGGTATATTAAGGGCAGTTATTCAGTCCCTTGATAACCCTACAGTTTAACGGTTAGAAACAAGTATATCATTTATTCTCTTCACACAAAAGCTACCGACCATTCAGGTATTGCATATGATCAATAGAGGTTTTTAATGGAAGTGCTGCTGATCTAACCTAATAACCAGAGTATCATAAAAGGCAATAAGCAGCTTAAACCAACATGTGAAGCAGAGTCTATATAGCAAGAGCGGGAGCTGTTCCAGGGCTCCAAAGGGTCTTCAAATCACTTTATTTTTATGGGGTAAACGTAAGCACATCAAAAAACCAAACCTGACATTTGAAAGTGGTTTAAAACTCACTGTAAAACCCTACTCCGGGCACAAGCTTTCTTTACAAGGTCTCAGCCCTGCAGCTATTGTTGTGTCTCTGTAGCTCGGCTTTCCTGGGTTTATTTTCGTTGAGTGGTTTGTTGTGTTCTTTTTTTTTTTTTTTTTTTTTTTTTTGAGTAAGAATTATATTCATGTGCCTTTTTTAAAAGAAAAAAACATTTTCCTCTCTTTGTTGTATGTTGTGTATTCAGTCTCTTTGAATGATAGCTCGGCCATACTGTGGCAGCTGCTTCCTTAACACGGAGCTGCGTTTTCATCCGAATAGTCCAAATTGAAGGCTGAAGCCGGAACCGCCAACCCTGGGATTTCTAAAGCCGGTCAGGCAGTTTGGTGGCCGACGGCCATTGCCTTCCAGCGACATCCCCGTCCCCTTGGTCCCTTTGGAAACCAACCCCCGCAGGGGCTCTGGGAGGGGCTCTGCCAGCCCCAGGTGGGTGGGATGGTGGGTGCTCAGGCGAGGTGCAGGTGCACTGAGGGGTGGTCCAGCAGCAGGACCCCCCTTGACCTGCTCTTCCCTTCCCCGCACATGTGCGGGGTCACCCAGCGCACGCAGCTGAGCCCAAAGGAGGGCGAAAACAAGAAGGCAAAAAAAAAGGAACCAGCCTGCTAAAAGGTGAACTTTGCATTTCTGCCAGCGCAGCAAAGGGGGCTTTCCAGCTCGATTTGTGTAATAAAGCTCTTTACACAGCTCCAGCGAAAGCATGCTGCGTCTGCGGGCTGAAATGCACGTCTGTGCCAGCCGGGAAAAGCCCCCAAAAAATTCGATTCCCTGCAGGATAGAACCAGGGCGCTTAAATAAATCTGGGATGAAAACTAAGTGAGAATAGAACTCTCAGCAGAGTATTGATAACCCACGTGGTTTTTAATTACGCTGATTAACCTGATGCATTTCCGTAATCAGAAGGGGAGGTGACAACACACGGTGCCACGTGCCGTGCGCGAAGCAGGCAGCGAGGCCGTGGGTGTGGACTTATCGCTACGTTATAAGCGCTGTAGAAACCTGGTGTGTAAAACAGATGCCAAGGCGTGTCCCTTGGTGTGCTGGTGAGGCATTTTGTCCGCCCTTCCTCCCCGTGAGGAGCTGCTGCAGCGCTCCTGAGCTGTGGTCTCTCGGACGTGGCGGGTTCTCCTCCTCCTGTGCCCTCCTGGACACAGTCGGACGCCCTGACTCCTCCTCCTGAACAGGGAAGCACTGACGCCTTATCAGATTTAGGGACTTTATTCTGGAAAAACTCCTGGGGAGGAAGTTATCCCTCATGTCTTCTTGGTGGCAGGAGACTTTGCCTTCAGCCTGGAGGCCAGCGGTGCCTTCTGCTTGGGCATGCTGGGGAAGGACCGTGGTGGTCAGTCAGGGCACACCAGCATCGTGCTTAGTTATCTGTGACCTCGTTTTCAACGGCCTCGTTATAGCCTTGCCCTTATTTAATGGCCGGTGCCCAGAGGAAGGGGGTGCTCGGGGAGCTCAGCACATCTCTGATTTCTGGCGACCAAGCGTAGTGCTCGCATGGGCCCAGCTGTAAAGGAGGCCCCTGATGGTGCCCAAAGTTCCTCACTCGTCCTCAGAAATGTGTGACTTTCTGCCAAGAGAAAGGTCCCCGTGGCCGCAGCTGCCTGCAGCAGGTCACCTCCCGTGCTCCCGGCACGTACCAGCATCCTCCGCCTGCGCAACAAAGCCACAAGTTGCTGCCCAGGCTGCTTGCTCATGGACCGCCTGATTTTGGCAGCAAACTGCAATTATTCCAGTCATGGATAATGCCCTGCTCTGCCCCGCACTGCAGCCTGGAGGTGAGGAGCCCAGTGGGTCCTGTGGGGGAACCCAGCACGTTCGATCTGCGAACACTGCTGGGACGATGCTCGCGATGGAGTTGCAGCCTTACGGACCTGCCTGAGGCATATCCACATGCTGCTGGGTCCACACCAGCGTCCTCCTGCAGGAAGACCATCCCAGGGGCTGGGAGAAGCAAGGGGCTCCCTGTGTGCCAGGGGGTGACAGCACCCTCCTTGGCTGTGCTGAACCAGCCCCACCGCTCGGTGCGAGTGACGCGATGTGGATAGAGTCATGCATAAAGCGAGCGCGAGGAAATCTGTCTCTTTGTGAGGGAGAAAATGTCATTCTCTACTTAGTGCTGCTTTGCATATTCTTTTGTAAACACGAAACTGTTGTTGGCAGCAAAAACTGCTTTTCTGTGGAAGTTACAGGGTCACAGCGCAGGTGGAACAGCGCGGAGGGGACAGACAAGGTTGGCTGGGCTCCTCTGCGGTGTCAGGCTGGATGCTGCGTGGTCCTTCCATCACCTCGGTGTCAAACACGAGTCTGAGCCGTTGAGCCACCGGGGCTGGAATCAAACCGGGTGCTTCACGTGGGCACAGACCCTGCATCTCCCAATGCCAGCGTGTCCCCCGGGGGAGACGCTGAGGGGTGCCATGGGGAGGCAGAGGCACGGTGGGCTCAGTCCGGCTCTCGGCTCTGCTCCTCTCCCGTGGCCCAAGCTCTGCGCCCTGTGGGCCGCTCCACACCCCCGGCACCCCTCTGTAAGTGGGATCACATCCTGCCCTTTGCTCAGCCGTGCTCTGGGGCGAGCAGGTGCGCAGGGGCACGGGGGTGAGTGCTCTCAGCAGCAGCGGTGTCCGGAAAGTGGCTGGTGCTGTGCTGAAGTGAAAGTAAAGATAACGATAAAAGCGGATAAAACTCAATAAAAATTGTCCTGGACTGCTGGAGGCAGCAGAGAGTGTGCGTGGGGTTTTGGCGAGCGATGGGGAAGGGTGAGAGCCAGGGGTGACCCCTGCGGTGGGGTGGCCGCAGGAGATGACCGAGGAGTTGGCTCCATGGGGGGCTGCTGCCCATCCGCCGCCTCCCACCCAACCGAAGCGCCGCGCCGCTGAGCCGAGGTGGCTAACGAATCTCCATCTGGCAGCCGGCTTATGTCGGCGGCCCCAAATCGAGTTAGGATGAGTAAGTGGAATTATATTTCATTGTTATTTTTAATATTTGAAATTTAGCCTGTATTGGAGGCACGGTACCGCTCGGTTTGTGAAGTCTACGTAAAATAGAAGCTAGTGACATGATCTCCATTTCAGAGGAACCCAGATAAACGTCATGAGGAGAAACATGCTGTAGAAAGGATTTTTTTTTTTGAGTTTTCAGCGTCTCTAATACTGATTGAAATGTTGTAAATCCAAGGTAGCAAATTCTATTAGTATCTCATTTGCAAGAGTCTTAACTGTGAAGAATGGATTGGATTATTTTGAAGGGAAGTGAAAGGTTTATGGCTGTAGCGCCCAATCGGAGGGAAATCCAAGCGTCCCGACAGAGGGACCCCACCACTGAGCACCTCATTCTGCAATGAGAAGGGTTTATCACAGAATCACAGACTAGTTTGGGCTGGAAGGGCCCTTCAGAGGCCATCTAGTCCAACCCCCTGCAGCAAGCAGGGACATCTTCCACTAGATCAGGCTGCTCAGAGCCCCGTCCAGCCTGACCTGGGATGTTCCCAGGGATGGGGCACCCACCGCCTCTCTGGGCAGCCTGTGCCAGTGTTTCACCACCCTCATCATGAAACATTTCTTCCTTGTATCTAGCCTAAATCTACCCTCTTTTAGCTTTAAATCATTGCCCCTTGTCCTATTGCTGCAGGCCCTGCTAAAAACTCTCCCGTATCTCTCTTATAAGTCCCCTTTAAGTACTGAAAGGAGATTTAAGTGCCTCAACAGCTTTCAGGTGATTTAGGTGCTTCCTCTGCTGGCAGAGCCATTCCCAGACCCAACGTCCCTGACGTTTGCAGGGTGGTTTGGGCGCACTGGCCCCGGCAGCGGTGCCCCATGCTCAGGGTTTCTTGGTGGGAGCCGTGGCTGGTGCTGGAGCGGACCCCGGTGGTGCGATGGTGGTCAGTGGTGAGCACGGACAACCCTGTGGGGAAAGCCCATGGGCCAGGCTAGGATCCACGGCACAGCCTTGTTTAAATAGGGCTGAGGAATATGGATCATATGGTGCTTTGGAAACTTTGCTCCTTGCCTAGAGAGCTGATTTTCAGATTATAAGACATTTTCTGCCCTACTTAGAATTGGGGCAGATTTCCAAAAATGTTTGGGTATTAAAAGACACGGCGAAGCTCTCACCAGGTCCTTCAGAAGCAGCGAAGCATTGACACCTGTGACAGCGAGCAGCCTAGTTTCCAACGATGTACAAGGTGCCTGTCTGGAAAATTTACTTTTAAAGGAGTGATCCCCATGTGTCGCGGTGCCAAGCAGATCAGCCCCCAAGCCCCAGATCCTCTGAAGGTAATTTGGCATCTCTGAAGCCGATACCTTTGGCCTTGGGCGCCCGCACAGCCCGAGTGCGTGGGTCTCAGTTGCTCTGCAGGGCTTGAGGGTGCTGGAGCTGAGCAGGGCGACGGCAGCAGGTAACGCTGCTGCCCCACGGGCACCGCTGAGCCGCCTTTGCAGAAATCCTCCTTCAAAATCGACCCTCCCTTTGTGGGATGCTGGGCAACCTTCCACCGGGGACAGTCTGGGGATCTCACACCCCGCCCTTGGGTGCTGCCGCGTCAGCGCCAGGGAAGAGGGAGGTCCATCGGATGCGCCGAACGTGCCAAGCATCCCCCATCCCCTGGAGTGAGGCTGGGCACGTTTAGCGCTGGCTTAGTCCCTGCAAACAGGAGCAAGGGAAAAAAAGCGTGTGACGAGGGTCTGTAAGGTTCAGGTGCTGGCACCAGAGCCACGTGGCCGGAGGACGGGAACGGAGCGGAAAAGGCAAAAGGACGCAGCGGAGGCTGCCTCACCGAGGCGGTCCGGGTGGAGGGCTCCCCAGCCGCCCCCCGGCATTATGTTTTCTGAGAACTTCTGAAAACCTCCATTAGCGCTCTCTGCTTGAAGGTGACATTTATTTTCAATTCTCCCCACAATACCGTGATGAAACTACATGAACTTTAAATCAAACTTTAGTGCGGCAGGATAAATAAGCCTCACAGCCGACTGCACCGAACGGGTGTCAGAACAATCGCGCTGGCGCTGCAATTTTATCATCTTAACAAATGTTTGTTTTCCATTTGCATTTTACAATGGAACTAATAAACTGTTTCGCCCATCTAAGCTTTACGAAAAGTGTATCCCACGGCTCAGCTCCTGACCCCACTCGCCTCATTTACAGAATTTGTGGTTTGGACAGAATGGTGAAATGAGGGACTTCCACTGTGTCATTTCAAACACCTCCGCTTCCAATTTTCATGGTAATAGTAAGGGCGCTTAACAACAATGGTCCCTTGATCTGGTTTGTCTCTTACCTGCCCTGCAGCCACCAGGCAATTGTTAAATGCAAAAGCCACAAAAGCAGATAACAAAACAGACCATTAGTGTACAGGCTTTGGCCGCAACGGTTCCAATAATAATTAATATGCAGGATAGCCAGCCGCATCACACACCATTTCAGACTTGAATTGCATCTGTCAGTCCAAATTCTGACTCCATGCGAGGCATCCAGCGCCGAATCTAGTTAGACAGCTAACTGAATTAAAACAAAAATCTACAGATGCATGATAAATGCACAGGATGCTATGTCACACATGAATGACTTCTGTGCAGGCCAAATGACAGATGTATTTCCTCGACTCCAGGCCAGACTCCAGCACAAACCACTCTTCATTTATCAATAATTGGGCCTTAATTTCATTTGGCAGTGCTAGAGCAGCATGCTCAGCTTCCTCTCCAATAGACTAACACTAATTAGACTTTTTTTTGGGCATCAATCTTTTTATTTTATCCTCTAATAATCAACCATAAGCATAGCTATATCTTGCCTTTTTTCGAGGGACATGGTAGCTTTACCCATAACTCATTATTAGCGATAATGGAATGGGAATGGGAACCGTTCTATTATTTATGTCTGAGAGAGAGAGCGGCACCGAGGCAGGAGCAGGGGATCATATTCTGCCTATTCACATTGAATCAATGTCTTGATTCGTTTGCCACCTCTTTTGAATAATAAATGTCATGTTCTATTAGTCCTTATGTACCAAAAAGGGGATTTTAGTTAAATGGAGTCTATTTATCAGGGAGATTTTGGGTTAGAGTTAAATACAGGCACAGCAATTCGGATGTAAATGCGGCACACAGCATCCAGGCACTGGGAGCCGTTACGGTTCAATCCTGGTGACTGCTGAGCACTTCAGGGTGGTGCTGGGTGTCTCATCGCTGCTTGGAAAAGAAATCGTCTCTGTGGGAATTCTGGGCACCAGGCAAGACCGGGTTTCTTAACTTCCCAGGTTAGCGATGGCAAACTGAGACCCAAAAGAAATCCATCCTATATAAATTTTTCCCCACACCCCATCGCATGTACGTACACGTATGCGGGTACAGGTATATCCACCCACACGTGTATTTACAGGGAAACGAAAGCACGGGCATGAGAGCATGCATATGCATCGAGGCAGAGATCGGATAATCGTCGGTCTTATTTACACCGCACATGATGCCATCGAAGGACTTATCCCTGCAGAGTCGAGCTTTGCAGCTCAATTCCCCGCCGTTCCAAACGCAGTGATTGAACTGACCTTGGTTTACATAAGTTTTGATCTTATCACCCGTCTTCCCCATAAGCCCAGAGACGAGCGTGATCTTCCCAAAGCCTTTTTCTGCCTTCAGGTGACAGACTGAAAAGACTGCTCCCGTTTGCAGAGAAGACCTCAGCTTTAGGTAAGTGTTAAGCCCTATCGATTTGCCTCAGGGATCAGCGCTGCTCGGCGCCGCTCGCGCTCCCCTCGGTGTTTTCGCGCGGAGCGCTGTGCTTATTGGCACAGACGAAATCAGTGATGTGCTCCTCGGGGCTGATTGCTATGCCCAGATGATCTGTTGGAGTTTGCTGCATGATCCAATCTATGGCATAATTGAAGAGGACGAGGAACAAAATTCATCCTTGTTTCACCCCAGTAACTACGCCAAATTCAACAGAGAGCTCTCCATATGGTCCAACACAAGTTAGGTAATGTGTATATTATGCCATAATAAATGAAGTCTCATAGGTCTTGGTGGCTAGTTATTATCAAAGATCTTTCCCAGCAATTCATTGTGACTGGAACAGAATGCAGCAACTGGAAAAATGATAAATAGCGCTGCCGCGCAGTTATGATCATGACGGAAAAATCTGGGCTTGCAGTCTTTCGCTAAATAACAACGTGCCCACATGTGTTCTCTCTCCACTTCTGGAGAAGTCTAACCACTCCGAACTCAAACTCATTCATTTCCAGGATGAATGCAGATGTATTTCAAGGACCTCTTCCCAGATAAGCTGTGTAAGTCCTGGGAGACAACTTATCCCAGAGGGTGAGAAATCTGGGAGCGCTCCTTAGCTCTAGTGTTGTTCCAGTAAGGTGAGCGAAGGCAGAGCACACCTGGGAGTCAGGCTCTCCTTTCCTCTCGCTCGGTTCCACCCAAATAAATGCAGTATTGAGGCACTTCACTAAGGTTTCACGCAGTTCTAAAAACCTGCACTCAGATTCACGCCCTTCTTCTCCTTCCTTACTGTTGCTGTTTTCTCATTATTGCTTTCACTAAACTTTTAATGTAATGATTCTTTTTCTCTAAAAAAAAAGTTCAGATGGGAATATTAGATAATGGAACAATATTCCACAGGGGTAGCAGAAGTGCCGTTGAGGATGTATTTAACTACATGACTGGACAAAATACCTGTAAAAGGTTGGTTTTCTCTCCAGATCCATTTCCATGACCGTTAGTGCATTGTCACTATACGTTATATTTCAGTTCTGACAAATTACAGACTTATTTGTCACTGCTACCCTCTACAGCAAAGAACTTTACTGTCCGTGTGATACCTGCCTTGCTTATTTATTTATTTCACTTGATGAGAACAATAAGGAGCTTCTTTCCTCCTGGTCCAGGCGCACCTGGCTGTCACACGCGCGTCTCTGCAAGCAGAGTAGATCCAACAACCAGGCAGTTATGCAGCTTGAATACTGCACGTAAGCACCTCCTTGGAGTCTCTGACCCCAACAGCACTTTTTTCTCTTTATTTTATTACACGTGGTTCTCAAAATATGGGTCTTTTCCCCAACCGTACCTTTGCTGTCCAAAGTAACCCCACAGAACAAAATGCGATTATGGTTTTTCTTCATTTTCGCCATGAAAGGAGGAAAGACCAAGTCTGCACAGCAGTCTGCCCCACCTCAGCAGACAGATTACTGGATTCAGTTCCTGATTACCTGAAGATGTGCCACTCCTTCTTCTGTCCCTTTACTCAAGCTGCAAGCCTGCCACTTAAAAAAGATTTGTTAATAGGGTTTCCGTGCCACTGGGCCCTTAACATTTCTCTTTGCCTATAAACTAATTTTATTGTTTTACCATAGTGAAGAAAATTGCTGCATTCATCTTGGAATGAAAAGTATTACCCTATTAAAGACAAACAGCTGATTAACAAAATAAGGTTTTTAAAAAAATTACTATTTTGGAGTAAATAAGAAGTCGTTAAGCTTAGGGTTATTACGGAGCTTTCTACTTTCCTTCTTGCTGCTTCACCTCCAACTTCTCACCCTGAAACTCTGGGAAATGGCTTGAGCAGGGCGCCGTGGGCTGCAGGACACAGCAGCACGGCAGGGCTTTGCTCTCCACGCCATCCCCGGGCGGGAAGATGTGCCAGAGAGCTCAAGTCCTGCTCAAACCAGGGAAGCGGAGCCCCGTGGCTCGCAGCAAAGGACCCTGCTGCTAAAATACCATCTTCCCATTGGCAGTGGAAGAGCAGAAGATGTCCAACACGCTCCGCAGGCTACACCCAAGCTTCACCTGCAGGCTGGAACCCCAGGGACATCACTCCGGTGTGCTCAGCCTGCGAAAGCTCGATGGGTCAACGGGGGAGAGCAGGGTTGGGTGGCACACGGGGGCAGAGCCCGTGGCCCCTCGTGCCCAGTGTCCTGTGGCCGGCTCTGCTCCCTGACGGCGTGCCGGGGAGCGACCTGCACCGCAGGAGCACCCCCAGAGCACCCACCCCACCTTCCCTCCTGCTGCCCCCACTTATCGATACCGTCCCTGTTCCCAGACTTTTCTGGTCTGTTACCATGGCAATCCCTTGCCTCAATAGGGTCCTTGTGAACTTGTTTACCATCCCAATTATAACATTTTCAAATCCAGGCTGATTATGACAGCTCTGTGTCGCCCATCTGTGCCTGATCCGATCAGCACTTCCACAACAATGCATTGGCAGGTCACCACCGCCCTGCAGCACGCGCTCCCCCGCGCTCGCGGCAGCCGGGAAGCAGCAAATTTAGACGCCTGCGGGAGGCGGAGGATGCGCCGCTCGACGCCCAGCCTGCAAGGCAGAGCGAGAGGGCAGAAGCTCGTTGAGGGGGCATTCACCGTGTTGGCGCCTCCCCAATTTCCTCTGGAGAAAGTAAAATGTAAAAAGGAGCGATTATGTTGAGTTTGGGATCGGGTCCTTGCTTGCGCCCTCGTGGGATTAGGCAGCACGGAGGGGAGCTGCCATACCCTGCTGGTGATGCTGGTGCCCCAGACCCAGGCAGCTGGGGAGCCGTGGGGTGCAGGACCCCTGGACCACCCCCAGGCTGCTTTGGGTAGAGCCTTTTTTTCCTCCTGTCTGGTCCAGATGGGCACATCCGTGGTTGGGCAGGACCCGAGTGTGGATGGGATTTAATTCTTCTGAGACTGGACCCGCTGGTGCCCACGGGCACCAGTGACGGAGGGAACGCACCCGCCCCGGGGACACAGCTTGTGTTGCTGGGCCGTCAGGCTGTTAGAGGATTTTTGACCAGCCGAAAATGGTCAAACAGTGAACGTGCTGATATAACCTCAGGAAGTCCTGCAGGTGCAATCAGACTCCTGCTACAATAATTACAGTGCACCTACTCCTTTTCTCCATGTACAGCTCATATGAGGCAGGCTGATATTAGCAGATAGTAATTGTTGACGGTGTTCAGGTGGGTACAAGAAAATTGATTTTTTACAGAGCTTGAGTTTCAGTAATAAAAGCATTCCCAGGCACAGCTTGGGAAACCCTGGACACCTCAGCCACGGTGTCAGCACGAGGGGACTGCATCCTTCACGGAGAAGACAGGTCTGATCCTGTGCTGCCCTGTGGAGGGGAAGATGTTGGTGCAGTTATACCAAAGATGTGTTTGGCCACAGCGCTGAGTGTTAAAAACGGGTAAGATGCAGACACTGAGAAAAAAGCAAAACCATATTCCTTGTCCTTCACTTCTTTTTATGACTACTGCTCAAAAAAATGGTGTGGTTTCACATCCTTCGGAAACAAGCCACTTTTTCTAGTAAAAACATGATTTGACCATGGCATTGGACAACGAAGGAAAGGTTCAAGGGATAGGTAGTGTCTCTCAGGGGCATGCAAGCTCTACTTCAGATCCTGCATATTCACCTCTAAATTTCATAAGGAAAACCTGTTCATTTAAGAAAGAGAGCAGGAAAAGGTATGAGAACCCCAAGGCTTTAACATATCTGCCAAAGAATAGATTGGAATGGGCCTCTTAATCCCACAGGCGGGAAGGTACTGAGATCCATGGTGGAAGTTGGAGCCAAATCATTTCAGGCTAGAGATAAGCAGATTTTGGTACAAATTTGATGAAAATTCAGCCACTGGAAGCATCCAGCAAGAACTATAATAGAAAGCCTGTCCCTTCAGGTCTTAAAATCAAGACAGATATCCTTCTGAAAGAGTTTCTCTAGCTCAGCATCAGGACTGTGCTGGGTGCAGCTATTCTGGGGCTGAGATTAAATTAAAGGATGATAATAGTCCCTTGTCTCTGAATCTGTAAAAGTACACTTAAAAAAAAAAATATGTGCTGGTGTCACTTGTGCCAACTTGTGACTCAACTGCAACATGCACATATTTCTCACAGTTCGGGATTTTTCCCAATAACTCCGTGTTCTCAATGGGTTCATTATGAGCCTCTGAAAGAGCATTGTTAGCATTAGCCCGGGTTGGACCCTCCGCTCCCTCCGCTTCCGTCCACTCCCCGAACTCCGGCCATCCCGGGGAACGCTGCTTCCACTGGGTTTTCCCCATGAAGATAAAGCAAATCTCTCTGTCAGCATGTGTCTGATTAAGTATTTTCTTACTGCGCTTAAAAAAATACAAAGGGCTCTGGCGGATAACTGGAGGAGTACAACGGTGCAGATGTCCAAAAGAAGTTCCTGAGACATCACATAAACCAAATATTTCTCTGGAGAAGAACAAAACAACACAAAACACAACAGGAATTCGTGGTCCCGCAATGAAAACATTACAATCTTCCACAAGTATCACACCGACTCCCCGCGCACTTCCCTTGTGTCTGTGGACACCTGCCTCCAAAGGCGCCACTGCCCCGCGTACAGAGAAAGCACTTCTTTGGTTTTTATGTGGAAGAGCGTTACCCCTCCGCCTTGTCCCAAGCGGAGCTTAAAAACAACCTCTGGTCGCTCGGGGACTGGGCGGTGGAAGGGCAGAGCCCCACTGCCTCTCCTCCAGCGCGGCCGCCCGTGGGTGCCTCAGCGGCAGGGGCGTTGCCATCGCGCGGCTTGAACCACACAGAATTTCACCGTTTTCCAGTGATATTGGCATCATTTTCGAATGGACTTAGGTTTCAGAATGAATACTAAATTATGGCCTTTTTTTAGCTTTTGTCCGACAATTGTTGAAAGCCAGTTTCCAGCGTCTGGCGTAGCTTTCTGAGGAAGTATAGGAATACATGGGTTGTGAAAGTTAGCTCTGCACAAAGCGTTCACTGCTGGCCTGGGTTTTGCCGGCCGGGAAGGAAGGCTCACGCTCCCACCCCCCAGACATCCCTGGCGCGGCACCTCTGGCTTTCCCCGAGGGTTTTACCACCGCGCCCAGCCCCCAGGTCCCGGCACACGGCGCTGGAGCTGCAGGCAGCGTGTGCCGCCAGACCCCGGAGAGGGGGACATTTCCCTCCCCGCTCCCGCAAGCCTGGAAGGGAGCACGGAATTGTTCTCTCAGTACAAACATCACGGAGATTATAGGCTTGAACAGGCTTCCAAAGCACCATTTCTCGCTCTTTTTTTCTCATCTCATTTTCATCCCATTTCTGTTTCTCTGATTCCAATTTCAAATTCTGGAACAGCAACCGAGAGACTCTTGCTTACGAGCAGCAGCAAAAGCTACCAGTAACTTAATGAGCGGACAGCACTGGCATGCAAACAGCCAAGCAGCAGCTTTGGAGCAGCGTATCTCCATCCTCCTCCTGCCCGTGGTCAGGCTGCCTCTCCTCGGCTTGGAAGGGAGAGAGTTCCCATCCTCGTCCGCATCTGCCTGCCCTGCGCACTACCATGTGGCCGTGGGGACCTGGTTCTCTTTCAATCCATTTGCAGCACTAGAAAAATGATGAGTTTTGGGGTGGTTGGGTGGGGTTTTTTTTTCAGATCCATTCTCTGGTTTTGTTTGCCATTAAATCCTAGCTTAATTTCAGATGTGCCTGTGGCAGACAATTTTAGTTAAACGCCGCCTTGACTGCCAGAATACTTTTACCGTACTTTGTTTTTAAATCCCACTAAGCCGAGAACATCTTTCACTTATTTTGGAGAGACACAGCTGAAAAAAAATAAAAAGAGCCCAGAAGGCCCGTTTTTAAAAATGGATGTGTCTGTGCATCGGGGACGGGGCTCTCTTTCTCTTACATGTGTCGGTAGCGCTCGACACTGCTGCGAGCCCACGGCTGCTGCTGCCAGCCGCGACAGTGCCGCGGCCAAGGGCTGGCTTCTGCGAGGCAGGGGAGGACATGGGAGAGTCTTGCACCCTGACATCTCTCCCCCTGGGGCACTTTAGTGACCTTCATCCCGCCTGGGGATGAAGAAATCCTGGTGGAGACAAATTATATTCACAATTTCCTGAACTGTGGCTCCGGCTTCCCAGGTGGGACAGTTCCCGTGGCTGGGTCTAGGCGGTGGGACCACGGCGCGCAGAGGTGTGCCACCTCTCACGGTGAGCTTAGTCTTTACCCATCTTTGAAGAATACTGACAGATGACTTAACTTCTGGCCCAACCAACCCTTTTCCTGTAGGTTGTCTGCTTTGACGTGACCAAGGTGCTCCCCAGATGAGTGGCATTCGGCTCACAGACATCACCGGTCCCTCCTTCCCACAGACAGGGGCTCCTGGGGGTTCTTCTCCACCGTCTGTCGCACTCGCGCTTAGCTGGGCAAAGCTTGGATAGAGCAAGGGTCAAGCCCTAAGCCTGTGCCTCAGCCAAGGAGTTTGTCACTCTGAGTTTCTGGCCAAATCCTGCATGTTTCTGCTGAAGCCTGTGCTCTTCGCCTTCCCGGGCAGAGCTGGGTCCTCTCCAGTCACCCACGTGCTGCCTGGCCAGCTGCTGCTCTGGCACCTTCCAGGTGTGGCCACTGGTTGGTTTTTGTTTTAAAGCACAGTGTTCTTTATTAATTTTGTATTTTAATAAATGCTTAAGCTGCTATTATTACGTAGTGAGCTGCTGTGCCACACTAATATTAGAAGTTCCTGGTAAAAATAATCATTAAATTCCTCCTGGTCCTGAGCTCAGAGAAATGGAAGCAGACCTGGGCTCGGTGTCCCTCCTGAGGGTTTATCGTACCGCAGCCCAGCCCTGCTAGCATCTTGTTTCTGCCTCCGTGGGAAGAGAAACAGGACCCAAACGCAGCTCCTGGCCTGCAGCACAACCAGAGTTTGCAGATACCGGGGTGGGCTCCCCATGGCCGGGGGTTTGCGGTGCACACAAGCCCCAGGCACGCACACTGCAGGGTGGGTTATTTGTTGATCAGATGATTCATCTTCCTTGCTGGATCTTTGTTTTAGATCCCATCTCCAGGGCATTTGGAAAACAAAACAGAATGGGTTCGGTTACCTAAGTGGATTCCTGTGTTTGCTATTTAAAACCGAAAACTTCCATTAATACACGAGGGGATAGACACCGCCGTTCCCTCCGAGGGACACAGCCGTGTGCTCCAGCTCAAACCAAGCCCTTGCTCCCGTGCTGTTTTGTTCCTTTTCTCCCCTGACTCGCTGGCGTGAGTGCAGCGTCCCCTTCCAGTGGAGCATCTCCCCCCAGCTCACCACGTCACCCCCGAGCATCTCCGTCTAACTCCACGGCTCCATCCGACATCGGGCAAGCGCAGTAATTCCCCCCTAGTTCCGTTTGTGGGGGTGGTTGCTTAAACACAGCCCAGGCTATTTGATTACCTTACGCCCCATGCCAACCTTGCCCACGCCGCTACCTTTCCAGTCAGCAATTCTCAATTCTCTTGGCTCCCCGGGAAGGTGCCGCAACTGGATTTCAGGCACATTCTTCAGCGCGGGGCTTTTCACGCAAGTGTCTTGCTGCAGATTTGTTTTGAGGCCCAGGGCTGGATTTAGCCATACAGTGTTCACTTTAAATTCCTAAAAAAACCTGGGGGTGAAGCGGGGAGGGTGGCTGGAGATTTCTTCTCTGTTAGTATTGGGGAGACAGATTCAGCTTTGTGGCACAGTGGAGAAAAACTCAAAGACAATTTGAGTCGCCGACTCAAACTTCTCTGTGAGTCCCTACCAACCGCTTTCGGGCAGAGTCCTTGCGAGGGACAAGCTGGGGGGTGCGGAGGGAAGGTCCCCCGCCTCGCCGAGCCCCCACGCAGCCCAGCCCATGGGCAGGAGGGCAGAGAGCAAGTGCGCAAAGCAAGTACGCGGCTCCAAACCGGTGCTGAGCCAGAGGGTTACATAAAGCATCCCGTCAGGAAATAGAAACGCCACCGTATGACTCATGCAGCCAGCATCTCGCCGGAACTGTGAATTTCTGCTTTTATGAAAAACGTTTTGTGACTTTTCTGGAAATGCAGAGTTTAAAGTTTGTGCTCAGGAGTGGTGTGAGCAAATACTCACAGGCATTTTCCCCGGTGAAGCCTGAATAGCTAACTGTTGTCAGGGTGTGTCAATAAAGACCACAGGACAGGACAGGGAAGCCGTGCTCTAGTTCATCTGAATTTTTCCCATGGAAGAAGGTTCAGACCACCCGCTCTGAGCCGTCCTGAGCTGAAGATCTGCCTCTGTCACCCTGACACGGTGTGCACAGGCAGAGGAGAAGGGTATTGCCCTTGGTTTCCTGCAGGTGCAGGGATTACGCTTTTGAAGGCAGATTTTATTGTAATAGGGAAACTGGGATCAATCACCTCTGCTGGGTGCTGGAGCCTGAAGCCAGGCTGTGGCCGCAGCTACCAGCAGGTTGTCTCCAGCTCATGTCCCCAGACCTGTGCGACTGGCCCCTGGCTTGCTGCTGGTCCCAGGCGAAGAGCTAAGCTCTTATTCTCATAATGAATAATTAGCAATAATTGGCTTTTTAATGCAGAAACTTTCTGTTGTTTGAGGAAACACCACTACACCACTTTGCATGGGAAGACCCTTTTTTTTTTTTTTGAATTGGGGTGATTGAAAGGCAAACGATCAATAACAGCAAGGACAGGCTGTCTATGAACCTTGAAATGATTCGTGATAAACCTTGGCTCCCTGGAAATTCAGATCATGTGTTCACTGGAGATAACGTATGATTAAGATTGGTACTTTTTTTATACCTCATTTTCAAAGCGCATACACCCCGGAGTGAGCAACATTCGGGTCTTCATAAAACGTGCTTTGGGAAAAAATATCAAGGGTTCAATCTCAGCTTTGGTAAACTGATACAGATGATATGATACGAACTCCTCCATGAGAGGTCCCAAAACATTTTAATTTGCCTGTTTGTTCATTTTTAACCGGGCAGCGTCTCAGGCAAAGCTGGGTTGCCTGGGCAGGGGCAGCGTCTGCCTCTGGTCTGGGTCGGTGGTGGGACACTGCTGTCCTGTCCCCGGGTCTCGCTCTTTCTCCCTCCCACTTCATCTATGGTAGTTTTCAAACACGGTATCTTCGCCACCGACACATCACTGCTTCCAGCTCCTAGGTTTCTCAGGAGAGGGTGAATAAAGGTGATTTGCTAAAACGGGGACTTAATATTCAACTTTCTGTACCATTCACCTATTTTTGATGGTTTATTATGATCGGAGGTACAACTCCATTGAGAGCTCAGTGCCTGCTGAAATTTTAAAAAGAATGGGGGAAATTGTATACGGTGATAGAATTTTTGATATGCATGTTAGTTCTAATCTGAGCAACATTAACATAATTTAACAGAGGAGATGTGAAACATTCAGATACAATAGCTGATGTAATTAAATGTAGCAGGGAGTTGCAGGGAAATGACAGGTTTCCATTTTCAGTACAAACACTCTTCCAAAAATTACGGGTGCTCAGCAACAAATATGACACCTATCTAAATTCAGGAAGCACAAAATGTTCATATTCATATTAAAAGAGAACGTGGAATCAGAAATCAGACCGAACGGTGGAAATGACGTAGCGGCGAAGACCGCAGCAGAAAAGAGGGAGGCACGGCCGACCTTGCCGGCTCTGAGAATATTTATATTCTTATAAATATTAGAATATAAATCCTGATGCTGGTTTTGCTGTGGACGGCTGAAAGCGGTGCGGTTCTGCCTGACGTCCAGTTCGCACGTTGTGAGGCCGTTTTGTTTTTTGGAGCAGAGGTGACCCTGTGTTTTTCCTTGAGGGTCCTGCTGGAGCTCTGAACTCCTCCTCCTCCTCCTGCTCCCTGCAGCCCTCTCCGAGGCTTTGGCAGGACGGCGCTGGGGATGGCCGCTGCGCTTTCGGGAACGTTACCGGGATGGAGGGTGTCAGCTCTGAGTCGCACCGCAGGGAAAGGAGAGGACCGGGAGGCGCTGCGTGGGAGCTGGGGAGGAGGCAGATTAGTGGGTGTTGACCGATTTTATTTGCTTTATGGAAACGCAACAATTGCCTCCATTCAGCAGATGAAGACATGAGTCACGGAGAAGTTGATGGTTTGCGCGTAGCTGCGGAGGACGTGTGTGTCACGTCAGGCAGCGGAGGCCTCCCCAGGCCGGCCTCTGCCCCGGCCTCCATCCTCCCGCCTCTCCTTCGTGTCCGTCGCCGGCGCGGGTTCACCCCGACGAGCTAAAACGCTGCGCGGTGAGGGCGCGTCGGGGCGAGGGGGTTTCTCTGCGGCGGGAGGCTCTGCAGCAGCAGAAGGGACTTGCTTTAATGTCAACTATTCCGTTACTGGAAACTAGGGGGAAGAATTACACCGGGCTGGGAGCTGGCGATAAACCGGCAGCTGGCACAGGGAGGGAAATGTCTTTTCTGCTATTACCTCGCGCTTCTGCAAGTCACAACTGTGTCGGTCGCTGCCCAGCTGTGGGTTCGGAAACCCAACTGCAGGCTCTCCGTCTTTTCCTTGCCTCTCTGCGCCTCAGCCATCAGTGCACCAGCAGGCCAGATGCTCGGCGGGGAGGGACTGGTGGGCAGCCAGGGAATAGGAGGGGGGGAATAGCATCCTTTACCCCGGCTGTGCAGCTCCTCTCACACCAGAAGTGGCTGCAGAGGTATTCACCTTTCCCTGGTCATTCCTAAAGCAGGAGAGGAGCCATGCGGGGCGCTGACCACGAACCTGAAACGGTTCAGATTCAAACCAACGTGAAAGAGCAGAAACTCCTTGCTCCAGCCGAGGAGCTTGTGGAAATAAAGCGTATGGAGAAAGGTCAGGTCCACGGCTGGCGTAAACCAACGCCGCAGCCCTGGCAGGAAAGAGCCAGGCCAGTTCATACGTGCGTGGGACCTGGACCGCGAAGCCCGGGCACGGAGGGGATGTTAATTAGCGTTTGCTGGTGTGATTAAAGCAAGCCAGGAGCGAGCGGAGGTGGGCTGGTTCTGGGAGCGCTCCCCGGCGTGAAGGCAGGCTGGGCGCTTCGCAGCTCAGGTTTCCCCGGCTGCAGGGACCGTTGCCCTCCCCACCTCCAACGGCCGACCGCAGCAGCGCTTTTGCTGCTGGATGAAATCCACTGGCTGGGAATGGCTGCCAAAAACGCGGGGCTGAGTGCTGCGCAGCCCTCGTGTGCTAAACCTGGGGACACAACGGGAATCCCTGAGCGGGGCTGGCACAGGGACACGGCAAGGACGATGCCAGGATGGCACCTGACTCTACCGGAGCACGGGGGATGGAGGACCCCGCAGAGGGACAACACGTGAAGGACAGATGCCTGCTTCCAATTTGCACAAACCCTAATGAAAACAGGCAAATTAAACTTCTTTGCATTGAGCAGTATGCAAATCCAGGCTTCTTCGAATATCTTCACACAGAGAGTTTGCCAGAAAAGAACACAGCTGCATGGTAGTGAAATCCTCTCCGATGACTGGTTAGAAAAACAGAAGATTTGGTGCTGCTTGTAAGACTTCCTCCTCTGATGCAGAGCTCGCTTGCTTGGTAGACAGTTCTCATGATCATTTTCAAGCAGAAGGTAGCGATGGCGACTTGGCAAGACCCACACTGAAAATCCGTATTTGGATCATGAATCAGTACCATAATTTCTGTGTAAAGGAACATTTCAGGAGGATTTATAGCATGGCATGCTAACATCGGATCTGCTTGTCACAGATCGTGTTAAAGGCTACAGATAAAAGGTTTGCAGTTTACAGCCCTGGAAAATGAGAATGAATTCCCTGCTGTGCGCACAGAGCAACGACTAGCAGAAATGTTCCCTGAGACACTAAGTCGGACCAAGATCCACAGCTGACTGATGGCAAAAACGACCCCAAGAACATGATTATGTACCTGGACATCGCAAAACCAAACCCCCAGGGGGACATGCGGGCCGGCGGCGAGGCAGCGCCGCTCAGCGCAGCCTCGTTGCACGGGGAGTGGCTTTCTGACTTGAAGTTAAGATCTCCTCAGGTACGCAGACCTCTGCTGTTCCAGAAGGCTGGTGTAAAGCAGTGCTGATGTGAACCAACCCTCCCCCAGCTCCACAGCCAGGCCCCGGCTGGATTCAGGGAAGTTCAGATCAGACCCACGGCTGACCTGCTGACGTCTAAATGGCTGAAAGCCTCTTTTCTAAGCACAAAAATATTGTAGCTTCCTCCAGCTACACTTCAAAATTGTTCAAAATTAAAGAGTTTCACTTAAAACTGAGATCGAATCGATGAACAAAACCAGCTACACACCAGGCAAGCACACAGAGAACAGGAACTCTGCTTTCAACACATACTTAGGAAAGACTCAGTGGACTTCTTCAGACTCCTGCTGTCAGATTTTAGGATGTTCAAGCTCAAAACGCAAAGTAAAATTTCTAAAACATTGAAACTAACACGTAGAAGAAAATTAAGAAGTTTGCTGAAAAAGCTTCAAAAATGAGAGCACAGAATTTTCCACATAGAAGAGATGTACAAAAGCTCTACGAACATGTTTTCTCTTTTCAAAAGCTGTTTTCTAAATGTCAGTTTTATCGCCTTTTTTTTAAACCATTTATGACCATATGTGTTTTTATGATATTCACAACATGCTTGTGCCACACAAGATGCAAATGTAATTTCCTGTTATAATGGCACAATATGCATAGCAACAAATGAGAAATGAGTGACACAAAATAATGAAAAGTGGCTCTGTGTGTGCGTGTGTGTGTGCCTGGAAGGAAGGTTTTTTTTTTCCCCTAGAAGGGAATTACCCGGAGCATTGACAGGGGGTTCAGGCTCCTATTCCTGCACAGCCGGTGCCCACATGTGGAGTTTGACCAGAACTCATCCCAAGGTGTCTTCCAACTCTTCAATTAGCAATTAGAGAAACCTCTTCGTCACAGATGCCATCTCTTTGTAGGATCAGGAGTTGGATTTCCCACTAACTGTCCTATTACAGCTTCATCCGCTCCAGCCAGTCCTTTCACCAGGTGATCCCCATTTCCACCCCGCCTGGATGAGCGTGGGAGGCTCTTGCCTCTTGCACAAGAAGGTGGAGGAGCAGGCATCTCCCCGGAGCGGCAGCCTGCGGCTGGTGGGAGCGGCCGACCTTGGAGAAAGATTAATCGCACCAGGTTTGTGCATCCCTGCGAGGCGGCGTGAGCTCTTGCAGTGTATGCAGGACTTGGACAGGTGCTCAGAAGCAAAAATAAAGGTGAAAGAAGTTAGTAACAACGGCTGGAGGAAGGCGTAAAATAGCAAGATGACTCGGCACTGTCAGTCAAACGCATTTCACCAGACAGCTGCTGCCAGTCCAGGCCTCCGCTTCCTCTGCGGTGGTGCCCCCCGTGATGGGACAGGAAGGGACGAGGAGAAAAGGAAGAAAAAGGAGACCAAGAGTAGGACTCTGAGTTCTTAGATTAGCAACGCTGCATTGGTTGCTTTCAGACTGGATGCTTGGGCCAGGGCCACGGGCACCTCGGGAGGTACCTCTGCGCCCAGGCTTGCAACCTCAGGGCACGGAGCAAGCCTGATCCCACAAGAAATGCAGAGCGAGAAGCTCCTGGGGTGAGCTTTGCCCCGGGACGTGGGCCAGGGAAAGGCCGCCGCGCCATCGCACGCGGCAAAGGCGCAGCATTGCTGCCCCCTGCTCCCGCGCCCGGTGTGCCGGGGTGCCCTGCCGGCTGCCAGGGCGAAACTCGGGGCCTGCAGCCTGCCCGGCGCACGGCAGCGAACCAAGAAAAGCGCTGGCGGGACGGAGGCAGGGGCAGCCTGGCAGGAGGGGTGTGAAACGGGAACCGATGGGTGCTGTGGTCTGGGGGAACCCTGGCTCGGGTAGAGCCGGGCGCGCTCCTTCTGCGGGGGCTGCCGGGGTCGTGCCGTGGTCACCGCCACGGTGCTGCTCTTGGCACAGGGCGGCTGCAATGGCTTTCTCGCTGCTTTTGAAAGAAAAACGAAAAAAAAGCAGAAAAACACGTCGTCAGGAAACGCTTGGTTGAACACCGCTTGCATGTGTCACCCGAATCGCCGAAACAGGCACAATAAAGAAGCAAATAAACAGAAAAAGGGGAGGAATTTCCTGGGAGGCAACAGGCGTTTGCGGGCGGTTTTGGGGGTGGCACCACGCAGGGAGGGTGTGGGCGGGGGTGGCCGAGGGGGCCTGAACCCTCCTTGGCCATTCCTCACCCAAAAACGGAACAAAAAGTGGCTTTCAGGCAGCGCAGCTGACAGCGACTAATATTACACTGCAAAAATGTATTTTTAAACCAGCTGCAAACTTCAAAAGCCTCAAGTAAAATATTTTATTTCCTATTTTATGTTAGCGCTGAGGGCACGACACTATGTGAGTCGGGCTGGTCAGGAGAAAAATGTTTACTGAAACAGTTCCTTGCATGGAAAAGTTATCTGAAAAAACTCGATTTTTGTCAAGAGGCCGTATCACATTTGGCACAAGAGAAATGACACGGAAAAACGTTTTGAAACAAAAAAGTGCGCTCAAAGTTTTCACGAGCTGTTTTAAACAGTTTGAGTCTGTTAATGTTTTCACTTGATGTGCCTGTTACCTTAACGGTATGACACATTGCCACTTACTACGTCAGAGCAGGATGAAGTGTACTGCTGAAATATTTTGTTGTTTCCATCCTGCTTATTCATCACTAAGGAAATTCACAATTATCAATTGCAATACTTTATCCTCTCAAGAACGAAGTACATTGCATTATTGTAAAATGATTCGCAAGCCTGATTCATGGATTTATTTGAGAATCCACAACTGATTACACCGTATTTCAGAGCTTATTTGTTCTTCACAAAACACCAAGCCCTCCCAAATGGTTTTGCAAACTCATAGGCGGAGAGGAACCGTTAACAGAGCCAGTGCTGACACATGCTCCGCTACCGAGATCGATAACCTAGGGTAAGCGACGCATACATCAGATCGGAGAATTTAAAACATCCGAGATTAAGTTTTGAAAAACAGATAAGAGAGTTCGAAAGTAAGAATAGTCAGGGAAATCCCATTTCCTGAGAAATTTTAAACATATTTGTACATTTTTTGTCTAGCTGGGAGCAAGTGTTATCCTTGCTCACACAGTGTAAATCGAGAGTTTGGGCTAGTTCTGGCTACAACCTTCGGTGACACACACGGTCTGTTAAAAATGGAAAAAAGAGTTGTTGTACTTGAAATATTCATACCTCGGCTTGCAGAGTGACATGTGTAGTGGTTCGGAGGAAAGCATTCCTCAGGGCTTCAGGCACCTGATCTTAGCTTTTGTAGGAATTACTCATTGAATAATAAATTTCTATGAATTATTTATCGATTTTTCGTGTAATACACCGGAAGACAATTCCCACCTTGACGTGCATTTTTAAGCATGCGACTTTGCCACGACTTCCGAAGGCGATCCTGCCCCTCGCCCCTCGGGTGGCAGCACGGAAGGACGCTGACATCTCCTCCTCACACGTTGCCGAGGTCACGGGTTGAAATCCCGATGGAGACCAGGTGTGGGCTTCCTTCGCCAGCTGTGGATGCAGGACGAGGTATTCCTGCCGCGCCAGTGAAAGGCGGACGCCTGGGTGTGCCGGCGGGGTGCCTGCACCCTGCCTCGCCTGGGGGTGTGCTGGGAGGGCGATGGGGGAGCACGGGCAGCCGCACCCTCACCCTTCTCCTGGTCCTGCTCGTAGGAACGTGCCTGGAGACGGCACTTCTGCGCAAGGAAGCACAGCAACAAAGCGCGGCGATTTCCCGCAAGTGCTGCAAAAGCAGCTGAGGGAATTAATCTCACATAAAGTTCGATTCTAATGGATCACCTTTTCCCATTTGTAAACCGTGTCTCCTGGTTATCTGAGCCCAGCGCAGGCGCCCGTTGGCTCGCCTCGCCAACCTGCGGTGCCTGGGCGCCTCCAGTGCTTCCCTCACCACCGCCGGGCACCCAGCTGGCTCCGGTGAGGCGCACGGCACCGACTCTCGCAGCTGTACGGCGGCCCGGGCAGCTCTGGGGACAGAGGGACACTTTGGTGGACACTTGGTCCCACCAGCGTTTGCACGCACAGCAAAGCTCATGAAGACCCGCGTGAGCAGAGCCTCCTCGCTGCAGACGGCCACGTTCCCCACCAGCCCACCCGGTCACCAGTCTGGACCAGCGTGACACGGGTGTCTCAGGGTGGGGGTTCCATCAGGGGGGTGCCCACACGGCCCATTTTCCATGCATGGACCTTTCCTCGCCCTGCACCCTCAGACCCACCCGAGGCCGTCGCCCGTACCGTCGGGCTGCTCCGGGAGGTGTCCCACCACTGTCACCCGCATCCAGCTCTCCCTGAGCCGCAGCTCGGGGGGGTGGCGCGAGGCAGGGCGGGGGGACGCCCAGGTCCAGCCCTGCCGTCGGTGGGGTGGCAGCGCTGGGACCCAGCGTGGCACCAGGCGAAGCCGTAGGGGGCTGCGGGTGCCAAACGCTGATGGAAAGGAAAGGAAGGGAATTTTGCTCTTCAGCAAATACTCGGGAATCGCACCAGGGATGGAGCTGGGCAATTCATCACGAGCGGAGGAGCTGTTTCGGTGGGGTTGTGAGGGGCTGCAGCTCCCTTCGCACGGATTTAGGGCTGGCTTGCTCAGCCCTGGGCTGGAGCCGGACGGGCATCATCTCCCTTACGTGCTTATAAATAATACGCAGAGGGATTTTATGGTTTTTTTGCAAATGTGTGCAATATCGTGTTGTCCTAATTTAGGAGCTTTTGTATCTCATCATAATGAGCCCTAGAACAAGAGGATTAAGGGAAAACTCTTTGAAAATCAGAGCCCATGTTATTGCTTCTTGATGGACTAACAATTCAGATCTAATTGATCACGGCATTAATTATACATAATCTCTATGTGCTCGGGTAGCCTTGTGGGATATTTCTAATCAAATTAAAACTAATTCAAAGCAATCTGACATTACAGAATGTTTTGTCTCTATTTTAGGACAGGGAGTCAGGGGATATGAAATGCATATTACATCTTGATCTGAGTGCATGCACTGTAAAAAGGCCTCTAATATAATCACTTCCACGCAGCGGTGATTATGAGTAGGGTAGTCGTGTGGCTCACAGAAATTGTTTTTTTTTTTAAAAAAAATAAATTAAACCGGCAACATGAAAAAGCTGCTAAGTCGAAATGTCAGCGTGAGTAGGTGAGTTGATGCTTAAAGCAGGAGCGAGCGAGGGCAGCAGGCGGCTCTCCTGCCCTGGGCGGCACACAGCACACCTCCCTTAGCAGAACGTCGGGGAGAAAGGGTTTTCTGAGCAGGGACAGACTGTTTAACCAAAGCCCTAATAATATATATACGTTTGTGGATTAGAGGGCTTTTCATCAGTTTAAGCTGAAAGCACGGGTAGATATGTTTTGATTTCTTTTTATGAAAACACTCTGAGGAGTTGGGAGGATGTATTTAAGTCAAAAATAGTGGTTTTAATTGAGAGTAAAAAGGCAGTGTGCTTACCTCACAGCTTGAATGGAGCCCATCCAAAAACACACAGCAAGAAAAAAGGAGCGGGGATGCGATGCTCATCTGGTGTAAATCAGCCCGGCTTTATGGGCTTCATCCTGCGGAGGGGCTGGCCCCACTTACCGCCTTCCCTCACGCCCGGGGGACCAGCCCGGGGCCCCTGGCAGGAGTGGGGTGGCCGAGCCCGGCGGGGCGCTGGGTGCCGGGGGGCTGCCGGGGTGCCGGGGGCTGCCGGGGGCTCCTGGCCCAGGTGCTGCTGCTCGCGGCTCCCCTTTGACCCAGACCTGTTAAAATCTTTGAAGGCTTCACGTTAGCGGCTCTCTGTGTGTTTAGACTAACAGAACACGTTGGAAACTTCAATAAAAAGTGGTTTATTGATTCTAATTAAATCTCTCTTTTTAAAAGGTATAGCAGACACCGATCCTAGTTAGCTTTAATTTAGGACTGACATTTACATGCTGCCTAAGAAGGGGGAATTCAGAGTGGACAATTCATTTTAATTTTGGTGAAAAATATCATTCAAATGCCAGAAAACTGCATATTTAACTTTTGCAGTAATTAAGTGACTTTAATTTAATAATAAATCTCTCTTGTCTCTATCTATTTACACTCATTCCTCTGTCTTGGCCTGGCACATTCTGTAGTGATTGAACTACTACTAATTAATTCTTTTCGAGTGTAAATATGTTTTAATACTTTTTTCTAGCCAGGTAGCACGTTTACTATTTAGTTGATAATAACTTTTTGTAATGAAATCCTTAATTTGGGGGCTTCTTTAGTACGACAAGTTTTCCCGTCTATCTCGCAGCAGAAACAAGTCTAGACCAACCAGCCTGCATCTGGTCTGGGTGTAAATTCCTCTAAACCACCATCTGGAACGGTTTTCATACAAACACAAAGAAAATTCTACAATAATCGCCCCCCCCATCCTTAGACATGCTCGAACTGTTGTTAAAAAATTCACTTCTTCCATTTTCCTCCCCGGTAGCACTTTGTTTCACAGGGCACAACACGCAAATTCACAGCCCCCATTTTAAATTTTCTGATCAAAAATGAGGATCCAAGTATTTTCTCAGTGCTCTGCATCAAGACCTGCTGGACAGTACCACATTCCCCCTCTGACCCTTTCCTGGTTTCTCCTCTATTTTCTATCCAAAAGGCAGGAGAGACACGAGGTTTCCCTCAGCAATTCCTCCCTTGGTGCAAACACCCCTTGGGGGCTCACACTGCATGGGGAGCTAAATGCAACCTGGGTTTCATGCTGAAGTGTTAAAAACCCCACCATCTTTCCCATCTTCTGGTGCAAAACGAGCTGATGTGTCAAAAATTTTGAAGTGTTTCTGAGCCATGGTGGGACTCCCAAGTAGAAGTGAACAAATCTGGGGAGAAATTGCAGAGGAAGGGGAAGTTCAGCAAACAGTGCTGTTTACGCTCCCTGGCAGCCCTCACCTTGCTTTTGGTGCCCATCACTGTCCTGTGCCAAACCTGCCTGCGCAGACCACGTCCTCTGCGTGGTGAACACCAGTGTGAGCCCATGGCAGCCGGTTCTCACGAGAAACCAAGTGACAGAATCACAGAATCACAGAATTGTTCAGGTTGGAAAAGACCTTTCAGATCACCAAGCCCAACCGTTAACCCAGCACTGCCAAGCCCATCACTGAACCGTGTCCCTGAGCACCACGTCTAGAAGCTTTTCGAACAACTCCAGGGCTGGTGACTCCACCACTGCCCTGGGCAGCCTGTGCCAATGTCTGACCACTCTTTTGGTAAAGACATGTTTCCTAATGTCCAATCTAAACCTCCCCTGGCACAACTTGAGGCCGTTTCCTCTCGTCCTATCGCTTGTTCCTTGGGAAAAGAGACCAACCCCACCTCACTACAACCTCCTTTCAGGCAGCTGCAGAGAGCGATAAGGTCTCCCCTCAGCCTCCTCTTCTCCAGGCTGAACACCCCCAGTTCCCTCACCCGCTCCCCACAGCCCACCCAAACTGCCCGATGCCCTTCAGCCAGCCCTTCCCTTGTCCTTACAAAATGCACAAGTAGCAAGTACCCGAGGTTCTGCGCTCTGCAAGATACCCTTCACCTTGGGCCGCTCTGCTCCCTCACCTCCATACATCTTCAAGTGCTTTGATGTCCAACTCGAAGCTGCTGCTGTGCCTGTTTGCTGACTGCTGAGGATTTTGCTCCATATGTTATCGGTAGCAGCGTACATGTGTCAAAACCCTTTTTGAGCAGAGTTAGCTTAATGATACCTATTATTTAGGAACTGTAAATCAGTTTAATATTCTAATTAAGCCGTTCAGTACCTTCAGACACGAGGTGTACTGGAGTCCTCACGACCATATGGATACGCGGTGGGAGTCGCGCAGCTCGGCACACTGGGGTTTAGCCGTATGACTCCCATTAATAAATGGGAGGTATGGAAATGCACCCACACTCCCCAGTCCGACACCCTGCAGACCCAGCAGCACTGGGCGGAGAACAGAGGGATTCAGGCGCCCGACGTGGCCAAGTATCAGAGGCAAAGGCCATCACAAAATGCTGAGGTCCTGGGAAACCACCCTGCACCCCATCCCCCTGGGTGGGAGGCAGCGGGGAGAAGCAGCTGGAGCAACGTGAAGGAGAGGGGGAGCAGGATGGGGGGCTCTGATGCCAGCCTCAGCCTCGCTCCTTACAGCGCGGGTTTCCAGCAGAGCTCCCTGGCTTTGGGGTAAACCCTGAGGAGGGTCTCAATGCTGCACCAGCCCAGAGACCCACTGGGGGCAGCGGGGACCCCCCACCCCACCTTGGGGCACTACTCCCTGTCCTTCTCTCCGGACAGCCGACAGCAATCCGTGCCGGCAGAAAGGCTGGGCGTTGGGTTCACCCACCCGTGTGCCTGCCTTGGCCCAACAGGTTCATTGCAGACAAGCTATTCCATTAAATGACTCCAATTGTTTATCATTTAGTAATTAGCCCTAATCAATATTCCAAAGGAGGCTGAGCCCAGAATCCAGCAGGAATTGTGGTTGCAGGACGCTGCCCAGGCACCTGAGCATTGGCTTGTCCGCAACCTGGGCTTGCCAGGAGCAGAAACACTGACAGTATTTTTCTCCACCTGACCGAGAGACTTCAAAGAATTTCAGTGATTATTCTTTTGTTGTTTTTTTTTTTTTTTCCAGGAGGGGAGTGGGATGTGGTGGTTTTGCCCTGCATCACCTGGGTCCCTTCTCCCACTGCAGCATCCCCCAGGCGGGAGGGTCCCCCCTCGCCCCGCACCCTGCCCAGATGTCCAGGCAAGTCCTTTTAAAACTCGAACCGGTATCAAGAGGTGAGTGGGGAAGAGTGCAGCCGCCTCCTCTGCAGAGCCGGCGACAGCCCACAACCAGCACCACGGCGTGTGTAGAAAACCGCTCGGAGATCTCCTCTCTGCTGTAGGATGCAGACCCTCACAGATCGCTGTGGCTGAGCTCAGTCAAAGAAATCTTGTGCTTCACAACAGATGTTTCTAAATGTTTGGATTTATTTTTTATGAAGGTTTTACAAGAATCAATTCCAGTTTATAAGGCTTTTTTTTTCCCCTTTTCTTTTTTCCTTAGGACAGAAGAGGATTTGGAGAGTGCTTTCTTCTGTTCTGGTTGAAGTTTTACTTATTGCTTTTAAAACTCTGTGATTTTATGTGAGCTGCAGCCTTTACAGACAGAGCCGCTATCGCATTTCACAAATCACTACTTCTCGTACCGTGTAACACGTGAAATACCGGAGCTGCGAGGCTGTGAGCTGATAGATTTACTGGGCACAAGATGCAGAAGGAGAAATGAGCTCCACGCACGGCAGCAAACATTTTTTTAATTTATTTTTAGGGAAACTGGGGCTGCTGGCAGAGCCAATCTGCCTGCAGGAAGGGAGCGACCTGGGGGCTCCAGCCCTGCCGCCCTGCATCCCGGCGAGAGACAGGGCTAGCAAAGTCCCCGAAAGCCCTGCTCCCTGTGAACACACGTGCACCTCCTGTCCAAAAAGTCTTCTCCGAGAGGGACTGTGGGAATTCGGTCGGGATATCACCCAGTAACATGGCGATCCAAAGCAGGAATTGGAGAAAGTGCCTATGGCCAAAGTAAACGGCAAAGCCGTGGCTGGGGCGAGCACTCCCGGTCCTTGCGGCCGCCTGGCACTGCCGACCGAATAATTCCATTTTCAGCTGCTTCTAAGTTTGCCAAACGCCCTGCTGTGTGGCAGTCTCCAGGTGACCTTAGGGTTTGGGGGCTTTTTTTTCCCCACGAAAGTAAATTCAGCCATTTCTGAGAATGCAGCTATGGAAAAAACCACATTCTTGCCAGTTTAAAATATGATGTCAGGCTTTTCTGTTAGAATAATGTCGTATCACGCGCTTGTGTTACCTGTAGCGCTTTGCACAGCATCTCTGCTGTACTACCGCGTGTATGTATGTATAGAGAGAGAAAGTAAATACCATTTACAGGCAAAGGTCTCAGCCAAGATATTTGTTGAACAATCTTCCTAAGGTGACTAGAAATTGATTTTTCTAGTAATGTCAAAGTCTGTTGACAGAACAAGATAAAAGGAGGAACTATTTATTACGAAAACAGGCCTGCATTCGAGCGGAGCCCTGCCTCCCGCTGCCACTCAGCAGCCCCCAGGAGTTTGTAACAGCACAAAACCAGAGCGAGCGGAACCGGCCGGGGGGCACCAACACGTGCCGCCCAGGTAGAAACCAAGACCACAAACCCCAATAACGGGCCACGGGCCCCAGCGGGGAGCGCGCACCCAGCAAAGCACCACCAGGGCTCCCCCCACCAACGCCGGCCGCGAGATGGGATCTTCTCTGTTAGTTTTCAACCCTTGATCAAGTTTCCAGGCATTTCGTATTACACTTGATTTAGCTTTGCTAGACTAAGCACATTATTAATTGGTTCTCTTTTTATTTACAATACTATTGCTTGAAATATATACTACACTCGGTAATTGAATTTTTGGAATACAGTAATTAAAAAAGTCAAAAGAGCAATAAACAGAAGCGTTAGTAAATAATTGCATCTGAGAACGAGCATAAATCATCCAGATTAAATGATTTTATATCATATTTGAACTCTTTAATTTTAATTTATGGTTTCCAGACAATTTACAACCACTGCTGACTTTGTTTTCCTCTGCCTACCTTGTAGCCTTAGCGCTGATAAAAAAAGCTTTTCAAGAATTCTTAAGGTTTTTTTCAACATCATTTTCCCAGGTTATTTTTTCCACACTCTGCAGGGGTGAGCTGTGTTCTAACCCCGGGGTCAGCACAAGAGAAATAATCAGAGATCGCTGCTGGCGTGGGGCTCGCGGAGGTTTCCCCCCACTACGGCACAGAGGTGCCAGCCCGCGCCCGGGGACGTCCTGGCCTGAAGGGTGACTCCCACCCCCGCGATGTAAGGTGCCACCTTCGAGCCGGCTGAGGGATGGATTTACAGCTCAGGCACTGGGGACCCGACTTTCTCAGTATCATCCAGGCTTAAGGAGACAAACACAAGCAGTTCATCTCCCGCCGGCTGTGCCAGAAGCCGTTGTCACCCCGCCGGAGCGGCGGTGACGCCCTGTGCCCTCGCCGACCCCCAGCCCGGGTCCCAGCCCCGCACTGCGGTGAGGGGGACCCACGGGCTGATTTTCCAGCAGCCAGGGCAGGTGCTGGAGCTCAGATACTGTCTGAGGCAGGAGCCAGGATTATTCCTGCCCGCCGGTGTGATTACATCCCTGCCTGCCTGCGTGGGGCATCGACCGACTCTAAGATTTCTGGCTTAACTTTAAGACGGGTAATGAGCTGGGTCGCAGATAATTCTCGACGTCTGGATCCCCAGGGCCAAGGGGATGAAGCTGTCAGAGGCAGGAGCCGGCTGGGCAGGATTAATGCCGCACTCCCGCACCTTGAGAGCCACAGAACATCTCCCTGTGCCTGGGTGTGGGGTGCTGCTCGCCCCGCACGGCCGGCCGAAGGGCGCGTTGCCTCTCCGAGGACGCGCGGCGTGGCGTGCCGGGGGGAGCTTGGCTTTCCTCGGGTTGCGGAGTCAGGGATTCGGTGTGGGGATCTTTCCTCGCAGGGAGGGGAAGGAGCAGATTTAGCCAGGGGGGTGGGTTTAAATAGAATGATTTCCAGCCTGGCCATCGAATAAGCCATTCTGCCGTTGGCAGAGAGGCAGGGCAGCAGGCGGGCAGGGGCCACCACCTCCTGGGGCAGCTGCTGGAGCACAACGGGATGGAGTTTATAAAGTATTTATCAGATATTTAACTGGGCATTTTCTCTTTGAAATGATATGTTATTCAGCTTTTATGGCCTTAATTTCATTTCAAATTCCTGCAAGTCAGGCTAACAGAAAAGGACCACTGCTCAGCATAGTATTAGAAGGAAATTCATGGGCTGCTAACAGTACTTCTGTTTGAAGTTTGTTTACTTTTTTTCAGAGAGCTGAACTTTATTCACTGTCACTTTTGAAATGTGCCATCTTTCTGGATTACACTTGATAAGCACTTGCTGAGGATATAAGCTATCAGTTTTGGAGTTTTGATCTCCCAGAATTCAATTTTTTCTGGCTTAAGATCAAAAGATGACAAATATCTTGAAAGAAGACAGAAGCTTTATTGTTGCTATTTGAGGATATCAGCATGTCAAAAGTAGAGACGGGTTGTAAACTATCCTGTTATTTGGGACAAGTATTTCCAACCTACACATTAACTTGGGCTTGATAATTTTGCACATCTTTATCGGGAATAAAAGATGTTCTGTTGTACTGCTGATGCCGGCCACTCGCTGAAATCTGACAGTCGGCGCGGTTAGTCTTCCTGAGGCATTTGAAAATGTCACTGGGGAAGTGCTGCTGCCAGAGGCACATTTTAACTGGCGCTGGGAGGGATCAACGTATCTCAAAGCATCTCTTGGAGGAAAAAAAAAAAAAATAAAGAACAAGAAATAAGACACTGGCAATGCCGGCATCTGCAAAAGCCTTCTACAGGCAGGGATGCTGGGCGGGGATGGTGCACGGGATGCTGAGCAGGCGGCTGGGTGCGCAGAGGAGCAATTGGGGTGTCAGGGGTGGCATTGGGGTGGCAGCAAGCCGCCTGGTGGTTTCCTCTTATTTACCTCTCTCGGTGGCCCGCGTGGCAGCCGGCAGCAGGGCAGGTGCCACGTGCCGGGCGTCGGGCCCCCACAGCAGACACGATGCTCCCACGGCCGTGCATGGCACGAGCCATCGCCCCGCGGCACGGCTGTGCCCTGGTGAGTGCCGGACACGGCCCCGGCACCGAGCAGGGCTGGAGGGGGGGGGGGGGGGGGGGGATGTGGCACCGTGCCCCTGGGGGGGCCGTGGCTTTGCCTCCCCGGGGCCGCTCGCCCCGCGGTCGGGCACTGCGGGCTGGAACCGCCGCAGAGCCGCGTTCCCCCCGGGTAGACGCAGTGCCGCACGCAACAGAAGTGCTTTTAACCACCGCAGCGTTAATTATTCTGCAGCATTAATTATTGATTTTCTTCATAGCAACCCGGTGCCTGGGGAATCACCTGCTTTTCTGGCTACGGTACAGCGGGAAACAAACTTCCCTCCGAGCGCTCGCGGGCCCACCCCACCCCTCCTTATTCCTCTGCTCCAGACAGTGCCCAAATCATATCCCCAAAGGCGATTCCGAGTGAGGCAGGACCCACAGTCTACGTCCCGCAAAGAGCAGAGCAAGATAACAGGCTTTGCACAAACAATATATTTTTCTCTAAGTGCCTTGATGGATTTCAGGGGCTCTGCCCAGCACATCACTGACTTCCTCGCGCCCGTTGTATGCATGTTTCTGGAGCAGCACAGAAGAAGAGAGTAACTTGGTGTAGCAGTAGTGTCACGTCAGGTGGGTAAGAGGAGGAGGAGGGAAGGATTTGTAACCTGCCTGTGTTTGGTAGAGGTGCCAGAGCATCGCTGCAGCACAGCCCTCCAGGCAGCGTCCTTATCTGTGGGCACCTGCTTGTCGCAAGATTGGGTCTTTAAGCCCTCGCCGATATTACTTGTGTTGGATTTTTTTATCTGTGGCCATCAGAGAGGTCTTTAGGACTCCTAAGCTTATGTCAAATTACTCTTTCATGACATATTCTGTGGCTTTCATAATATGCTTTAGCTCCTGGTAGAGTAGTGGCTATTTGCTGTTGTTCTGCCTTTTGAGGCAAGGTTTGAATCACACCTGTGAATTTATAAAGAAAAGGAATGGTGTGACTCACCAAGGAAAAAAATGAGAAAGATGTGGGCTAAATACACCCTTAGATCTCCTCTCACCAGAGAAGAGGCCTTGTCATATTAGGGTGCTGTTGTATCAAACAGCGAGGCTAATTAAAGATTTATCAAATTACTCAAAGGTAATTCGATTTTTTTTAGCCCACGAGACAGTGGCAAAAGACATCAGTTGGCACACATTATTTAGAAATGCCTTGCTAATGCAATCTGAATGTAAAAAGGCAACGCTCACCCAGTCCTCCCAACATTTCTCGCCCCATAAAAAGAAATCCCAAGCCATAGAAGTCATTTTGACTAATGAAAAAAAAAGACCCAGTGCAGAAAAGTTTGGGGGTTTTGTTGAAAATCCTTAACAGGAAATCCATGCCTTTGGGGATACTTGTGGCGGTGCTTCTGACAAGAGCAGGGCCGCGGCGGGTGCTGCCGGGGCCGGGGCTGCAGGCTGACGTGTGTCCCGTATCCAGACGCCTTCCCCCAAGCTCACAGCAGCCTGGGCTGCCGCGTGCCAGGCAGAAACATTCTCAAAGCTCTCCCCGAAATGTTGCGGCTAAGGAGCACCTTGCTCGTTCAGAGAAATCGGGCGCATTGCAAAAGAGCTGTGAAGAAAAAAAAAAATCTGGCCAAGTTAACTTTGGTGGGGAAATAGTTGTTGACTTGTGAAAGCAGGCAGGGCTGGAGGATACCGGGTCAACCATGAGGATAAACAAAAGAAAAATCAGCTTTTTCAATATATACTCCATATAAGTAGTGATATACCTAGAAAAAAGCATAGAATAGCCTAAGAATCTGGTATTGCTAAAAAAAAACCCCAAACTATGGTGAGTTTACTGGGGGGTTTTTAGCCTCTATTTTTAAAATCTAGATAAATTACTCTCAAACCCAACCAATGAATATCAGTCTGGTGAAACACAAGATATGGTCTTCCTTTTGCTCGTTAACTCTTATATTATGAAGGTTGTTAACCCGAGCTCGAAGACTGCAGCTCCCCAGCCGAGGTGCATGACGCTGCCAAGCACCCCAGGGAGCACAGGCAGGGCAGGGGGCGAGGGCAGCTCCCTCCCTTGCATTTGGGCAGCACACTTCTGCTCTGGGTGCTAGCGTGAGGGGCAGGGAGTGCAAACGGGGGTGTCTGGGCGGCCCAGGGTCGGTTTGGCAGCTGGCGCAGCAGCCACGCACCCTCCCAGCCCCTGGCTGCAGGCAGGGATCCTGCCAGAGCTGACACAAAGGGGGTTTTTGTGCGGGGTGTGCGCGACACAGGGCGCTATTAAAAGCTAAAAAAGAAAATCGAGCTTGTTTCTTTGGAGTGCTATTCCAATTTCATTGTTGGGCGAATTTGTTGGAGAAGGATGGTGTCGGGCTTCTACAGAAGCTGGCGGCTACCGGCGAGGGGTGAGAGATGAGGCTGCAACCAGGCGCTGCTGGCTGCGGGAGACGTTGGCTCTGCAAACGAGCAACACCCTGATAGCACCGTCATACTGCGCCTTGAGGTGTGCCCCACGCCAGCCAGCACCAAACCCCCTCGGTGCCGGCGCTGCCATAACCATATCATCAATGCCGTGCCCTGCTTTGCCCTGTTCTCCCCATCCAGCGTGTCCCCCGCCGCAGCCAGGATGACGGTGCTTTGGGTACCGTGTGACAGAGGAGACGTGCCATGGAGCGTGCTAAGCACTAGCCCAGAAGTAGACTCGAAAGTCCATTTAAGACTTCTTTAAAACATATGGAGGAAACGACAGCTGGGAGCAGAACCCTTTCCCCAGAGGAGCTGCGTTTCAACAGAAATGGAAATTATTTGGACGCCCCTACAAGGGCTGGAGAGCGGCCGCGGGACAGTCGGTGGCGACACTTGCTGGGCTGGAGGCTGCAGTTCAGGGCCTGAGCACGGGCCCGGCTCGTTTGCTGCCCTCGTCAGCGTGCACCGCACACCGGAGGCTGGACAGTGGGGAGGGCGTGGGAGTGCGAAGCAACTAAACATTAGATGTGGCTTTGCAGCCCGGGATGGGTGCAACAAAACCAGGTATTAAGATTTCGATCCGCACACACAGAGCCATCACCCCTTATAAACGGGCACCACACTTCCCCTAAATAAATGAAGTTTTGCCTGACGTTTTTCCTCTGCTTTTGTTTTCCTGCTCTCTGAGAGATCCCATTCTCCATTTCACAATTATGATTCTGGGAATGCAGAGAGGTCATTGATTTTAAAAGGGACCAAAGCAAAGGTCAGAAGTAAAACAAAGCAGAGGTTGAGGCAAATTAAAATCCCCTGGGGTCGTGGGCTGTAGGGAGAGGAGGTTGAAAAATGAGCCGCATTTCGGATGTCCTAGAGGTGGAGGCAGGGATGGATTGAAGCGCTTCCAGTCTCCTCATTTTCCCACTTCCTAGAGCAAATCCTCATGACAGCTCTGTGCACCCAGACCAGGAACCGCTCCCTCCGGCTCGCGGTGGCGTAGACTTCTCCCATTTTCCGAAGGCTCAGAGCTGTTGGAACCGGCTGAGCCACGAGCCTGCCAGCTCCGGGTACAGCCTGCGATCCTTCTGCGTGAGACCCATTGGGTTTAATGGCTCAGATGCAAGAACAAGCTGATGCACTCTGCTTTTGAGCTTGGCATTGTGATATGCTTGACAGTTACATATGAATATTAGCCATCTGCAGGATATGAAGATACAGCTATGATGTCTCTCTTTCTCTATCTCCTCTTTCCTTTTTTTTCTTTTTTTTTTTTTCTTTTTAATTTTTGGTGGAAGAAAATTATGGCAGAACAGTGTTTACCAGTGGTCTTTTCAGTCCTGGATTGAAATGAACAATTCTGAGCACTGTTTGGCAAATTCAACGGAGAGTAAGATAATAATTAAAAAAAAAAAAAAAAAAAGAAAAAAGAAGAAAATGTTTAAAATCTATGTTGGGAGAAATGGGCTGTGGATAACTGCAGTTCAGATAAGAAGAGTTTTTCAGAACTTCGGATCATCCAGCATTTGAATGGGCGTTTGGCACATGTGTTAAACCAAAGGTCACTTATCTGGAGAATTTGGATGACTAAACGTATTTACAGAATAAGCCTCACTCGCAGGGCATTAGTCATGTCTTTTTGTGTTACTAAAATTCATTATTTTTGCATACATAAAACTCACTGTACCTACTATTGCTCTGTAGCCCTCCTCTGCGGCACGGCTGACAGTCTGCACGAAGGAGCCAGAGCTGAAGGACTCTGCTGGTGCCATCGCCCACGGGGGGAGCAAAGGCAGGGGCGTTCCCGCGGTGCCCATCCCATTCCCAGGGGAGCAGGGACCGCAGGGGGGATGCGGACAGCTCACACCTCCATGCTTGCTTTTACCTGTCAGAACGGAGCCAGCAACCGTGTCCCTGAACACGCAGATAAACCCAAGATTTCAAAACACCCTGTCAGCCAACGCTCGATGTTCCCAGCCGCTCGGTCTGCCCACGGCCCATCGCCACGCAGGGAGCATCACCTCGCTGAAAGCTGCCTCCACAACTTGTAAACAACCAAGAGCAGCCCCTTGAAATGGTAACTAGCAGTCAAAAAGGTCTTACAGAGAGGGGGAAATCCCTTTTACTTTGACCCCAGCGAAGCAGAGGGTATCCCATAGATTAACCCTTCCCCGGCTACCATCAGCAGGCTCAGGCATCCCCAGCCCCAAGGTAGGGGTGTCCCCAGCAGGCTTGCCAGCAGCAGAAGAGAACGAGTGTAATTGCTTTCAAAAGCACAATTAAAAAATCACTTACTTGGGCTTTGCGTGATTTTGCCACAAATCATTTTAGCATGATGGGATGTGTGTTCTGTGCCTTGAAAACATATGCTGGGGCATACTGGCATGTGGAGAAATTTAATCCAGTGCATTGATGTGCATCTAAATACAGGGATAGAAAACATCTTGATTGCCCATGGAAGGAATAACCTTCTCTGGGCAAAAAATCATGCTCAAAGGGAACATTTCTCCCTGTAACTCTGTTGACTTCATGGGGAAATAGAGGGAGAGGACGAAAACTGGTTAATGGCTTATGCCTCCCCTGTTTATAGGATCACAAATCTGACCACAAAGAATTTGGGATAATTCCTGAGAAAGTTGAGACTGGTGAACTGGTGACATGGAGACTGCAGCGAGGGGAAATGATGGCTCATCCCATCCCAGCAGCAGGCAGAGCCAGTGAGACCCTGGGCAGGCTTGTCCCGGCAGCAGGGGCAGGGGACAGCACGGGGAGGGTTTGAGCAGGAGAAAATACAAAGGAAAACACAGTAAAAACAGGAAGAACAGCCTCGTGATCAAACCAATACAACCTATCATGAGGCTTTTGTCCTCCTCCAGCTTCCAGGGACCCAGGCAGATTAGAAAGACCAGGAGCTCATTTCCAATATCCAACGACTCCCTAACGAGCTGGACTTTAGCCCGTGCTAAAGTCAACCCACCTAACCAAACACCCAGGGGAGCTCCTCTGGGAACTGAAATGCTGTGCATGAAAGAAACAAAAGAATCCCCAAATCAGCCCTGAAAGCCACAGTGACACCCTGGCACAGCCCTGTATCCGTGAGCGGGGGCAGCAGGGCCCTGTTTGCTTGGAGCTCAGGGCGATGCCCCGGTGCCTCACTCGCGCCCTCGAAAGTGGTTGTAAAAACAGGTGGAATTAGGTGCAAGAAACATCATTGCCGGATCCACGAAGCCTTGGGTCGAACCACCCAGTCTTTGGCTTGCGGCGGAGGCCAGGACCCAGCCCCTGGCTGCAGGGATGTGACGGGGGCTTTGCTGGTGAGCCCAGAAGCCGTGCCCACCTCCGGCTGCCGCCCCAGCGCGCCCCGCAAGCTCCGCTCCCCACGGCCGGCTCCTGCTCCCACCGCCCGCGGCTTCCCGGGGCTCTCCCGGCGGCTGAGCCCCTCGTCCTTGGGCACCGGCCGGGCAGAGCCGCCTCCCCGGCACGGCGCGGTGCTCTCGCTTCCCGCCGAGGGAATGGGCTTCCCGGTAACTTCGTAACTTCGTCATTAACAAAGGTTGTGTTTAAGATTCCTGTGTCTACCGCTTAATAACACCCAAATTAGTCTCGATGGAATTAGCTGTAATTAAGGACATTGTGAAATATGGTGGGGGCAAACAGAATTACACTGTATTACTTTATTAATAATATTCTTTAACTACACTGTAAATTGCTATTAGGCCTGCATATTACTGCCTGGATATGGAAATAGTCTTTTGCTATGCTAATCTAACACAATTTTCTTTTAAATGTAAACAAATTATACTCTATTAATATGCTGTTCTACTTGCATAGTTAATTATTGTAACAGTAAGGAATAAAATTGTTCTGCTTTCTCTGTTTCTGATGGAAAAAGGGCTACATAAATAGTTTAATAGGGAACTAATTATGCAAAAAATTTAGATGCCTAAAATGTGTTTGTAATTGCATTAAAATGGTCTTCTGTTCAAATATTGGAAAGCCTGCTAATTGGAGGCTAGCTGGAAATTTAAATATTGTGAATCAATGATTTTAATACAGTACATGTTTGGTTGTGTTTCTGTTCATATTTGTCTTTGGAAATGAAGAGAATATTTAATGGTCTTTAATAAGAAGAGTTCTGGATTTCATACCAATCAGGTTGGCGAGTGGGAGACAGGAGTTTCACGTGTGCGTGCCACGGCGTTAACCTTAACTCGGGCGGGGGTAAGGCGCTCCTTCCCAAGGTTAACCGTCCCCGGGAGAGGGATGCTCACCAGGGCAGCGTGCCGGGACGACGCCACGCAGCCGCCCAACGAGCTCCCTAGTTGCACGGAGAGGCGTGCGAAGCCGAGCCAGCGGCCATCCCGCAGGGAGCTCAGCTGCAAGGAGAGCCGTTCGGAGACGTCCCACCTCCACCATGCCGTCTGGCACGGCACGGCACGGGGAGAGGCTGGAGGCAGCGAAGCCGAGGGTGGCTGCTGCGGTGTGGCCCAGCGGGCAGGAGCAGGGGCAGCAGCGGGAGCCCTCCCGCCTGCCCGCCGCGGGAACACCGGCGTTGAACGTGCTCTTCTCCGCAGTGCACCTAAGCAAAGCCTCGGGCTCGGCGCGAGGCGTCTGCACCGGCGCGCTAGCACCCAAGTATAGCAATTTGGAGTGGAAACACGCAAACAGCTTGCGGTACAAAGAAAAGGATAGATTTCCAAATGGCTAATCTCCAGCCACCCACACAAGTTTTGTCTCTCTTTAGCACCTTTCTCTGTTGCTAAGTCTCGCATCCAAAAAACGAAGAGGAGACACTCCAAATTATGCAGCAATATTGTGTCGAGCAGCTGAAAACAGGCTCAGAGAAGATCTCAGGGAACACAGCGAAATCATTATTATCTTTAGCAAAATGACACAGGGCAGCGCAGGACCAACAGCACGATGTCCTTCAGGGGCTGGAGCGGGCAGGCGAGGGCCGTGCGTGCACCCACCGCCCTGGGCTGGAGTGGGCTGGCGCAGACGGCCGAGCACCACGCTGGCAGCTCTGCCGCCCCTTGCTGCCACCCGAGAAGCCGGGGAGGCCAGGTAGCAGATGCCTGGTGTCACAGGGAAAGGGTGACCACCGTGTCCCACGGGCCCCGTCTGACAGCGATGCTGCCCACCCTCCCTGTGGGGAGGACCCTGTGTCCATGCGACGTTTGCTCCCACGTGCTGCTCTCCGCGATTTAATCGCAGACCGTATGAACCATGATCTGCTCGGTGGCCACCAGAGTGGCCTGAGCAGGACCGCTTGGCAGAGCGGGTCTGAGCACTCAGCACCAGCGGCAAAAGACGAGTTAGTTACTCGGGCCGTCCTAGTGAAAAGAAACACAGCAGGGAAAAAAAAGCGATGCGACCCAACCCAGGGCTCGCGTTCCTCCCAGCAGACTGGAGACGCTTTTGTGTGCCACGCAGAGAGGAAATGCAGCCGATGCCTCCCGGCTTCCCCCGCTCCCGCGCGGCTTCTCGGGCGGGCGCAGCCGCAGCAGCCCCCCAACCCGCCGCTGCCGAAGGGAGGCCTGCAAACGAAACCGCAGCTCGTAACGCAGCTCCGCGGCGTGAAGAAGAAGGCCACGCGAAGACGGAGCCCCTGGGGAGGGAGCTGCGTCCCTGCCCGCCGGGCTGAGGGCCAGACACCACCGCATCGCTCGGCAGCGGCGGCTGAGGCTGCGCTTCAAAGCCTGTCTTGATAGAAAGGAAGGACAGAAGGAGGGAGGTGCACCGGGGTGCGCTCGGGGCAGGGCAAAAGGGCTGCACCTCTCCTCGGTCCCTGCTGAGCATAACGTGGCGCGGTGCTGGCGAGCCTGGTGGGCTCTCCAGCGCCCTGAACGCAGGGGAGCCACGTCCCTGCCCATTGGCTCCGCACGGCGCCCAGCACAAGCCCAAGGCCGCCCGAGCCTCGCCGAGCGCACGGGGGCGGCTGCGTTTGCCGGAGCAGCTCCTGCACGGTCGTTATCTGACGCGCCGCTTTGGAAAGCGTCAGGGGTAGCTGGGGTGTGGAAGAGGCATGGAAAGGCAATTTTATCCTACACTTGATAATCCCCCCATCTGCCCTTCAGGATGCGTCAGATTAAATAGAGACACTTCAATTTGGTTTACGTTGTTTGGCACGACTGACCTGTGCTGTGCTATTTTCGTATTTGAATGAGAGGGGGAAGAAAAATCCTTAAAATATACCTGAAGTAGGCATGGGCAGAGGAGAGCCCTCAAAGTGAAAATGCCTGACAAATTAGATCGGCCTGTGAGTTATCACTTCAATTTTCATAGTAAATACCCTATCAAACAGAATTTCTTAAGCTTGCTTGTAAGGAGCCGAAGAAATCATTTGCTACGGGGGAAAAAAAAAAGAAGAAATGGAAAAAAAAAGAAGAAAAAAAGACATGTCATATCCCAGCTATCCTGCCAAAATCCCCAAACAGCTTCCTAGCTGTTTAAGAGAAGAGCATTTTAAATATCTTTGCAGAGTCTTGTCTGTTTGTCTGACAGATGTCTGCAATGTACTGGGAACTGTATTCATGCTTAGAATGTAAATAAGATTATAGGTCTTTAAATATTCCCATTACATTGTATTTACCTAGATGCTGATGAAAATAAATAGGAAGCAGTTCTGTTGGGTTTTTTCCTAGCAGGTTTTTTTCTCCTCATCCCACAAGCAGGCTTAACATTTTTTTGCCTTGTCAGTTAAACGCACAGGTTTCCACTCTAATCTAGTGGTTAGTCCAAAGCACACATCTGTTAAACTAAAAGGGCAATTTCTGGCTAAAAAGACAAATTGCTCATTTGGAAGTACCGTTCATACCCCCTTTTTTTTTTTTTTTTCCTTCACTTGAATAAATAACAAAAGTCTTAACCACCAAGTTTACTCAGGCCCCTGCTCCGTTCAGCTGGGGACCACGGTGTTCCCCAGGGAGGAGGGCCTGCTCCCCCGTTATCCCAGATATCCGACCGCACGGGAGTTCAGCAAATCAACGGAGTAAGCTGACACTGGAGATTAAACGGGCGCTTTGCATTTACCAGCTCTGACATAATTAAACACCAAGAGCCACGCAGGAGTGCTCGAAGCTCAGCTGCCAAAGCGGAGCAGCTCGGGGTGGCCCCCCAGCAAACCACCCCGCAGAGTGCCCCGGGGTGCCCTGGGATGGGCACCCCGGGATGTCCACAACCCCGGAGAACTACCTTCAGGGGGAGGAAGAGGGGAGCCGGGCTTTGGAGGGGTGTCAAAGGCCATTTTGGGGTGCACTGGGACAGCGGACCCGTTCCCTGGGGTCCTGCCGGGGCAGGGGTGAGCGGGAAGGAGCAGCAGAGGAGGGGCGGCCACAGCAGGAATTAGTCATTCTGCTTTTTCCATCCACTGCGAAGACTTAATTCCTGAAATTAATTCAACAAAATCTGCATTCATAAAACAAAGCCTTTCTTCAAAGCTCAAAACCAGATGAAACAGCCCCACTGATTCACCCTTCCCCTGCCCCCTCCCGGGCCTTGAAATAGGTTGAGTGGTTTTGCTAAATACCCGGCGATCTCCGGCTTAGATCTTGGACGCCAAGAGTCAACCCAATGTTATGGCTGAGTAATAAATCCCTTAAAAGCAGTGTTTGAATTTGTAATGGAAATGTTGACAGACCTTCAACTAGGGCAGCGCAAGCTCCGCAAAGTCAATCTTGTAATTGATCCTGACTTCTACATCGAGCCACATGTGCGGGGCTTTGTGCACTGGGCAGCGGTTGTTAATATAGCTGCTTTCACCTGAAACAAATGAGGTCTAATTAGATTAATCTGTAAATCAGTGCTCACCAGTTGTATGATTAATGAGCACTTTGCATTTCTCAAAGATCAGATGAATGGATTTGAAGGGATTTAATAGGAAATAATAGATTTCCTCATCTGTGACAGGGCTAGCAGGGATCTCGCGTCTTCTGCGTGAGCCTTCGGAGGGGGAAGGAGGAAGCGTAGATGAAGAAATTTGAGGCTCAATCTGTCCTTTTTTTTCAAGGAGCTGAACTTCTGATTGTGCGGGTGTCAGACGGACACTCTACAGCTGTTCTGGAACCATGTGTCAACATTATTTACCAAACTAATGTGATGATAATTATGGCATAAAGTATGGGGAGAAGGCATGCAGGCAGAATGGACATACATACTTAATGATTTTTATTCTCCTGCATTCAAAATCAGTAGGAGCCGAGCTTGTCGCTGGAGACATGTTGAAGCAGCAGTGCAAGCTGTCTGTGCAGGATCCAGGGATGGCTGTATGCGGCAGCATGCATTCAAAGTAAAAAATTAATTTACAAATGGTTTTCAGGGTTCCCACCAGATGGAAGAGCAATGAAGTCACGAGCGGTCCTTCTCTGCCGCTTAACCCTTGCGCTGACGTGCTGCGGCGGGAACGCGGCCAGCTATAAAAAATAATAATCTGAGGCCCCATTTGGAGTTTATTTTTAAAATGGTTACTTTAAAACCGAAACACCTGTACTTTTACTGCTGGCTAAGATGGACTGCAACATCACACGCAGAAGGCAGATGTGTAACTGGAGCCTTCGTAACTGGTTCGAATTATAAAAACATTGCTCTAAAAGAAAGGGAGGGGGCTCGGGAATGCATTTTTAAGAAAGGCTTTTATTTCAAGATCAAACCTGGATCTTTAAAGAGTTTCTTCACATCACCTTTTGCTCCTGCTGAGCACTGGCTCTCTCTACAGCGAGTCCCACCGACACGGCTAAACCCACCAATTAATTTCCAAAAGCTGGTGAAAGCCGCAGGGGATCGGGCCCCGAAGGTGAGGCAGCCATCTCTTCCCCCCGTCAGGACATATTTATTTCTCCTAAACCATCCGCCAACAGGGCATTGCTGAGCCCAAGTCGCCCCGCAGTCGTGCCCCATGGGATGGGGATCCCAAAACCGGTCCGGGCAGGTGAAAAGCACACTTTTTCACAGGCGGTTTGGGTAAAACCACCTGATGTACAAGTGCCAACCACAGTGACACCCCCATGTCCTACGGGGCCATCAGAAGATGTTTAGGACACTGTGGGGTGGCTGTGCCCCAAGCCCCGGCTTCCGAAAACGGCTGGGCACAGCGGGGGAAAGGAAGGAGATGGGGAGCCTCAGCGGCCAGGTCCGTGCCGCGGGGACGGTGGGCACAGGGGACGCAGGCAGGGCTGTGCGCAGCCTCGCAGCGGTGCCGAGCCTCTCCCGGGATGCGCAGCTTCCCAGAAAGGCTTTATCTCTTCATGAATTGAATTCTTCAGGCAGGCTGTGAGAAGCGGGAGGGCTGAACTTGGACGGGCTCCGCGCCTTTGCGCAATGCTGTTATAAAACATTCATTGTGGTAGAAGACGAAGTTCGGATGTGTTCCTAGAGCAAGCCATAGCATCCCTCCCACTACTTTTTCACAGGGGGGTTATAAAATCCATGGATGCGCACCAATTTTTATCAGAGGAAGAGCAGTTTATCCGTAGAGAGATGAGCAGCCCTTTCTCTCCAGCCTCCTGGAAGCCCTCAGCTGCCTACATGGAGCTGCAGGACGGGGAGGGCGGCGGGGCGCTGGCCTGCAGTCTGGGGACAGGGCCTGCAAACGGCTTTCGTCGTGGCCTCATCCCAACCCCGAGCTGCCACAACGTGCCCTCTGGGATGAGGGTTTCAGAGCTTCACGTCAGAGTCGACGCGCCACCCTGACGTTGCGGATCCCGCGCCAGTCGATGCTGCGGGAGTGGGACCGTTCCCTGGGTGCAGGCAGTGGGGGGCACCTCGCTCCTGCCAACCCAGCCCGGGGAGCAGGGTCACGCTGGGGGGTGACTCCCACTCTGTAGCTTAGAGCTGGTTTTGCAGCAGACATGGAGAGGTTCGCTCTCACCCGGCGGGGCTGGGGCGCACGGCAATGGCAGGGGCCGTTCGCCCCTCGCCTGGCCCTGCTCCCTCCCCGGGGCTGCCCAAGGCCAGCTCCGTTAAATGTCCGTATACGCTGCTCTAAGAAGCTTCAGAATTTTTTTCCCCCACATTTTGTCTTGTAATATTGCAAAGACCATAATAGGAAGAAGAATTTCTTTTTCATCCCAGCCCTTTCAATACCTTTTGGGATTATCCTGTGGCTCTGCAAAGTGACCTGACCTCCAGCGCATGGTGCCCTTTTTTTTTTTTCTTCTTCTTTCTTTTTTTTTTTCCTTCTTTTTTTTTTTTTTTTTTTTTAACTCTGAGCTCATTTGAAAATTCCAATTTATATAATAATTTGATGCAGCTGCTAAGATGTTCTTTTTCTTTTGATCACTGTTATTAATGATGTGCTGTAACATATGCAACGCTAGCAATCCCAGCTACTATTTCTTACAAAGATCATTTTGTACTTCCCCCTCGTTCTCTCCCCCCTCCCTCCCCCCGCTCTGATGAAGCTCATATGTTTTAGGAAGTTCATCTCAGAGCTATTAGTCTAAGAATTAGGAAATGTGTGGGCAGCTCCTCTGTGGTATAAAAGAAATTGGAAAAAGAAACCATCCCCCTTTATTCCCAAAAGAAGGATATTGGCTTTATTTTTGGTCTTGAGTTTGCTGTTAAATATTTTACGGCTCATTCTTAATGTCATCTTTTGTAACTCTTATTTGTGTCGATGTTTTGATAAAGCTGAGGTTTCTAGCTTTTTTTTTTTTTTTTTTTTTCTTAAATGCTACCAGAGCAAATTACAATCTCGCTTATGTAAATGTAAATGCCAGGTAACTCCACGGGAGTCTGCCGTTTTGCCCCAGATTTTATAACATGACAAGAGCTATCAGAAATTGAAAACCAGGATTTTGCTCCCGCTCCAAGGTATTCAAAACCAGTTCAATTAAAATCAGCGTTTTTAGACCGGTGCAAGGCGAGGGACAGGCACAATTTGGCCCTACAAGCAAGTCTAGAAGTGGATGTCTCGTGGTGCTCGCTCAGGAATGCAGGGAGGGAGCGAAACCCGCCCGTCCCTCGCGTAGGCTCTTCCCAACAGACGCTCTGCGCTCGCACGCCGCCGTTTGCAATAGAGTTTGCCTGCGGTACGGTCGGGGTGGCTTTTGTCATCGTGTGCACGTGTGTCTGCACCGACTGACCACACCGACTGACGAGAACACAGCTGGAAACAAGACATTCTGAAGGACAGTTTGTACATTTTTAAACTGGGTTCATGGCCATCGAGTGCAGTTAAAGATATGGAAGGATCTGCATTGTTTAGAGATTGGACAATTCTAAATTTTTTTTAATTTACCTCCTCTCATTCCTAATAATTTATACATAAAAATACATGAATTAGGAATTATTCACCCCAGCAAGCCGTGTGGAAGGTGGATCCACCCCAAGGAGACAGGAGGCGTGGGGTGACCCCAGTGTGGGGTTGCGTGCTGCCCTGCTGCACCCACTTGCTTGGGGGCACCTGAGGTGCTCAGGGGGACGAGGGCCAGGAGGGACAGCCTGGGGGGCAGGCTGTGGGTGGACTTTGGGTGTTGGTCTGCTGACCCAACGCTAACACCCTCGTCCCTCTTCAGGGACGTGTCCCTCTGCCCCATATCCCCCTGCCCCAGGGTTTCATCCCCAAGTTGGGCAGCAGGGAGAACTGCCCTGCATCCCCGTCCCGATGCTGCTGTGCCCGGCAGAGGGGGGACCCTCCGGCTCAGGGTGGGTCCCTGAGGGGAAACGCGGCCCTCAGCGGCTCGCTCTACGGCGCTGCACGCTCAGCGCCCCGGGTCAGCTGCTGGGGGGGGTGTCTCTCCTGCCCATATGCGTGTACACACGCACACACACTGCTACCACCCCCCCCGGGCTGCTCAGGGGTGCAGTGGGGGCCCGGGATGGCAGGTGGGGGCTTGCCCATCTCCCCAGCACAGGCAGGAGAGGTGCAGATCCACGGGGGCTGTTAGCAGGCGACGACCTGCTTGTTTCACAAACAGCAACACCTGCACAAGACAACACTTCAGGTTAATGGGAGACGGGGGAGAAAGGGAGGCTGATGCGCCTTGAGTCTTCACGCAAAAGAAATGCCCAGCTCTGAGGCTGACGCTGATGGAAGCGGAAAAGGGGAGAAACAGACGAACAAAGCCCCATTTTGAGGCACTGTAAGGTGGCACCGTCTGGCACACATGGGACACCCCCAGCCAGGACGGTAGGTGACCAGGTTGCCAGACCAGTTTCCCGCTTTCCATTTGGCTCGCCGTTATTTGAACGCGGCAAACTCGATTATTTTTCGTCTTCTAGCAACAGAATAAAGGGAAACAGGAGACATGATGGAGGGTGCGCGCATTGACAAGCACTGCTAAATGGCTCTTTATTCATGAGCCTGGCTGCAGAAGTTTTCGTGCCCTACATTTCTCCCCCTCCCCAGTCGGAACGAAGCGACCATGAAAAAATAAACCAGGCTGCGATTTTTCCCCCTTCTTCTTTTCTTTTTTCTTTTTTTAATTGCTTCGCTATACGGGCAAAACAGGTGCTGAAATGTGAAACCCTACTGAGGGATTTCCTCTGCAGAACAGCTTGGTGCTAGCACGGACCTAAAGTTAGACGTGCTCCCAGTGCTGCATGCTAAAGCGGCTGCCTCTCCTATGGAAAGGGGCTCCATACCGCTGACTGTCAACAAAACAGCACACTGTCACTTTAAGAAAAAATAAACTAAAATATGAACTACCAAAAACCCTGCCATTTCCAGCCTGGGCTTGATTAATGATTTTTCTATCTAATAAAAGGTTCACAAACCATCTGTTTTTCTCCCTAATGCCTTGCCCAAAGGTTTTTCGTTCCTATTTCAGGCTTGGGGCCAACTGACATTCCCCTCTTTTTTTTTCCCAGCCTTGTAAACAAACCCTTCTCTCTTTTTAATCTTCCAGTGCTGTTTCCTACCCATCGTTATGCATATTCATTGCGAGTAAACATTTTTAGTGTCTACACTTAATCTCTTCCACTGGCAATTACTGTTCTATGCTGTTTTGTAATGCAGAAGGGCCAACGCTTTCCCTTCTAATAACAGCTGGGTCGCAGATGGGGCCTGCAGTCATTGTAGAAAATAAAAATTTACAAGATGCCAGTGGAATTTATTTCAGTTTTATGGAGTCACAGGAGGAACCTTTCTGTTATCCGCCTTCAGTGAAATCTGCAGGCACAAGGCAAGCTTTTGACATTTAATCAAAGGGGGGTTCAGGTAGGGTCTGGAACAACACGAGGAAGAAAGCAGGTGGATCGTATTAGGCAATGCCATGGTTAATTTATTTAGAAGTGATTGGCTTAGATGTGTGCAGCCAATATTTGACATCGTGTATATATCTTGTTTAGCATCCCGCTTCTAAATTGTTACCGCTGTCGAGGCGCTGAGCTGTCACTGCGGACCGAACCAGGTGTTGGGGCTGGTTGCGGCGCGGAGGTACCGGCGGTGATGGCAGCGAGAGCGCGGCAGCCGCTGTGTGCCGGGCAGCCTCCCCGTCCCCCCCGCGCTCCTGCCGCGCTCCCCGCTACCGCCACGGCTCCTCCGGCAGAGCCCGGCGCCTGCGACCGGGCGGCTGCGTGCGGGCGTCACCCCGTCATTTAGCAAAGCAGTTTCACGAGAAATTTCCTGTAATTTGACGATACGAAAACGACTTTCCTTGGAATGTTTTTAAAGTCTCGTGTTCAGGTGATAGCAGAGATCTCGCGCAGGATCAGGCTCTCCGTTACGTGCCGGTAAGTCGTTCTGCAGTGCTCGACAGCTAAATGCAAATATATAAATGAAAAATGAGCATCTTTAAACTTGCCAGCCCGTGCTCTGCTTTCACCAGCCCTGTAAAGCCAGGGGAAAGTGTGACCTCAGCACAGCCGCTTGGGATTTACACCGGGGAAAACGACACTCAGACCAGCTCGGCGCCACTTGAGGAGACGTTGAAGATGGAGGCGCTGGCAGCTGCCTGCGCTATTCAGGTCTGCCCGCCTGGGCAGAGGAGCATCGCGGTGGGTACCGCCGTTTCCCAGCAGGAGAAACCGTCTCAGGGAGACAAGTGGGACAGCGAGGGACTGAGGCACGGGGGTACTTGGGGCGCTGGCAGCGACACCCCAGCTGTGCGTGGGGCTCCCACGTGGGCATGGCCATGGCACGGCATGGCCATGGCGCCGCATGGAAATAGCACGGCCACGGCATGGCCACAGCACAGGCATGGTCCTGGCATGACATTGGCGTGCCGTGGCCCATAGCATGGCCATGGCATGGCACAGCCATGGCACAGCAACAGCACGGCGTAGCCATGGCATGGGCACAGCGTGGCCACGGCATGGTGGCCACAGTTTGCCACAGCCGTGGCTCAGCCACGGCACGACACGGCACAGCTCCCCTTCTCCCGCCCCACGTCCCCCACCCTGCTGCCACCACCGCCACCATTTCACCCTGTTCCCCAGCCCGTACCCGAGGCAGAAGGTTTCCCTGGGGCCGGGGCTGCCCAAGGCTGCCGGAGGCCGTCAGCTGCCTTCCACAACCACAGCGATTCCTGAAATTTCCTGATGGGCAAATATGTGGATGAACATAATGAGATTTGGAGTTGAAGTAGTTTAGAGGAAACCCACAATAAATAAAGGACATACTTCTATTTAGTGTGTGTTGTATAGACAATTTTTCCAGATTTTTTTAAGTAGCTGAATGAGGAGGAGATAAATGGAAATTTGCACATCCCTCTTTTTTTTTTTTCCCTTCCTCCTCTGTTACCAGCATCCAGAAACAGAAACTTATCGACTCACTCAAACTAATTTGATTTTAGGTGGTGTGGTTTTTATTATTCATGCATTTTCCTCATTCATAAACCCAAGGTTTTCAAGGCTCACTCTCTACTAAGGGCAACAGATCCTCTTCTCCTACAGATTCATAATTTTCACTTCTCAGAGCACCCTGCTTTGTGTAGAAGGAAAATACAACTTTCATGGGGAGAAAAATGGGAGAAAACCCTTCAGTTATTGCAAAGAGTTTATTCTTGCATGACAAATATTTCCCAGGGCTTGGATTTATGGGAAAAAGAAAAAAAAAAAAGCTATTAAAGCGTGTGGCTTAGTTAAAACTTTCCCTCCCCCCTTCCTTTTTTATAAATATGATATTACTATTTTTATATGCAAACTATGTTCAGAATATTGAATTTGGTACATTAAATACCAGAGATGAAGATCTTAGTAGCTTTTAATGAAGAGGATAAATTCTCCTAACTAGATTTCCCTGTATATCATCCCCAGTTCCCTTTTCTCAACCCTTTCCTTCATTTACAAATTCAAATCTGCAAATAAGCCACTATGAAGTTTGCTAATCTCAGCGAAATGCTGTTTCTATCGCAAATATTAGTAAAGATTACTACTACTAAGTCACGGGCTGGTAGATGGCTCGGTGGGAACCTCAGGCGTTATCTAGTTTGCAGACCCCAGCAGTTCAAACTGGATCTGGATAATCCCAGCGCGAGCGAGGTTTCCCTGCAGGTACACAGGACTCGGGAATCGTCCTCCTTCTCCAGCAAAAAATGGGAACAGGGGAAGGAAGCGCTAACTGCTTTGAAAAGCTCAACAAGCCTGGAAAAACTTAAAAGCCAGAAGGAAAAATAAAGTGGGAAATAGCAGGTGCTGGAGAGGAGCCTGGGCTGCAAACACAGCCCGTGCTGCCCGGGAGGTGCAGCTGCCCCTGGGGAGACCCCCGTGACGCCATGGGTGCTGGGCTCATGGGATGGCCCTGGGATCCCTGCTGACATGGGGAGGGGTCCTGGGCAGCCGGGGCTCTCAGCGCCCCGAAACCCCGCACCCTCACCCCGTCACATCCTCAGCATCCCGACCCTGGGCTGCCCACAGCTCTCTGGGGAGCAGAGGTGCCGCCCCGAGCCAGCTCCGCGGACAACCCGCAGCCAGAGCAGCGCTGCCTTACACCACACCAGAGTCCAGCCCCTATCCTGAGAGCAAAGCCTTTTTTTTTTTTTTTTTAGTTGTGCCATACAGAGAGAAAGCCAATAAAAAATAAACAACAGGCAGTCTCGATACAGAACCTGAAATTATTTTTGCTCTGTTACTGCAGAAACAGCCAGAAGAGGGACTATAGATTAATTAGCATGCTCTGAGCTGACATCACCGGCGATGTTGCCGAGGATGCTTGTAAACCCAAGCACTGGTCTGGGCATTTCAGCTCTGTTATTAACAAAAAGGAAGGGTAATCATTCCTGACAAATGAAAAGCAGCATTGGTGGGAGAGGAGAGCAGGCTTCAGAAAGGAGCGGCGGAAAATGGAGTATTGCAGATCGCTCTACTCCAAACGGCTTGTGCGACCCATGAAATATTCAAGAGCCGAGATGGCTGCTTGGGGCTCCGTCTCTCTCTGCATCCTTGTGGTTTATGGTACGGTCTCAGGCTTGCTTTCCGCCGCGCTGAACATTACTTGTCTTTGCAGCGAGAGCTGCATGTGGCGCTGGGCACTGTTGGCGATGATGAGAGGCTCCTCAGCTCCCCAAATTCTCCCTTGCTTTAAATCGCAGGACTAACAGGTGGCTGCCTGCAGGAGCCCGCTCCTGCCTGCGCCTGCCCGCGCTGGACCGCGGGATGGCTCGGCAGCACGCTGGATGGAAGAGGTTTTGCAGCCTTCTCCCACCAAAAGCACCCCGCGGGCTTGCAGCCATCACTCCCGGCCACGAATCTCTGTTTAACTTTGCATAGCGTAGACTTTAGGGTGGTGGAGCATGGCCAAAACCATTGCTGTAGAAGGGATGGGGTAGGAAGAAGAGGTGGTGATGGTCCTTCGGTGGCTAAAGGAAATGCCTGGGTCTCTGGGGCTGCTGCAAGGCACAGGCAGCAGCGGCTGCAGGAGGACAACCCTGCGTGAGATCCTCTCGGCCGGTCATCTCTCTCAGCATGTCTCACTGCTGTGTGCCCTTGGCAAAGGTGAGAAATTGGCATTTTCTCATTATATCGGACTTTTGGCAATGAGGAGATGCCTGACGTACCGCAGAAACGCGGGAGCAGCCGTGCTGGGCCAGAGCGAAGGTCTGCCTGCGTTAACCTGCCTCCACTGCCCAAAGCTCTGCCTGCCCAAGAGCCAGAGAAAGCGACCCCAGACCAGGCTGCAAGATACATCATGGAATGCTGATCAGATGGGGGACACCCCTCTACTGTATGGAAAGAAATAGAACTCATTCACCACTAATTATAAATAAATGGGATTGCACCAAATAGGTACTTGGCATGAATAATGAGCTTATTTTGTCAATAAAAAGAATCTGCACATTAAGAGGTCTTTGTTGAGCCAGAGCTTCAGACCACTGCTTTCCTAAGGCCACTTTCTCCCATGTGACATCATTGACTTAAGGCCATGCCTGACAGATCTTCACAGCACACAGCTGGCTCCTCTTCCCTGCCACCCCAAGGGAAAGGGGCACAGACTCCCTGCCAGCCTGCTCCTTCCTTCAGGCTTCAAGGAAAAACAGTCAAAAAAAGGCAGGAGGGGAGGCTGGTGCATACACGACCCATGAGTGGTGGGTCACAGGAGCCAACCTAGCAGGACTTCTGGGGCTGTTCACCCAGTACTGAGGATCTAGGACTCTTGAGATTCCGAGTGTCGAAGGGAAGGCTGAGGATGGAGGAGGACTAACTGGTTTTAGCAGGAAAAAAACCCAGTGAATTGATAGTTGGGTACCAAAATGAATGAGTGTCCTGAGATCTGTGGCTGCACCCTTAGGCTCACAATATCGTACATCTCAACCCTTCTTGAAACTACGCATTTCTTCCACAAGACAGACTAGACTTCTCTTGATAAAACTTGTAGCATTAAAAGTTGTGGGATGTGTTTCCCAGGTACACAACCCCGTATCAAAAAGAGCAAGTCACAGCATGGCAGGACAGCCTGTGGGCGCACAGTTAGATTAATATCTGCTCTGTGCTGAAGGACCCAGGATACAGCAAGGCAGCTCACTAGTCTGCAAAGCAATAACTTAATAGCAAACTATCTGCTCAGAATGAGCTTCTGGGGGAGAAGGGATGGTTTCTCACCTACAACATATAATTCTGAGAATGGGGAAATTTACTGTGCTTCATACTGGGTACGTAGGACTGGGAAGAAGTCTCTCCATGAAGAATCATCTCAGTTAGTTCCGATGCTATTTTCTTCCAGACAGTGCTGCCGCTGCACTGGGGCCTTTATACGACATCAGAGCGGGTGATTGGGAAGATAGATGCTGCTCCTACCCCTCCGAAACAGGCATTTGCAGGGAGTACAGCCGTCTGCACCACGGCTCCGAAAATGGCCAGGCTGTCGTAAACTCCCTGGAAAAGAGACAGAAACGCTTTGACAGGTGGGTTAGCTCTCTCTTAGCTCTGGCTCCGCGTTCCCATCTCAGGCAATGGCGCACACATAGTTTATGCTATAAAAGATAAGGGTCATACGCATATAGAGTGTCTGCATTACGGCTGGCGCACCGTTTGCTGTTGTTTGTCACGGGCCGCTTGCCTGTTAAAAGTGACATTGCAAATACAAAAGGGGTAGCCCATAAAATGCGCAGCTAGCTCGGGCAGTTTGTCAAAGGTGGAAACATCTTAACAGAGCAGCAATGAGGCAACAACTTCCAAAGCATCGGCTGAAGCATCTGGAGTTACTTATTCAGAAGAATACAGTGTCTGTATTAGCGTTTTCTGAAACAAAAATGGTAAGCATCAACTGAAAACCCAAAGACAAACCCAAAATGCGTATGCAAAATATGCAGTTCTGTTATCTTTATTCTTATTATTTACAATAGTGAGGACAGTTACAGTGACGTATAAGTGAGATAAGTACAAGCCACAGAGTTCAGTTTTGGTCCAGATCCCAAGCATTGCTAAAAATCATTTTCTTAGAGGACTTATTTTTTCCATTTTACTGTGATAAGAATAATTTTTGAGTCTGTTTATCAAATGGCACTTATCAGTCTCTAAGATATCAGAGACCGCCTTTATTTTTACACTCATTTTTTATAGTAACCCTGCTAGTCTAAATTTTCTTGTGAAGCACCGTAACCATTGACAGTGGCAGACAGCTAAGGGCTATGCTGCCTAAAGTCAGGCTTCCAAAAACTACAGTCATGTGCTACTGAAAAATAGGCAAGAAGCACACAGAAAATGTCAAAAAGGACAGGTAGAGAGCTAATAATGTGGCACTGATGGTTACACAGGATTAAAGGGCTATCAAGGAGTTTACTGATCTATGAAGCGCATCATTCCTTCTGATAGTGACAACTACGGAAGCTTTTACTTTCTGTCTACCAGCGGAAAACTGTGCAAGATTAGCGAAGATGGAAATTGTTATCACACTAAGATTTTTCCATAGCCCCTGTCAGGGAAGACGGTCACAACAGGCACCTTTTAGAGAGCCCCAGAAAAGAGTGCAGGGCCTGGGCTGGGCTTTAAAAGGAGCTATGTCCCCTCCAGAGGTCGTCAGTTTAACCTCATCACGGGTCAGTGGTCCCACCGCGCAGGCTGAGGAGGAGGAAAGTGAATGCTTTGTAGCGATGAGCGAAGGGGACGTTCAGCCTGGGAATGACAGGAATTGTACTGGAAAGTGCCGTGGCTGAATTCAGAGCCAGGAGCAAATGAAGTGAATGGCAGCTACGTTCTGCAAACCTTCATAGCCTACTTACTCAAGTACGCAACAGTAGATTCAGGAGTAAACCAAGTCTGAGAAACTGCAAGAGCATTGGGAGAAACGCGATAGATTTAGTACTGATAAACGAATGATGGGTATGTGCAATATCTCTTTGAAGGAGCTTCCCCAAAGAAAATACCTTTGAATTCCAGAAATTTGTCATCTTCAGTGTCAAACAACTTTCAGAGAAGACTGTGAAATCCAGTTCAATCCAGCAACAAGGCTCCAGACAAGCGGGAGGTAAAAAGCATGAAACGAACACAGCCCAAGGGTGTGCAGGGTCCTGCTTGGAGCTAAAGTGTGGCCAAAGACGATGAGATCTCAGGTGAGTTAATCAAGACACGTGAGAAAAGAAGAGACATAAGAATTCTAGATACCAGCAAATAGACAGCTAGCACAAAGCAAAGGGCAAGGAGAGGTTTTTAACCATGTCCAGACACAGCAAAAACTGTAGAAAAGGCAAGAGGTGATGGCAAAGAGCAAACCCTTGTCTCAAGGAGGTGAAGGGCCCAGGAGGGCGCGAGCTGCGGCAGATGCTGCGAGCACTCAGGCTGGAAAAACACCGGCAGAGACTTGATGAGGAACAGGAACTGCTGTTGTGTGCAGTACAAGTGACTTGTAGACCACGTGAAAAGAAAAAAAGAGCCTTAGACTCAAAAATCATGCTGCTCAAGACACATGAGTTACTGATCTTCCGTGCAGCAGAGGCACGAGCTGCTACACGGCTTCAAAACTCAGGGTTGCAGGGCTTTGCCTGCAGTCAGCTGTGGAGAGGGGGGCAGTAACAAGTCCTCCAGAATGTCATGGGGCAATACAGAAGAGGCTTTAGCTGTTTGGAGATGTTTTGCAGGTGAAGGCAACCACCAGACCAGGACTCTCCTCTTTGGCTTAGAACAAAGAGGCTCAGACTTTGGAACAGCCATTTCTATGGCTCTTCAGGACAGCTTCTTCAAAAGGCAGCCTCTGAAATGGCAGCAATCATGAGTCTTGGCTATTACAGATGATCCTGCACCGCCCAGGAAAAAAATTAGAATTGTACTGATCTGTTTTAAACGGTTAGGAACATATGTGTCATCTCAGGTGAGTGTCTGGGAAGCAGAGGCAAGACAAAAGAATGTGATGCAGAGCTTTATTAATAAGAGCAGTAATAGGTATAATTTCATGTGCACTGCACTGAGAAATTACCACTCACTATCTAAACTGTGTTCCTAAGTTAAAAAAAAAAGGAGAAGAGGAGGAAGAGGAAGAAGAGTAGTAGTAGTAGTAGTAGTAGAAGAAGAAGAAGAAGAAGAAGAAGAAGAAGAAGAAGAAGAAGAAGAAGAAGAAGAAGAAGAAGAAGAAAGATGAAAAAGACTCAGGAGTGCAAAACCAGAGAGTCAGGTTGAATCTCGTGGTTTCCTCTAAATAAATATTAGAAATATTCCAAGAATGTTAAAGCAGAAAATTATCAAATCTGCCGTATCTGTCCTGTACTTACAGACAGATTATCAGCAGTGAGTTCAGAAAAGCAAGCTACTTGTGCTTTTTTAAATGTTACTTCTAGAAGTAATGTTAGCCGAGGGAGTAACTCTTTGGGGGGTAACTCTTCGCAAAAATGATACATTTCTTCACTATAAAACCAGTGGCTTTTGTGCCTAACTGTAATGAATTTTTCTCTTTACATGGTATGTTCATGTAGAACAGTCGCTGGCCATGTATCAGCATGCAACACAACATCAGCTGAAATCTGGACGGTTTGCAGTCTTTCTTAAAACTAAAGCCCATTTCTACCATTGGCTCCAACAGGGTTTCTACTCCACTCCACATAAATCAGTGGCAAAGCTGCCATGGCCTTCTCTGGAGCACCCACAAGCCCATAATGAAGCTCTCCATGAAATGCTGTGTCGTTCTCCTCATTTCATACCGACAGGAAGAACAGTATTTGTGGTGTTTGGGTTGTGCAAAAAGGCCTCCTTTTGTACGATCAGCTGGGCAGCTTTGCATTTGGCACTATCCAAGAGCATAAATGATGAATTCATGACTCTGGAGCTGAAATAGATGGTTCGGTTGCACTCTGTGCAGTGGTGTAAAAGCAAAAAGCAAAGCAATCTGTAGGCCAAGCCAAATTTTAATCCGCCCCCACTGCTAATCTCTAAGAACACTGCAACGGTCCTTCAAATGAACTGCTCCCCTAGGACCAGCTACAAGGCTGCTGCCCTGGCTCGTACACACACATGTGCAAGTAGTGCAAACACCCCATTGCCCGAATTCCAGCGCGGAGGCTTGGCTCCAAGTCAGCACCGTCACTCGGGGAGAAAGCAGGAGTGTCCCAGGTTGCGGCAGGCGACGTCAGCAGGCTGCAGCAACAAGGAGCAAGCGAAGAAGAAAATCTGGCTTTTGTAGCCTAGCTCCCTGCTGTGCCGTGTTTCTCCTGGGTATAGCTACAAAGATCAAACATACACCACCAACCCCTCTTTGATATGCAAAAATGTAACCGGCGCTGCTTTCAGCGTTTGCCATATATTCATCGATACAATCAAATGTTTACTTCAAGTAAATATCTTTCATTAAATGAAACCAACTTTAACACACTCATGGGCCATGCTGCTTGCACAGCACAGCCTAACCCGGGTGGAACTGCCATTAAGACAGTAAAACTTCATATGCTATTGCCTTACGTGCAACAAAACTACAAGTCAACCGCCTTTATTCCAGGATGAGTGCCCAAATGCACCTTTGCACCATCCTTTCACTGCATCTTGTGCCGCAGCCCTGCTAAAGCTATCATCTGAGAGCACACCTCTTCAAAATTGTTATTATTTACTGTTTTTACAATGGTTACAAGTGCTCCAGATCCTTTTCAATAATATATGAAACACCTGCACTGTCCCCAGTTGCTTCACAGCACAACACAGACGTGAATCGGCCGCTGTGCCGGGGAGGAGGGTGTACCTGCTGACCTCTCCGGGTCCTTTCAGAGCACCTATTATTGGGCTGGAGCAGACACTAAGTTTGGCAAGGTGAGGGTCTGTGAAGGCAATTGCAGCCCATCACGGTGGGTGGCTGCTCTCTGCAACGTGATCATTGGAGAGTACACGTCTTTTTTTCTTTTAGCCAGTTCCCTTTCGCATTTCCCCATCAAAAAATACATTTTCAAAAGAGCTACAGAGAATGGTCAACACAGTAAAACAGTTCATATGGTGGATGATAGGAATTTTTTCCCCATTTTGACACACTCAAACGTTTGTTATGCATTGGCCTGCCCGTTAAAAGCAGCCAGTGTCTCTTGACATCTGCACTATATAGCCAGCCTTATGCTATTAACCGTCTCTGCTACCACAACCGCTGCTGTAATACCCACACTCTCAGCCATGCAGTCGTATAGATCTCGACTTTTTCCCTGGCACAACCTGTACTTTTAAAAGTAGCAGCAGTTCTCTGAGCGGCGCCGAAGCCTGGAAAGAGCTGGCATGGGGCGTAAAGGGGCCCCGGAGCCCCCTTGCCGCAGCAGCGCAGCCTCGCACACATGGCCCACCTCCTCACCCTTCGCTCTCGCTGCAACGGGCCACGCAAGCTGCCGGCCTTTTGTTGATGTTTTCTTTAAATATTATTTTGTGCTTTTGGCACGGGGACGGAAGCGTAGTAACCAGCTGGCACGGCCTCTTCCCTTTGATTGCAGCATTGATTGTGCACCACATGCCCTTCGCCTCCTCCTCCTCCTCGGTTTGCTCCATCACTGGAGCTGATTGCTGCGGCCACTCGTAGAGAAGGTTTGGCAGCTGCAAGACCCAGATGCCAATTTCTTTCGGCAGTGGCCTGTGGGTGTCAGCTTGTCTCCCTGTTTGGCATTTCCTCTGGCAACGAAACCTGCTCTGTGTCAGTGTGTCGTCTGCAGAATGAAAAAGTTAGCGCTGAAACACATCCGAGAGCGCCGTGGGGAGGCTGGAAGGAAAACTCTTCTGAAGTTTGCAGGGGAGAAGGAAGATACCAGTTTATCCTTGACCCGGGACAAGCCCAAACTGGCTCTACCACGGCAGCGGCAGACGGCAGTTCAGGTGGCTCCAACGGCACGTCTGGGGGAGGTGTCCCGGCCAGGGGGCTCAGCCCTGCACTCATCCCTGGGGGAAATCGTTCATCTGAGGGTCTTGCTGCAGTGCACAGAGGCGGGCTGGGTCCTGACACTGCCCCCAGCCACACGCCACCGCCCGCGGGGTGGCACCAGGCGCTCTTTGGGACAGCGCTGCTGAAGGATGCTGCTATCCCCATAACAACAACCCCGTTCCTTATTGTAAAGAAAAAGGTACTTAACAGTTTCTTGGGAGAAGACACATTCAGAATAAGGTTGCCTCCCAAAATAAAGAAAAAAAATACTGCAGGATTAGTTCGGTATTTTTACAATATTTTTCCTCTATATATTTGAAGTTTACTTTTTTCTATGACACATTTTTACATGTCACATTAATCCAAAATATCAGTTACTAAGAAGGGAATACAACTGAATTTTATTTTGCATATAAATCCTTAAAAAAGCCTAATACACTGCAAAACAATAAAAAAAGATAAATGAACTGAACTCTAAATACATTGTTTCTTTAAATAACATTTTTAAGTACATTTCTCAGTTAGTTAAGGCCTAAACAAGGATCTTTGATTTCTTTGAGCTGGTAATACTGATTGCCAGAGAAAGGAAGTCATAAATGGAAACCTGATTATTTCCCCAGTGAAACCGCGGGGTTTTCCTGCCAACTCCAGTAACAAAAACTGAGGGCCTTAACCGTTCGCTCAGATAATTTGTGAATGATTCCTTGTGCCTTTCACACCATTAAAACAATGAGCGGATTGCAATCTGCAACAATTAAAAACTCCGCTTTTCTCCAGCTCTATCTTGAGATTGTATTTAATTATTTATTTGCGATTACCCAAATCTTGATGCTTTTCCATGTTTCAACCCCTGCACGAACTCACTCACGCCACATCCCGAAGCAGACGCGCTGGGGGGGCGGCACGGCATCCTGAGGCACACCAGATCCAGCCCTCCCGTCCCCAAAATGCTCAACTCCTACACCAAGGAGTTGGATTTAAGCCATAATATTTAAATGCCATTATATCCTTTTGTTGATGTACGCAAAATGGGCATAAATCAGCTTTGGTCTTGCCATTCATGGGTGTAAGTTACCACAAGCACGACGCTGCAAGGAGCGGAGAGTCCGGCTCGTGGCGGGGTAGCTGTAGGGTAACGGTCCGCACAAATCACACAGCAATTCAGTTGCGGCTGGGGGGCGGAAAACACAGGGGGCTTTGTTTATGGTGCTTGGATTGAACCGCTACTGACCGCTCTCTCCAACTCTATAACCTGGGCTGGAGTAAATCAGCTGCTTTGGGTCCCACAGAGCTACGTCGCACCGCCATCTGATCCGTTCGTTGTGCTTATCACAAACCAACGCTCGAACCTCTATTTCGTTGCCTTATCTTTACCTCTTAACATTTAAAGAGGCTTGGAATATAGCTCCTGACTTCCACTTGCTAAACAAAAGTCCTCCCAGTAATGTCACAGCTGCCGTTTTTGTGTTCCTAGCGTAAGCCCTGGACCAGGGACCATCTTTCTGTTCTGTGTACAAGTGCTGTCGAGCACAACACAGGGCTGAAAAACTTCGGGCACTCAAATAACCAAGCAACTATAATGCAGCAGAAGAACACACCCGTCTTACTGGCACTGCAGCCCTGCCTGCACTGAGGACAGCAGGACATCAGGAGCTGGGGAAGAGAAGGCATTCCCCATTACTGGTTGGCCCAAAGTGAACGTGGATTAGCCAGAGAATTCAGGATTGCCAAACGCAAACAGGGCAGGAAAAAAACCACAAATAAACAACATCATTAATCTGCTTTAGGTAAAAAAAGGAGAGCAATAAATGCTCCAGGAGCCATACAGTAGAGAGCATATGAACACCAGGAAGAAAAAAGACATCACTTAAGGACTATAAAGACATTCTTCAACCATACCAGATAAATAGTTATGCTACAACTAATGAACTTGCTCGCTGGAAAGCTGCCTTCCCCCAAAGCTGATACTGGGAACCTTCCCATGTTCTTGACCCAGAAATCCTCTGCTTCATCAGAGGCCTGAGAAAACCCCAGGGAGACCCTTCCTCCTCCACAATCAGGCTACCCTGTGCCTGTCCTGTCCTGCCAGGCTTGGGGAAGGTTGTGGTGAATGCCCTGGTGCTGTGGTCAGGGGGCTGGGGCTGGGCAGTGGAAATCTCATAGGTTGCTACTGCAGGAGGAGGAAAACCGAGTCCCATCACTCAGTGGAGGGTTGCAGCAGGGCTGGAGAAGGACCTCGACAGCATCTCCCACATTCAACACATTCCTCCCTTCTCTCCTCAAGCACACGAACATGCACAAACGCCCGTATTTAATAAGTTGAAGTCTAGGTATATACACCCATGCGCCATTATATTTACAACGTTTGGTGTAGATTGTTGATTCTAACAGCTCCCGACCAGAATTATTTTACCTATGGTGAAATAGTACAAACCTAGTTTAAAACGCCATTTTCCTAAATAGGGTCATGAAATGGCCACGTGGCTTTAAAACAGCGTTTCTAACTCTTAATTCATCTTGGAGTGAATACTCTGGGGAAGGACAGTTTCTTCAGTTCTCCTCCCCTCTGTGGCTGGGAGCATTCCTGGGAACGCAAGCCTCCCCACCGGTTTTAGCACAGGCGTAGGCAGGTCTTCGCCGCGGAGATGTCACGGTGACCACAGCGAAGGCAGGGAGAAATGCTCAGCGACTCTGAAAAAGGCAGGAGAGAGATTTCACACGCTGCCTGTGTCTTTGTCTTGTCACTCCAGCCCACCGCTCTGGAAGGGAGCGCGGCGTCAAGCACAATGACAGACGCTGGGGAGCCATCCAGCACCCAACGCCTCCCCGGAGCCGCATGCTGCCGCTGCTGAATGCCAGCCCGGAGACGCCGGGGTGGTGTGGAACAGGCCCAGCATCCCCAAGTTTCACATCCTCTCCTCTGCTCCGCAGGCTGCACCGCAAGGGGACTCGCTGCTCAGGGGAGGGAATGTGGGAAATCAGGAGCGGGGGAGGCGGGGGAACACACCGCTGCCCGGGCCGACGAAACTCGGTTTGTCTGTTTTCCCAGCTAACAGAATAGAGCGTGCTTTATCCTCCAAGCATTAATGGAAGAACTGCTCCAATACCACGGGAGAAAGCGCAGTACAGGTCAGCGAGGCGCTGGCCTGGGAAGCATGGGATTTGGGTCTAAGCCCCTTGCAGCCTGTTGCTGCTCTCCTGTGCCATTTCTGCCATTTCTCCTTCACTGTTGCCTTGATTAAGATAGTACGTGCCGTTGTATAGATGAAGAAGCTGTCTGCCTGGGAAGAAAGCATCACCACAAAGCCAGCCAGAAAGAAAACTAGAGCAAGACTTAGCTATGGCTGGGGCAGGACTCCAGAAAAGGAGCATTTTGCGGGGTCAGAGAACGGTGATATCCCTGAGAATCAAGGCATCCGGCTGTGATTCAGGCCTAAATTCCCAATGGTCACTTGGAAGCGAATCTCAGTGCCTCAACAGGCTTTTAGGAATTTCCACAGATTAGGTTTAATCAGCGATCTGAAGTAATTTAATATATTTCCAGTGCTCTCTTCTTTAATACTTAATGACTGATGATTAGGTTTGTGTATCAGATCTGAAATCTGCAAGTTATGTGACAATTAATGCTTGAAGTACTCTGTAACTTCAAATATAATGATCCTATTTGCAAAGTAATTACAGAATATATGTGACTAATAAATAATAACACTTAGCACTTACACAGCACTATTCACCTGAGGAGCTCTAAATGAAAAAAATTCCAAAAATAAAAATAATAGACGCAATTCAGAAGCAAACCAGGTTTTCAGCGACACCTCAGGAGAAATGATCCAACAGTTTCTGCACAGCCAAAGCACCACGCATGTCACGGCGCTCAGTGCCACACGTGAAGCGGGTGACTGAACGCTCTCACTCTATTTCAGTCGGGAAACGGAGGGTGCAGCTCCAAGAGCAGTTTTTAGGTGCGAGGGCAGTGCTGGGAGCTGCCGCCTGTGCCCCGTGCGCCCACCCTCCTGCCACAGCCCACCGCCCTTCCCGCTGCGCTTGGACAAGGGCGCGCACGGACACACGACCGGCGAGGTGCACGCAGGACCAACCCTGCAAACAACCACCACAAACCCCCTTTTTCCACACTCAGGCAACACGTGGACTACAGCGCACCGCAGTGCCCAGGGGAAAACGGGTGGCAGCTGCAAGGAGGAGCCGCGGGACGTGGCTGATGCCCAGCGTAGAGGGTGGCCCTGGCCCTTCCCTGGGCCCTGGATCTGTCCTCTCCCTGCAGCTCTGCTTTGGGAGCGGGCCACCCGCCCGCAAGCAACCCACCCCTACTGAACAGCAACAGGCAGGCGAGATCCCAGCCCGTAGAGGCGAGGAGACCACTTCTTTTGAAAATCAGTATTTAAGCACCCAGTCCCTGTTTTGAACCAGCCAAAACGCAAACAAGCTTCCCATGCAGAGGCAGAAGTACGTGTAACTCAAGGTACGTTACTCAAAAGAGCAGGTCTGTATCAGGGGGTCAGCGATAAGCCAAGACACCCCCCGCACAGAATCGTCTTGGTGCAGCAGCTTCCAGCAGACCATGCTCCGGCTGCGGCACCCTTGCCGCCGCTCCTGGCTGGCGCCCGCCGGAGAAGCCAACACTTCCCTGCTCTCGTCTTCTGCGCTGCGGGAGCTTTCGGGTTCATCCTTCCCCCTCCGGTCCTTAGCAGCAGAGGAGTTCGCTAGGAGAAAGGGAGTGATGTAACGCAGCAGGGTCCAGCCTCGCTCGTTTCCATTACACGAACTTCCTCTCTGCTTAATTCCTGGTTGACCTTGAAGTTTAATTACAGGCTAAAAAGAACAGTTACGTAACGGAGGCAGCAAACCTAAATAAAACAAAAACAGAAGGGCCATATGCCACATAGCCCAGAAAAATCTAGAATCAAATTACACTCTTTGAATTATTTACAATATTTCTTCTTGCCAAATCTAAGCAAATATTGCACTTGCTTCAACTTCACTTTAAGAGCTTTAACTGTTTACTGTAAACTCAAGCATACAATAGCTCTTTCATCAAACATTTAACTGCACATTTCACATTAATAAATATTACAAGGGTATTTTATTATAAAAAAGGCTGGATGTAGTTTTCATGAGTCTTCTAGCTGCTGTACTGAAAATGAGTCTGAACAAGGCATTTCCTCTCAGGCCATGCAGTCTAGTAGCATTTCAGCTACTGAGTAAACACGGCAAAGCCAATATTATTATTATTTAAATAGCAGTTTCCCACCACATATTGAAATGGAAAAACGAACAAGGAAACATTTCATAAACGTGTATTGTGTTTGCTCAGATTTATTCATTGTAATATGATTATAAAATAGTATATACTCCTCAGCGGGACTGTTCAATCTCTCCGATTAGGCAATTGTCTGAACATGCCTATCCATATTTTCAGCAGGGAGCAGTACTCGCTTTGTGCCATAGGAGAGCTTCCACCACAATGGGCCATCCCATCTCTAGGCATTTAAATTACAGATTTAGGTGACAGGGCACGGATTTACTAACTACATTCGGAAAATGGTGACCACTGTCTTAGTTTCCTTATCTGGAAAAACAGGATAATACTTGTTTGCCTACACTGTAGGAACCTCCTGAGGGCTGTTGACATTTGAATGGCACCGCGAAGAAGTAAAGAAGTGATGTGATTAATCGCTGCGTAAGCTCCGTGCTTTACAGCTAGGTGAGACGAGAATATCCCTGCCTTGACAAGTTGTGTTCTTGAAAGACAATGTAAAAACAAAGAATGAGGAGTATTGCAAGGATATAAAGCGCAAAGAGAAGATGTAACAGTGGCTTCCAGCTCCACACTCCCACCCCCACACTCCCACCACCTATAGCCTCCTCGGTTGGTTTTATATCCCTTTTGTTTGCAGTACAGTGGAAGTGACATGCATGGAACCAGATTAAACAAAAAAAAAAACTCCACCCAAAAAAACCCCAACCCAACCCAGATCAACATTTTTAAAACTCAACTCATTTCTCTGGTCCTCTTTACAGAAAGAATTCGAGTGCCCAGAAGTCTTTGTGCAATCTTTGACCTGCAAAAAGGTTTTGCTCCTTCAAAACGATTTTGTTCCACAAGTACAAAACAAGGCTGCTGAAAAAGGGCTGGGGCTGAGGCACCAAAGCACCAACCTTGGTGTCCGCCACGTGCCAAACATCCCTTCCAGCATGCCTGCTGGAGACAGCTCTCCACACCGCACAGCGAGGCTGCCCCGCTGCCTGGGGGCCTCAAGCTAACTTTGGAGAGACCGAGCTCTTACAGTATTTATTTGGTTAATATTGCAACCTCCAGCAACCTCTGCGGGTAAAGAACATGGATATATACACACAAGCTCTTTGACACGGAGCAGAAAGTCCACCTGTTTCATGCCTGACCACCACTTTGGCTCTCTACTGGTGTGAAACCCGAACTTTTACTGTCTTTGCAGTTGGCAGAAGACTGTTTTCCCCTGCACCTCCATACTCCTGGTAGGTATGCATCCACTGCTCCCAAAATAAACTTAGCTTGAATCTAACTTGAGACAGGAATTGACAGCATGAATCATGCTGGTGCAAACGTCATCTCAGTAATTGGAACATGGATAGATGCCTGTGGAAATTATAAAAGTAGCAAATAACTGTATTACAGAACTAAGGAGAGGAAACCTGGCTCTGCCAAACCAAAGAAAGCCTTACTTGGCCTTCAGTAATGTCAAGAGCTAGTCTCATTGCCACTCATTACAGCTGACAGTGGATTCTGCTTACTTCACCCATCTGCAGATGGGATTCATGGCACCTAACTTCAGTCCTATCGGAGTCAGGCAGCTGGTCTGAGCTACTCTTCTCAGCTCCTCTTGCTGTAAATGGGAGAGGTGAGTACCTCAAGAAGAGGAGAATTCATCACATCTGTTTTCAGGGGCAGTCTTAGGTCAGGACAAATCACCTCTCAGAAGTCCAATCTCTCGCTATTAATTATAGAGGGAACCTGGATTTTCTCAGACTAAACCAACTAATTTTCACACAGCCAGTGACAGCTGTGATAAATCTGACCACGGGGGATTGTACAAAGATCTTTGCTTTTACCCCCATTTCAGTTATCTCCAAATATCTGTCATTCTTTCCAAACTGTGATCTATATTTCGTGCCAAGAAACATTACTGAACTGGTGATTCTTTCTTTTATGGGCACGTTATGCGAGATAGACCTTCGCTGTAATGCTTTGGAGCACCTCACATAATATTCCCATAAATATAAAATGGGTTGAACTATCCATACCGTATCCACATTTCTCTTCACTATGACATGCCAAATTCATCTCCTCTCATGGATCACAATTCAGGTAAGTACAAGCAAGCCAGGAAGATGTTTATTTCATTTTTAATGACTCAAAGATGTCTTGAGGTCCTTCTGGTTATTTGAGAGACAGTATTTCTCAACTGCTTTATTTTATTCATTAAGCTAAGCTACTTGACTTCCTTCTGTGCTCTTTGAAGTGCTCAAGAGGGTCTGAAGAATGAAAAAATGAGGTTCCCTCCAGACAGTATGTCTTCATATATACTTTTACAATCTGAAAAAAAGACCACAGCGAGTTTGCAGAACCTTGTCAGGAAATAAAGCAACCTTAACTCAGATTCCTCATGCTTATGGGACACAGGTACTCCTTGTTCTGTATTTCTGTCATCCAAGAGCTCTTTCTCAGCTCTTCTGAGGCCACAGAGATCCCCTCACCGCTGTCATGACCTTTTGCCTGAGCACTCACTGCAGGTTGGGTTTGTCTCACTGCCAGCTGGGACTGCTCCGCACTTGAGTCCATCAGTGGCTCTTGCTGGGACTTTGCTACTTCCACTGGCTCAAGACCAGAGATAAAAGATGTCGCTTTGGCTGACCCCATGTACTTTGACTTCAGTTGACTTTTCTTGTCCAGGAAAAGAAGGCACACAACTCCTTTTCTAGCCTACTTTAGAACAGGAAGATCAGCAAGGAAATCCTTCTGCCACCTGCGCCTTCACCTTCCTCCAGGCTCTGGGTGAGGTTCTTCATACCAAGAAGTCTCACCTCGAATCTCAGTTCTCTCTTTCTGGGGCAAGTCAGTGCTGCCCAATCCAGTATATCCAGTATGATGATGTAGCCACCAGCATTTAAACATACTTGCAAGATAATTGGAGTAAGGGCTTATCCGTGACAGCACATCCTGAAGTAGAAGTGGTTTAAAGATGAAGCTGATGTTTAGATTTGTGCTTGGTGAGAAGGAACTAGGAGGAATTTGGATTTGAAAACCGGACATTCGAAAATATCAGAAAAATCAAGACAGCGTATCTTTTCTTTCCCGTCAGTAAGCCAAGTCTAAGTCTGCATATAAAACACGTGGAAGAGAAAGACGCATAGGAAGCCTTTATTTGGTGAGGAACTGTTTCACTCAGGAAAGCTGATACAACCTCTATAGACACCCTTGGTACAAATAGAGATAAACCAGGAAGACACTTGACAGAGGAGCAGCTTGTGGCTTATGAAATCAGCCAAGCTGGCTATGATGAGCCAGATTCAGAACACAGATGAAATTTGCTTAAGTGGATCTTTATGAAAATGATAACTTCACAGTCTTGGGAAAATTCCCAGAAAATGGGGAACACTGCTAGCACGGACACATTGTCAGCTCATTCAGGTATCAGCAAGGCAGGAATAGACATCTTCTCCTGACCAAACCTTTTTGCACATCTCAGGGAAGTGTCAAAAAAATGACGATGGCTACCGAGATGGGTTTAGCTCCAGGCTGCAACATCTGAAAGCAACGCTAGCTCTTCCCTTCCCCCTTCTCGAGTCTTTCACCTACTTGGCCATGTACCAGAAAGAGCCTGAACAAAAGTGAGAGACCCTGAAGCTTGAAGCCACTCTATAGTTAGAAGCGGCGCTAAGATTAGAGAGCGAGAAGTGTGAGATAGCTGAAAGCCTGTGAATTGTGCTAAGGATAGAAAGTTAGAAGTAGGAGGCAGCCAAACTCGATACTGAGAAATCAGAAGTTGTGCACTAAAGTTGGATGAGATTTATGGGTAGAGAACATAGCCTCTTACTGCTCTGGAGGCAAGGTAGTGCCTAGCAGCCAAGGATGTTCTGCGAGGCCACGCTGTTCGGATCTGATAGCCTGCTTCCTAAAATAGGGATTATATCACATCTTTTGATAGAATGCGCGATTCACATAAAGTACCAGAAGACCAGCAAATACGCTTTTCTTGCCCGTAGCTCCCAGGGAAAGTCCTGTTTCCCTTCGGCGCTCTAGACAGAGCCGGCAGCCAGCCAGGTTACCATGCATTCAGAGATGCTCTGACTTACTGCAGTGCTTCCACAGCCAAGAGATTTGCATTGCATAGGTCTGCCTCTAGACTCTAGAAACAGGCTAAGCAGTGAAATGATGAAAAGGCAGGGGTGAAGGATAGCACATCTACTGCTGTTACCTCTCACAAACAGCAAGGAGTGAACACCATGAGCTGGCCTTATCCTCTGAACCCGGTTAAAATACGTCATTAGCAGGGTGAGTACCCCAACCTGTTTCAAGGTCCATCTCCAGAGCATCTGAAGCACAGTGCATCATGCTGTTGGAAGATGAATCAAAACGCTGCCCTAATCATATTAAACACCAGTACCAGAGCCTGGGAAGTGACAGATCATCTGTGATGAAAAGCCAGGGGTCTCTTGGATCTCACTAAACCTGGGAAAATTGTTGTTCAGTTTATTGAACCGTCAGGAGCCCTTTAAAACCCACCACAAATTTCAGCAGCAGAAAGTGGTGTAGAACCAAGAGCTCAAAACCAAATCCTTACAAAAAAAAGCTTGGGGCGGGGGGGGGGGGGGGGGTGTCTTTTGCTGCCTGCTGAAAACCAAAGTCTGTCAGTCAGTAGCAGTCAAGCACAGCAGGTCAGAGATAACCTGGCAGAGCAGATCAGCAAGGACAGAAAAGGCACGCCGAAGCTGGCATCGCAGGCAAACCTAGCAGCCTCCAGTGGTTACCGTAATTAAGAAAGACAGGTGGGAGCGAAGCTCTGTGTGGATGAGAGAAGGCTCTGCGCCACCACTGTGCTCAGCCTCTACGTACTGGCTACCTTAAGCAGGCAAAACATCTCCTCGCGCTGGCTGTATCCGAGGGGCGCTGGCAAGTCTCTGCTGGAAGCGCCTTCTCAGCAGAAATCTGCATTCAGCGCAAACGCAGGGCTCTCGTGTTGAGGCCACACTTTTAAAACTGAACAATGAAGCAGCTTTTCAGATCATGGTCAATTAAGTGTTGGCAAGATTGCATAACTTCATCCAAGCTGCGGATGGCCATGATCAGCAGCAGCTGAAAAGTAGCCAAGAAACATGTGGATTTGTGTTGTTAAGGCTAGAAGAGGCAGTTTTAACCATTAAAGTGCGAAAATGTAAAAGTGGAGCAATCAGGAACTACGGGACTGGAGGAGTTAAGTGTTAGCAGGAAAAGGAAAAGGAGAATGCTCTGCAGATCTTTAAAGGTGAAGACCCTTCCTTGCCCAGCAGTCTTTTCACAGCTCATAAGACAGGCTTGGCTATGAAAAGATTTGCAAATTGTTATGCGAGTTAGACAGAAAATTCCAGTGCGTTGCTCCTCCTTTTATTGGGCTCCATTAAAGGTGTAAACCCACCAAGTAGTTTTGTTGGAGGCTTGTGAATCAGTCTGGAGCTGGTAAGAGAAATCTTCTTGGCAAGTTCTGTCCTTGCTAGCTGAGATTTTAACAAGATGTTTAAATTGTTCACTGAGGCTCCAGACACTGGATTAGGAAGCGTGCTTTGGCAGGTGGGAGAAAGTAACAGAAAACTGCCTTCGGTTTTTTAAAATAAAAAATCTGAACTCCATGTGAACAAAAGCATTCAAATGAGTCATGCCATTGTGTGAACAGTCAAGTGAAATATTAGTCCTGAAAGCTCTTTCCTCTCTCAGCTGGCTTCACAGGGTGACTGGGATATGCCACAAGGACTCCAGCGCTAAAATATGAAAATGTTAAAACACACACTCTATACTCATTACAGGCAAGGAGCACAGAGCAAAAGATTTGTTGCATATTGTGACAGTCCTGTGCTTTTTCCTCCAAAAGAGGACATCAGGCAGTCTTTGCTGCTACCTTTCTTAGGCAGAACATACCACACGGCCTCCCAAGGAGTAGTCTGGGAGTCAATCATCCCAAACCATTATCACCGCAAAGTGCTTGCCATCACAGCTGGCTTCAGTCGAAGCCACTAATGATCTTCTTGCATCGGCATCATTCATGTCAGCGCATGACATGCAACTGCCAACTTACGTTCTTTATAGAAATGTGAGGTTCTGCGAAGGAAGAAGCTTTACCCAGAACTTGAGCACAGATCTCCCAAACTTTGCAATCAATTAACAGCCTGGAAACACCAAGTACCAAAGGGGTCAGTGGTGCACTGGGGAAAGATTTCAGTCTCCCTCCTAATTACACTGAGAAAGAAGATAACCCCAGGTAAAGGACACAGGAAGAAAATTGTACCTGAAGGGACCTGGAAGGAACCCAAGAAAAAAACCACCCAGGTGACCACAGACCAGGTTCTTCCATCTGAGTGCAACTGGAGGATGTAAGAGGTGGGATCCCAATGACATAACTGGGTAAGTGCCCAAACAGGCTGCTGGCCGGATCACCGGGTAAGGAGACAGAGCTGTGGTCTATTCTATTTCTCCTCGGGTGCTTTTATAACAAGTGTAACTGCGCTGTCGGGGTTTTGAAAATACATCATTTCAGCTAACTTTTTCTAGCTTGTGCTAAGGGTGATGTTGAAATAACTAGAAAACACCAAAGCAGAGCCATCCTTAAACCAGAAAACTGGCTCATTCCTGTAACAGCTCACACCCCAAATGGTGTTTGGGTGTTTTCCAGAATAACCAAATAGGCTACCTCTACTTAGCTGCTGAGTTAATTCAGGAGTTAATGAGGCAGAAACTCTGTGGAAGGAGCACTTTCTGATGAAGAGCATTACCCTTGGCAAGCCTTAGTACAGCAGAGAGCGTCTGAACCCCGTCTTGGGGTACGTGTTACACCTGCCATCTTCCGCGACAAATGGCTGGGGCTGCACAGAGACCTTCAGCACGCAATCTGGAGGGCTCTGCCCTGCCTCAAAGTCATCGCAAGTGTCATCCACGTGGGCGGATGCCCCAGCAGAGGGCCAAGGCCATGTTCTGTTTCCTGGAGCATTCTGCACGTGCCAAGCCAAGACCCCATTAACTCGAGTCACACGTGAACTCTCAGTGCTTCAGACGTGGCCTCTCCCATGAATTAGTATCGCACATGCTTTTTCAAAAAACAGAGAGAAAGAAAGAGATCGAAGACCAGCTTTCAAAGAAATTAATGACCCGTTTTGGAAATGTTGGTTTAAGTGAATTACCAGCTTCCTACTCTCTGCCCCTGCCATTATTTTCCAACTATTGCAACCAAGGGGACAACGTCCCACGGCAGCAGTTTCCTTCGCTGCACAGCTCCGAGCTCTGAACAATATACCTGCATGAGGCAGAGTCCTCAGCAAAAGAAAACAACTTGTGTGCCACCCGGGGTATCTCTAGCATGCATTGTTTTAGCTAATTATGTGTGCGAAATGTATATGTACGTATGCTCGGGAAAAGTCAGCTATCCAAAATCCTACATGCCTCAGCAGATTTAAAGTACCCTTGCAACAACTCAAAGGTATTGGAACGGGCAGGAACAAAGACAGTTGTAAGACCTTGATTTAATATTGGAAAAATCAAATTTCCAGTTGCACTAAGAGGCAAACTAAGTACCTTGGATCTTGCAAAACCTCATGAATCAGATTTTGGTTTTGTAAAGCCGTACCTAAAACCAGAAGTATTTTGAATATAAATGCAAAAGTTTGGAGTAGGATTAGATAAAATATTCTAATGTAAGCCCATGTCTAGTTAATGGATAGAGTCCTCCTTCAGTATTTATCTTTTTGCTGCTCTTCCTTTATCACTACTTGATCCCCAGCTAATCTCTACTTCATAACTGAATGTTTTCTGCGCATATCTTAATCAGCTCTGCTTTCCAGGTCAAAGATCAGGGCATATATTTTAAAAGGGTATTTCAGACTGGAGCAGACACTCAATTGTTATGGTTGCAGTATAAATCATTTATGGAGAGAGAAGCTTGCTGGCTAATTCTCAGAGATATGCAAATGATAACTTCTGCTTGCTGCGTGTTTACAATGCAATAACCATAAATGGAGATAAAGTACGAACAGTCCATGTCCCACAGAGGGAGGGGTGGGCTGATCTCAAATTATGGATGGGTTGAAAAAGAGCAGATAGTTTGCAATAAATATCTAAACTTTTAGGGCAGGTTTTTTTTCTTTCATTCTTTCTACAGTAAAACAATACAAGGAAACCACACAGGAACAGCTGGATCCCAAACATCCCTGTTTTCAGAATATATGCACCACGATATGCGCATACCGCTGCTCTGGGGGCTGCTGGGGGCTTTTCAAGCACGGAGCACAGCGAGCGCTGTGGGAGGGCTCGCGGGCTGTTAAAAGGGAATCTCTGCCGCTCCTGCAGGGATGTTTAGCAATGGTGCAACTCTGCTCCCATCGAAGTCAATGGCAGTTTTACTTCAATGGAGCAGAGTTAGGTTAATGCTGAATGTTTTGGAAAACACCATTCCCACTTGCCAGCCTGAATCCTCTGAGATCTTCCCATCATTAGTTTAATTCAACCATAAATGTTTGGAACAGCAGCCAAGGGATTAAAATGATCAACAAAGTCAATTGCTTTGTTTGTAAATGTTCCTTTGCTTAGTTTTCTGCAATGTAAAAGTTGTTCTATGAACCTTGTTTTGACTCATTTAAACCCCATTTAGTAATCCTGCCGGAAAGACAGTATTTGTGGTGTTAGTGTGATATCTTCTGCCTAAAAAACATCCCCTACCCTTCTGAACTTCTAGTAGCTTGTCCCAGATTGGGCTGGTAAATGCACTTGTGTTTTACAGAAGCGCAAAGTGCTCATATTTCAATAAAGAGTTTAAGAAAAAAATGCCAGAATTTTGTTCTTTTTCCAGAGTTTCTGAAGATGAAGACATCGAAGCTTTTAGAAATGCCTGGCACAGCATTTTTGGAAAGGTACATTAGCTGCTTTTGAATTTCAGAATTGACTTAGTCTAGAAACCTCACATTTATTTTCATACTCCGAGGCTCATAGAGAAATAATGAGCAGGTGGAAATGCCAAAATTATCTGAAATGAAAAAAGACTAATTTTAACTGCTATGCAGAAATCTGCGACGACCTGCAGAGATCAGTCCAGGTGAGATTACTCTTGGTTTGGCTGTGCAATTTAAGCGATCAGCTCTGCCGTGTTAGAAACTGCCACATCTTTATTCCGTGGGTAACTTTTAGGAAGGATGCTCGCCACCCTCCTCCCTGCACACCATCCCCGACAGCGCAGCACTGCCGCCGCAGTCGCCAGCAGCCCCACACTCCTGCCGCGCTCGCTGACGGTGCTGCTGGCCGTGCAAAGCAGCTCTGGGCAGTTGCTACGGAGCAAGGGGTTTTTCTTTCCCCTCCGTGTTCTTTTTGAAGGAGGGATGAGCTGGACAACCTACTTGTTAGCTTTACAGAGGGCTTAGGATGGACAGCTGCACCCTGAAGCCTTGGGTTGAATTCCCCCCTCTGTTCCCTGGCCGTCGCTATAACCCCTGTTCTGGAGAGGGATGTCAGACCTCTCCTTCATCATCACCTTCCATTGTGATAATTAAATTGCAAACTTGGCTCTCCACCGGGCCAAAAACAGCTTCAAAAGCAGAGATCTGAGAATCTGCCTCTACCCATTTTCCTTCTCACTTGGTGTGAACGCTTCCCAGCCATTTGATATTCCCCACTCTCTTTGTGATTGATAAATGCGCGTTTGTGCACAGGTGATTTTTCCACCTCTCTAGTCACACCAGCTACTATACCTCCCATTGAGGTAATGGAAAGCATCCACTGCTTATCTCTGAGCAGCACATTAAACAAAGCAACATAATGAGCTGCATTTTGTTGAGGGCTCTCCAGGTCCCCCAAATCCTTCTCAAATGTTATTGTTTATAAAATGTTTGATAAAAAATAAATGATGCTTTCAATTTAAACAAAACCTCACACTGTTACCGGTTTTAATAACAGTTTTGACAGATGAGATTTTCATCATCTGTTTTTTCTTTGTAAAGGCTTCTTCAATAAACTAAAAATGCTTTAAACTAACAGATGTGACTATAAAGTAAGGCTGAGACATCAGGAGCTGAGGTTTGTCAAATGCTACAATATATAAATTAATTCCTAGTTTAAGCTTCCACTGAGCACTGGAACATCTATTTTCCCCTGCTGTTGGTTACTGAGTGGTTAGCTGACCTTGCACAGGTTTCACACATGGAGAAAAACCGAGCTTGAGAAATCTCTACTTGTACAATTAAAATTATAGATGTGGTTTAGGCACTAAACAATGCAACGATTTATTGATGGTAAGTAAGAAGTTTGAAGCCAGAGCTAGGCACCTGGTGATGGTCTGGTATCCATCAAAGGGGAGCATTTTTCAGCTCCCTTAAGTTCTCAGCACTCTTAAAATTCAGGCTAATTATCTGAATGCCAAAGTAGGAGCCCAGAAGCCTGCTTTCAGGCAAGAATTTCAAAACCTGCAGCCTGATTTCCTCCCTAACTTTCCTCCACCTTTTCTCCAGGTCTAATCTATTAAGCTTCTCATATGTTGCAAACCTGTCTACCAGGTACACCAGAATCAATTTCGGGTAATGCTGATGCTTTAATAACTGATAAGCTCTGTATTTTTTTATCTTGTGAAAAGTTTAGAAACTAAAATTTCCAGTGATATTCTGCTGGCTGTAAACAGCTTTTATATACTGATTTAGAGAGGAGTTTTGCTTTGTTTAACAGGCTTTAAGGGATGCAATTTTTAAGGCCTGATTGCTTGTAAACCTGAATACTGTTTGGTTTCAAATTCCTGGTATTATTCTTATGCTTTGCGTGTTTTTCATCAGTCCCGCTTCTCTGATGAGTTGAGCTTCTGCAACGTAATGAGGACTCTGCGCCAGAGCACGTGGTCCACATGTGGTACCACTGGCGGGGTACAGTGAAGTGTGGGGGATCCGGCCCTCTCCTTGGCCAGTGACCACAGAACCACAGACTGGTTTGTGTTGGAAGGGACCTTAAAGGTCTAGTTCCACCCCCCGCCATGGGCAGGGACACCTCCCAGAGCTTCTCTGGGCAGTGCCAGTGCTCACCACCCTCACAGTGAAGAGCTCCTTCCTTCCAGGGGTACTTCCATAACAAGCTCCTGCCAGGCAGCTTGGAGGCCAAGGAGGAGCAGAGACAGGAGAACATCCTGGGTCATGGGTCTCCTCTGGACAAGGGAAACTTGCCCAACGCCTCTGAAGCCCCTAGAAGTCACAGTGCGGACACATCGAGTTGTTTTATTTTTCTCTTGCGATTCTTATCAATGTGTTAAGGCTGTTGGGCTTCTGCATGTATAAACAAACTATTTCTACGACATGGCCATTACTTCAGCTGCGTCTCCAGATTTTACTGTAATACAAAAAATAATAAATAAGACATAATGGGGTCTTGCCTCATGACTACGATTCTGAGGTGCTGCTGCAATACAAAGGCATGCATAAATGAATTAATAATAGCCACAAGGGTGATGGTATGTAAATATATTAGCTTAGGGTAGGAAAAAAAGGGAGGATGAAACAAAAGTACTGATGCCATAAAAATTCAAAAATAAAATTATTTGACCGTATTGATTTGATAACTGAAAACTCAAATAAGACTTTGGAAGAGAAATTTTCCAAAAGACACAACTCCTCTGAGACCTTTGCTGTCAGAGGCAGACAAGGTGCAACAAGGACGAATTCTCCATCCGAGGAGTCTTGGATATTTATGTAGATTCTTGAAAAGGTACATTATACTTACTTTTATTTGATGTTTCACTACGGACTCCCAGAGACTCCCCTGAAATAACTCCTCATTGTTATAGGTTTTATACCTTGATATCACTCTATCTCAGATTCTCTTTTCAAACTCAGAGTGCCGTTCATTAAATTCTTTCTTCTATGGAGCCATAAATGCAGTAATCTAGATCCTGATAAAGGCTTTAAAGCTATCCCATAGGATACTTGCGGTTGGAACTGATGGAACATTAGTGTCAAGGAAGCATATTATTTGAGTCTCAATATAATTAATAAACCCTTTCTCTCCCCCACAGGAATGTGCTAAATCTCCGAGTCTTGTTTGTGTTAGGCAAAAGATTTAGTTACCTCTAACAGAAAAGAGGAAAAAAAAAAAAAGATGAAAAAGGCTTTAAATATTTAACAGTTTAAACCCTACATAAATTGGAGATTTGAATAAAAAATCAGCCCAAGTATATTTGTATGAAACTGGTGAACAGAAGGAATATACATGCTCAGAGGAATAGATTTTATGCCAAACATCAATCAATCCCAGCTCCGAAGCCTATTTATAATACTGTGGGGGTTCTGGACGGTTGCACTTCACACTGTGAGGACCAATCCATGACATTATCTGTTGAACAATTGAAGTCTTTACAAATAATTAAAACTCTGTTTGAAAATGGAGATATTTTCCACAGCTTTTGTGTCCATGCACCGGATCATAGATATTTGAGTGTGTAAATAATGACTAGTTAATGTCGAGAGCCTGCAGCATATCTGCCTTGCAATACTGTTTTCTACTGTGTCTTTCTCTCTATCTATTCATCCGTTGGCACAAATATGTACTTATTTCCACCTTTCGCTCCCCTCTCCCCTCACCTCCATCCAGGGCAACTAAGTGCTGTTCCAGACCCTGAAGCAAAAGCAAAAAAAAAAACCATTTTCCCTGCCTTTGCAACCTCCTGTCCTCCTCCCAGACCCCTCTCTCTTTCTCCTTCTTGTTGTAGTACAACGTTTTCCAATAATTTCTATGTCCTCTGGGGCTGTTCGTAGTGCCAGGCCAGGCCCCACCCGGTTGCCCTACTTACACCTACGAAAACTAGGGCTAACGCTACCCAAGTGCACGTAAGGCGCTGTCGGAGGTGTGAGACTCATCAGGCTCTCTCTACAGCGAAGAAATAGGTTGAGAATTGCACAGATTGAGAAACACCTCAGCTGTTGTTTCCGAAAGATGGAGGAGTCGGTTGGTGTTGCATGGCTGTTTCATGGTACCTCATACCCTAAGGAACTGCCCCGTTCTGCTGGATTTAATCAAGAAGGATACCTGATCACATCCCTGATGAGGGGAAGCCACGGAGGCGGGGTGAGGGCTGGGCCAGAGCTTTGCCCATTGGCACCAAGTGAAGAGAGAAAAAACAAATTACTAGCAGAACTTGCCATCTTGTTGGTGCTACTGGTGGAGATCGTTCTGCGCACCTCCGTGGTGCTCTGTGGCTCTGACATGCCGTGTCGGTCCTTTCGGTGAGCGCCCTGCGGATGGGCTGCAAAGCTTCGTGGCAGGTGAAGGTTGCCATGACTCTGCTTTAGTGTTCAGAGACTACAGGTACCCAGCACAGACAGTAACGAGGGGTCTGGCTCGTCAGCCCAAGGTTAATATCATCTGCTATCTGTGGGAGAACCGACAATCTCTGCCCATCCTGGAAGGGCAACACTGCTCACAGCACATTGTCCATCCAGGGAGGTGGATCCAGAGGTAAGAGCACGGGTGGAGGTCACAGGGAGGTGGGGCATCCTGCTGCGCTCTGGAGACTGCTCCGCACAAAGAGCCCTTATTTCTCAAACCTACTCAAGGATGTGCTTATTCTAAACATGAAATTCATTCCCTAAAAATTAATGAAACCTTTCACTGCTCGCAGTAAGTCAAGTGCTCGTATACCTTTTCCTGGACCAGGGCCTGAGTAAACAATAAAAAGAAAAATAAACTACCTGTCAAATCAAACATGTGTGAATTTCTCAAGGCTACATTTAGTAATAAGTTAATAGGACTCACATTTGAAATGAAGGCTTCTAGAACTTATTTAAATTTTAAAAATAGTTTAAATTATCTTAATATTTTTCTTAACTAGTATTTCTTGCTTTATAAGTAGCACCCATCCACAGTTAAAACATCCAGATGTTTTAACCAAACTATGAAACAGAACAAAAATCAAAATCCATGAAACACTTGCCAGATAGCTCAAGCACATCTGTTCAGAAAAAATACAACACTAGTTCAAAATAATAACAACAACTACCATTTTCAAGTATGCACGGGATTAAAATAAAAACAAACACGGTTTTGTGCAGAGAATGAAGAACTGGAAAGCTGAGATTCTGCCCTGGAAATATTATATCATTCAACCCCCTTTGAACTGGGGAAAGTTCATGAGCTTAAGCCTGTAAGATAGAACTGGTGGTGGCCGGCGTGCCAGGTGCGTGAGGTGGGTCACAGCAAGCACCCGGTCCAACCCGGCCAGGAGCTTCATCAGGGCGATGCCCGCATCATCCATCACAAAACCGACCTTGGCTGACCTCGGCCATCCAGCGAGCCCCAACGCCACTGCGGCACACGTACGGGACAAAGAAGAGGTGGTACCCTCCTCACTTTGGGTTTTGGCGAGGAGACTACCACCGCTTTGGGGTTTAAGCGGGAAAGGCAAAGTTCTGCAGATTGCTGCCTTGCCTTTAAGCACCTAAGCGCAATTTAAGCACGCGTTCTCCTGCTACCAGAGCGGCATCGTTAGCAACCTGACAGAACCCCATCTGCATGAGCTCTGTGTCTTTCATCAGTTGGGTGGTGTGAGACCTCGTCCTGCTCCAGCTGCATCCACAAGCGCTCCGTACCACCGAGATGAGTGGTGGACCCACTGGGGAACCAATTCCTCCACCGCCAGACTAACCGCTTTCCAAACAGCCTCGCGTGCACCCATGAACGAAAGGGCTGCACCCGTAGAAGTGGAGCTTCGGCATTTCTCCCCTGCCCCAGACATGGCTCCCCAGTGTCCGTGATACCCTACCAGGAAGCAGCCAGCCTTTGCTAAACTCACCCTGGTTCTTCTCCTCCTAACTCATTCTTTTTATTCTGGTTTTTCCACCCAGGAGAGCCGGTGGCAGGGCTCTGGGTGCCCGGGCGCGGCGGCGAGGCCAAGCGCGGAGCTGGCTGCGTGCTGCAGAGCAGCAGGGGGAGCTCAGACATCCCATTTGGCTCTCTCCAAATGTCAGTCCTTAAGACCTTCTGAGCAATTAAACAAAATTTAGCACAAATCAATCATACAGACATGAGGGTGTAAAATAATGAAGATAGATGTTGTTTAAATCCTTAGAAGAGTTCCTGCCTGAGCTAGATATCATCCTGAGTAGTATTAGATTATCCAAGTGACCTTAGAAGTGTTCAAGTGTCCACATTAGCACGTCGAGATATGAGGGAGCAGGCGGCGATGTGAAGCCCCGTCAGTTCATTTGCCTCCTGGTTGTGGTCCTTTCTTTTTCAAGGTAACTCCTTCCCCTGAGCACTGCTGACATGATCTGGATGCGTGAAGGCAGGCAGCAGCCCTGCTGCAGCGACTGCCAGAGCAAGAGGAACACTCCCTTCCCTGGGTTCCTTCTACCTTTCTATGAGCAAAATAAATCTTTTGCTTTGAGAGTGAAAATCCTTCTTAAAAAACTCTTCCCAGATGTGGGACCAATATATTTAGTTTCACTTAAAGTTCCCAAATACGAAGGTCCAATACGGACTGGCCGCTCACGCCTGTTTCCTCATCTGTGCTTTGCGGAGGAAACAGGTGGGTTTAAAGCCCCCTAAAGACACCAAAGAGGTTCTTTACAAAGTGACTTGCAAAGCAAAAATGAAAAAAGATTATTTTTTTTCCCAGGGATTTTTGAGCATATGAAGCACAAAAATAATCACATAAATGGCACAAATTAAAAAAAAAAAAAGGTTTTAGTCTAAGTCAGCAATCCAAACGCGGCCTCCACGCTCCCTGCTGCTTCGCCCCCACGTCACAGGGACACGACACGTCAGTCTGCATTTCAAGGGGCTCTTCTGCTTAGTAGTGGCCAAAGCTGAGACCTCAAAGCCCTGTGAACGGCGGGAAGTTGGGTTTGGGCAGGCGATGCCATTCAGAAAGAACAAGACATGCAATGCATGTTTTTATTCATTAAGGCCACAAATAGGTAATATTGGAGAACACACACCTGTCAGGGCACTAACAGGCCTCACTTCACCTGCCCATGCTCCCGCTGCCATGGGTCACCCTGTCCCCAGCTCCACGCCCGCTGTTCCTGGCCTGGCTCCCTGGAGCGACCTGGCTGCCCCGCCGTGCCTGGGGCTGCTGCTGTGGCTGTCCCCGCCGCTGTCCCACCTGAGGCTGGGGCTGTGCTGGGTCCCCCATGGCTCCTGCTCAGCCTCCGCCCTGGAGCAGCCCCCTCTCCCTGCTCCCGGACACACACAGGCTTGAAACACTACATGTGTCTTCCAGACCGACCAGACAGGTCTCCTGGAACAGTGGGATATCCATGTCATTTACAGATGTTTCCCTCCTCTGCTGTAGCTTAAATAAAATAAATAAATAGTGAAATAAAAAACCTTGGCTCTCCTAAAACAATCCAGATCTGTATCTTCCACCTCTAGGAAGGTGCACAGCATCAAGTAAGAAAACACACTGGCACCTTCCTTCCTGACCTACACCAAGTCTTTCAGTTGGGTTTCGCTCCAGAAGTTCTTTCTAATTTTAATTGAGAAATCTTTGTATTATAAAAAGAAATGCCGGAGCAGCAACCAGGATTTCAGGGTCTGTAACCCAACAGCTGAGCTCAGGACTTCCTTGTCCTTCTGCTTTCCTGATCATCCAGCTCCTGCACCATCCTGCTCAAAAGCACGATGAGCTGTGGGTGCACGCACTGGCTGGGGCGAGCGGGGGAGAAAGCGGGACTCGGTGGACAGCCTCGACTTTGGAGCGCGCTTCTCTGCACAGCTACAGGCCTTTCTACGCAGAGTTTTGCAGAGGGCTTGGCTTCAGGTGCACATTGCACTTTTCACTGGGGATTTGGTTGTTTTGTCTTGAGCTGAAACAAAAGTGGCATAAAGTCAGCTTAATTTCTGTGATTTCACTAATGTGGTGGGAAAAGAGGAAACTGGCTTCTTCCTTGGAAGAAATGCTGATGCTCTTTCATAATTTCTATAATGACATTTGATATTATGGTGATGAGTGCCTTAGAAATACATATGATAATCATTATAATCAAGCACATGTGTCTGGAGAGTGTAATAGGTACATTCTATAAACTGGAAAATAAACATGTGTTAAGGAATGACTTCTAATATTAATTTCCATTTTTAGAAAGCAAGGTCTCAGATCCAACTAGGGATTAAAGAGCCAAAACGGGACTTTAAACGGGATAGATGCCTAAACCCCAAATCATAATCCACAGCCCTCCCGCCCAGTTGTTGCTAACCGTGGAGGCAACTAAGCTCATTTGGTGACTCAGTATGCAAAGCGTTCAAGTTCCTCAGCCATCAAAAATTCTCCCTGAGTGAGGTATTCCCCTGGGCGCTTCCCTTCGCCTGGCCGAGTCACGCCAGGAGCCCTCCAGACGTGCCTGCTGCTTCTCACTGCTCCGCTCGCACCAGCCCACGCCGCCCCGGGAGGGCTGGCGCTTCGGATACGCCGCTGCCGGCATTTCCCCACCGGCGGTACTTGGCGGTTCCCTGTTTGGTACCTGCTTTGGTTGGTGCCCTTCCCCCTGAAGCTCCAAATCTCCTCTCTGTTAACTGGAACATCTACATTCGGGGTGAGGCTTCCACCGGGGTCGGGGTGCCTAAGGAGCGGGTACTGCTCTGTTTTGCTGGGTATCACCTCCTTGCCTTTGTTGGGGGCTCTGTAAGCACAACCTGGCTTTCCTCCCGTGCCGAAGCACAGTTTTGCTCCTACAGTTAAACACAGACGTAGAAATATGCCACTGCATAAGCAAATTAGCAGTAAGTAATTGGAGGCCACTTGTAAAAACCGGTTAATAATTATAAGCAAGAGCCCTGCCTCACCTCCACGCTACCGAAGCTTTGCACTGATGTAGTCTCAGAGACAGCAGCAGAATTACTCCGGGACAAAAGTAGGGCAATGCTCTGCTGAATGAGGCACATCGCATTCTTTCTGAATGGAATAAAACCAAAATATCACTTTATGGACCTCTCAGGCAAGTCCAACAGCTGTTGTAAATCAGAGTAACCCCACCGGCTTCAGTGGATCTACTGCAATTTATAGCAGCTGGGAATCTGGCCTCGCGTTCCCCAGATAGGTACTGGATTTTACCATTAGCAGTTTAATCCTGTAAGTAGGGATTTATTACAGAAAGGAAAACATGAATAACTGTGAACAGAATGAACAACGTTGTATTTTGAAACAAGTAAAAGAACAACACTAGAAGGCGCGTAATAACTCTTGAGAAACAAAATTAGCACCACGAAGCGTGAGCAGGCAGGCACCGGGGTTATTTGGCCTCCTGAACGGTGGAATTTAACTCTACCAAAAATCCTTGGCCCTTGTCTGGAGTGCTGCTAAGATGAAAGCCACTGTGCCTCTACCACACTACACAGCCTATTGATTTTATAAGTCATCAATGTATATTGTCTGTCTATACTATTAACAGGACAAGCAGGAGGTGCACATAGTCATTTGACTGCATAAGCCAGTTGTCCCATGCTGTGCCCTATGGGAAGCCACTGATTCTTACACTTGGAGCAGGGACAATGCAACTTAATCAGACTGACAGGAAACAGGCAGCAATTACAGTGTGCAGCTACATCTGCTGGGTTCCACTTCACTGAAGGAAGAGTTATCTCAATTTTAATGTACATCCCTTTTTCATGTTTCATTTAACCTCTGCTGTATTATTAAACACATCAAAATATAATGACAGTCGTTAAAAAAGAAAAAGATAACATTTTGGAAATTTTGGACTCTCCCCCTTTATCTGTAATTTAACAGTACTGGGTTTACTTTCCTGCAACATCCCACAGCAGTGGAATGTCTAATTTAATATATAGTTCTGTTTATTTTAAATAGCAAGCACAGACCCAATCCTACGTCTTGCAAAGTCAACGGCAAAGTAACTACTGATTCTCTGAAAGCAAGATGTGACCTGCTGATACAAAGTCTTATTAATTTAGACAGTGGAGTGAAGCCTTCCCGATAGTTTGCTCATTTTCCCAAATTGTGTTGCTAACCTTGAAAGGGTCTCATTGTTCGCGTTTAACTGGCAAAGGAATAATTCCGACTTCTTAAAAGCGTCTGCATGAAAACGGGGGGAAGGGGAAAAAAACCTGCCTCTTGAAAGATAATGGGAGCTGTAGCACAGACTGCGAGGGACAGAGCCTTGTCCCTTGTGGGCTGAGCAGATAACGGAGGAGCCGTGAGCCTGCAGCCAGGACGGAGCCCACCCGGGCCGTGCCGACCGCCTCCGGCTCGCGGGGCGCAGGGCTGCGCTCTCACCAGCTCCCACGTCGCACCGAGGGTGTTGATGAACTTAGGTCAGATACCTCCATCCGTGCAAGGATACGCCAGTAATGTCCTCATCTCAGCCATAGATGCAAAGCACGTCTCGAGAATTACTGGGCTGGAAATGGGACCAAAATTGGGGGTCTCAGGTCTGTGTGAAATACCAAAAAACTTTGCTGCAGGGTTTGGTGCAGACAAGGCTGGGTCTATCAACGTGGCATCAGGTTGGAAGTGTTTTCCCCCATCTAGTCAAGAGCTGGGGGGGATTGGCAAAAATTCTGCGCCCAACCATGTGCCTAAGTCACACCTTCAGGGAGTACAGGCGATTCATCTCACCAGCCCACCTGGCTACTGGAAAAAGAGGTGAGACTGGGATCTTCCTCACATCCCTGCAGTTCAGGAGCAGAACCAGTCTGGATGGGTGCCCAAAGGTGGCGAATGGCTCCTTCATTCTCCCCAGCCAGCTTCTGCTGACCCACTGAATTTGGTCACAGCATGGTCTTAAGGAAATAACATTATTAAATATTTTTAATAAAGTGCCTAAATGCATTCAGGTATCTGCCAAGAACTTTCTTATTGTTAATGATTTATTATTGTCACCAAAAACAGGTTTGGCAGCATGTGCTGCTACTCTGATTTACTACCTGAGAGCAGCTCCAACATTTGGCGCTTTTTACTCTACAGCTTATCATTAACTACCCCAATCACAACGTTTCAGTTTCACCCAGGAGTATGTCTCCAGGCTTTCGAGACAGCCTGCTCTGCCCCTGACCCAATCTGGCCGGGCAGGAGCGCCCTCTGAAATCAGAGCAGCGTGGTTGTCTCAGCGCATCCCTACCCTGGAGCCCGAAGCCACGCGGGGAGGATGGCTTCGGCAGCCCGAGCGCTCCTCCGTGCTAACGCAGCTGCGTGGCTCCGGTGCAGAGCTACGGCTGCTCTGCTACTCGGAGCTGCTCTGCTACGGCTTTTAGCTTCCTTCGGCTGCTCCTCCATTCATGCTTTTGCTCAGTTCGGTTCTTCATCCTGCAGCCTACCAAGCAACGCTGTCTTCTATCTGCTCCATCAGAGTGTAATTTGTAAAGCCAACAAAAGAGCAAGTCAGCACTGTCTCTTCAGTTTCCCACTGTCATCTTTTATCAGAGTGTATCTACTAGATCCAGCCAACACTGCCTGTAATCATCCTGGAGCTTGTGAGAAGTCTTGCTAAAAGCAACTTCCCCAGGTCAGCAGGGGCATTTACACACTTCCACCGTGACAGTGGTCTCTGCAGAAGCAAAGCCTCCTGTGGTAAGCTCTCCAGGACCAAGGCTGAGTTTATTTGTGTAGAAAAGTAAGAACGAAACAAATCAGCATGATGATGCCATTGCACTAATTATTACTTCTTGGTAATAATCCTAGAATTGGATGCAGAATAATCCTACAGGAATATATTGTTATAATTTATTTATCTAATATTTTGTTCACTGAGGGAGGCATATGGGTTGTGCATCTTAAGTCAGATTCTCAACCAATTAAATCTATACTGAATTCAAAGGAAATCAAGGGATTTACATCACTGAAGGATCTCACCCTCTGTTCTGCAGACACCCCTAGCAAGTGTTTCCACTGCAGAGACCACGCAGTTCTCCAAGACCACCGCATCGCACACAAATGTCTAAATTATTATGCGGGTAGCTCTGAGCAGCAACAAAATCAGTTCATTTCGTACTGATGAGCTTTCTTACCATAAAGGAGGGAGGCATTTTGACACATACCGGCGTAAGAAGTCAGCATGGTGGCAAGTGAAGCTCCAACAGAAGCTGCAGCCAAGAATGCAGTGGCATAAATAACTCTACAGCTATGGCTCTCAGCAGCTAGAGCACGACTGAGGGAGTTTACTGAATTTGGGAAACCTTGTGAGCAAAGGAAGCTCCTGGCCACCCTTAGGCCAGTATGCCCACAAGTCCCATCCATGTGGTGTTCGCAACACTATACTGGTACAACTGGTGCAGCTGACGTGGAGGTCTTGGGGGACAAGTCTACACGCTAGTGGTGAGGAAGCTGGCTTCTCAGTGGGGCTCCACATACTGCTAAGGACTTCATCATGATCCCTCTGTGGAGGACTTTCTAGAAAACTGGATTGATCCTAGTGCACTATTGTCTAGTCCTAATGTTCTGGGTATGGTTGTGGTCCTGCCATGCCGTTACAAGGTCAGAGGCTGCCAGCCATTCTGGCTGGAGGAAAGCTCTGCCCTCCCTGGTGGACAGACAGAGAGGTACAAGATGAAGCTGTGGCAGCAGTGAATGCATTTTCCTGTTGTGCCTCATCCCGTGAAGCCTGTGGAGAGGCTTTCGGTGAAAGAGGACACAGCGGCAGACGGTGTGGCTTAAGCGCAAGGAGATACAGGCTACGCCATAAAATTTGCTGGCACTGGTACTCACTGGCTCAAGGTGCTCCACGTGGGAGAGGTTTCAAGGCCAGGGTATCTACTGCACCCAGCAGAATGCCTGTGACTACAGGACATATTCAAGATTTCCCCCCTCGGTGTGCCAGCTGGGGCACCCGGGGAACCTCAGGGCACTCTTGGGGTTACAGAGTGTGGACAACGGACCAATTTGGCACTAAGGACACTGTGGCAGGGTAGGTCATAAACAAACACTGTGTATAATTTGCGGGCTGAATTGCTACAAAAAGCAAGCATTTACATGGAATATTGTCTCCTAAAATTTAGTTACACAGTTGTGGTAAATACACAAGCAGTTCCAGGATTGGGGGTACGCTCAAAACCTCCGTGCTCTCACCAGCCGTGCGGCGTGCGGGTGTCAGAACCCAGCACCGTCACGGTGATGACTTTCCTCCATTTACTGCTCTAACTATCAGGCAAGGCTTTCTGAAGTGCACACGGAAAGCAGCTCAGCAGCAGGTGAAACGCTGCAGCTGCACTGATGTAAATGTTCTCCTTTTTGTTGTGGAACTAAAACGTGCCAGGATTCGTCGCGTGGGATGGCAGGTTTCCTCTCGCTGGAAACCAGCTTTTCCAACGCTCATTTTATGCGTGATCTTCCAGTCCATTTTCTCCAGCAATCTTTCGCTGTTGCATTTAGTATGGAGCTTGGATGTGGCCTTCTCAAGAAGGGGGGGAATCACCAAAGTTTTCTCAATGTTTTTTGTTTCTAGTTTTAGAGGCAGGTTTCTTCCCCCCTCCTGGAAGATGAGAATCCTTGCATGCATGGTGAAGCTTAAATGATATGTCCCCTAAGCCTCCAGGTTTATTACAGCTTACTTGGAGATGATTACAGCTCCCAAAAGTCTTACCTGGGTTACCAATGATGTCTGACCATTAAAAATCAGATCTGTTCTACCACTTTACACTGAGGGCATGAAGTTTGAGAAGAAGAAATGATTATTCATTCTGATGTGTTCTCTGTGTAAATACAAAGTCCTGCCTGATGCCAAATCCTCCTTCCCTGAGAGGCACAGGTCAGCCTCCACCAGGACGTAATTCTCATCTGCCGCATGACTACCTACATTTTTTTGCCTGCAGCCTAGTTATGTATCTAATTAAGAATCACCGGTTTACATGTGACAATCCAAAACTTGCTAACATAAATTGGAAGTGTTAAACCAAGATGATACCTTTAAGGTGTAACCTAAACAAAATATATGAAAGCAACTACTCTGTCTGGAAAACAATGAAGAAACCAACCGGAGGGGGTAATCAGCATTTGAGGAGTCTTTAATCTAACAAGGACATCTTAAGTGAAGTTGTCTGAAAAAAAAAGGTTGTGTGCAATTGCCAAACACCTACCCATATTCAGAGGATTCCTCTGAAGCACTGCATGCTAATTGGAAGGAAGTTGGAAAGCTTTCTGTCAGGATCCTATAATAAGCTTCATTAATATGGGGTACAGTGGTGTATTGCATATTAATAAAAAGGCAGCCTAAGATAATTAAAGGGTGAATAAATTGAGAAATATATTGTCTACATGTGGCAGAAAAGTCTAACCCAGCACTATCTGATATTCACATGCTTACAAAAAGATAAGCGAGATAAGCGAGCATGCACCAGTAAGAGATGCAAAGCAGCAGGGGTAACTGCGGAGAGAGTGGCTTAGCTGGAGGTGCTACAATGAAAGCAAACATCCTGCAGAAACGGAGGTGAGTAGTACCATTTTCTTAAGACTTTGTGAGTGCAGGGCCTAAAGAGGTTGTCGGTTCGGGACAAATGACCCCTAGCTTGTAATAAGTACTGCTGCTCAACTCAAAGAGCGTAACTAAAGGAATCATTCTGTTGAGCAAGACCTTAGATTAGATATGAATTATTCCATTTTCATTTAATTTAGTTTGATTTTCTCTCTATTTCCTATTTTCTAAATTAAATAAACCTTGCTTGATTTAAGATAATTTGCCTTTACTGACTATTACTTAAGGATAAGCATTGCAAAGCCGTTCCATGAGAGGAGGAAAACGAAACCACTGAAATTTAGGGTTTAGCAGAAGAAGAATGAAGCAGACATCCAAGTGAAACACACGATGAAAGGTGAGTTGTCTACACCTCAGCTCCAAGAGCTGTTGTGAATCCAGGGAGATTCTGCACAGAAAGGAAATAGGGGGAAATCTTAAAACGAAGGTGCTAGCTATGTGTGTCCAAAGCCGACCACGTACAACCAGTATGTAACAGATTTCATTCAAATATTTCCTCCTTTTCTCCACCTCTAACATCACTGTCACATTCTACCACTCCGCATACACACCCACTACTCATTTTAGGGCCATCTAATAAACACCAGAACTATTTCATAATTCCATCCTGTGCACTGAAACGACGTTTGTGATTGCAACGTCAGCCAGCCTCCAACCAAATAAAAATTTCCCAGGTATATTACACTGGCAGAGAGTTTTCTGTGGCACAAGGATGAACAATAGGGCTGGGGAGGGAGTTACCTATGGACTGGTAGGAGCAACTCCGCGGTGGGACAAGCACCAGTTTTTGTGTAGGTGAAGATTTGGGGAGGGGAGTAACAGCATCTGCTTCCATAGATGGACTATTCTCCATGCATGGAAGATGTGGAGAGCCCAGAAAACCCACTGCTGTGAGAGGGAGGTCTAAAAAAGGTCAGAGAATGTAAGCACAGTATGTAAATGGTCATTGAGAGGGCATATTTATGGGGAAATAATTCCTTGAGATCAGGAAGACAGAAGGGAATGGTCTTCTCTGTGGGAGCTGTAGGCTCACAGGCTGCAAGAGATGTTTGCAGTCTCAATAAGCTGCACATCTTTAAGAAATAAACTAGCTTTGACCAATGCCACAAACTTTTCCAGTGGCTCTACAGACACTGTTGAGCTTCCTTTGCATGTCCTATGCTTTAAAATTTTATAAGCTGAGCTACTCTTGTATTTACAGATAGTACAGCAACAGGGACCCATAACCGGTAAATAGAGTTGGATGATACACCCTTTTTCTTAGGGGTTATGTGGAGAGATTATGGGCTTCAGCAATTTAACTGCCTTGTTTTATTTCTACTTTATATTGCAGTTGCATCTGGAAATCAGGAAATTCCGTTTTAAAAATAAGAAAGGGAAAGACAGGAGAGCAGAGGAGAGAAGAGAAAAGCAAGAAAAAGGAGAAGAACTTGAGCAAGTTAGACTGGACGTGTTCAGTTGCTTGTTTGGCTTGACCTAATCACAGCGATTTCCCCCAAACCAGTAATATCTGAAAGCTGAATCTCATTTTCCTCATTCTCTCATTACATTCTACTGTTTCCAGAGACATGGGCAGCAAAGAATCTCACCGACACTGCACCCTCGACTCCTCGAAAATCTTTAGCAGATTAATGTCTATAGTCTCGTATCTCTTTAGTAGCTGCTAATCTATGCAAAGCAAATTGTTTTGGATTTACCTAGAACATCATTGCCCACCCTGTAATTTGTAACTGCTGTTTGCAGTGACAGAAACTCTTAATCACGCTACACACCAGAGATACACCTTAAACTCATTAAAAGCCACAAACATGTTAAGGGCAAAACACCAGGAGCAGCTAACCACCTCAGCAGCTCGATTCTGAGCAATATTTCTCCACGGAACAATTCATTCCACGGATTATCATCCCTTGCACCATGCTTCTTGCCTGGGAGAACAGGCTTGGATCCACCATCTGCACGAATCTCCTCTTCGTGCCCACGGCTCCCACCTCCGCGGCATCCCACCACACTGCAGGAGCGGGGCAGAGAGGGGCTGCGCCATGGGGCAGCATCCCAGCACCAACCTCCCGCCTCCCGTCCCACAACAACTCACCGACCCCCTTGCAGGATAGGTCTCCCAGCCACGGAACTGCCCTCGGCTCTGCCACCATTGCCACCGCTGCACTGCCTGAGCACCTTCTTGATGAAAACCAGGATGTTCCACCTAGTACGGAGACATATCCATTTAGATCAAAATGTTTCCGAGAACAATTTTCACATGAAGATGTTCCTTCATTCCCATCTGTGCATATCACAGTTTTAAATACTGCTTGCACTTTCCAAACTCTTGCTTCACCAGAAAAAATAGCCAGAGCAAACTACAAGGAAAAAAAAAAACAAAGCCAAAAAACCCCAACCAAAAAAAAAAAAAAAAGCAAATGAAAATGAGTAACGAATAAAAACCCAAAGATACAAGGAAATGCTGAAGCAATCACTCCTCCTTATACATTTGTTTTTCTGTCTGACACGCACAATAAATTCTAAGTCACCAAATAACCATTCAAGTTCAAATGATGTACACACATCTATAATCTTAGTTAGCTGCTTGCTGGCATACTTCAGGAATGCCACTGTGTCCTCCAGTGTAATTCTGTATCAATGACTTTTCCAAATAAATCTAGTTGCTGGTTTATATTAATGAACTGTCACAGTTCCCATTGTTTTCCCATGGTCTTGCAGCTGCATTCTTTCACAGGTGCTTGGCAAATTAAAATGATGCTGGTTTGGGGTTTCAGGCTGATACAAAATCACTCCTTCAGCAGATTGCTAGGGAGTTATTCATGCAAGAAACACATCTTTTTACTCTAGACAGTCTGCTTTTCTCCTTATCCTCTTCCTTCAGTGACCCTTCGCATTTCTGATGCTTCCTGGCGATGAAATATAAAGCAAGATTGCTTCTTGTTTCCACTTGGAGAGTAACTTATTTGACAATAATAAGCTTGGAGTGGAAAGCACAGTTTGACTCTGCTCTCTTACCCTGATGTAAATCGAAAGCACTCCCAGGGAAGCCAGGGTGCTGGGCCTCACGGTGGTGTAAACTGGAGTAGCTCTGCTGTCTGAGTGGAGCTGGACTAGCTCGCAGACTAGCCAAAGATCTGGCACGACTTAAATGGGTATGACTGGTAGGATAATTGGGTCAGTAATTTTGCTAATCTACTAAAAAACCAGAACAATAACGGTAATTACGATCGTTCAGTTTCTAAAGCAGAATTCAAAGTGAAAGTACTAAGAGTGTTTATGACAGAACACTCTGCCCCTGATCCTGGGGAACAGCAAAGCCCAGCAGCTTTCCCTGAAGTCAGCGGGAGATGGGGGTGCTACCACTTCCCAGCCTCACTGCTCCTGTTACTCTGAGACAAACAGGCTTTAACCACCAATTGCAAAGTTAGAGGCATCTGACATTTCAGGCTGTCTCCGTTTTTGGATGCAAAAGCTGTAACATTCTGGTGAGGACCTCATCTGATGGCAGGCATCTCCACTGATTTGCAGGATCTTTGTGTACTCAGCAGGGAGGTGCTTTCTCGTGGTGGGTGACTGCAAGCAAGAACCAGCCTTGGGTGCTTTGAATTGCCAGCTGGAGGCTGTTGACTCATTTTAAACCCAGGAATATCGGCTGTTTCATCTGTATCTTCAGACTAGACCTGTAAAGTCACAACCTAGAGTCTCTGCTGTCACACCTTTCTCAGGGCAGAATTGGAGAGCTGGCTAAGAGGCACGTGGCCATGCCCCTTCCAAGCGCAGACAGAACAAGGGGAAAGCTTTAGGTCAGCCGAACTAGATATTCAGCCGGTGTAAATCCGTGCGGCATTCCCTGACTCAAAAGGCAGCACGCTGTATTCTCATCCCCTGGGTAAGGCTGATCTCAAGAACGTGCACAAAAGGGTCACGGAGGAGCCTGCAGACTGCACAGACCTCCGGGCTCTGAGGATCCGTACGAAATGTGCACACCAGCTGTGCCTCTGCGATTCCCCACCAAACCCAAAGGCTCACTATTAAAGTCATGGGTGAGGATGAGATATTAAATATTTGCCATGAGGTTAAGCAGTTGTTGAAATGATCCAGTAGGGCATCATTGCTTTTATTTAAAATATTTCACTTGTGACTCAATATTAACAATAACAATGAGTATGTTTAATATGCAAGAACCTATTCATTTACACTAGCCAGATGCAGTTTTGCTTTGTGTTTCCTCCCTCTAGTGCTTTTTTTTCCTAATCCCTCATTTCTTTTCAACCTTTTAAGCTCTCTCTCTAGTTTCACAGACAACACAATCAATGGATCTGAACAAGGCCCTAGAGTTCCTGCTGGGGAACAGGAGGTTATTAAATTTTAGGGATAACTTCATGCATTTCCATTACTCCTTCTGAACCATTTTTTAAGATATTTATTTACATTTAGTGCATATTAAGCAGTGAAAGAACATTGCACTGGAGATGATACGCACACCCCAATCAGTAGGTTCTGAGTTGGCAATTTTCAGATCTTCTGAACGAGCATGGGGCGGAGGGAGACCTGGTGTCAATGCCCTTTTTTCTGTCTCGTGCGTAGGAGGTGGCCCAGAGACAGTGCAGGAACACGTCTGTGTCTCTGATGCTCTAGCTGAGGTGTCTGGAAGCACTGACCACAACTCTGCTGTAGGGTAATCATACCAGGGAACAGCGTACTCAGACTACATCCTGCTCTGCCTGTTCCCTCTTCGGGTCTCTCCTCACTTGCTGCTGCGTGGAGCTTTCTGGTTTCCTACAGATCAATCAAAGGACTTCACCCAACAGAAGGTCCTCTCCTGCCACCTTACTGACCACGCTGCTATGCAACGTTTGAGATACTCTGGCAAGAGACGTAGGGCAGTTTTACGGTAAAACTTAAGGTAAATTACACGGATTTTGACTTTATAATTGGTTTATGCTGCAGGGCCCATTGTTCAACAAAAAAAGTACTACCCATAAAATGCACTTGCCTGCAGACTCAAGGTCCGGAGTTTGGTCCCAAAAGGACTGGGAGGCATGAGGGAACAGGTCAAAGCATGTTTATCTTCATGGAATTATGGGGAAAAAAGTGGAGGATATTTTACTCTTCAGGAAGGACAGCTTACACCAAAACCCCCACATCCTGACCCTACAGGTTCGGGTACCAACCAAGCCCTCTTAACCAACGTGAAACACGTCTCAGATCATACAGTGCACAGAAGTGGAGTGATGTACACCTTCTTCAGGTCAGGGTTTTGTGATTCAGGTTCATCTGATGCTGGAGGTTTGCCTGCTCTGCCACAGCTATGGCAATGAAAGTGACGGGAAAACAAATTTACAGAGTCACGATATGTAAGAAGAAAGCAGTGCAAGCAAAGATCTTGCAGAAAAGCAGCAGATGCTAAAGAATTGTGTCTCGGGATTCCCGCACTGTTACGCTGAGGTACAGCGAAGGTGCAGAATGGCATTCAGACACTGCACGTGGTGACAGACAAGAAAGCTCACGAAGGTAAGTGTTACAATCAGCATGGGGATTTTGTTGATAGCAGTAAGATTATCTGTTATGGATCCTAGCTGTGAGAAACTGGGTACCCACTGGAGATGCACGTTGCAAGAACCCACTTGAAAAAGCAGCAGGCAATGGAATAAGAGAGCGCGGAACCATCACCGGCCGCGGCAAACAGCACCGTACCGCACACCAGAGAAAGATGGAAAGCAGGGGACTGGAAGATTTCCGAGGTTAATATCCTAAGCAGTTCATACTCTCCTCAGTCGCATACGCTTGCTGAGACCTTACAAGTTGCATTCCTCGAGTTCAAACGCAGATCTCATCCTCCACCTTGCTTTATCAAAAGCCAGCATTCGAAAGTGCTGGGCTTGCTGCTTCACTCATCTTTATGGACTGATTCCTTTCCAATGGATGGACAGCACTGGTTTTTCTTAAGGACTTCACCTGTAGCAAATCTAAACTCAATCTGGCCTGCAGCTATCGAAATCGTACCAACAGGTGTGGACAGGCAGTTCCGCTGCCCCCAGCTCACACAGTGAAACTTCTTTGGGTTTTTATTCTTCCTCTCAAAATCACTGTTTCTGAGAATGAGAAAGGTCAGCCCACTGTGTGCTGCTGATCATATCTGTAAAAAATGGCATATCATAACCCTGTTTCTTGGGAAAATTTAGGGTAGGTTTCAACCTTAACTGTAACTGCTCTTTTTTAAGATTCCAGAGGACCCTATTAGCCATATCACACTAGCTACTAATGCAGAACTCTTAAAGTACATTAAAAAACTTGTTTAGCTTATTTTTAAAAAAGAATGGGAGACTCTTTATCTAAAAAATCCTAAAACTGCAATATTACTGCAATTCCATCATGTTAAAGGGACGATGTCAGGTAGTTCAGTTTAAAATTTAACTTTTCATCAAACCCAAAACATTCTACAGAAGCCAAATCCTAGTTCACTTTCTACTTGTGACAGTTTTTTCTTGATATCTTCCCTCTAAACCTTGCCTCATCAGAAAATTTGCCCAGTTAAGGACAAGAAAAGACTTTGGAATTTGATCTTATTTTTATGTCTCCATGCTTTCTAGGAAACATTGCTTAAAGTAATGTTTACATTGGATTTAACCACTGTCCTGCAATGCAGCATTAGCCCACAGAGGGCTTGCTGCCGGTTTGTGCAGAAATGACAAGTCATGGGTGTTTCATCTCTTTCTTGCCAGCTGCTAATTGCATTACAAGATGCTAACTTTAAACATATGCATGTCTTATATCCAGCCTCCAAGCAGAGGTAAGTCCAGAGAGGTGCTGTGCACCTGCAGCTCCTACACAATTTGCTCTAATCAGGTTATTCTCCCTCTCCTGGGTGGTCACAGGCAGCCTGTTATCTTAGCAGTTGGGTATTTCAGTTCAAACCCTAACGCTCTCTGTTATTGCAATCAAATGACTCCACCCCCATGCGACTGGCAGGGTGTGCTGAAGCTTAGTTACTTGCCCAAGACCACAGCAGGCGTCTGTAAGGGAGCACAGGTTTGACCCAAGGCGTGTCAGAGCTTAACCACTGTCCATCCTTTCCCCCTCTCTGGAAGCCAGTGAGATCCTGTTAGTGCCTGAATCACAGTAGCATTACCAAAACACACAAGCCAACTCTTGACTTTTTCCAGATTAGAAAATTCAGCAAAGACAGCTGTAACACGCTTGGGCTTGATTTCATGCCATTTGTAAGAAACAGTTCTTCCTGATCTGCTGGCTTTTTACTGTATCATGCTATCCTGTCTTTTTCCTTCGTCCCAGGGGTCTACTCGGTGTTTTTTGCTGCGATGTCTTTGATGTCTTTTATGATTTCTCATAGCCAGAGGAAGCGTCTCTCTCACACTTCCTCACGCTGGACATTTGGGTTGAAAGGCACGGCACTTAGTATTTCGTTGTGAGTGAGGTGCAAAAAGTAAACAGATGTTTAAATGGAGAAAACTACCTTAGACCACGGAATTTCAGAATTGTTTCGTTTGGAGTCACAGCTGGGAAGTTATTAGGAACAGAAATAAGGACAAGAATTTTCTTTCACTATCTTCCTGAGCTCATCTTAAAATTGTGCAGTGACAAAGTCACCTCTCAGGCACTTTCTCATTCACCTTTTCTGAGACTCTCAAACCTGTCAAACGCTGTCACTGGGCTGTGAGCTACAAGCTTAAGAACACCTTTATAGACCGTGGAGATATGTGGGTGTAAGACGGCCAAACATAGGTGTCTACGCTAGGGTGAGCAGAGACACGTACCTCACATGTAAACATCTAAAGTGCAGACAGCCTAAATTTAGATATCTGAGTCAAGAGTAAATCTTTCCTGCAGCGATAAGAAGCACTTCGTCGGGATCCAAGACCAACAGAGGTTTGATGCTAGAAAACTCATGCCACTATGGGTTTTCTGCTCTTTGTATTACTGTTTCCTTTCCAAATTCATGAAGATGAAAGTTAAGCTGTGCCTAGGTCTGTGCAGCAATTGCACAGTGGAATATAAACCAGCTGCCCTTATAACTTGTGAATAAAAATAACAACAGAGCTGGGGAATTCAGATCTCACAGTTCAGCAGGAGCCTATCCACTAATCCTGCTATGACTCTACTCTCTCAACAGAAATGCCGTGGTGTATGAATTGACTTGCATGAAGATCTTGTTCTTACTCACTGTTCCTGATCACTTGCTGAATGATGCCAGGTTGATAAATGACATTCAAAACATAATCTATAACTGACTGGCTCTTCTTGAGCAGGGTACGTTTTCAGATAAGGCACACCATCAATTTTGACTGTTAGATGCTATACCTCAAAACCGCAGCAGTAGGTTGGAGAGTGGATGAAAAAATATTTTTGTAAATATAAAGCAGAAGGTACTAGACTGACTGTTTCTTGGCAAAGGAGATGCAGACTGACTGCCTGTGCCCACACAAGAGGCTGGAAACCAGTAACAGGGCTGGCTTCAAATGAGAGCAATTCATGCCCTCAGTCGGTTAAAGCAGCTTACGTTTTCACTGGTTGGGGGCGACTAAATCGGTGCGATGATCTGGACTGAGATTACAGCATGTTATTTTAAACAATAATTTCTGGGATGGTAGTGACCAAAAAAGATTACGCCAGCTCCTCTGCCAGGAGCATAATATAATTCTGAGATCTGCTGTTCCCAGCTCAACAGTTTCCAGGCTCTTTGTGTTAAGGGTTCATGCATCAATCATTCCCTTACTGCCCCTTCCTAGCTGCCACAAGCATCCTGCATTCCTTTATAACTCCATTTATTACAGAAAATCTGTAGGCAGCAAAGGCTGCTACTTCCTTCTCTAATCCTTCTACGCTGGTACTGTTAAAATTCCAGAAATCTCCATGGGAACATGGCTTTGGTTTGGATGTTGGGTTCCCTTTCTTCACCATTATCAATGGGAGTCGATGGCCCCACACCCAGGAGCGTACCCTGCCGATGCACCGCGTTGCAGTGAGCCCTTCCAACAAGCACGCTCACGCTCAGGGTAGGAATCACTGGGTCCTCAGGGCTGGGCTCCCCCGAGGGCAGAGCAGTGCTCTCCCCTTCCCCACTCACGCTATGCACACCCCAAAACTCACCAAAGCTGGAATTGAGACCCTCGGCAAAAATGCGGACAGTATACATGGACTGTGCTATGTTGAACACAGTCCTTCATGAATAACTTCCATTGCCATTTAAAGCGAAATGGGATGAGCCTTTCATTCCCTAAATTCAGCACTATTATCTATATTTTTGCTATGCAAAATACTAAAACCAATTTTGCTTGGGAATCATGCAGCTATAAACACTTAAAGCCTTGAATTACTTCTGCCCTCTTCTGCCAAAAGACATAGAGTTAAACAACATGATGTAAAAAAGAGTCAAATGTTCTGGATCTTCTCATTTTCCTCCTTAAACTGGAATGCTGGAGGTGCAAGGGTACCAGCTGTTTTTCACAGCCATGAAGGTAAGAACTCTACTTTCCTCCCATGCAACAGTCTCAGGCAATCACACCATACAGTCCCTATACTTGTTGGGACACCTGATAAATCGAATCTCTTTTGATTAATAACAGTTTTGTCAATATTCATCATCTGTGAACATATACAGAGGAAGAGGTCAGGAGAAGGCAAAGTACCAGCCCTTCCCTTCCGTTATTAATACTCCTGGAATTCAATAACAGTAAAAGAAACAATTACGTGGGCAATTATTTCAGTGTTTCCTTTTTCAACAGTACAAAAGGTACAAAATGAACATTTTTGTATGATACACTATATTCACTCTGATAGTATTCTGATGTTTTCAATTACTCTTGTTTCCAAGATTACATTGCACCGATAAAATAGTCATCTTGGAACATTAAAAAACCAAACCAAAAACCATAATTCTCCATTTATGTAAATTTTATTCTTGACAATAAAAATGAAGGCCACATAGAGAAGTTAGTGCATCTGCAACATCATTCTATTCATGCCTTCATTTTTTAGGCTTGATTGTTCAAAACTCCACTGAATAATTGAATAGATGATAGCAGACAAGAATATTTTCTTTTAAATAAGACATTTAATTATTATGTTTTATATAATGTGGAATGTTAAAGTAATTTGGAAACAGCTTCAGAAAAAAGGCTTTTTAAAAAAACGTGGTGTTTGTTCAAGATTATTTATTTTGAGTGAACAAGTTTTGTTAAAGTGCCCAAGTGATTTAGGAGCTTAAATCCAGGAATAAGCCAATGAAAGAAGAGCTGTTAAGATACCTAAGTATCTTTGTACAATGTATTTTAAATTATTTGACCAAGGAAAGATTGAGAGGAAGACAAATTTGTCTAGAATGTAAATAATTTGTCCACTAATTATGAGATACTGCATGTGAAAAGTAAATGAAATTACATACACATACATATATGTATGCCACAAATACGTACCTGATTTTTTTTTTTTAATGTCAGGTGTATTACAGTTTCTATTACGCCTAAATTCATGTGTGTAATTCAAAGAGGATCTCAGGAAAAGAATGCTTTTGCATGAAGCTACAGAAGTAGCCAAACGAAGGCTCACTAAGGAAACCAAAAATAAACCAAAATATTACTTCCAGGGAGGGTTACTTTATGGCCCTACCTACACTTGCACGGTCTAAACCTGGGACGAAGGGAATGCCACAGTCTCTGTTTCCATGTGGAGGAGAAAGCAGCAGCAGAAGGGCCAATGCCAGAGACGGGCAGAGGGGCACCCTAGGGAGGTGTATTTTGTTTCTCTGTGCACGCAGGAGAAATTTGGGCTGAGTGGAACTGATCAAAATTTGCCCCAAAGGGGTGAGAGCCAGTCGCCTGAACTTTCTTACCCTTTCTCCATGAAACTTGGCTTGCAGTTTTCTTTTGAAGAAGTTGCCCCACGTATAAAATACACTTTACTGGTGCCAAATACGGCTGGGTAAGTCGTGGTGAAATACTCGGGAAGCAGGACTGAGGCAGTCAAACATGCAGCGTGCCCCCTGCCCCTCCTGCCCACCCCTTCTTCCACCTCTGCCTGCCAGGCACGATCCTACCGTGCTCTGCTCTGCGGCAAGTCTGCAACAACTAACCAGGGAAGAGCGAGCCAACTTCATATCCAGCCTACCTCTTCACATCAGCGAGGTTACAATGGAGATTAATTTAACTCAATATGTTTTGGTCTATTATTTCAGTAATTGTTAGGTTTTACTGAGTGATCTGGCACTCAGATTTGCTTGGATTGTATTCTCCTCTGCTCGTACAGTTCCTGCTCAGCAATAGCCAGACTTAGAGCTCTGTTTGTGTCCTATCTCTTTTTTTCAGAAGAGCTACTTTTAAAACCTGGTGCTGACTGAATTTCTAATCCTTAAAACATTTGCAGAAATAGAGATTTCATCCCACACAATGGATTATCCGAAAGAAAAGGAAATATTGGCACAAATATCACTCTGGCTGGGGTTTATTCTACAGCAAAGCAAATAATCTGAAAGAACAGAAGAAGTCTGGTGGCCTGACTCCCATGTGTAGGTAGCGCTGATGAGTAACTTCAAATTTCTATCTGCAATACTTAACTGTAACTTCAGCTAGTCATCTCGTGCCTTAAATAGACCAGAAAGTTTTTTCATTACAGCATGAAGATATGTCAGCTTTTGAAAGCTGAGTCTCCTTTCAAGAAACTGTAAGTATATTTTACAGCCCTTAACTTCACTGTGGTCTGACAAAATCCGATTGTTTTCACGGACGTCTCTTGAGCGGTTCGTATTTCTTCACCCCAGGTAAGCAAAGGTTTCATGGAATCATAGAACCACAGACTGGTTTGGGTTGGAGGGGACCTCAAAGACCATCTGGTCCAACCCCCTGCCATGGGCAGGGACACCTCCCACCAGAGCAGGTCGCTCCCAGCCCCATCCAGCCTGGCCTTGAGCGCTGCCAGGGAGGGGGCAGCCACAGCCGCTCTGGGCAGCCTGTGCCAGGGCCTCACCACCCTCACAGGGAAGAACAACTTCCTAATATCTAATCCAAATCTTCCCTCTTTCAGTCTGAAACCGTTACTCCTTGTCCTATCCAGGAAATGTGGACACTGAAGTGCTCGAACATCATTCCTTGTGGTCACAGCCACAGGATCAGGTGCTCGGGATCCTTCCAGACCAGGATGCCTCAGAAGTTGCTACGGGCTACCACCATGCATTTAATCTAGGACAGCCGTAGACCTCAGAACTGGCATCCGTGCCAAATGCTCTTTGGGCTCTGTGGAAGAAGCAGTACGGCAGGTTGGGCTGAAGCCACACCAGTCAGAGGTTGTCCTGACTGCAAACACAAGGACTTTGTTATGTCGTGTGCATGAGAGGCAGGGAGCTTTGAGATGCAGCAGAGTGGGATCCACTGTGAAAGACAAGTTTTAAAGCACAGATCTTCTCTTGAGCCAAAGAACTAGGGATATCTGAACAAAACAAGTCTTTGTGAATAAAAGGAGAGTACACCTGACCAGTACTGCCTGTTAACAGAATATTTGATACAGCCAAAACCCCACAAACTTCAAGGCACAAGGCATTCATACCGCTCTGGAACAGAAGCAGGAAATTTCTGGGTAAGTATGGGTGGAACACTTGTGCAGAGTTCAAGTTAATGTGTTGTTCAATTAGCCAGTTGGAGAGAAAAATGTAATTAGCATCTGCTGAACAAAAAGGATTGCTAGCAAAGAAAGGGGTGGTAAGACCCTAAGGGATGTGATACAGTTCTGCATTTTCAGTATTGAAATCTGTGGTTTATCAAAAAATACAAATGCTCAGAATAGTAAAATAAATTATGCCTAATCTTATAATATATAGCACAGAGGCAAAAGGGCATTAATTATACCAGTCATCGTCACATTTGCTTCAAGAAGAATTCGAGACTTAGGTTCTAAAGAAAGTTCTAAAATTAATTTAATTTTAGAAATTGAAATGTTTAAATTTAATTTTTAAGAATTTCCTCAGTTGGCAACACCAGGACTAGATGGTGAGAGTAATGCAGATTTCAAAGGCAGGTCTCCCAGCTCAAGCGTTGTGCTCTGAAGTTTTGTATTTAATCTTCACAGGTAGCCCAGTCTGAGCATTGGTGTTGCAGCTTAGCAGTGTGTTACCAGTTAGGAGCAGGGATTTCCTATACCACCCAGATATAAGGTAAAATTTTAAGACTGACAAATAAGTGGCAATTGAACCTGTTTTTCATGTATTGAATCATTCACCAGAGAAAGCCACAGTCTTATTACTGTAACAACATTGTATCGTTATCAATTTAAAAACTGAGAAACAAACAAGAAAAGACCCTTTTTGGGAAAATCACTACATAAATCACAGAATCTTCCTTTCCTTTACATCACTTTGCACAGATAAAAATAACCTGAGTTTTTGGAAGCTTCAAACAACAGCACATCACTGAAATTCTAAAGGTAATGAACTGGCATGTCACTGAAATGTAATTGCATGTTTCACTGATCTCACAGAAAATGATCTAGAATGACCTCATGATTTATATGTTGAATAGATTACAATACAGGCCGCCATTGCCTTCAGCCCTTGGCATGTGGCTTACATGCCCAGCACCTTGTAGTTCCCTCTTGGTTATAGTTCTCCGTGTCACTACATATCACTGTAAAGCGCAACGTTTTGGGTTAAATTCATGAAGTCTCCACCAGCTTAAGCTTTGAAGTCATCTTGTCAATGGCCGTTCTGGTGACACTAACAGCCATCGTTCAGTCTTCATTGTCTTAAACATTCCAGACTTTCAATGAGTACAAGTGCTACCAAAATCTCTTTCTTTGCCGTTGCAGGTCTGGGAAAGGCAAGCTAACAAGGAAAGGTAAGTATGCGGGTTTAATTCAGACAACAGGGTAGAGCTGACAGAAAACGGACACTCTTTTGGACAAAATCTCTGTATCACATCGCTTCCTTACAGACAGATACTTACTACTAAAGTAGGGAAGAAACTGAAATGCCAGACCTGCTGAAAGGACTATGTTACTGAAAGCTTGACAACTATTTCCAGTTATCCGCTGACCTAATAAAAGACACTGTGATCTACAGCGCCCGCAGTCCTGCTTCTCCTTTTCCCTGACACAGCCTTTCAGCAAGGCCTGTTGTGATGAAGAGAGAATAACAGTTTTAAAATAAAGAGGGTAGATTTAGGCTAGGTATAAGGAAGAAATTTTTCACAATGAGGGTGGTGAGGCACTGGCACACGCTGCCCAGAGAGGCGGTGGGTGCCCCATCCCTGGGAACATCCCAGGTCAGGCTGGACGGGGCTCTGAGCAGCCTGATCTAATGGAAGATGTCCCTGCTCGCTGCAGGGGGTTGCACTAGATGGCCTCTGAAGGGCCCTTCCAGCCCAAACTATCCTATGACTCCATGATTCTAGAGAAAATAGCTTGAACTTTCTAAAGACTGAGGGTTTTTTCCTTTAGATCACAGCTGAAGTTACTGCTACCAAAGCGAGTGTGTCTGCAATCCACAAGGAGATAAAGAAAAATACATTTTGTCAGAGGAGGTTCTTTTAATACTGAAGCCATAGGAAGGAAAGAGGGCATAGTTCCTGAGGCAGAGCCTAAAAATAGCAATTTAGGTTTTGCCTCCAAAAGAGCACTAAATACATGCTTAATTTTAACCACATGTGTGTTCCCATCTTGATTCAGCACAATGTTTAAGCATGAAGCACATCCTTAACTGGGATTTAAAAATACACCCTTAGAGTTAAGCACATGCGTGTGTGCTTAAAACCACAGAGATAAAACTGCTCGTGTCCCTACTTCTGAGCATATATTTAAGTGTCTTCTTGTCATTGTGCATAAGAAAATTGAGTGCTTTGTTACAGTAAAGGCTGCTCTACTGCCATGGAAAGCACTGCAGTGGTCCAAAGACATCTGCTGAAAGCGCTTGTTTCATTGCAGTCCTCTGAAGTAAAGCCTGGGGTGTGGAAAATAGATGGAAGGAAGTAAGCATCTGGTTTCATACTGAATGTGTTCCTACAAGAAGATAGATTTTTTTTCCCAACTTCAAATCCAGAAAAGAAGGCCTATGAAAGAAAGAAACTCAATGCAAAAGCCAACTGTGAGAGCAAAGGGTTTGAAAGAGTCGAGGAGACATTTTGTTAGGAAAAGGGCCTGAGGTAGGATGTCCACCCAGAACTCGTGGCTGTAAAAATAACACCTTGTCTGATGGGAACTTTGAGGATTCGGGATGATTTTTTGCAGTGACAGTGGACATCATGCAAAGTGTGAGACGGAGCACTCAGCAAAGACCCACAAAGTCCCTGTTTTGTCAGAAGGGACAGTGATATTGGTAACCGAGGATGAGTACGCCGAATTTGACAGTGACAAGCTCCTGAGCAGACGTGAAATTTAAACAGCAAAGAGTTTGTAGAGCGAGGCTGCAGCGTGTATTCTCACCCTGTAGAGTGAGAATATAATCCTCTTGCCTTGCATACTCATCCACATGACACAATAGTGGGAGAGCTTCCAAGGTACTTATTAGCCAAAAGTGTGAATGTTGGCCAGATGGTTTCTTTGGATTCTGAATAGTCAAGAGGATTAGACCTGTGATTTATTGTGGGTTCGGTAAGATATGCAGCTACAACAGGCTTTGCTGCTGTTGTTTGGTCAGCTATGGTTGCATGTTCATGCTGCTCTCGCTTTACTAAATCCAGATGCCTTCGGTGAAATGGTGGACTTACCAGAAGCCAAAACAGCAGTAGCCAAAGATAGCTGAACAGACTGCTTTGCAGTTCTTTGAAACGTCTCATTGGTCATTTGAATATCCAAATTTGACATAGCCTCTTCCTTTACGTCATTAGCAAGAACAGTTCGTGTAAATAAAGAATCCAGAAAATAGCCCTAAATGTACTTCCTGAAAGGCATGTACTCTGGGCGGTTCCTGTACTTCCTGGGGCATGGACTCTGGGTGGTTCTTCCCGAACATTTTGGCATCCATGCAAAGACTCCTTGTGGATTTTATTTTCTCTTTACATGAAGTTTGTTAATTAACTGTACCAGAATGAAAAATCCTGCATTTGTAACGTGTGTTGCTGGTTTACATACATGTTCAATACTTAATTCTACAACGGCCTGTTCACACTTTCAAAACACGTTTACAAAGCTGACCAACAGAGTCCTTTTTTGTTCTCAGCTCACTTCACCGAGTTAGTCCCCACTACCTGCTTTCGCTGACCAAACTCTCTGAAATGTAGAATTCACTAAAATTTTCTGACCAGCTTCGTAGCGGGAAACACACTAATGTTCACAACGTTCCATGAAGTGCTCCAGTTTTCCATTGAGTACTGGAAGGTATTTTATTGCTTTTGATAATATTCAACACATGATGTAAAGGATGCCCAATCATTTACTCTTTCAATATATATATCTCCTCTTCTGTATTGACTCTACGATTATTCAAACGTTGTACAAATTAAGTGCACAGAGAGTACATGCAAAGCGCTGAAATTCTAAATTGGCGGCATTGGCAAGCCAGCGGATACTGACATTCCACAGCTGTGGATGGCATGTGTGCTACAGGGCCAGAAAGAGCAGAAATTATCAGGGATAATTTACAGGAAACAAGGTACAAACCCAAATAAATCCCACTGTGGTCAAAGTTAGACGGAACATGATGGTTTTTCAAACTATCTCCCCACAAAACCAGTTCACATTTACTGAAATGCCAAGACACGACCAGCCCTCCATGACAATGAGAAACTCCTCTAGCAACACCAACAAGCTCAATTTAAATTTTTGAACAGCTTCAGAATCTTTACAATTTAAATAAATTTTCTTTTAACAGGTTTTCTCTCACAATTCTATGAGAAGTTACTTAATTTTTTCTGTAGTCATCTTTTTAATTTCCAGTGGTAGTCTCATGACAAACTCCTAATCTATCACTCCCAGAAATCTTCCCACAGGTTTCAACTACACTCTAAAATTTCTGAGGAAAATCCATTTTTGATGAAGGAAAGCATATTCCAGATAAATTCTTCTATATTATTTGATATTTCTGCTGTACGAGACAAAAATCTGAGAGCCCTTGAGCACCTAAATTCATTATATGAACTGGAAAAATTGCTTATTTTGTGCAGTGGGTTCCCTGCTTCCACCATCAGCAGAACGCTGTAATGATCATTCTCCTAACAACTCTCACAGTTTTTGTAAGGCAAAATAAAGCCTGTGACTGTTTACCTAATATTAATTATTACAACATTTTTACATAGTTAATCTGCATACAAGTATCTCACATACTCCACCTGCAATTTCAGATGTGTTACTAATTTTGACTGGTTAGCGTTATCAATATACATATATGTAATATGTACCTATACATATCAATAGACACATAACACGTCCATATATATATATATATATATATATATATAATGAATATATGGTTACATGTATCCAATGTCATCTTTCCTCTTCCTGAGTGGATGAGCGAAGACCTACATCCAACTTCAGTTTGATATGGAATTTGGTTGCTTCCAAAACATTGAAACCAGTTTGCCATGAAAATTAGTAGAATTTCCTTCCTCATATTTACCCCAAATACTCAACTTAATTTTGATCAAACGCTAACAGATTTTTTGGGCAGTTTTCACACAGCTATTCCCTTTGTTTTCCCCTGCTGATACGGCACTCCACCTAGCAAAACAGAGATAGATTGATATAATCAAACCTCTGATGATCATGCCAGAGAAAACACTGATAAAATAATGAGCTGATCGATGGCAAAGCAGAACTTCTCCTAGATCTGGAAATAATATGCCTGTGTCTCCAGATTACAGTATTCAAATAAAACCTAAGATTTTCTGTTCAATCTCTTTATTAAGCACAAATACATGGGTTTTTTTAACAAGTTAGATTATGTCCTAGGCAGTTCTCAGAAAACTCCGTTGCACTTGAAACAAAGGTTGAAATTTCTATCATACACTGCGTGGCTTAATAAAAGGAGCTTAATATGGAAATGAAACAAATCTAGTGTTAGAAAAATAAGCAGAATCAAAATCCATTTAACTGAAACCTGAAGCTCTTTATATTTAAATCATAATACACTTACAGTAACAGCTTCACTAAAAAGTGTCCCTGTCAGAGATAGCCCTTTATTCTTTCTTCTATATTGCTTGTCAAGTAGCTAATTCAAATAGCTAATTGTGAAAACAACTAATCCAACCACCATGTATTCCTTCAATTATTTTCTTCTTCATCCCTTTTCTATTCTTATTTCCATGTATTTTTTACAGCATCTTTTAATTAGATTATTAGGACAAGCAATGTATGTCAGCGCACAGTACCCAAACCCAAGGATCTCTGATGATCTTCTGTGCAACTAGGCTCAATAATAATATCAATAATAATAATAATAGTAATAATAATAATAATAGCAATAATAATAATAATAATAATAATAATAATAATAATAATAATAATAACAATTTTCTGCCATCAATGTAGAGACTTCAAAGAACACTCAATATGTTAAGCAATACTATTTGGGTGAATAGACTATTAAATCTCACAAACTCTCTAAAAGAGTCCCTGCACATGATACATGAGCGAAAAAAGTGCCATCTATCTTGGCATTTTTTGAGCAGGCTGTATAGAATGTTATGAATTTTCGCCTTGGCCTTAGTTAGTTTAAAATAATTTTTCATGCAAAAATTATGAGCGTGGAGCCTCAAGTATAAAGGACGAATAATAGCCAAAAGACAATTCTGGTTGTCGTAGCCTAACTTCAGCTGGGCAAAACTGGGTACGAAAACCCTTGCAGACCTACTCAAACCTACCTGGTGGTCTAGTTCACATTAAGCAGAAGAAAGCTAAGCAGCTATTTTTATGATACTTGGCCTTCAGTGTAAACATGTCACCTCCAGTGAATCGGCCATTGCTAAGGTTTTTAATCACTTACTCATACAGCAGCTGCACGCTTGTGTTCTTTCATGAAGAGTGTCACTGAGAGAAGTTTCCTATTTTTGCAAGTGAAGAACAAGCATGTTTGATTTCAACAAAACCAAGTAACTACGTTATTCTTGTTCGATTAAATTCTAGGAAGAAAGAATATAAAATCTCCAAGTGGATAGACTTTCTTTAGCAATCTTCAGCAAATTTGGTCCTGGATGAATTGTGACACTTGTCCCATCTCTCTGCAGACATTAGCTGCAGCACATCATCACCGCCCAGTAACTGTGGGTTTAAAGACGCCGATGGCCTAGCACAGGCCCCATAGGCTAACCCTCCTTCCAGTGTTTCTTTAGAATACTTTTTCTTGAATGACGCCATTCAGAAGATACAGACAGACACCCATTCTCCAGATACTGAGGAAAATGCTAACTTTTTGAAAAACTGAAATGAAGCCATATTTTATTTCCCATGACGTTCGGGAAATGACTGTAGATACTGCCATTGACTATTGGCACAAGATGCCAAAACCTTCCATGGCTCTCTTCGCTGCCTTACAGGAAGATTCAAGATCCTAGTGCCTCCTAGAAAAAGGTCCGTAATAGCTATTTCCGTATCTGCTAAAATTAACTAAAAAACTTCCAGTTCTTAGGTTTCTATTCAAACGTCACAATTGACAAGAAAAAGATGTTTGAAACACGTACAACTCATAGAATTTGCAAGCTTTGTCCCACCTTTGCACAGATAACAATAGTTCAATGCCAAAAATACAGACAAAACTGCTAATGAGAATAAAGTTGTAGAAATTAATATGATCACATCTGAGATGGAAGCAGTACTCAAAAACTTTAATGTGCTCAATCTCGGGGTGATCTCCAGCCCAGGTGACTTAAAGAGCTGGCACAGCAAACCATCAGTCTATCAAACGAGCAGCACAAATATATTATTGAAGCATGGCAAACGTGGGTATCTTAAGAAAAGCTTAGCAGCCACCGAAGCACTAACCAGACTTTAGTAGACAAAGTTTAAGAACAACTTTTGAAGAAAACACTAACTAAGCACATGGATAGAAGTGGGAGAATGACTTACAAAAGGCAGATCACGTTAGACAAATCTAATGTTTTCCTCTGATAGGAAACCTTATGATTTAAGCAGTCTAGATCTAATGTGACTGGACTTTGGAATTATTTGATAATCTAACACAAAAGAAGTGTTAGTTAGCGTGAAAAACCATGATATTTAACTAATAAAAGAGGAGCTGCCAGAGTTTTTTGAACGTACTGGTTGAATATAACCCACAATATTCCTCAAGGATCATTGCCGGAACTGCTCTTACTGCTTATTTCAACGATGATCTCTGTAGTAAGGGAGGAGTACGCTAATGAAATGTTCCAGTGACAAATTAATGGAGGTAATGGCAACGACAGGAGCATCATACTGGAAGACCCGCACAATGAAGACTGAAGCAATACAGAGAAAATTAGGTTTAATAATATATAATGAAAAACACACTCAGTGAGTGATTCACCTCATCTAACAGAGCCACCCAGAAGACAGGTCTCTAGTCAAATGCAGTTAGATAGGGAACCCCCCGAGAGTGATTCTTCACAGCTTTTGTTGACACCTCTTTTTGAGCTGAGGATCCACACCTGGCCTGCTAAGATTAGGTAGGATGAGTCTACCAGTTTGGTAATCGTAACAAAAAGGCTACAACCTGACAGGCATCAGCTAGAAATAATACAGGAGAACGATCTGGACACGTTACTCAATTGCAAGATAAATACCAGTTATCAATATGGTACAGTTGTAAGAAATCAAAGGGATCCTAGGACGTGATCCAGGTTTTTTCTAGCAGACGTAGGCAACCATTAATTGCATCGTACAAGATGCTACAAGGGCCATATGTGGAACGCTGTATGTTATTCTAGTCAACCTGTTCAGAAAAGACGGTTTCAAGATGAGAAAAAGGCAGGGAAAGGCTACTTAGAAGAGAGTGGAGAAGCTATCACGTACAGAACTTAAATGTTTATCCTAGCATGATTAGTACTATTACTCATAAACAAACTCAAGAAGCAGACACAAGAGAAAAAGCACTACTGAAGTTACAGGACGATACTAATAAGAAAAATATTGCCATGCTTCTGTGTACATGAGGAATTAAAAGACTTTTTTTTTTTATCAATCAAAGGACAGAGTTTCTGAAGCAGATCTACTGAAGAGAGCAATACAGTAAAATTCCACATAGTTTCAAGACAATTCTCACACTTTAGGGCAGAAACTACATGGTGTGCTTTTCTGACATAGCAGGGGGTGATCAAGATACTTTATCATCCATATGTGAAATAAGAATTTAAAATAGAATGTAAAAATTAGTTGAAATTTTGACATAAGAAAAATAAGGGCATTAAACATTTCCCAAAATACATTCAGAGTTAAACTTTTCAAATACACCTTTCAGGAAAAGTTGTGTTATGGTGTTATCTCACAGCTCAAAGCTTCTTCCTTTACCTGGGAAATAAGATTTGTCTTCAAACACGACAGTGGAGTTGTATTTGAACTGGTAATTCTGATATCCATACAGTTACATTTACGACTACTCACAAATTCCATATTAGAAGAAAGAACAGAAAAAGGAGGAGCAGAACGGTTTGTTTCATCCATACACTATGTCGATTCAACTCAAAATCTAAAGAGAAATAAACTCTATTACCCTATCACAGGGGCTGGTCCTGCAAAATGACAGCGTGTGCACGTTGTAGGTGCTGAGACCCATCAGCATGCTGAACTCAGCCAGAAGCCAAGACGCGCCATGTACAGCTTGGTTGTGTTAGAGTGAAACGTACTTTTTCGGTGGCATGCCTAATTTCACCCATCTCCTACCTTCCTTTGCCAGCTTTGTGAGGAAAGCCATAAATTATATTATTATAAATAGAATATTTTGCCGTACGTTAGTCAGCAATTAGATGACAAGCAGCAGACAAACAGTAACAATAATGTTTGTTTTACTGGTTTTTCACTAAGCAAATCAGCTATGATACACCTCCAAATAACATCTCCCTATCATTCATGCAAAAAAAAAATTAAAAATGTTTCCAGGGGAAAACTGTTTTTTTCCAGATGCTGGCTCTTTAGGAAATATTAAAGATATCCACTGAAATCTGTATAAGAAATTGCTTTATTGCACATTTTGTATTCTTTGTCGAGCTGTCATCACGACCTGTGTATTTCCATAAATACGTACATATGCCCATTTCCTTGACTGAAGTAAACAGACAGAACTAACTTCATTGTAGTTTGACTCAAAAAGAAATTTCTACATCACAAACTTAAATGGCAAAAAAACAAAATACACGGAAACTCTCTTTTGAACTAAAAAATAGTGCGTAGGATGATGCTTTGAACGGAATGCTTAATTTTTTACAGTAGAGTTTTGTATGTTAAAGTTCACCTGCATGGACTTCCCTCACTTACAGAACATGTCCACAGTCCGATCAAGACCAAAACATCACCGCCGACCCCTGCTGCCATGAACACGGTGGACGGTTACAGCACACAGCATTTCCAACCGGGCTACAACTGCTCACATCCATGAAAGGGATGATGAGGCTGAAGGATTTTGGAAATCCATCACCAGAAAGGTCTAACAGAGAACACCCTGAGCCCTATAATGACAAAGGAAAGCAGGCGAGAGGAAACCTGCTGCCCCTGCAATGTGCTGCCAGAATACACGTACGTGCGTATTTTCACCACGAATGAGAAACATCCCCTTTACCTACTGGCCTTTTTCCAAATCCACTTCTTCTCCCTAATGGACTAAGGTATTGCATACCCGTTAAAACTATGCAGTATGACCTAAAATGATGACATTTCATTTTAATTGAAATCAAACATACTTTTCCACTAGGGAATAAGAAAGTAAACCAAATTTTAATAGGAATCCACACAAGCACAGAAGACTATTTTGCTTCTTCTTGCATTATCTTTCCATGGAAATCTGAGAACAAGTATTTTTGAGGCAACAGATGAAACCTATTCTTATTCAAAATGTACTGAAATTAGTGAAGTTATATGAAATATTAACTTGGTTCCTTTGTTTCTGTGGAAATGAGACTGTACTGGATATATGTTTACTAAACTACCCTACTTATCCTAAACTTCACAATATGCACCTGCAGATTTAGCCTCAAATACAAAGTTTGTTGATAAAGGGAGTCTAACTCTAGAATAACTTTGTGAATATTGTTATTCTGGAAGAAGAGTCCTATTTCCTAAATTTGCTTTATATACTGTAAAAATCAGTTCAGAAAAACCAAGAGACATCTCTCTTCCGTAAAGAAGCATTCTGCAGAACGTGATTCTGGCATGACAATTCCTCTTTAGAGCCACATTCTGGTTTACTCTGAACAACGTTTCCGTCCTACCTAAATGTGGGGGATCTCAGCTGGACTGAGGCACCTGGACAGGACAACTTTGACCTTGAGAGGATTCCAGTCTACCCGTGAGAGAACAGACAGGAGCAAGAAGAGCTGCAGCTGCAAGATAAGCAAGCCCTGAGAAAGTGTTGACCGCAAGACAAGGCGTACATGTCCTTTTGGTAGAAGAGCTGAGTTATAACGAACTGTGCAAATAACAAATGATTAAGATTGTATAACAACTTTGAATCAATTAGAGAGAGACATATATGAGAAAGCTAAGGGAAAAGAGAGTATACGTGAACAGAAAGGAGAGCAATAAAGGCTTTTGTACTACCAGGCTTTCAAGAAGACTTGTTGCCTTGTCGCTTTGTCCGTCTCAACTGCGACACCTAAATCCTAATGCACTCTCTCAGAACTTCCCTCCAAACTCTCAAGCCATCAGTTCCAAAGCTGGTCATGTCTGAAAAAGGGAAGAAAGGTGAAAGCACCATTTATGTTCCCAGGGAAGGGCTGGACATAATAAAGACTGCCCTGGAGCCGCAAAAGGTCAGACTTCAGCCAGTGGAGAGGCTGGAGCTGGTCAAGTGTTGGTATCGTAGCAATCACGATCTCTCAGTTTTCCAGGCTTCAAAGAAATGCTGTGGACACTGCTGAGTGCTAGTAACAGCTGGATGTGATAGCGGCAGATATCCCCTTGGTCAAACAACGTACAGTCCTGCACACAAGGGACTCATCTCTAAAACACAGAATCACAGAAACACAGAATGTCAGGGGTTGGAAGGGACCTCTGGAGATCATCCAGTCCAACCCCCCCCCCCCCCGCCAAAGCAGGTTTGCCTGGAGCAGATCACACAGGAACACGTCCAGATGGGTTTTGAATTAATCTCCAGAGAACGAGACTGCACAGCCTCCCTGGGCAGCCTGTAAAACACCTTCCTAAACCAGCCAAGGCAACACGCGCTGACTGTTCCCTGGAGTGGTTCCACTGAGTGACTGTACCTTCAGCTACTTCTTGCTAAGGTGAAACTGTTTTGTGGAAAGAAATGGTTCTGAGCTGATTAGGAGCTCAATTGCTACTAGTTAGATGTTAGAAAACAGATTGCATTGCTCACAACTGTAATTCTGACCGTACACTCAGAACTTCAGGTAGCAAGGTTAACTAAAAATGAGTTTGTTGGGGTTTTTTTCCCCTCTCTATACCTTCCTCTCAGGAAAACACAAAATCCTATGATATTCCTACTGATCTTGGCCAGCCCATGATATCCACACTTTACACTCTGGTCCTGTCATGCCCATTTTTCACTCCTCAGACCTCATATGGCAGTGCACATCTCTTGTGACAGAACACATGAGCACAGAATTTGGCAGTCAGTATGAATTTCTATAGAGATAACGTTTTCCGAAACTACTGACAACGCAGCACTGACTTGTACAACCTCCTCTGATCAGAGCGCGCTGGACTCTTACACACTCTGTTAGACCCGAGGAAGAGGTATAAAATCCTCAGCTTAAAAGATGTAAGAGCCAGACCTTGACAAATGATTTACCCTTTGTTATTAAAGAAATACATTGATAACTATACAAGGAAAAACAATACATTTCAGTGGCAAAACCAGAGCAGAATAATGTTAAGGGAAAAAGAAGCTGACAAAGAAATGTCACCTGTAGGGTGCTGAAGTGTTGCAAAGCTTAAAACGAGGTGTCAGAGGTACAGGTGATGGAGGCGGCCTGTCCTCGCTCTCTTGAGAACCGTCTGCTTTTCTCACTGGTGCACAGACTTTTCAGCCGAGATCCAGGTAAGACTTCAGTTGTTTTAAGACCTATTACCCCCATCAAAGTCAGCAGCAAAAATTTGCGATGATTTAACCAGGTATCTCATAAGACACACCCCTCAGGATGTATCACTCAGTCCCACTCTCACTCCTAGGAAAGCTTTGCTCTGGACAGCATCTTCTGCTGAAATGGGCCTTTCTGAAGTGGGCAGCTGTTGTGACAAAAAAGACAGGGGATAGAACACTCCAAACTCTCCTGAAGACATCAGTGAAAGCATTTTGATCTGCAAAGGACGAATTTCTTCCTCCAGTTCATTCCCTCAGACTTCTGCCACCAAAGATTGCATCAAGGACTTCGAGGTTCTTCTTAGGACATTTCTTGGTTCCTCTTTCTTTGTCACCGGAAGTTTTACCATGGTGAAAGATTTCAGTCCTCACTTAAACTTCACAGTCACTCCAATGAGAATTTAATTCTAATGAGAATTTTGACACGACTATGGGATTTCACTACTAAAAATATTTACCATGTACACAGTGTACTACAGATTCAAGGTTCCTCGCAAATGTGAATTAGCCCACACACACTTGTGAAGCAAGAGAGACTTAAAAATTTCTATAATTAAACTACAAACTATAGAAAATACATGTATTTAACTATATAATTCAGCCATAAAAATATGTCGCAAAGTCAAGCACTTCAACCATAGCTCTGTCCCCTTTGTTTATGCCTTGTTTCCTGACTGAAGCAGAATATAATAAGGAAGCACAAAGGGATGTATTAGAGGTTGTATGGAAACTATGAGCTTTTTTTTGTGCTTCGTTTTTCCACTTTTTTTGGGGGTAGGGAGAAGCTGACAGTTTAGTGGTTTGGGGGTTTATCCTACACATTTTATGAAACTTTGTTCCTGCTTCATCACAAAAACTAACGTGGCAGCTCTGGATCACATCTCTTTAATCTACAAGATCAGCAGGAGGGAAAATAATTAGACCATCTTGGACCAACCTAGTCATCTCAGTTGTCTCCACCTCTTCTGACGGATGTGAGGAGGCATCCTGGTACTGTTGGGTAGGTCTGGAAGCCTTTCATAAGCCTTTTTTATTCATTCTCACCCCCAGTTTGGTGCTGAGCAAGCTCCTACCTCATGGGGTGCCAAGTGGGTTTGGATGATGTGGTCTGAGGCATGGCTGAGGAGACAAGGCTGGTCCTCCACTGTGCTCCATCAGCTCTCCATGGTCCCCGAGCTGAGGCTGCACTCTCTGGCTCTGAGGGCAGCGTAGCCCTAGGCACAGATAATGTTCTTGGGTACTTAAGCAGCGGCAAGTGAAAGAACAGAACTAACAATTTTTACCAGTCTATTATTCACCCAACCTGAATCCTGACACATCTCAAACATTGAGGGTGTTAGACTTTCTCCCAAAAAAGACCAGTAGTAACTTTCTCACAGGCATGTGTTATGTATCCTAAAAATACATGCCACTACCATGCCTGTCTGGAACAAACACTCCTCTTAGAACTGCTCTGCAATACCTGGACTTCATTTTGGTGAAGGGTCCCTAAATTTACTACTGCTAGCTCACTGACACTTCCATGGGCTATCGGCACAGGCACACACAAGTGGGGAGTTCGTATATGGCGCAGCTTCACAGAGCACAGGCTAGGCATCCTGGCATCAGGTCTCATCCTATTTCTGACCTTGTGAAACTATTGACTTGCTTTTCTCTTCTGGTAGTTTAGCACTCGCTATCTGAAACAACATTATGAATGAAGTGCAATATTTTATAGATGTGTGTGGCCTACAGTCCCCTGCCCATTTTTAGTCTTAAATCGCAAATAAGTGAATGGGGGGGGAAAACTGCAAGGTGTTATCTCTGGGAAAAATGCAGATATGTTCTCAGTTCAGTGCCAAAAATACCCAGTTTTTGAAAATTACATCTCAGTACACATTACTTAAAGCATATCTAAGCAAAGAAAGGCAACACCCATGGAAGAAGTCATTAGCAATAATGTTGTGGTTTCAGCCTCGTTCCTTTAAAAATGACTCACCAGAAAAGACCTCTGTCTTAATTATTGTCCTGGCCTCAACATGGTTCTTTTCATCGGCTCGTGCAGAGCCATCACGTGAGGCACTTGCTGAGCAGCAGAGCCTGCACCCTTCTCCCCTGCTCCTGGGCAGCCACTGCGCTGCTGGGAGGGAAAAAGTACTGCTGCAGGGCGAGGCGTGGGACGGTGCTGCACGCCCGTCACCTCGGCGGAGGGCCCACCGAGCCCCGCGGCTGAACACGGCCGGGAAAGCCCTGGGAGAAGCAGCCTCTCGTCGACACAGCGCCATGGAGAGCCAGGCAGCGGCAGCCATTCCATCAGCACCGCCTGTGGTGCTGGACAGGAGAGCACCAACGCTGTCGCCGCAGCCAGCTTCTTCAGCGCACGTTTTTGACACAGGCATGAATTACTTCAGCACATGCCATTTTTTCCAGAGGGTCCATGCCTGGTCCTGGATTGTGCCCACCGAGCAAACTGCCGTGCAGCCGCTTGTTCTGTCACCGTCACTTGGTGCGTGGCCCTAGGGCTCGTTAACGGCACCGTCTGCGGGCTGTGCACGCCGCGCCGCCAGAACTGGCAGTGTCCACGTGGGTTCTTCCATGGCATCAGTTCTTGTAGCAGCACAACACTTCGTGACACTAATCAATTTATTTTCAAAACAGTCTGGTAAAATTTCCAAAGAGTTTATCTGCAAATCCATAGAGACTATCCACTGACCACGTGCACACTCAACTTTTTCATGGGTTTATGATAAGGCCACATTTTGATGGATTTTTATAGGAATGAAAAAGGGCACAATCATAGCCCGAAACTGGAACAACATGCAGTCTAGCGCTTTGCTGTCCTGCTGTTAAAGTCTACAGACAGGATGAAAAAAATCCTTTGGAGACATATAGTTAACAGACACATTCAGGAACCTCAAGACGTGAATTTTTGTCTAATGCTTGTACTTGTAACATGGCTTAACAGAGCACTTCAGCTAACATCGCGTGGTTCCAAATGGCTTCACATGCCTTCCGAGGTGGTAAAAGGCCCAACTGCCAGCAGCTCCTCCTGGTCCGCAGCAACATCTGCACTTGTGAATTGTCCATATAAAATTCTGTGGCACACTGAAAACTGAACATATGGGGACAGTATAAAATACAGTGGATTAAAACTGCAAAATAAATAATACTGGAGCCAGTATGGCAGTTGTGTTGTTCCTTTCCCTATTTAATTTAAAAACAAAACCCCATAGCCCATTATTAACTGTAGCTTCTGCATTAATTTTCAGTCTGCCAACCTAGTGTATTCCAGAAAGACAAGGTCTTGCTACAGAAACTAGCTTCACTTGTGTTACTATGTGTGAAGTCTTACGTGTCACTGTAAATTTACATTTTGTGGTTTATTAATATCTCACTGTTGTGAGGTGAATAATTACATTTACCTCTATTTTCCCTGAAAGTAGTGCATTCTTCTATTACTTTAATACCACCAATGCTTCAGTTATTGCTAATATTAAAAATGGATTTAATTGTTACTTGATTAATCCAGAACTAAAACATGGTTAATATCCAGGCACAAATCAGGTGTAATTTACATCCCTAAATATTACATTAACAATTTCTTTCATCTGAAACACTGAAATGACACGCCTGGTATAATCATGATGAAGAGCAGCAGCAGGCCAGGAAATGTAGCAAGCTTAAACAAGGTACATGCTGCACTGAAATAGCTAAGCACAACAGAGAGAAATGATATCAATGAAGCATCTAGAAATTAGGAAACAGGGCTGGGACACCGTGCAGGCCCATGATTTCGGAGATTCCCCGCTTCCTCAGGGGGAAACTGTCCTGCGGGAGGACTAGGAGGCCCTCGCCCGTGAAGGCCCACCATCAGAGCATCGGCAGCCCCCGCTCTCCTCTTCCTCTCCGTACGCGGGGAACAAACGTTGTCCAAATCGGGACTCACGAGGCCCTATATTTCCCAGTTTAATCTCCACTAATGCTTCATTTTTTCAGTGGTATCTGGAGATCCTGGACGCATTACTGGGTTAAATAATTAAATAAAGCCTTGCTTCTCCTCTGTGGGCTCATACTGTTTTTTTCCTCTGGTTTTCTCTGTATTGATTCACTTTGAGGAAAAAAAAAATAAATCTGCATTTTAAACAATAAGCAATTTGGCACCAGCCCTGTCTTTTCTTTGTACCACGTGTAGCGCTAAGACCACTGTTGGTGCCAAGGGAATAATAACTCACAGATAAAAAAAACGTCAATAATAGAGGGAAACGGCTGCTTTGAGCCCTACGAGCCTGCCACATCCCCCAACACCCAGCCCTGGGCTATGGCGAATGAGGAGCCCTCCCCACCAAAATCTTCCCTCTCCCCTGGTTCTGCGGACCCAGACGCCGCTAGTCAGGGACACTGGCACCGCGCACCTTTGTGTCGCCATTAGGCAGGGCCGCTTCGCTCCCGGAGGCTGTGCAACCTTTCACCCTCTGAAAGCCACCCGTGTCCCTTCAAGGGATGGCACTCCGGGGCTGGCACCACCCCAGCAGCCAGCCAGGGCCTGGGCACGTCGCCGGCGGGCTGTGGGACACGGAGCACGGGTCCTGCACACCCTGAGAAGAGCCGGCCTCCCCACAGCACAGCCGGAGCCAGGCCACTGAGGCGCTGCTGCCTGAAGGGAGGGCAGGCCGCCACCAGGCCCTGCCGCCTCCAGTCGGCCCAAGCCGCCCTGAGCCATCCCCAGGCCTGCCCCCAGGCTCTGCCCGGGGCTCCGTTTTGGCCCAGGCCTTCCACAGGCATGGCAGCGGCAGGGGGTGCCCCGTCCCTCGCAGGCCCCAGGTCCCTGTGGGACTTTCCAGGCGGCCTTAGGCCTCACCTGTGAGGTACCAAACTTTGTCTGAGAAGAGCTGTGCTGGTGGTGGAGCTGTGGCTGTCACCACCCTGCTCTGTCCCCCCACTGGAGGCCAGGGGACCGCACCCCGTCATCAGCACCAGGGGCCACGGGACTCTGTGCCATCACCCGCATCAGGGCTGTGGGACTGCGGCCCGCCTGTGGCTGCCCAGAGCTTGCCTTCACTCGTGGGGAACCCCCACGCTTGCTGCTCCCCCACAGCTACTGGTCATCTACAAGGTGTTCAAAGAAACATCTACAGCAGGGAGTGCGATGAAACGCACAGCCAGGTCCCAGCGGCTGTCAACATCTGGTTTAGGAACACTTCCAGCCTCAGAGCCTCCGAACTCGGGACTCTCTGGACATTGAGGCAGTTGTTGAAGACATATTGAAACCGATATGCTAAACACAGTGCGTAACACCGATGGTGTACACCATCCCTTAAACGTTTCTGTAAGTCTCCTGAGGCCAAAATCCTGACTGCCCACATCATCTGTGCCTTCTTCTAGCACCTAAAGCATCCCAGTGTGCCTGTACTGTCCGGCTCGACGAAGAAACACAGAGCAGGGCCTCCTTGACCTGTACGCAACATGTGATGGAGTCGTTGCTGGAGGCACCAAACTTGACGCCACTTTGGGACTCCAGCTTGACTTCCCTGAGGGCTGGCAGCTCACCTGAGCGCTCTCTCTGAGCCATTACTTTGCGTGAGAAACGGGGCTGCTGGTGGCTTTGGGGGCTCCTGAGAGAGGAGTCTGTTGGAGCAGGGTCCCGGCAGTTCTGATTTCAGGAACAAACCCAGCCTCCAGCTGCAGAGGGAGTCCACCCCTCAGCTAGACCAGATATCATCACACCCATGTAAAACAGACACAGGAGAACCTCCAGGCTGGCAAGGGCATCCCTCTCCCAGGCGGCCATCTTAGCACCCATTTCTCACTTGGCTTTAAGGCCGCGCAGGAAGATGGCCTCATCCACATCAACGTGGGGGACACCACATGGATATCTAGTGGTCAGTCGGAAACCAGCTTCTGGAGCACTGCTGACGGGGGACCAGCAATGACCTGGCGACATTTCCACAGTTAAAGTGATCAGGTATTTTCATACTACATGCTATGTCTGCAGTCCATGGCCTTTGGAAAATCCATTCTCTTATAACTCACTTCTGTTTTTCTCTTGCCATTCCACTGTGGGCTACAAATGACCGCATGTCCTTACCCCAGAGTCTCTCCGAGCGTGCTGCAGTGGGTGTGTGGTGCATTGTGGAAAGAAAGACACTTTCTGGCCCAGGAAGGGATCAGGGGGAAGACACAGAGCAGTGAAAACGAGGCCTGGGATCTAGAAAGCTAAAAGTTTTATAAGGGGTGTATGGTGGCAGGTATCCCATGCCCAGGCCCGAGGGATGGCAGCCTTCTCCATGCCCCAACACGGTACCACGGTGCCCACCCCCAACAGCCCTCCCCAGCCCTGCTCTGGACCAGGACATCCTCCCTGGTCCCACATCACTGCGTGGGTGCCTTTGTTTAAATTTATGGCACCTTTACTTTCTCAATTACTGCTTTTTGGTTTACACTTTCCTCTCTGGGCCCAGCAGAGCAACGTGGGCGCAAGGAGACCTCTCATTCGTCACAGAGGGTCTCTCCTGTGCAAGCTGCGGAGGGGCCCCCAGCTCTCCTGCCCCAGCCCTCCAGCGCAGCACCCCAGTAATTCCTGCTAATCCCCTCCGGCCCTGGGCCCTGCAGTCCGTCCCCCACCTGCGCAGCCTCCCTCCTTGGGGCCTTCCCCCCCCCCCGCCTCCCCATTTCACTCCCTTTGCCCTTTCCCATTCCCTTCCCCACTCCAATCCTCAGGAATTGCTCAGAATTGTGCGCGCTGCTCCCATTATATTTTTACAAAAATAAATAATGACCACAAACACACCCCCCCACCCCCCAGCCCCCCGCCGTGCGGGTCTCGGCACCAGCCTCCAAACCCCCTCCCAGGTTCCTGCGCAGCGGGTGGGGGTGTGGGGGGAGACACAACGCGCGCGCCCCCCCCCCCCCCAAAGCGGAGGGGTGCCGGGGTGCCCGCCCTCCTCCCCCCGCGGCCCCGCGGTGGCGGTGCGGCCGGGCCCGAGGGGCGGCGGGGCCCCTCCATCTTGGTCGCCCCGCGCCGCGCCGTCCCGCCCGCCTCCCTCCCTCCCTCGTCATTGTCTGCGAGCGGCGGCGCGGCGGCGGCGGCGGCGGCGCTTATAAGGCGGCGGGCATTGCCCGGATGTGAGCGGCTGGCGATGTGTCTTCCAGGGAAAGATGCTATTATCCGCGTCTCCGCGGGGGAGGCCGTGGTGGTGAGGAGGAGGAGGAGGAGAGCGCTGTAAACTTGGAACAAGTTTTGGGACGGGCGGCTCCGCGCTCGCTCGGGGTGGTTTTTTTTTTTTTTTTGGCCTTTTTTTTTTTTTTTTTTTTTTTTTTTTTTTTTTAAGGAAGGACAGAGGGGAAAGTCCCCGCCACGGCGCTCGCAGTTTGTCAGTCACCATGTGTTTGTAAAAACAATAGAGGGAAAAGTTGTCGGACCGTCTTTTTTGCCTTTTCTTTTTGCCTTTTTTTTCCCCCCCGTTGTTGTTCCTTTTTTTTTTTTAATTTTTTTTTTTTTTTTTTTTTTTTTTTTTTTTTTTTGGCTGGCTGGCGTCTCGGCTGTTTGGGTGGGGGAGCTGGTGGCGGGCGTTTGGTGGTCGGGAACCCCAAATCCCAACAAAGCCAGGTGTAGGGTGCCTGTAAAGCTGTGGAGTACCCCGGAGCAGGACTGACACTTACAGTACTTTTTCGTGGTTTTGGAGGGTCACACACGTGTGAGATAATAAAGCACTTTGGCAGAAGATTCCTCTCTTTTTTTTTTTTTTTTTATTTTTGTGTTTTTATTTTTGTTCCTTATTTTTTTCCCCCCTTGGAATATTGTGAACATATTTGTGGCCATTTAAGGTAAAGTTACAATTTGCTGTTAGAGTAACTTGTCTGTGGTTTTGGTTTTTTTTTTTTTTTTTAAAATTGTCGATCCCAATGTGTAATGTAAAAGGAGGTGCCAGTTAGTCGGTGTGGAAATGCAAATGGAAAGCACGCGGTGTGTGTGCACACAGGGCTGCTCGTGTGTACGAACGTGCAGGATACACACACGGTGTAATCACACGTGTGAGACCCGCACCGCGGTGCAGGCGCTGAGCGGGGTAACGCGGCGCTTTATTTCCTACCGGAAAATGAAGTCGAACTAGTTTTTGTGGAGTGTGTCGGGCCTGCAGTAGCAAAATATAAAATACAAGTATAATGTGCTGGGGGGGGGGGGGGGGGGGGGGGGCGCGCGCGCTGGCATCGTCCCCAGAAACTTGAGCGTAAAAGGGCTGATTTTTGCAAAGTTTGCAGCAATGCTCTCCGTAAATCGAAAACCTTGGGGTTGCAATGGAGATGTAGGCGCGGGGGGGATACCACAAAACAAAGCAGAATTTTTAAAAAGAAAAAAAAAAAAAAAACAAAAAACTGGATAATACACGGGGAAAAAAAAAAAAAATACCGTTCCTGTTGGCAAAGTCCCCGCATCACGTGTACGCGCAGCCTGGTATAAACTCGCTTTGCCGTGTGTCCGTGTGCGAGCGGGGGAAATGTGAGGTCTGAGCCCCGCAGGAGTGCGGGCGGCACCGGGCTCCGCCGCTCCGGGCTCCGCCGGTGCGGAGGCGGCGCGGCCCCGCGCTCCCCTCCGCTCTCCTCGGCGGGCGGCGGCGGTGGCAGGCCCGGCCCGTAGCCCCGGCGAGGCGGCCGCCTCGCTGGGCTCCGCGCGGCTCCGCACCCCTTCCCTTCCTCCCTTCTCTTCTTCCTCCTCCCTCCCCTCCCCCCCGGGCGCTCGGAGGGAGCCGCCGCTGCCTCCGCACAGGCCCGAGCCGCTCCTGGGTTGTTGTTATTACCCCCCCCCCATCGCAAATTAGAAATTGGGGCTAATTGGCAAAGGCTGCTCTCTGCTTCCCTCCCGGCCCCGCCGCCCCCGCCCCGCGTCCCTCCGCACCGGCGCCTCCGTAGCCTGCGACTTTGCATCTCTCTTTCCTTTTTTTTTTTTTTTTTTTCTTTTTTTCCCCTCCTCTCATTGCTCTTATCGCTCTTTGCCGTTTCTGCCTCTAAACGCTACTTTGCGTGGAAGAAGGAGAAGGGAAAAAGTTGGGAGCGGATGGCTGTAGTTTCTTCTCTGGGATCCTCATTCATTCCTCGCTGAACCTCCTGTTGCATAAATGATGCTCCGGGAGCGAGGCTTTTCCTTTTTTTTTCTCCTCCGGATTTGGGTTTAGAGTGGATGTTACCGGGTTTCGATCGCCTCTTTGGAAATACAATATCGCCTTTTTTTTTTTTTTTTTTTGGTTGTTGTTTTTGCTGCCCCTCCATCTTTTTTTCCCTCCCTTCTTCTCCACTACCCACCCCCCGACCCCCACCCCCCTGAAAAATCCGATTGTGTTTCCTGCAAGGCTCGGGACTGGGTTTCTGATTGCGGTTATTTCCATGTTTCTAGGTTTGTGTGATTTTGCTAAAATGCATCACCAACAGCGAATGGCTGCCTTAGGGACGGACAAAGAACTGAGTGATTTACTGGATTTCAGTGCGGTAAGAAACAACGGTGGAAATTAACAACAGCTGTAAAAAAATATCTTCTAGCTGATCTGTTAAACTAAAAACCAAAAAAAAAACCAACCAAAACCAACAAAAACAAAACAAAACTGTGATCTAAGTACATTGGGCAATTTTTAATCAGCAGCTAGAACCATGGTAAATATACTTTTGCTTAAAAAAAAAGAAAAACAAAAATTACAGGCTTTTTATTATTTCTTATTGTATGTGATGGGAGATGTAATCGTGTTCACAGCTTATACAGCTTATTTTAATGTTTTGGATGTCTAAAATAATTCGTACAAAAAGAGACGCCCCTAAAACCGAACATTTCTCATCATTAGTTAATAACAATATCTAGCACTTTTATTGTGCTTTACGTTTTATAGCGTTGTTGGCACATGAACTAATTAATTGCTAATTAGTTGCTTATATTCTATTTTCAGTTCTTCCCTTGTTTCATTTTTTGGCACATGGAAAGTGCAAAGAAATCCATGACTGTCTCAGTTTAAAGTTTTCACTGAAATCTCATATGGCTTCTGCTGTCATTAAAACTGCTCCAATCTTTTCCGAAGCCCCCCAGCTAGATGGTGCTTTTTTTTTTTTTTTTTAAATTAAAAAAAAAAAAAAAGTACTTTTTTGTGTCTTTGGGCTGCTTCTGGCCGGGCTGGTTTGGAGGCCAAACGTTAATCCGGACGTGTGCACTTGTCTAGTTTTGTCAGGCTCTCCCTCCCCCCTCCCAGCCCCTTCCTTCCTCTCCCCATCCCCTCCCTTCCCCCCCAATATGTCAGGAGTATCTCTCTGTCCCGTGATTTATTTATTTAAGGGGAGAAATCACTTTGCTGCGAGATGCATGTGTGTTCCTAAAGCCCAGCAACACCCTGCAAAATCCTGACTTGCCCCCCGCCCCACCCCCCCCCCCCCCCCCCCCCTCGTGTAAATGAGGCTGCTTTGGGCTGCTGCTGCTGCTGCTGCTCCAGCCTTGGCTTTGGAGGAATGGCTTGGGGAAGTTGGGCCAGGAAACGTAGCCTGAGGCAGCTTTGCAGCCCCCTCTTTGCTTGTTGCACTTTTTCCATTTGTTCCTTCGCTTTTTGCAGGCTCTGACTCAGGGAAGGTGCGTATTATCCACTAGACACGTCGAAGAAGAGAGAAACCAATTAGGGTCGAAATAAATGCTAGGGAGAGAGAGAGGGAGCGAGAGAGAGGGAGAGAGAGGGGGAGAGGGAGAGAGCCTTGCTTCAAATTGCTCTCGTGTTAGAGACGAAATGAGAATTTAGGGCAGGTGGCACTTTGCATTATTACTATTTGGGTTCACATATGACAGGCAAATCCTAAAGCGGGATGGAAATGGACATTGCTACATTTATGGCCAAGGTTTCAACAAAAAACAACTTTTTTTTCGCCTTTGTCAGCGGGAGAGTTGGAGAGGGGAGCGAGCCCCGCTTCCCAGCCTGGGAAACACTGCTGGGGACTGGGATTGCTCAAACTCTTCGGGAAGCGAATATTGTTTGGGGAGCTAATGAGCCTAATAAAACTGTGATGATGGTGGTGAGGGGCTGGTGGGGGCTGTAAGAAATACTGACTCGTTTGCAGGTCTGTGGGGGATGATGTTTCGTGGTAGACAAACTATTAACGTAGTTCCCAGCGATGTGGAAGGAAGTTTTGACTAACAGTGACTCGGGAATCTCTTGTTTTCCAGTAGTAATGCCTCTTTGTTTTTGTTTTTAGATGTTTTCACCTCCTGTGAGCAGTGGGAAAAATGGACCAACTTCCTTGGCAAGTGGACATTTTACTGGCTCAAGTATGTAAAATTTTTGTTTTGTCTGTGGTTAAAATGTTGTTAGTTATTTATCTATAGGCATTGCCTTTGTTGTGGTTGTGTTAATCTCTTCTGGGGAGCAGATTCATTCAGGTTCGAACGGAATTATTCCTAAGCGCTGGCTATTATTTTTATTATTATTATTGTTATTATCTCCACAAGGCTGGGACATTTTCGGAGTATTTCCATACATTTATGATTTTTTTTTTTAAAAAAAAACCCCGAAACTTCTCCTCTGTATAATTGTTCAAGGTGAGCTAGTTGAAATCTTTTTTAAATTGAGCATGGGAGATTTTTATTTACAATTTCAGATGCTCTCTTTTGTATGTCAGAATTGATCATCAAAGCATCCTGCGTGAGAATTAATTTTATGAATAAGAATTGAGGATGCTTAAATGAAATAAATAAATAAAGGAGCAAGTATCCGAGTATAAACACGAACCTCTTCCGGGAAAAGAACTCTTTAATATTAGCGATCCCTCTATTTTAATGGAATATTTTTCGGTGAATTAAAACCTTCAGGCTAGTTTCTCTTCCTGGTGGAAGACAGGGCATTTTCTTTCTAAGTATTTGACTGCTTTTGAAGAGTCCCTGAAATTTAACCGGAGGACTTGTTTGTTTGCATGTTTGTTTATTTGGCTGTAGCAGTACTACACGGGCAACTTCTGCATTCCATGAAACCAGGAGTCTTCTTTGACGACAAAAGAAATATCAGAGCTCTTTGCAGTAGAACATGTGTGTACAATAATTGTCTGGCAACTGAAGTTTTATGTAGAGGCTTTTATATGCCTGACAAATTAGAAGTAAAGCTAGCAGAGATACTCACGCAGTTGAAATTTCCTTACTCTTCTCTTAAGTTTGTTTAAGAGGGTTCCCTGCCTTGCGGATGTGCTGTTTTGAACAGGACACAAATACATCTCCGGGTAGAGAGTCGCAGTGTTTTAGAAGCCCAGGCAGTTACACATACCAACACACCGTACGTAGTATTGTTATATACAGAGTACTGTTCTAAATCAGATGATAAATTTGGACAAGGCTTCACTGCAAACTGCCAGTGGATATCTAGATATAAGCACGTCATTGCATATAGTTTCATGCCTGGTGTTTGCAGTTTGGGCTCAATTAAAGGAACCTCTTCTGTGGGATCAGTATTGCCGTTTTTATTAAATGCACTAGTGCGTCAGTTAACTTCTGATTTCCAAAGAAGGACTTCCTAATTCGAAGCTAGTCTAACGTACATTTTTAAGATACTGGATCGAATGCCACCTACAGCTATTCAGCGCTCATTTTGTGGATTTTTTTCTCTTCAGACTTCCACAATAATAGCATGGGTTTGTTTTCTCTTTCACAAATTTGGTTATAGTATGAGTACAGTGACTTGGAGAATTTTGCTGTTAGGTTTGAATAACTTTCCAAACATAATTTGCCTTGTGTCTCACAAGCTAAAGATTTTAATCCTATTTTTTGTCATTTTCTGAATTACATAATTTTAATAACTGATTTAACTGAATACATAATATTCACTGTATTTGTTTTCACTGGAGAGAAGCAAAGAGTGTTTGTGCCAGACAAATCAATTTGTCATGCTTATGTACCAGTCAATGCAGCAACTAACACTTGGTCTAAACAGCAATGGACTGGATAGTTATATTTAATAAATGCATCGTAAACCTCATCTGAGGTCATTTTGATCCAAAATACCCCAGGACAGCAAATCTGAGCAGGGAGTGAAATTGAGGGGTTGTATTGGTGTTTGTTGTCTCTAAATCTGAAAGCTTTAAAGTAACTTTGACATGTCATTTTAGAGACACAAATAATTCGTGAGATGAAGTGAGTTAGTGATATCAAGATAGAGAACGTTTCAAATGACACCTGAACTCTCCCGCACTGTACGTGCTTGAATACCTCAGTCTCTGATGGTGGGGGTGAAGTGCCCTGCTCGCTGAAGGAGCGTGCACTGTGTGGTGGTAGATTGTTTGCACAATGGCATGCAGCACAGGGCATGCTCTTCTAGGGGAAAATCATTCTGAATTTACTAGATAAATACCTGTCACTTGGTTGTTAGACAGAGAGGTTTGCAGTGAGTGGTCAGTGATTTCAACCGAGTTCTCAGAATCTGGGTATCGGGGAATTGCCCCCTCGCTGGCACTCGCCGAGCGGGTGGATGTGTGGCCTGGAGATACCGTTGCGTGAAGGAGAAGCGTGGCTATTGTTTCCCTGTGCTCTTGCTGGCCAGCTCGCTGTGTGCGAGTCTTGCTTCTTGAGAATATTTGGTGTGCGGTGCTGTAATGAGCCAGGACTTGAGAAATTCAGGTTTGAGAGGATAGCGCCCAGAGAACTGCTTCAAGAGATGTTTTCGGTAACTATATGGAAGGGTTCAAGATACTCCATTAATATTGTTCTAATTATGTATATTGATAATACGGAATTTTAGCGATCCAAATGCAGCCTGTTCTTCCTCCTGGACAGATGCCCTCTGAAGTTTGAGCTGACCTTCTCTTAATGGTCCTCTTTTAAAAATTACATTTACTGAGATGGCGAACCACAGATGTCATTCCTCTGCATTAACTCCAAACTTCTTTTATAGGGGAGAGGGAAAAACAAATAAATAAAAAAGACTCCAAAGAAAAATAATCCCAAGCAGTGCAGTGAAACTAACTCTACTTTAGGAAGTGTGGTAATATTTCATGCTTAAAGTCACCTTAATAGCTTTTTACTCATCTAATATATGATGCTCTATTGTGATTTGTAACGTGTGAATGAAAATAAAGTAAAGCCACATTTCCTTTTAATCTTTAATTTCACAAACATGGCTTCTTACCATGTTGAGAAATGGTGAGGGCTGCAAGGGAGAAAGGAATGTAACCTGAGCCACAGCCGTGACATTCCCATGGAGCATTTTTCACATGAAAGGCTTTTGTCAACCCAGTAAAGGACCAGGAGTTTTTGTTTGATGTTTGCAGGTGTTCAGCAGAGAGCACTAAAACAACTCAGCCATGCTGGTTTAGGGACTGACCTTAACAGGGAGAATTGGTGAAGACTGAAATTATTTTTAAGAACACCGCCCCCCCCCCCCCAAGTTACCTCAAATTTATATTGTATTTGTAAAGTGATTTAATACCTGTTACTTAAATTGAACAATACACATCCACTAGAATGAAGTGCTTTTTTTCTTTTTTTTTTTTTTTTTTCCTTTTTCTTTAGGACAGTTGCCAAAATAAAATTAATTTTCCCGGATCTTCTAAAATTTTCTGAATAGTTCACCTTAGCTTCCGCAGCAAAAGCATTTGTCATTATCTAAGTGCAAGCTATTGTAAAATAAGGGGAAGATGATGATTGCCGGTGCTTGATTTTTGGGAATGGCTTTTGAAGCAGTTTTTCAGCAATTGTGGTGCTAAAGAATTTGCCAGGTCTGTCACATTTGGCATATTTCCGTTTTTGAGCTGGTAATCAAAGCCCACATCTTCCTGATGATGTTCAATTTCTGCTTCTTCTATTTTAGGTATTTAATTTTACCTAAGTTTTCAAGCATCTGTTACAGATTGCCCACTATGTATATGTTTGAATATTGTGTGGGTGTGAGTAGCAGTAGAATAACTGAATTCTTATGATTGGCCGTTCCTGCTGCACACAAAAAAATAATGAAATCTTTGCTAGCACAGACATCACTGAATAAAGCAAAGTCAGTTTAAAGTATTTAAACACTTGCTTTTAATTTTGCCATTAGTTTGATTAGGGCTTGTCCTGCGTTAGAGTGACAGCGATTACAAATTAATACATCTTTGCTAGGGAATCACCAATTCAGCTTGGTTTTGAAGTCCCTTTTACTTCGGATGTGTCTGTGAGTAAATGATAACCAAATACAGTTTTTTAAGTACAGTTCAGTTTTGGAGTGTGGCCTTCTTCAGAGGTGCATAATTTTGCTGTTATTGGTTGATGATCAGAAAAACTGAATTAAATACAGTCCTCATCTTGAAAATGTGGTGGTAGCCACTCAAGTGAGGCACACCTCTGGCTGCGTGCACGGGCCCCCGTAGGAATAATGGGTGTGTGTGCGCCAGGGAAGAATGCACCCTTTACCAGGGAGGATTTTGGAAGAATGTGATTTATTTGGCGAGTTATAATGCAGAATTGCGATTCAAAAGAAAAAAAAAAAAACAAAAAAACAAACATGAGAAATTTTGAGCATGTGGATCAGAGAAGTGCTTTTAATAGCAAAGGAAAAGCAGCGTAGTAGGTACCTCGCTATTGCAGTTCCATAGGTGGCTCTGAAGGGCAGTCCCCGCTGGTAATGGTATATGTCAGAAAACACAGAAAATGATGATTGAATTTGGGTGTTGGCTTGACTTGCGTGTTGCACCACGTTCCTCCGTTTGCCAGGCGGCATTCCAGGTCTCCAGCGCGCTGATGCGCAGGCAGGGCACCTCCGAGCCCCAGCCCCTCCGGCCCCTCGTCCCGGCTAGCTCTGCTGCTGCTAGCCCGTGCTCTGCTTTGCAATGGTCCTCTCTTGTCTGGCCCGTTGAAAAGTACTCGAGCTACGTAGATACACAAAGGCAACTGCTTCCATATTTTTCATCCTTACATTCCTTAATTGTGATTAAGAAGAATGCTGGTTACCTTCCATCCTTCCAGCTATGTTTACTTGTGAAGCCCTCGATCCTCCTCCCCCCCGAGTCCTATTAAAGAGAGTGCTGTGGGGGCAGAAAAAGACCCACGCTACGGTATTTGAATTGGCCTGAGACACCGTAGTGCATGCTTGGAGGAGCTAAATATTTAGTTACAAAGAAGAGAGGTTACTTCTGAGTTTGTGTCTTGCTCACGGTGGCAAACCAAGCGTATCCTGCAGAGGACGTTCCAGAGACACAGCCACCTACAATCACTCACATATATTTAAATCTGGAAGCTAAGGCTCTATCTTGGTAATTAAAAAACCGAAAACAGAACCCCCAAAAAATCCGCTTGATTTTTTTGATGTTAGAAGAAAAGTAGCCTTATTAAATGGAAGAGGGTCTAAACAAATGCTCTGCAAAAAGTTTGCGTTGTATCTGATCTGAGCAAATTGTAGCTGAAAGGGTTCAGTCATGCCTGTTGGGTAGTGTAGCTTTTTTTTTGAAATACTTTTTGTCATAATCATTGCATGTCTACCTTGTCAAGGCTTCTGAATATGTTTAATAATTCAAAAACATACACGCTAGCTGACTGAGAGACTGAAATGCTTGGGGGCCAGATCCAGCCAAATGTCACTTGGAGGAGATGTTTGTGCCTGCCATTGCCAAATTTAGCTGTAACAGAAATGATGTTTTAGATTATTCGGTGGATATGAGGTGTCTGTGAACAAAGTGTATCTGTTAAACCAGTGAACTTAGGTCTGACTTGGAATTAAGTAGGAGGACAAAGCTTGTCTGACGTGTTCAGGAGGGGAAGCAGGGAAAAAAGGCATTTGGGAGCGCGTGAGGTACTGTTTGGCTTCTTCCCATTAGATTTGTAGTTGTGCCACTCCCAAATTCATATTGATTTTTGTCATAGGCAAATGCAGCTTCTGTTGACTGAATTCCCAAGAAACGTTAAATAGGCACAAATAATTGTCAGCCTGCTCAGCTCGTGAACACCAGGCCACACAAATTTTAATCTTAACACCACTGAAACTTATTTTTTGGCTATTGCAGAAAGAACATGTGATTTATTTTATACCCCCCCCCCCAATTTAAACTGTTACTGAATTTTGGAGTTGCTTTGGTATTTTACTCACCTAGCAAGTAAAAGGATTTAAGCCCGCACTTTGGGATCCCAGGGATGTTGCAAAGGAACTGCTAGAAATTTTTTTACAAGATCAGCAAATATCTTTACCGTAGTATTGTAATGAGGAAATCACTTAAATAACAGATGAACAACTAAGTCACATCAACATATATAATAGAACTATGTAATGAAAGTTTATGCTGTTAATTGCTTGAATCTCTCTTAAATGTGCAGAATCATGGAGCACTAAAAGCTGTCATATAAACAGTTTTGTTTTGAGTTTAAAATTATTCCTTTTTTTTTTATCTGCTATGATAAACAAAGTCATTTTGTAAGCTTTACAGATCAAACATTTACTTCTAATGGTAAACTACATTTTGTATCTGGAAATTTGTGTCTTTGCGAGGCCCAGGAAAAGAGTAGAGCCCCGGTGGCCCCAGGCCTGTGGTTTTCAGTGTTTGATATCATGATGTTATTTAGATCAGTTCCCATAAGCCATGAGATAACAGATCTGCAATTGTTTAGTAAGGAGCAGCGTATGTGCTTGCAGTGGTTTAAAGATCTTTTACCAAAAATTTCCCAGATAAATGATACCAGGGCGGCGGACATAATCAAAATAGAGCAGAAAAGGGATAGAAATTACATTTCAGGACGGGGAAATTATTTTTTTACGTCCTGACTCTGAGGCAGCCTATTGTTTTGAAGCTCGTGAAATGCAGCCTTACAGAAGTCAGGTGCCTACATCTCCTAGGGCTCCTCGGAGCTGGCAGAGGAGAGGTTTCCCCAAGGCGTTTCAGATCAGTGCCGTGAGTCGTTTCCTGGCGATACCTACTCTTTGCCAAAGGACCGAGCGATGTGCCGAGGCGTAGCTTGCTGTGCTCTGGCTGTCGAAGGCTGGGTGAGACAGGTCCCCCCAGCTGGATCGCACTGTCATTGCTCAGGCAGGTTGCTAGTTCAAGTGAGCTCGGTGTGCAGTCGTCAGAGAAGAGCCGGCGTAGCCTGGGAGTATTTTACATGTCCTGCTGAAGATGTAGGCATATAGAATTAATATACATGTAATAGTATGTACCATCTGCCAGCGTCTGTAGATAGTCTGTAGAGTTCCTCTTGCACCTCGGAAGACAGGAGGAATAACAACAGTTAAAACGAGTCCCTTGAATAATTTAATTTGGCGTTATTTATTCTGTACTATTAACCGCTAAGTAAAAGCCACTACCAAATTTCCTCATCTGCCTTTATGCAGCTGATGCTGCCCATCAGTCTGAGGCAATGAGATGTTGAGGGGCCTCCACTTGTTTTTTGTCGTCTGGGAGGTATCGTGTGCCTCGCGGGATCTAGCCCCAACGCTGAAATCTGCCTCTTGCCATTCGTGCCGCTCAAAGGTTTTCAAACTGGTGACTTCGGGCTTTGCACCTGGGCACAAATCCCTGGTCTTGTAACACTAGCCTGGTAAATTTTCTTCTTTAACATCTTCGCGGTGAGAGCTTTCTGCCTGGTGCTTCTGGGCAAAGCAGAGGGGCGGCAGTGACCAAATTCTTAGATAATTTTTCTAATGCTTTCAAAGGCTGTTGAGTAATTCTTTTTCTCAGCAAACTTACAGAAATAGGAAAAGTGTTGAGAGAGGGTTGGCATATTTACTCTTTCTGCCAAGGTAAACACTAGTGCAGTCGATCTGCATATCAAACAACCAGGTGTATTTAAAAATGGGTTTATCTTGGTAGATTTCAGAGCAGTGAGAAAGTGTTGCATGTGAAGGTGCAGTAACAGCATTGTTCGTGTGAGAGCTATTGTGACAGTCACCATTTAACGATGTCTTTCAAGACTGCTATTGGTAGTAATGACAATACGTAGCTGCAATCTATTGTTGTCGGTGCTGGGTATTGATCTATTTTGGAAACAACGCTTCACACACACTGCTGTATTTGCAGAGTGCTCTTGTGGAATTTGCCTCATCCCCTAAGACTTGATTTGTTGAATATAATGATTTTCTTTTCATCTGTTGAAAAGGCTTCCGAGGTTAAGGTGATGTATCTGGCACGTGGCGGTGCCTTCTGCTCCGCTGTCTCAGCGGGGCACCGGGGAGGGATGCCGGGCACGGCACCTGCGTGGTTGGTAGGCGCTTGGTCCTCTCCTCGCTGAAAGCCCGCTCCCATTTTCAGCTGGCTGCAGCGGGCCTGGCACCTGGGCTTCGTTTCCTTCGTTCAGGGTTTTACTCAAAATCTGCATCGGCGCCTAAGTGGCTGCGGCAGAAAGGGACACTGGCGGCCCTGGCACGGGCGCCCGTGTTGTGCCGAGGCAGGGGCAGAGGAGCCGAGGCTCTCGCACTCTCCGGCTGCTGGGAGAGACAAAGTCGCTCTTGCTTGGGGCTCTGCGAGCAATGGCAGGCTGTCATCCGCTGCCTGTGAGCTGGCACGCTGCCGGCAGCCTTCCCGGCAGCTCCGTCCCTTCCTGCCCTTTAACACGCTTCCCATTGCCAGTGCCGCCCTTGGCACCCCGCTCCGTCATACGTGCGTGTGTGTGCGGCGCCCTGCTCCGCCGTGTGTGCGTACGGCGAGCCGCAGGAGGAGGTCCTGGGCCTGGTGCAGAAGGGTTTCTCCCTGGGTCGGTGCTTCGCTCGTACGAGTGCACAACCAGGGGGTCTTCAAACAGGGGATTTTAACCTTTGCATTCTTAGCGTTGCAGCAGATCCTTTCAGGCCCGTGGGCTATTTCTGTGGGTTCCAGCAAGTTATTTTGAAGAAAAACCAAAACAAAAGACCTATTGCATATTACGTTCACTGTGCAGCGATCAGCACCTCTCCCAGGGTAATTTTAGGGGTCTGAAAATGGAAAAAAAAAATTGAAATCACTGAATTAATTCTTAGGCATGTGTGTAATCTGTAAGAAGACAGGGATTCGGTTCTTTTTGTTCTGTGGTATATAACAATTGGGCTCCCTCCTGGTGCTATTTTTCTTGAATAAAAGCCTGCCTTGTTCCTGAAGGTTTGGGATTGTCAGGTTAGCATGGCGCGATGCACTTTTTCCTCTGACTACATTTAAATATGATTGCCCTATTTGATAAATAACTGGTACAAAGAGGTTTTTTTTTTATTAAAAACAGCTAAGTATGACTCCTGATCGAATATCAAGACTGTAATTGAATCTCAGGGGTTCTGGTACTGTTCATAAAGCATTTGAGTTGTTTTGTGCTTCATGACGTCAGCCAAAAGCTTGATTGAATTATGTTCTTGTATTGTGGGAGCACCTGCCAGTGCCACTAGACTTAAGGGTCTGTCAGCATTTCCATTACAAACCTTTCTGATAAGTTTGTGATTTGGCTCTGAGTGTTTGAACTGGGCTGAAGTCTGGCATACAGACTTTCAGCCTGGAAGCAAGTTGTTCGTCAAATACAACAAACCCAAATAAATTCCCCGAAGTCTTAATACGATGTGCAGTGCTCCTCCCTGCGACTCTTCTCTTGCCTCTCTCTCTCTCTCTCTCTCTGAAGATCTGTTGCTGTCCTTGGGCGCAGTTCCTCTTTGAAGTGACTCTGAGATCTGGCAGTGGAGAGGCTGAGATATGGGGGTCCTGTGAAACTACACGGAAGAGGGTTTCTTCAGTATTTTAGAAACAGAGGCATACTGGGATGAGGCTGTGACATAGGCTGTCTTTGTAACTCCAGTACCACGAGGCTGTTTGGGTGAACTTTCTTGCGATAACATGGTTTGGGAGTACCTGTGAGCGTGGTCCACCTCTGCTGGCAGTTCTGCAGGCTGGAGCATGGGTTTTCTCATTTTTGAGGGGATTCTTGTTAAAGGGAGAAGTGACAGCAGTGAAGCTTGCATGTACATTATAATATAGGAGTAACTATTAAATTATTTTTAGCTCCTTATAGATCTGCAGACTTAATTGTGGGGAACCCACATAGCAGCTGATCCTCCAATACAGAGGGAATATTTAGTGCCACGCTGCTCAAGGTGTGCTGCGTTGGGATAAACGCTCCTTATCCTTAGATGACTGCTGTCCATCAGGCCTTGTAACTCTTTCAATGCTGTGGATATTTTGGGAGAAGGGCAGGGATGAGACTGCTGCATTCATGATAAGGCAGATTGACCATCAGGCCTCCTGGAAGGACAGAAAGTGGCCTAATAGCTTGATTAAGTTTTACAGCCGTAAGCCCATCGCAGCGAGTCCTGGGTTCGCCCCAAAGCGCACCCTGCCGTGTGTGTGGGAGGATCCCGGCTCTTTGCCCCTCCTGCTTCTCCAGGACTAACTGTTGTGCTTGGGCTGTGCACAGGGCAGATGGCTTGGACTCTCAAAACTTAACGGTACTGAGAAACCTCGTGCACACAGCATTTCACATAGCATAAATCACATCTACTGGAAATTTAGATGAGCGTTCTGACATAGCCTTTCTGAAGTCTGCTCCTTTGCAATGACTGCTGCGTAGTCAGCCCGAGGTGGTGAATGCCCTCTCCGTGAGAAGCAGTACCAGATTCTGTGATATGACATCATCTGACTCTGAAACGTTATTTCACTTTTTACTTTTTTCGTAGTATCTGAATGTTTGTGGCAGAAGGTTGAAGGAGAAATGGAAGCAAAGATCTGGAAAATGCTTTTTCCTCATCTCATAAATATAAATAAAAGACATGTCCTGTGATTCCTGATGCCACTGTGACCTGTTGGGCACACTTTCATTTTGCTCCTGTGCCCCTGATGCAGCTCTTCTAGTCAGACCTTGCAAACTGATCTTCCCATGCTGTGACTAACCAGTGTCAGCTACTAGTTGCTGTCTATTGCCAGAGCAGTTGGTTTTGATTTGCCTTAAACTCGTATTGTTTGAGACCACTTGTGTTCTTTGTGCTAATATGGGCTCTCATAGGCCAACTTTATTTAACAGTATTTTGTCCGTTGCAGTCCTTCGGGAAAAATTATGTGTTAAGTTCTGATTAGAGACTAGATAATGCTTTATTCTGCAGGATCAGAGTTGTTAGCAAATGTATTGCTTAACTTTTGTTTTCTGTTTCTAATCACTTTGTTGATCTTATACTCTTTGGAAAGATTTACTTACTTAGGAAATACTGTGTCTTCTTGTATAAACAGGGGAAAATCCATGGTCCTAAAATTAGGTATTTTGTAAACTCCAGAAATTAGAGCATTTGATATATGAACTAGCATATTAACTAATGGACATTGTCTTTTTCCCTCTCCTAATTTTCTCATTTATATTCCATATTTTTTTCCCCTTTTATCTCTGGCTTTTAAAACTGAGGCGGTTAATTGGCACTAGTGGCAACAGAGTGGTGAGAGTGCTTCAGGTTCATGCTCGTGTCAAGATTTGATTAAGCGGTTTGGTCAGTGTGAAATACTGATGCTTCTTCACGTCTCCCTGCCTGTGACTGAAGTGTACAACAGATACTGAAAATGTGTTGATATCCAATTAGGAAGGTAACATGGCAAAATTACCAATTATCAGAACGCAAGCGTGCGGCTCAGGACAGCTTTCAGCAGCACACAGGCTCTGTCGTGTGTGAGGTTTGGGAAATGCCCCCTTTTCAGGGGCGTGCTGGTTCCCTGGCTGTGGTGTAAATCCTTAACAGTAAAATTGCTGGCAGTGAATTGTTATTTTCTTTTTATCCACAAGCCCAGTTTAGCTGAAGCACAAGAACGCTGTCAAGTTCAGAAAACCCAAAAAAGATAATGACCCACAATTTACTTCTTTGAGCTTCTGTTGAGAATCCAGTTGTGTCCAGGGTATTTCAGTAGTATTGGATCAGCAGCGTCGTCGCTTCTTACCTTTGCATGGTAAGCTTGTCCAGATGTTTGTCATCTCATTTTCTTCCCTTTTACTGACTTGTTTTTATTCTTTCCTCAGACTTGTGATTGCAAGCTCTGTAGGACAGGAAAAACACTGCAGTTCATGAAACCTTCGTTATTTGAACACTGTGGGGCAAGATTTAGTCTTTTTGCAGCGCAAATCCAGGGTAGAGAGTGCTGCCGTTGCACTGCGAGCGTGATGTGGGGCAGTGGTGAAACGCCTTCCAAAAATAAGAATTCTTCTGCGTCCAGAAAAACCCCACCGCTGGACCGCATGGCCGACTGGATCTGGGTAGTACAGTAACTCAAGCCTTTGGTTCAGAATTGTCCCCTTTAATTCCAGTGTTTCCGTGCTTAGGGTGCAGAAGGGGTTGTCTGTTTAAAATTTGGAAGTGAAGGAATAGGAATGGAGGAAGGAACTGGGAACACTGTAAGCCAAAACTTAACCAGAAAACAGATAAGGTGATGATTTTTTTGCATTTTTGTGCTTCTGGGGTCCCACTGCCTGTAAACGTCCAAGGGTTTTATGTGGGCGTTGAACCCGTAGTGTCTGACTACAAGGAGATGATGAGATTTATTCTACTAGAAGTATGATATTTTAAACCTTAACAAATGTACATCTAACTGGTTTTTAACATATTCCTAAATGTAAAAAAAGAAAAATCCTGTCTCTGCCATTGGGCGAAATTGTGATGTGTTTGTAAACAGGGCACTGCCTAATGCCACGCCTAATGGAGTGTTGTGGTTGTTTTTTTTTTTTTTAATCCAAAATAGAAAGAGCTTAAATAGAAAGTGCAGGATTATAAAAGAAGCAGCTTTATTCTTTTTAATATAAAGTTGTTTCCTCTTATTCAGCTCAGTCCTATACCACTGCCAGAAAAAATAAACTTCTTGTGGCCTCCGCAGGGGTGGGATGAACCCCTTTGCGCTGAGCGGCCCTCCACAGGGCACTTGTGAGGGGTCACAAGCACCAGGCGCTCTCTGGAGTCGCTTCGCCATTTTGGTAATGTTTGTACAATCATATTTTTCTGCTTAAGCCTCTTCCCTGGCCATTGCTGTCTAAAAGACCTCGTTCAACAGGAAATTAAGAGCAAAAATGAAAATGGATAATCTGTAGAACGTTTTCAGATTTGTCTGTCGTATTTATCAGGAGTCAATTTGAAAAATAACAATGCTGAATAAAAATAGAAGTGAATTTAAAAAATAACACTGAAAAGGAGATCGGAGAAATAGCAGTCTTCCTGGTCCCTCGTTTGCGCTGACGGGAGAATTCCCGAACGCAAGCGAGGGGAGCGTTGTCGGAGGGGAGGACGGGCTGCTTGCTTGCTCGTGCCTTCACAGATGGCGCCCATCTTGCCTACTGTGACTTTCGTCAAAGACTGGCATCTTAATGGAGTGTAATCGTCCAGGTGCCTCCGATGCCGGGGGGAGGGGGGGAGATAGGTGCCTGTAAAGAAATAGGGAGGCTTGTTCCTTTTTAAGATAAGGGTTTAGGAAGTCTCTGTCAAGGTACCCATCTCTTCGTACTGATTGTAAAGACAGCTCGGTGACTAGATGCTTGGTTTTTAGGTGGCTAAAATTAAATGAGATTAATCCCATCTTAAAGGTCCCCTGGGTCTACTTGAATCTTTTTTTTTTTATTTTATTTTTTTTTAAAACACAAAATCCTTCCTTCTTACGTCTCTGAAGAATCAAGAGCCCACATCGTAGAGACTGGAAGACTGTTCTCTCACTGCAGCGTTTTCTGATGTTATTTATGTATTTCTTACATTTATTAAAGACTGCCACTGTGTTTGGTGTTGTGCTTTTTAGAGGGTTAATTGGTTCCAGTTGCAGAGTTAATTGATTTCGGTTGGCTCCCAAGGAGGAGATGTGAAATGGAGTCTCTTCTGAGGGTGACACTTCCCGGGAGAGGGAAACACCTCCTCTCCCCTTCCTGCGAGGTACAATTCTCCTTTGTACCTTAAGAGAGGAAATTTTCTCTGCGTTGCCATTTCATCTCATTCTCAACAGCGTGTCCTATAAAGTGCCTCCTTCCGAGTGGCAGGGTGTCTATGCAGTCATGAATGCACATCTCCATTATTAGCATCTTTTGATTTGATTCCAGCTCGGTGACTAATAGCAACAGATTCCAAATAGTTATTCTGAGACTTTTGACTCAGTCCAAATTTTGCCTTAAAATGGGTTTGCTTACATACAAGAGCTATTTTGCTCTCCTGCATTCATTGTAGCATTTTCAAATTATTTTCAACTTGAAAAGGGTTTTGATCTTTTCTAATTTAATCGGAGTTTCCTGAAAGGACTTAGAAGAAGAACATCACATTTACTGATCGGTGAAACTGGAAAAGTTCCTTACAGAGGATCATCACGAATTCTGGCTGCTTACTGTCTAATACTGGATTTACAAACTGTGCTCAAACAGGTTTTCTGGTGGGTATTCACACTTCTTGTGTCTGGCTCACTCAGAAATACTGCAAATATCGCACTTCTCTTTCTCATTAGAGGCAGCTAATTAATAAAAATGAGAAAGTTAACTGATGGGGAAAATGTTATCTGGGCACTGTGACTTGGTAACCTTGACTTTCTTCTGAGTAATAAAAAATAGTAGCTAACATGCAGAAGGAAGTGCTGGTAGATTTATGTAATGGATCGGATCCACAACTGGAATAAATCAGCATAACTCTACAAACACCCACTGAGTTGAGCCATTTTGTGCTATCTGAGGATCTTGTATTCTGCTACGAAACTAATGGGATAAGGTCTAAAATATCTTTATTTTAGTGAGGGCAACGAGAAGAATCGTTGCGTTCTGGGAAGAAGACATGCTGCAGCTTTGTAGGTACTTGTGAAGGTACTGCCTTGTACCCTTGCTTTTTAGCTTTCATTGTAAAATTAAAGTACACATTTCCTGGTTGCTTGTTGGCTAAAGCCTCCTTCAAGCACACATTGAATAATTTGTCTTATTCATCTCCTCATCATGCTCATGGTTTTGTTACATTCACCTACAGTAAGGATTCGGTGATAGAGGAAGAATGAATATGGATGAATTGATGAATACAAGTGCTGTAAGTGATTTTTTAGAGCTTCTCATATTCAGTTTGACAGTCTCGGGTGGAAGACTGTTGAGATCAGTCCCATGTTTTGAATCGTCAAGTGCACTTTATGTGCTTTTCCCCCTGACTTGCAACCCAGTCTTTTGGATATTGAGAGCAATGGGAATTTTCCTGCTGACTTCCCTGTGAGAAGGTCTGGGCTCTTTGTCTGCCTGTATTCTGCAGATTGATATGTTTCATTGCCCTACGTACTCATGCTAATGAAGGAGATAGGTACAGGCATGGAAAGGCATGATATGAATAGGTGGGCTTGGAAAAGGAGGGCTCCACTTATTTATTTATTTATTCTTTTAGGCTTGCCTGGAAGAATAATTTTTTTCTCGTACTCTGCTTGAGATTTTGCTGGGAGAAGATGTTTGCAGGGGTTGGAACAGCCTATTGAAAAGTTGTTTCCTTTCAGCATTCTGAAGTGATTTAAAAAACATTTTTCTCTACCAACTTCACATTAATTTGTAATGAAAACTTCCCTTTAAAAAAATTCACTGCCACCCGTATAACTAGTGTACACTTTGTATTTCCTTGTCCTACTGTTTGGGTTATAAACATATTTAAAAAAAATATATTCACACACACAACATTATCATGATTCGGCTTAAGCATCTGTGGTTGTAAGTGCACTTCATTTCACCTAATTAAGTTATTTAGTCATTTACACATTAGCAGTGTACTACATATTCCACTTTTACAGGAACTTATTTTAATTATACCCACAGTTCTGTTCTGCTCCATTATAGCCATAGATCAAGCTGAATAATAACCATTCTAAAAGCCATATGCTAAAAGAGATTATAGGTCATTAAGGCCAAATTAAGGTAACATTTCTGATGGTCACAAACAGAAGTCTAACCAACAATTATCTTCTTTCAGGTCTGTGGATATATTCCTCTTCGAGCTTTTAAGATGACAACCAAAGGACAGTCTCTGATTCCTAATTGTTGACATTGGTTTCAGAGGTTATAATTTCTGAAATTAATAAGGTTTGCTAAGGCATAACAGTATTTGTTTGTTTGTTTGTTTGTTTTCTCTCTGGTTCTGGTGTTTGCCAGAGGGCCCCGATGCAAACTTGATCTTCTAAACGTTGGGCTCTTGCGGAGTACCTGCTCTGTGTGAGCATCCGTTCATCCGCTTCCTTCAGACCGTCAGAGCTCATTTTCAGTGGTGTTGGGCTCTACAGCTTTGGGCTTAACTGTCTTCTGCTGAATAGGGTTGCTTCTAATTGTCTCAAGATTAGTTTGGGCTCGGAGCTTGCACCTAAGAAGCTTACTGGTAATTCCCTTTTACGTGAGCCTTGGTGGTATTTTCCTCTGGAAAGAGCTGAGCTATAGACAGAGTTTCTGCAGGGAGAGGCCTGGGTGTCATGTCTTTGGTATGTGCTGCCTAGCAAATAAAAGTCTTCTGCTAGCTTCTAGCATTTAAAATTAACTGTACCGTCATTTTCACTGTCCAGACACATTCACAAAAAAATAAAGCCCCTATGTCTACTCTGTAGTCATTAGCAAATGTCCTATTACAAACAGTGTTACTTTCCCCATCCAGTGGAATAAATATTCCCATTGCACTCAAGAATTCAGAAAAATCCAGAGGAAATGGCTCAAAGAGGACAGTGCCTCCTTGAAGGTCACTGATGATGGTCTTGGTAGGGTGAGGAGGGCTCTGCGAAGGCTCGTGGATGATTTCAGGCAGGAGCATACCAATGATCCCTTCTTGCCTTCAAGTCTCTTAGGCTGCGGGCAAAGACAGAGACCTTTCTGGAGGGCTGCAGGTTGTCCTGCTTTAGCCGTATAAGGAGAAGGTGTTTGGTGGTTGGGATTTTTATGGAAGAAATGCAGATTTTAAACTAGAAAGCTTTCTTAGCTTACAGACAAAGCTTTGCAACAAAGTAAGCTGAAGCCATTCCGGTCTATGGGCCGTTAGTTTCCTTCTCTTTCTTTCAGAGGGTATTTAAGAAAAACGTTTATAATAGCTTTACTGGATAAAAACAACTGTCCTAAAAAATAAATAAATAAGCGTTTACATGTGTAACCAAAGGGAGTCATCAGTGGTCATACTTGCAATGTTCAGTTGGTGCTTGGTTCACACCAAGCTCCGACAGAAGGACAAAAGGAAGGATGATTTTTCTGCCTGATGCCATGCCAGTGAGTACCATAATGGCTGTTGTATTCCAGGGTAAATTGCATGAATTATGAAATTTTGAGGGGTAAGGTCCCATGAACAGCTGGGATTCCTGTGGCATCTCACAACTAACAGCAGAAAAAAAATACAGTCTCTCATCCAATGGATTTGTTAAAAACAGGTAATCCCACATTCCTGAGCAGTTTCTCTCCGTAGATAGCTGGCTGGCCGCTCACCGCTAATCATCCCCATGTTTGTGTCTTCAGTTGCCAGCCGTTGGACTTGATGATGAAAGACTGTGCTGCAAAGTATTTCCTTGATGCTTATAGACATGGGGATGTACATCAATGCCATTTATTAGAGTATTTGAGAAGGAGTTTGGGACTGGAAGGGAGGTTTTAGATTAGCAGGTCCAGGTGCCTGGTATCGCTTAGATTGTCATGGTCTGTCTTAAAATCGTTAAGGTTTTTGGTCCAAAATTCATCTTGGAGTAGTGTTCCAGCATCTCAGTCCTGATGGCCAGAATTCTTATTGTAATGTTTTGACAAAACTTAAATATGGCCAGTTTATATTCACTTGTTCTTGTTCCAGCACTTAAATAGCATGTTCCCCTTCTCCATCTGTCCCCCTCCCCCAATGTGTGGCATGTCTCTACGGGAACGTGCCTTTTTTTTGATAGGAAAAGTCAACCAGGCATTTGTGTGTCTCAGATACAGGCGTGCACTTGCCCTGGTTGGGTTTGCTCTGTACTCTTCCCCAGGAGGGGGCAGAGTGCTGTGGAGCGATGCCGCGATAGCCGGTGTTGTCTCTGTAGATCTAAGGGAGTCCCGTCCCACCACTGCCGCAGCTGAAGCCTCTCGGTGGTGCCTTCTGACCCACAGAGCTACCCGTGGGTGTGGAGACCCTGGAGGTGTTGGGTGGGCTGCCTAATGGGACTCACTGAAGCTGAGCTACCAGGGAGCTGCAGGAGCTAGCTAGGGCAGGGGTGTGGATGGGGGTGGAGGTGGCTGGTTGTGTCCGCAGGGCTCCGTGCAGTCTGGCTGGGGTTGGACCTATGTGGGCCCTGGCAGTGGAACTGCTGCTTCTTCCCTAAGGTAAGGAGTGGTGAACAGGAGGTTTCCACTTGAAAGGTTTGAAAGGAAATATGCAGAGGCTGGCGTACCTTGTCTTTCTTGCTCTTACCCCGTGGACTTTTCCTTGGGAAGTCTGGAGTTTGCCTTGGTTTTCTTCTTGGAAAATCTTCCCCTGAAATCTGTGAATTGAATGTATTTGCTTTCCTGTTGATTGTAAGGTGGGGTGCCTTGGTGGGAATTCATAGTGTGTATATGCACATGTGTCTGTGTAGCAGGTTCTTGACAGTTGTTTCTAAACTGTCCTTGCTTAAAGAAGTGCTTGCCTTATCTATAGATTCATGGGGTTTTGAGAGAACTTTGTGAGAGACTCACTCTGTTTCTTAGGTCTATTCTATGATTCTGTTGGGGCTGAAATAGCTAAATCCTGTCTCCAGGTCTGAACTAAAAATACTGACCCAAAATACCACTGCATGGCCGGACTTGATAGTAAGGGGTCCTTTGTGATTGGGTCAGGAGGAGCCCAGTGCCCCTCCTACATGTGCACCTCGTCTCTGCTGTTGGCTGTCTCTAAGATGAGGAGGTAGAACTTCATGGTATGTCCCCCACTGTGGTGGTGGTGGTGTGTGGAGGTTAAAGCGATCATGAAATTCACCTGGTGATGAGATAACTAGTTAAGTGTATGGGGGGTTGTTTTTTTCCTCCCAATATTTTCCTTAAATTTTTCTGTGCTCTCCCAGTTAGCAGACCGGTGTAATCCAGATGCTTGCATTTTGACTTCCATCCGCTTTGATTGCGCTCTTAGATACTGAGTGAAGCGTAGTTTGTATTTCTGAAACTCTACGTGAATGGTAGCGTAAGCAGCTCTTCTACTGTTGAACCTCCTCTGTTGTGCAGGGGTCGAAATGTAACCTGTGTGTAATTTGTCTTGAGCTCTGGTCCAAATCCTGAGGACTTCTATTCAGAGAAGAGTCCCGTTGACTTTGCTAGAGGAAGGGATCCCACCCGTTAGCGATGCGCTGAATTCCCCTTGTGTACAATGCTATGAATTGGATGTAACTCTACTAAATTTGGTGGATTCGTGCCAGACTCGCACTCGTGCAACTAAAAAACTTCTTTGCATTTTGTCATAGGAACCTGGTAAGTAGTACCATGGAATCAAAAGTGCGCATAATGTGCAAAGTCAAACTATATTTAAAGCGCCGTATTCGCAGAGGAACACCTCTAACCTTTCAATATGTGAATAAGATGTCAACCTAGTTCTGTAACTCCACCAGGTTTTGACATGATAATGCATTTGCAGTCACTTAAATGCTTGCATTGGTGAAGTGCAATAATTTGCCTATGTTTATTTAAATAGTGCAAACTTTGAACGTTATCACCTTTTTATTTAAGAGAAAAGAGACTACAACGATGACATCATGGGAGCATCATTCATAGACAGTTCAGTTTTGAAGCAGCGTGTATTTTAAGGTGTTCCCTGCTTCTTCGCCTTTCCTTTTTGAAATTGAATTGCAAGATCCCTGGGATGAAGACCAAATTTTCTTCCTTAAACTGAAATTTCGATATCTGTCAGTATTTGCAAAAGCAGTTCTAGATGACTAATTATATAGCAAGGAAAGCTAAGTGAGTGATCTGAATTTCACATTCTGGTATCAGTGAGTTGGAGGGAGACGTTCGGTACTGGAACCCTGGTCATCAGTTTAGCTGGTTGAAATAAAGGTGTGGAAAACTCACTTTAAATCTGCCATTTTAAATAGTGAGGGGTTTTGGTCACTGGAACAAGCACAACAATTGGTATTAAGTAGTGTACATTTTAATTTGAAGTTTTGGGAAGGCTCCATGGCAACTGTAATATGAAAGGAGTAGGGGCTTTTGTGAATCCTTTGGTCTTTAGGTAATCAGGCTTTGTTTGCTTGCTTATTTGTTTTAGGTTGTTTTTTTTTTTTTGGAAAATAGGCCGTTGGACTGCCAACTTCTGTACAGCGGTCTTTCCTCGGTGTGTAAATTATTTTGAAATAAGAGTTTTGTTCTGAGGCAGTCTTGGAAATTCATAAACACCTTTGCACCCTTTGATGGAAATAGGGAAGGTGTGTTGTGCCGGGAATGCTTTTGTAACTCAGAGACTAAAGGGAGGGAGTCATAGTGAAATTGGTAACGTAACAGTAGTTAATTGTGACTGTGGTGGAAGAAGGTGGACAGCTACATAAATATATTTTCTGTACTGGATTATCAATAGTAATACGGATAAATCTGGTAGTTATTTCAGATTTTCATTTTTACTTCAGTCATTGTAGCACTATATTGTTAATGTTTATTTGAGGTATGAATGCAAGGAACAACGTTACCGGTTTGCTTGTCACACAAGTTGATATCTAAAGGGAAATATCACTGATGGAAAACCAGAGAGACTAGATGGATATATTTGGTCTCACAGGCAGTCCATTAATTTGCTCAAATTAAATATTATCTTTAAATATTGAAAGGTTAAATGTACACTGATAATGGATTTAGACAGCCATTAAGTCATAATTGCTCTCTAATGTAGTTAGCAAAAGACATTATTTGATATAACTTATTGAAAAGGGACTAAAAGCACCAGGATTTTTTTTTTCCACTTGCCCTTTTTCATATAAATGTAGGAGATTAAATTCCATTTTCATTTAACACTGTGGGACCTACGCAACTCTGGGAGTTTACGTGGCTCTAAGTGAGCGGGTGGTATGTGGGCTGTGCCCCAAGGTTGGGCTCCACGTTGTTGGGTGCTTGTGCCAAGTCCTTCACGAACAGGCAAGAAAGGTGGATCGCCTCTGCCCCCGCTTAGAGGGGGGAAAGACGTGATGCTGAGCGGGGGGAGAGCTCCCTGCCAGTGTGCTTGTGTTGAGGAGCAGCAGAAAGGAGATCTTAACCCCACAAAAGGGGAAAAAAAACCCCTCCAGTATCATCTGTGGTGCCACCGTGGTCAGGATGGTGGCCCAAAGGTTGATGAGCTGTGACAGCGATACCTGCTGGGTCTGTAGAAGCTGGCAGGAGCATCCTCCCGGGTTCGTGCCAGCCGTGTCGGGGCCGCTTCTTGGAGCTGGTCCATCATCAGCTGTGAAAGTATGAGCCAGGGTTGAAGGAACAAAGTCTGGGTTACAGGTGTGTTGTGGTCACCAGGGCTTTGTTTTGGTTGAAGTTTAACAGTAATTTTTAAGCTTTCATAATATTTATCTGCAAACGTATGTTGATGCAGCTCTGGGTCTGAGCTCCTTCTGCAGACCTGGATCGCTGACCTCTTCAAGTTATTCTAGGGCCACTAGTGCTTACGCTGCAAATCCCGTTCTGTTAAAGTTTTCTTGAGCTCCGTAGGGGTTAGATCGTTAGCAGGGATAAATCATCGCAGTCACACCGAAACCCCCAGAGCCAGGTCAGTCCCAGGGAGGTGGTTTGAGAAGCGATTGCTCTCAGCTGGTGGGGGGAGTGGGCTGCAGGAGTGCCCTTGGGGTGGTGGGGCAGGTCAGGGAGATGGTTCAGCTGTGCAGCGTCAACTTGCTGACTTGATTGTTTGTTTGTTTATTACAGCTGACAGATCACCTTTGCAGTTTAAGTTGCCTTCCCCAAGATCCGTTATCTTACTTTTGTTCTGGGCAGTGGTAATCTCCAGAGGCAGGGCTCTTGCGAGCAGAACGAAGGTGGTGTTCCTAAAGCTGCTCCAGCTTGGTTCAGAGCAGCATTTCAGGCTCTGGCCTGTGAGTTCGCTGTGCAGAGATCTTGCAGGACTTTCTTTTATGTCAGGAAGAAAAAAAAAAAAAAAATCGGTATTTTCTTGGATAGTGTCTTTTGTTTAAAGCCTGGAAGGGTCTTAATCATAAGTAGATGTTATCCTGTAAATGGGATGTTTTTCTTCTTCAGCAATATTTAATGAGATAATATCAAATAGAAGACTTACTTAAAATAAAGGAAAATGCTGTTCTCCTCTATTACGGTATTATACTAGAAGTCAAAAACCAGAATCCCTAGAACATGGTACTGCTTGGTTTTGCCTTTTTCGTGCAATTCAAGTAAGGCAGGTAATGAATCAGGAGGAATTTTTCTTAATTTTCCTGTTCTGAATCTTACGAGGAAAAAAAAATGACCAAGTTGCTGCAGAATGATTCATAGTGAAAAACTTTATATAGAGTTCTATATTAATTACAAATACCAAGAAGATGATTTTACAGAAGAAAGGTTTTATTTTTATCTTTTCTGTTTTCTTTCTTTCTCCGCCCCGCCCCGATTCGTGGTGTAGGGTGTAATTGTGAAGAGGACGGTGTTGACCTTTCTTTGGCTAATAGCAGCAACAAGGACGTGGTGACACTGAACGGAGAGCATGTTTTTAGGGGCTTAGGGGATGCCTATAATAAGCCATTTGGGTTGTCAGTCTTCTGCTTTGTGAGCTGAGTCATAGATTTGAACCGCTGTGCCTTGATGAGATACCTTTGACTCTATCTCGCACTCTGGCACATGCAGGGAAATAGTTTCTTACATTTCTTAGAAATGACTGAAACGTCTTTGTCTTGGTGAAGCAGGTATTTCCTTAAAAATACATTCTATGATTTTTAATTCCCAATGCTTTATCCTTTGGCTAGTTTAATTTGGGCTCAGTTTGTAGAATGTAACCTTTGGCTCCGTGCACTGTTTTTTTTTTTCTTTGAAGGAGAGATCTGTTTTCGGTCGAGTTCATCAATCACAGATTTGTGAAGAGACTGAGAGCGGGGTGAGATAAGGCGCTGTCTGAGCAGGGCCTCCTCGTTCTGCTCCTTCCCTGCAGCATTTAAACAAAGTACTGGGATAAGTGTGTTTCCAGGGGAAAAATGCACATGCAGGCGGCTTACAGAAGTGGTTTTAGTTCGGATAACAGGAACAACCCCTGCCTTGTGCAGCAGTGCTTAGCTTTTGGTGTCTCTTGGTTAACGCAGTGTCACCTTGCGTGTACTGGGGCCAAGAAACCTGTCTGGTCCCACCAAGAATGCGAGAAGCGACTGTCTTGATTTGCTTACCCTCGGGGCTCCATCCAGGAAGATGCTGGAGATTGCCTCTTTCCTTTGGGTGTAAAGCTCTTTTGTTGAAACAGAACACACGAGCGCATTTTGAAAATCAATTAACTACGTATGGTTAGTTCTTCCCCACATGTTAGCCCTTGCAGTATTTGATGGCTTTACCATGCTCATGTTGTGCTATTTTTGTTACTTGAAATCAGCTTCGTTTATGAGAGGAAGGAAAGTAACTTGAACTGTCTGTAAAAATGGGGAAAAAACCCCCAACAACCCCCAAACCCCACAAAACCTGCGGAACTAGTCGACCTCTGAAAAGGTTACAATTCTACAGAGCAGTTTGTCTGTTTGTTTGTTTTTCAGCACAAGATTTTTCACTCCTTGTCCGTATAACTCTTTGATATTGTTGTGTGGTCTGCATCATGGGCCACGGGTACTGGGTTAGAAATCCCCGATTCCTTTGCAGTGGTTTTGCTGGCCCTGTCCATCTGACATAGACGGGTTTTGGAAATGACAGTGAAAAATGAAGCTGTTTAAAGTTGGGAGTCGTTAAGTCTCTCGTTGGGATTCTGAATTGGGGGACTGTTTTCCTCAGAGTGCCTCACCGGTGCTGTCATGGGATATACTTTGGGAGCCATGCTTCAAATGAGGTTTCCTGCTTGCTCCAAGACCCGAAGGTAGGCGGCAGGCTTGCGTGCACCTGCATCCCCAAAATGCAGCCGCAGTTTATGGTGGTGGCACAAGCCAAGTGCTGTTCATAGCCTGGTTGTCAGACTGTGTACCCCCAGTACAGCAAACGGGTTACTGCTCCACTCCAGTGCCTTGTTTCTCACAGCTAGGAAGACGCTAAAGGAACACACAAGGTTCTTTGAAAGAGAGAATTTTTTTTCCCCAAGCAATCGTCCTGAGCGGAAGCCAAGAGAACAGTTTATTTTTAAGTCCTTTTACCTCGAGGGTCAGCCTGTCCCTTTCCATGGAGCGCTGTTTCTTTAGCTGTTCCTGTACCTTTTACCTGATGATCTGCATTCATGCAGGGAATTTTCCCAGCATGTACTAGGGAGAGAGCAAATCTGAAGCCGCTGAGGTTTAAATACTTGGACAAGTGTTTGTCTCTCTGCACGCGCTGCCTCTTGCACCAAACTCTGCTCCAGTCACACGGGGTCACCGGCAGTGGGGATCAGAAGTGGGACAAGAAGCAAATAGGAAATCCTTTTCTTTCTCAACAAAAAGTGTCGACAGACGTAACTTTAGCTTTGTTACGCTTTCTTCAAAACTTTTGGAGAAAAAAAATGAAAACCAGGAAGCAAAATATTATTGTTTTTCCATCTTTGTCCAAGACAAGTCATCTTGTTTGCTGCCTTTTGTCACTGTTTGTTTCCCTCCAACCCTTTTTCAGACAGAATTTCCCAGGAATCAAAGCTGGTTCATTTTTAGAGTACACTGAGGAAAATATACCTGAGAAAATAGCTGCTCTGATTAAAGAGAGTTGTTATTGTTAAAACAAAGATTTTAACAAGTTGAATTCAAGTAAAATCTAGGTTTTATTTATTTATTTGAAAAATCTTAGCACTGAGGTGGTCTAGTCCTGAACTGTAACCTTATTGTGACTGAGCAAGCCCAAAACAAAGAGGAGGATCCTTCCCCAAGAGCTTAAAATTGCTGTATAAAACAAGGGAGAACAGATGGATGGACAGATTGGGGAGCACAAGAAAACAAAGAGACGGTATTGTTCGGTATAAATAGCTGCGGTCGGCTCATCCCAGCAGCTGAACCAAACCGAGGGCTGGTGAATAATGTATGGCTGATGCGACGGGGACTGGAGGACCATGAGAAGGATGCAAGGAGGGAGCGCAGTCAAGAAGGTTTTCAGATGTATTCTGAGTTGTGAGAGGGTAAAGCTGGAGGTGGAGAGGAGAAAGAACGGAGGTTGGGGGTCAGAGCAGAGGAGGAGATGGCGAGGTAGGCAATGAGGAGGCCGCGTGGACTGGATTGCTGGGGAAAAAATAATGGGCTTAGGAGAGAGAACTGAGAAGAACCTTCTGTTCTTGAGAGAAGGGAGGAGAAGTCTGTAGGAGGGAGAGGGGAAGAACAGGGAGGAAGTCATGTTTTATTTGGTAAGCTACGCTTTGGAAGGAATTGGCAAAGCGCTGTGCTGAGGGAGAGCTAGAGCCAGGAGAGTGAAGGGGAACGAAGACTGAGTAAAAGGCAGAGAAAAGGCAGCTGGGGTTGTGGGTGTGCGATTCTGTGAAGCTGGAGTAGCAGAGACAGTTTAGGAGGAAGGGCGCAGAATTTCAGAAGCAGAGGAGCCGTCTGTGGTGGAGGACACCTACCTGGCTGTGGGATTTCCACCCAGACAGCTCACGTTGCAGGAGGAGGAGCGAAGCAAGCGGTTGCTGGTGCTGCTGGCTGAGACTGCCAGGACTGAGAATTGGCAGGAACTTCGTTGTAATGTGAGAGAGGGACAAAAGACCCAAAGGTGGAGAAGAGTTATGAGAGAACCATCAACCAAATCTATGGGAAAAAGGAAAGAATGGATAGAAAGAAGAGGGCTGAGAACAGGTCGGTCATCCACTGTTGGGTTGGGAATCGCGGAGAAATGCGTGGAAGGAAACCAGAGGATAGCGGAGATTTGGGAGGTAGGAGAGGTAGTACACTTGCTCTGAAGTTCTGGTCTGACTGGTTTGGAGACTGAATCAGGAAGGATGACACCCTGGTTTTGGGTGGGAAGGGATTGAATAGTGAAGTTGGTGAACATCAATAACTCTTTGGCGCATGGGAGTGAGTAGGTATTGCCTATCAAATGCCTGTTGATTCCGCTGTCAAATGGAGAAAAAGTGCAAGGATCTGACTTCATGGAATGCATTGATAAGAAAAAGACCTGAAGTCGCCGAAAGAGGGGGCAGAAATGCACAGAAGAGCAAAAGAAAAATAGGAAAACTAAGTCAGTTGAAGACGTGTAGAGGCAAGACCCAGAAATAACAAGAAAGAATATTTATGCAATACTGTTGAAATGAGAAGAGTAGGCAGGGATAAATGGTAGGGTTTGCAAGGAGCAAAAATGAGAGAGGAAAAATTTACCAGCTGGGTTGCAAAGGGTCAGATAAGGATAGGCCCCCAAGAAAGAAACGTAGCGAGAGGTGTGTCTTTGCGATAGCTGGGAGGAGGATGGTATGGACAGGCTGTGAATGGTGGAGGTCTTTGTAGACCCGTATGAAGGCCACCCTTTCCCTGGATAGCGGTGCTGTTGGAAGCACCGTACAGCACACTGGTATAGGGCCTTTTCCAGAGACACTCATGGTGGGAATGGTGGGGAAAAAAACAGTGCTGCAAGTTCCGAGTGCTTGTCGTTGGGGCAGCAAGATTGCGCCAGCCAATACCTCATTCTTTGAGTATAGATCTGCCTCTGGGTTTCAGTGGGCTGGCTTTCAGAAAGAATGAGAAATGCCTCTCTGTTGGTGTTTTCATTTTATGCTCAGCTCATAAAGGCAGTTCTTCTCTGGAAAAAGCATACCTGCAGCAAGGACTGCTGTCAGTCCGGCTTTCCTCCGGCAGGGATTTCGTTGCCGTTATGGTGCCGTACGCACCATTATGGATGTTAGCCGTGAAGATGATGATAGCCATGAAGTTTAGTGCTCTGCGTTAGGTGTGCTGTGATTGCCTCTCTTGCTACTGTATGTCATTCATTTCAGATTTAAATATCTAATGGCTCTCATCAAACAACATTTAAACTTTCTATGAAATCCTGCAAATGTTCCTTTAGATCATATTATAAGTAACAATGGATGAAATGAGCTTGAATGGGAGGGCTGTGTTTCAGTCTCGGGGGTTCTGCAGCTGCTGGTGATGACAGTGGAACACTTCAATTGAACTGCAGCCTGGTATTCAGCAGCACTCTGCCCATTAAACGACGTATAAAAACAGTATAAATGGTCCGGCACATTTCCTTTTCCACACTATTTTCATCTTAGTCACTGGAGTGTTTCTGTAGAAAATAATTTATTTACTGGGAAGCTAACAAGGAGTGTTTTGGTCACTGTGAGCACCAGATGTGGTGTTCGGATTGTAGCATGAACAAACTTAATTCAACAAGGAAGTCTTTATGCATTGAAAAGGATCTCACGTGACTGCGCCGTTTGCTGCCGGTCCTGCTGGAACAGACCTGTCCTCGCAGGGGGAGTGGGAACGTGCCCCTGACGTCTCGGGTGGCGAAACAAAGCCACAAGCTCTGGAGGTCTTGAGTGCCTTAACAGCTATTTATGAGCATTTGTTTATTTATTTGGATAGCGCCATATTTGTGTTAGGAATTTCATAGACTCATAAGAAGACGTGTTCGGTTGCCCAAGGATATTGCAGTCTAGTGTGGACAGATGTCACATTGAGGAAGGAAATGAAGCTGTGAGGGTTGGAGGGTAGCGATGTGATAACACAGGGGGAGTTGAAGTGTTGCTGGAAGAAAATAGGTTTATTATTAAGAGTGCTATTATGTAGGAGCGGAGTTTTGAATATGGTTGAAACCCTGCTGTGGAGTGTAGTTCAGTCAATAGCAAGCACATCCTTGGCCGTAGGTAATTCCACTTCCCCTGTTCCCTTTGGCTGTTGAGGTGACTTCTAGGGTTTTTTGCCCTCCAAAAATTCACACACCCGCTAAAGCCAGTGCCGTTAAACAGAGGAAGACAAAGGAAAAGGATCAAAGGCAAATAGCGTATGTTATCTTCAGAAATACTCAAAGAGCCATCAACAAGCAGAAGCCCTTGTGCTGTTGTGCCCTGGTGCTCTGGCCAGCCTTGCTCTACTGAATCAGCAAGGAGGACCAGGCTGAGGAGACTGGCCAAGCATCTGAAGTGGAGATCATGCTCTCTGGTGCTCCACCAGCAAACTGCAGGGCCTGAGGTTGGTGGGACCCGAAAGAGGTTTGCATCACAGAGAAAGTGTGGAGCCCACACTGAAAATGCAGTAGCTGTCCCACCTTTTGCTTTGCAACACATAAAGTAGATTTTTTTTTTAAAAAAAAATGTATTTTCTTGTTTATGAAGCATTCAGCCAAATTTTCTCAGACCTGTGACTTTAGCATGATGAGCTGTACAGAAATAATCCATCTCTTCAAACTCTAGATTTTCTTTATTCCAAGAGTTTTCAGGAGGACTTATACAGTGACATGACAACTCGAGGCACCTTTATCTCGTTGCGGTGAACTGTAATGCAAATGCAGTCCAGATCAGTAGAAACGAATTGGTGCATGTTTCAAGTTAAATATAAAAGCATTTGTTAGCTTAACTGCTCTCGAAAGGTGTTCGGTGGGGGCTTTATAGTCTTAGTCTTTTGCAGCTGCTGTTGGCAAGCCCGGGTGGCTGTTATCCACGGCTCCAGAAGTGGTCAGTGGCAAACGGAACCGAGCTGTCCCCGAGCTGCAGCCGTGCCGGGGGCTCGGAGCTGTCGGGGACCTGCAGGGCCGGCCGGGCGCTGGGGCGAGGGCGTCCCTCCGGCAGCTGGGAGGCAGAACCTCCCCATCCCTCCCAGCGGGCCAGGCAGGGGGTTGCCTTTCCTTTTTCTTTACTTTCACCCCTCTCCTTCTCCTCTTTGATTGATGGAAACTCTCACTGGGAGTTGTTTCTTGACATCCTTTAAAAAAAACCTGAAAGCATGAAATGTTATGATAGTGTTATGTCTATTTTTGAAAGTAAGGCTGTTAATGTAAAACTGGTGCTGATATGCTGGAGCAAATTATAAAGGCAAGATTATTAAATCCCTGAAAATTGCTAATTTATTATTTTTCTCACCTAATTTTGATTTATGGTGCATGATTGTAGTGATACACATCTTCAAAAACAAGTGAATTGCTGAGAAATTATTTGCATATTGGAAAATTTTTTATGAGACTTTACATTTAACATTTGCCAAGAAAAAAAATATCCACCCCTCTTGTTCTCTGCTTTTATTTGAAACCTTCTGGGCTAAAAGAAGATGGCGAAGGGTTTAACTTTCGTAGCTTCCCCAAGCAACCAAAAGGTGGCCTTATGTGTAGTAGGGATCTTACCCAGTTTGGCTGTTAATTTTACTCCCATGGGAAACGTATTTGAGTTCGCGTTTCTGCGTGCTGCACGTTGAAAGCTCTAACCCTTTGCTACATAGAATGATTTAGCTAAAAATGAACTACCACAGACATGCATTTGAAAGAGCACCGAGCCCAGGCTCTTACCATGTTTTGTTCTAAGAAAATTGGTTCGGTACAGCAAGGCTGGTTCTGCCAGCACTGGAGAAATTTGGGCTGGATCCTGTAAACCTGGTTCACAGGACTTGTTTTGTTTTCTTTGGATGGGATCGCTCCCCGGCCCAAGCCCTGGTAAGCAAGAGTTTGCAACATCTGGTCCTCCCGACAGCTAGAATGACTTCTTTGACAGGGGTGGGGAGCCTAAGTCCTGAAGACCCTGTTCTCCTGCTGGTGGTTGTGTGTAGGTCCTGGCCGGTGCAGTGGTAAATACATGCGTGTACCTTGGGGAGAGCATTTTTGGCGATTTTTCAAGAAGTGGTGGGAACCACCGTGGTACGGCGGTGCGTGGCTGAGGACAGGCAGGTGCCTGGCTCTTGGAAAGCACAGTGTGTACGTGCTGCCTATATGTACATACCTAAATCATCTTGTATACAGTGAAGGCGTGTTTGCCTTGGTTGGACATGCCTTCGGACAGCGTAGGGGGACAAACAGCTGTCTGCCCTTTGCAGACATTTGGCCGTTGGTGCGTTGAATTAACTGAAGTTAGAGGCAGGAGGAGATGCGTGGTCGGTGTAAGAAGGGATCACCCAATGCTCTTGGCCAGAGCTCTGCCTGCTGGATCCTCCCACCACGAGCAGATTAGGGCTTGCTGGTGCGGGAGGAAAAGGGAGCGAAGCACCTCCGAGTGTGAAGGTGACACGGGATCAGGGCTGAAGGCGTCGCTCCATGCGGGTGCTTCCACCTGTGCTGGCGAGAGGAGGAGAGCAGCGTGATGAGGTCGGGTGAGGTGACATCGCTGTCCCTATCCTGCTGGGCAGGGGAGGTCAGGACAGAGTTCCTTGTACCCGGGGACTTGCTCCTTGGGGGAGCAAGACAGTGTCCCACAGAGGGGATCCACTGCCCCCTGCCTTGGCACAACCATTCCTTCTGTTCATGTTCTGCTCTTACTCCTGCTGGCATTAACTGCGGGAACGTAAGCCTTGTTGGAGGTGCTCCAGACTTAAACAGATGTGAATAAGAGCCCAGATTAGTAATGTGGTTTTCCTTTTTCTTCTTTTCTTTCTACTCTCCACTTTTTTTTTTTTCTTGGTTAACACCCACCTAAGCTCACCTTGCACTTTGTGTGCAAGAGATAATTTAATCAAAGCATTCATTTAGGGCTGGCTCCAGCCTGCGCAAGTTGTGGAAAAGCTCGTTTTAACTGTAGCAGTGCAGGATCGTGCTGTAATGGCCAGACTTGTGCAGGCGTTAGGTGCCTGGGCTTGCAGACAGGTATTTGATGGGATTCTGAGAAGCACGGAACCATCTCGCTGTCATTGAGGATCAGGTTCCAGGCACTTGCGGAAATCCTGCTAAGCACCTGCCCGCACCTCCAAGTGCCCTTTAGAAGTCTTGCTTTGAAAGTCAAATCCAGAAAAAAACAAGTGAAATCAGTGGCAAAACTGACCTTAGTGTGCAAGCAATAAAGCAGCTGAGGATAGAGGAAACGACGATTGCTTGGATTTTTATTCATATATGAAACAAGCTTGAGACTTGTTAATTTTGCTTAAGTGCCATGGCAACATACATATCTGTTTTGCAGCTTATGAAATGTATTTTTGGAACTACTGACTCACACACTTGAATATTTCTGCTGTACTAAGAGAATGTATTTCCTTTTGCTTTCGTGCAGCTATTCAGCATGAAAATAAAAGCAGTTCCCTTCTGGTTTGTATCATGCTGCAGCTCAGGGCTGTTTTCTGGAGCGGTCCCACCTGGGCTGAGTGTGCCTGGTGGGATCACCGTGTGCTGCTGCCGTGGGACCCGCTGGGATGGGCACCGTGCAGCGCTCCCCACGGCCGTAGAGCTGTGAGCTCTGGCCTCTAGATCTGAATCGGGCTGGATGGTGGATAACTGAGGCTGGCGGCAAAGAACTTTAAAGTACCATGTATTTTGCTGGTGCAAACACCTTGCACTTGAGACAGTGCAAGTTACTGGGTTTTCAGGCACTCTTGACACTAGTGAAATGGGGATGATCTCCAGGGGGGATGTCTATGGGGCGCCGGTGCCGTAACCTCAGACCAGCCCGGCAGGGCTGGCAGCGTTGCAGAGTTGGAAAAAACCGCGGCTTTGCGGAGGGTGCTATCAGGTGTGCCGCCTCAGAGGGGCTGGGGAGGAGGAACGCGGCGGTCCCCGCCGAGAGGCCAGCGTGGGCAGGGCGCATCTGGCTCTCCGGGTGAAGGAGCTGATGTCCTTCACTTGTGCCCACACCATGGCACCTCAGGAGAAGTTTCTGTTCCCAAATAACACGCTTCAGGGTTTTTATTGTGCGCTCTGCGGTCCTTGCCGTACTTGATACTAACCTCCTGTTGATCGAGGCGTTTGGTGACTTCTGGCTGGCAGGAGTAAAGCTTTCCCAACAAACCGGCGCGTTCAGGACGTGCTGCGTTCACACACAAGCCTCTGTCGTTAGGGGTTTGTGACAATGAAAACATAATTTTTCCTTGGCGGTAGGAAGCAAGCGGCGTGCCCTGCTGCTGTGACTGTTCAGCGACGTTCCTTGGGCGACCTTCTCTGTGGGGTGCCTGCGGGACCAAGGCGGGACGTGCTTTTTCTGCCTCCCCAAAGCAAGCCGTGCTGCGGGTTGTGTCATTGCAGGAGCGCCCGTAGCAGGCACACCCGGGAGTGGGAAGAGGATGTTACTGTTCTAGAACATTTCGTTTTCTGGCTCCCTTTGAAACTGCACGGGCAGAGTTTCTGAAGACTCAGCTATGGGAAACCTCAGTGCCAGCGAGCAAGAAGGGGCTTGTTTCCTGCGGGACCCCCGGGATGCGGGCAGGGAGGCTGTGCAGCTCCCGCTGCACTGCCCTGGGCTGGTTTAGCTCTCTTCGGTACCCACCTGCCACGGTTCAGCTGGCTTTATTCTGGATTTGTTCGCTTTGCACGACGGCACGGTGCTCCTAATGGAGAACTTCTGTGGCCGCTTTGAACAAAAAGCGAGGTCCGTCGTTAGCCACAAAACTGAGGAAACTCAGTTTCTGGGTTGGACCTTGCCGGGATGTAACAATATTTCCTTACCTCACAGGCTTATTGTGGGGCTTTTAAAATTAATATTGAAGTGTATGCAGTGCAACGTACTATGCAAATTATTTGTTATTGTTTCACTTCTAAGCAGTGACTGCATGTGTGCCTTGTCATTTAGAGAGCATCAGAACACAATTATTTAAAATATCTGCCTAGCAATTTTGATTAGCTTATTGTACTGTGTTTAAATTAAAAAAAAAAGAACAATAGGAGTAGAAAAGATTATTTGAAATGGGAGCTGATTCTCTATACTAATCTTTAAGATACTAAAAAAGTGGTGAGACTACACTGTAACATGATGGTTTCCAACCAGGAATGTTAAGGAAAAAGCCAACCCTGCAGTGGGGAGCTGTGCACCCAGGAGGCTGGCAGCAGAGAGCGAGGGCTCCTGCCCGCTCGGCCCCGACGAGATGGAGACCTGCGCTCGGCCCGCCGCGCTCGGTCGCGCTGATGAAAGACCAGAGGGCAAGGCAAAGAACGGGTGGTGATTATGGAGGGCCAAAGGGGTGGATTTGTAAGTTTTAACTAAGAGTTGAAAAAGAGGTGACTATTTCTAATGTTGGTAGTTGGGAACGGGGAAGAGAGTGGGGGTACGTGCCCTTGGGGAAGGGGGAGGGACAGGGCTGATGAAAAGCCCTAGAGGGTAACATGGGGAGAAGCGTCTTAAATGTGAGAATATGATGGTACGTGTGGAAATGCATGGAGGAGGCAGGGCAAAGAGGTGGGAAGGCTGTCTTTGGAGAGAATTAAGCCAAGGAAACGGTGCGGTGGGCCAGGCAGTGGAGCAGGCGGTGCGCTGCGAGCGCTGGGACAGTGAGGGTGCTGGAGCATGCCGGCACTGCTCGCACGTGCCTCGGGAGGTTGGCGTGGGGCTTGGGCTGTAGCTGTTTGCTTTGATGTTCACAGCAGCGTAGGGTAAGTTGGAGCCTCAAGCCTCTGCCTGAACTGGCTGCGTGCTCAAAGAGCAGAAAAAGTGTCTTTGCACTGCTTTAAAGAGTCTTTACAGTGCTTTCTACACCATTTCTTAGATTAGTTGTGTCTTGGCCCCTGGTGAAGATGCGCTGGCCTGCCCTTGTGGTTCACCTCGTTTGAAGCCCCAGAGCAAAAGCCAGGAGGCAGAGGAGAGAAAGGAGAGAGTGCTGGAAGGAGACAGGGGAGTGAAGCCCCGGGGGAGCCCAGCTCAGCATCTCCTTCCCGGGAGTGGGAGCCCGTCCCCAGCGGGGACTGCCAAAACGTGGGTCATGGAGCATAGCCGGGGCGTAAGGGCAGCGGTGGCACGTTGTGCTGATGGGTTGTAGGCAAATGCGTGCAAGATAGAGCCTGGGCAACAGGAAGGAAGAATGGGGTGCCATCGAAGAGTTTAAGTACTTACAGCTGGTTTGGAACAAGGCTGTGCTGGCAAGTAGATGGACGAGATGACCCGCCAGAGCTTCTGACTTCTCTGACTGTCTAGTTGCATTTGTCACTGGACTATGTTTGGAGCTTTTAAAATACTGTTTTACTAGGAGATGTTCTGGATTGTGCTGTCAAGACCAGGTGGCAGCAGTTTTGCAGCGTGTATTTTCCCTTCCAATTTTCAACGCTGAAACTTGCAGAATGTCTTTAACTGATAATTTAACTCCCTACCTACTAATTGGGCCAAGACATAACTTTGTAGCTTTATCTCTTTCCTGTTCCTCATTTTATTTCTGTTTCAATTAGTGAGTGTGCCTTTAGCAAGAGACTAAGATTGTTTTTCTATCTGTTATAAGATTTGCCTGCAAGAGGAAGGCATTTTATTGCCTGTCTTCTCAAATAGCAGTCTCCCCTTTACAATCAATGAAGAGACCAACAAGCTCGTTTGCCTGAGGTTTGGCCTCCCAGTGCAGGGCTGCTCCCTCTTACTGGAGCTGAGGAGGAGGTTTACCTGTGGTGATGCTTTCAGTATAACAAAACCCTGCTTTAATCTCTTGTCTTGTCATATTTCAAAATTGAAAGGAAAGAGCATGGAAGCTTGACTTCATCAGAGGTGCCGCGGAAAGCTCTGGGAGCAGCAGCACCTATTCCCATGAACGGGGGGCGTGAAATGGTGGCACCTGCCTGGTCCCACAGCTGATGGCCACTGGTTCGGACTGCGAGATGGTGGCCCTGAATGTTTCATGGTGTGTGGGTTACCGAGCCTGATTCACAGCTTTCTCATCCTCGCTACGGTCGTTCGCAGTGAAGTTGCTGGGTTAGGTTCGTCAGTTTTAGTTACTGGCTGAGTTGCAAAAGTGCTTAGGAGCTCCTGGCAGAGTGGTCTAGGACTCAGCCGTGTTCAAGATGGTACTAAAGAGGTGGCAAACACTTGAGGTTTGACCAAAATATTTTAAATTTTGCTAAACAGAAAATCTCCGTTCACTGACTTTGTGTTACTGAATATGATGGAGAAAACAAAAACCCGGTAGGTAATATAGGTACAGTGTCCCAGCCAGGGACTTGTGTTCTTCTGTCGCCAAAGCAAAGAGTGGGCAGTTGTGCATTTCTTGGAGACATCGAATGTGTCCTGACAACTTCCTGCACAGCTTCCCAGTTGCTAGAAAATGCAGATTCTAGTTGCCAGCCACAGTTAATTGGCTATTGCTCATTATTTATTTAATTTAGTGCTCTGGTTGACAATGCACTCAACTTTTTAAAAATTCTTTTAAGAAATGATTTGTCTCTTGTTTGCTGTAGAGATGTTAACAAGCAAAATAGAAGCCTTAGAAGTTTGAAACTTAATTTCAGAGCTCCTGTAAAATAGCTCAGTGGACATAGCCTGTCTTTACAGATAGTGCTTCTTAAAAACCAGAAGACTTATAATTAAAAGCACTGCATTAATCTGCATGCTTTGTGTACTGGGTCTAGATGTGTAATTTGTGGACATAGGAAGAAGTGCTCCTTCTGGCGGGTTGGCCTGCTGGGCTTTCTGCCTCTGGTGGCTCGATCACCGCTGGCTGGACGGTGCTCTTCTTTGTCCAGCTCCTGGGTCTCATCTGTCACTTCGATCAGTTCTGCTCCTGGAGTGCTGTGGCACCTTGTCTTTTCAAAGATTAATGCCTTGGGTGAAAATGTTCCCGAAAAGTACTCTTCAGCTGCAAACATGGTACCTCTTGTTCTTATGCTCCTTATTTACCAAAGCAACAATTACCCGAAAGAATTTAAATAGTTTGTTCTAAGGTGGTTTCCAAATTACTTGAGGCTGCTGTTCACACCGAGGGTTGCATCTGATCTGCAGGAGGTCAGATTTGCTGAGCTTCATGAGTTTTTATTGCTCTGTCGCCCCTGGGTCCTTGTGGACTCTTACACCTGTGTTGACAAGGTTTATGTTTTGGGGATGAATTGCTAATTTTGTCTCTTGGAAGCTCAATCTCTTTTAACTTTTTTGTTCTTTTTTTTTTCATAACATATTTAAAATTGAATGACAATTTAGAATAGGTATTTCAACTGTCATGATTTTTATTAATCTTGGCTTTTGCAAAAAATAATTGTCAGCGAGTCCCTTCACGTGAGGTTTAGTGTCTGCAAGTTAAATAACCAGCTTCCTCCAAGTAACTCCCTAATCTGCTAATTTCTCTTGATTTTCTCCTCTTGCATTCTCCACCCTCCTCTTCCTGGCTTCATGATCCATGTTTATCACTGCATAATGTTATTTCCTTTCAGCCCTGGCATCTGCCTGGGTGAGCACATCTTCCTGCGGTTGACCGGCTGCCTCCTGCGTCTCCCCACCGTGCCCCTCGCTTCCACCATCAATCCACAGCCACTGCAGCACTTAAATTTAGCTTATCTGAATGTTGTGGAACTCTCTGCTTCTCTCTGTTCTCCAAAAGGACTTAATCTGTTAGAGAAACAGAACAGTTCTGTAGTCAAGGTTGTTGGTAGCTTATTTATAGCCTTCAGTTGTGCTCAGTCCCTCCCTTCCCCGGCAGTGCCCTTCTCTGGGAAAAAAACAACCAACCAAACCAACCAAACCATAACCAAACATCTCCCTTCTCCTTTTCTGAGGCTTTTGAAGAACAGTGAACTTGTGATGTTTTCCTTAGGGATGAATAAAAGATCCCCAGATAGTGCAAATCTGTGCTCAGAATTCACATGTAACCAAAAGGCTTTTTGCAAGTTGGTGGAAAAATGTTCTGAGAGCATTTTGCAGGTTTTTTCCCAACCCCCCCGCCCCCCAGTATTTTGCTCTTGAGCACGCCTCTGCACTTCCTGGGTTTGGACAGGACCAGCATTTGAAGTGCTGAAATACCATGAGACAGACTGTTCGTCTGAGGTTTCCCACTCACTCTTCCAGACCCGAGCAGCCTAGGCACTTTGGATAGACATCTGAAATTTCTGGATACTGGTTTGAACCGAACCTCTGTACTTCGTGTTCTGGGTTGCTCAGTGCTGCCCTTTGTTACTGAGGGGCTGTTGGTCCTCCCTGAGGGCACAGATTTCTCCATCTCCTGCACAGTTACACGGGCTTGTCCAAAAGAGCCAACTTCTGCACGGTTTACCAGGTGACTGGTCATCTGCTGGCACCCCTGGTGTGTGTTGTCCTGCCAGGCTCTGAGATCACCAGCCCGGCTTTAGCCTGGCCCCACGTGGGTGTCACTTGTCTTTGGTGGCCGTTGAAGCCTTGTCTCCGCAGAGCACAAAAAGGAGAAAGTTTTCATCCAGGTGTGGAGGGATTTAATGGAGAGGGAGTTAAATCACCGATTGCATTCAGTCGCTACAGGATCCTCATTTAGACAATGAACTTTAGCTCTTCTTCTGCATTGGTCCTGCCTGCTGTTACTTTCTAGGGAGTAGAGTGGTTCTGTACGTGTCGCTTGTATTTTAGCAGTCGTGTAGCGAACTCAGACAAGCCATCTTTGTGGCACACTGAAGAGTGAATGAAACTCTCCTTGGTTAGTTGGTCGTGGTGTTACATCGCGGTTTCCAGCAAGTTTTGCAATTGGATGAAATTTATAATTGAATTATACTAGGCAAAGCCCAGTAGCTTAAATAATTCTTGACTATAAGCTTACAAGATTTTTCTGCATTGAAATGAACAGTGGCACTAAAAATACCAACTGTCAGTGATTTGTATTAGCTAGGGTATTGAATGGATTGGTTTTGGTTAGTGTCCTGCCGTGGCTTAGAGCTAGTAAATGTCATGGTTTGTGTTGGTGGAGCGGAAGAAAAAGACAGGCTATTGTACATCATCCAACTCCACCCTTGAAGGCGTTAGCCACTGGGCTGTACTGGTAGCCCAAAAGGGAGTGAAGGAAACGTTCTGTATGTATTCAGAGAGGAGGCTGGTGCTGACAAAAAAACACTGTTGTTTTTCTGCATGCCAGAGGGCTAGGAGTTTGGCTATTAGTTCCATTAGGTTAGTGGCTTATATTGCTTTGTAATATGAATGCCAAATTTGAAATGCTTGAGAATTAACTTTTGGTTCACTGATATTGTTCAATTGCTGCAAGTTTAGATCTTAAAAGAAGCCAAAGTTTTAAATTTGCACTGAATTATTTTGAAAAGAAAATTATATTTAATTCCAAATGTTGGAAATCTGATTTCTGACTGATAAAATTAATTGTTTTCCTTACTCTGCTAATAGTTTTCCCCTAGGGCGAACCCCCCTAGTTTTGTCCTGTAGCACAGCCAAGGATGCTGGGGGAGGCAATGGCAGTGAAAAATCCTTTAAGATATGAAATGGTGAAAGATAAAACCAAAACAAAACCCAAACCACCAAATAGACTGGGAAACTCCCCGCCAAATTGACTGATGCTGTGTACGGTTGCTTTCAGAGCACGCAGCAGTGTATGGCAAATGAGAAAAAAGTGAACGTCGCCAAATTCAGTCCTGTTAGAGCTCATGGTTTGGAGCTTTCCGCTAGTTGTGTCCTAGAAATCTCATGTATGTGTGCAAATATACATAGTATGTATATAAAAATATACATACGTGTACACACATGTGTGTGTTTGTGAAACTGGGCCCGGAATAGTTTTCTCGATATATGGCTCGATTCTGCATCCAGCAAAGCGAATTGCACGTTTTCCAACTACACAGGTAGTTGTAGAACTTGTACAAGTTAGGTGGAATACACAGTTTCCCCAAATGAGAAACTGCTGATCTCATAAACAAAATTATTATTAAAAAACAGATTAATCTGTGTCTTTTTTCTGAGATCTTAAAATTTCTGACTTGGGGAATCTTTTTTTTCCCCATGGTCCCTGTAAATGCAGTCATAAGCATCTCAGTAGTAAGAGCTGCTTATTTCAAGCTCCCTTTTTTTCCTGGCTCCTTTCTTCTGCAAAGAGTTTCTTAAATGAAAAAGCATCTTGGGGAGCAAAGCGTCTCGACACAAGGCAGACTAGTGATAAGCACTACCTGCTTTTTCTGAAGCGGTGGTGAAAAGGAGGTACTAAGCACAGCCAACGTCGTTTTCTAGTGACTTGCACTGTGGTTTGTGAAACCACGTGTTTCAGTGTGTTAATGTTGTGCGCATCCATTGGAACAGAATATGGGCTGTAAACCCCGCCCTGCGAGCAGGAAACCTGGGGCTGCCTCGAGACATCTTTGCCAACGCTTCATATAAAGTCATGCTGGACAAACGTCAGAGAAAAACGAATTGTATCTGTCAAACGGGTTTGTTTTGTACCTTCAAGGTTATTTTCTGTATTTATTTTCACAGTCTGCCCGGCTTCCCTGCAATCCTTGATTTTACAGAGCAGCCAGCGGAGGCAAAAACTATTGAAAATGGGAAAACTTAATCTGAAAAAGAAAGCCATTGCCAGCCGGTCCATGATCAGGTGTCTTACCTTTCACTCTGCTGAATTTGCTTTCTGAAATTAATTTGGCTGTTTAAGAAGAACATTTGTGTTAGAGCATAGAAACGTATCCTCATTTTTATACGCACTCATAAATCATACGGCTCAGCCAGTGATTTTAAAGCTTGTCCAAGAGTCATGTTTGTGCTGAAACTCTGCAGAAGACGTTTCAGCTCAAAAGAACAATTTTGGAATGAAACGCGGTGTTTCATGCGAGATGGAATGGCTCTTTCAGCATATGGCAATTATGATGTAGCTCGTTCTGGCAGGGGAGGCAGGAAGGCTGCAGCTCGGGGTCCTCTGCATCGCGGGGTGTTGACAGTTACTCCTAATGTCCTTAAAAATAACCAGTTACAAATTTTATTGTATTTTTTCCCCCTCTTCCGAGGGCCTAGCATTTTTATAGCGTATCTATTCACGTGAGGGCCGTGGGTTGGGCGCGCAGGTGAGGGAAGGGGCCAGCTTCGCAGTCGCCATAAATCAGCACGGCCCTGCCGGCTTCCCTGCAGCTCTGGTCGTTTGTACCAGCCTTCGTTTTGGAATGATGGATTTGATGCATTATTCAGTTTTTTGGAACCGAATGTAATTTTCCTCTCTCTGTTCTCATCTTCTTGAAGTCAGGAGGGGTAACAGGATCACTGTGTGAAAATACCGCGGGTGGAGCGAAAGGCTCTGTTTGAAGGAAATATTGGCCACAGAACAGAAATTGCAGGTCCGTTGCTGGAAAAATTAAAATAAAGGTTGGTTTGTTCTGCTTATCCTCCCTGTCCCTCACATGCTGGGAGGGGGCCACAATAGAAAGATTGCATTAGAAGGAAATAAAAAGCACTTGTGGTGTATATTCTTTATAAAACACATTTCAAGCATCAAAACCTGTAGTCAGTATAAATTCTAAATGGGAGAGAACAGAGTGTATTAGAACTGTGAAGAGGAGATTATTAAAGGGTTGATTTAACTAGTCATGTTGAAGCACATAAACCGTATCTAAATCTCTGGAGCAAGCTTAAAAGACTACATTGAGGTCAATCTCCAGAATACCTGGATTTGAGAAAATTGAAAACCAATTTCTGTGCCGAGGAGTTCGGATTCGGAAATCTCTGGTTCGTTCTGCAGGGCAGACTCCTCTTCCTGGCGTTACGAGGCAGGAGTGCTTCAGCCAAAGGGTGGTGCTGACATAAGCAAAAGCGAGGGCTCGTTAATTCAGCTTTGTTTGGTTGGGCAACCAAAGGCGGAGAAGTGTCCTAATCCTGTTACGGAGGAGAGGTGCCTCTTGGTGGTGCTGCTCCGAGCCTCCTCCGCCACCCCATTGCACCCACCAGCGCGCCCGCCGTGGGTGTAGGTGCAGGTGGAGCCCATCGCTGTGCCGCCGGCGGCATCGCCGCCTCCTGCGCCCGGCGAGCCCGGTGCCGCCAGGGCTGGGCTCCCGGCGCGTGGCTCGCCCCGCGTGCGGCCGGCTCCCTCCCGCAGCGCGCCGGCAGGCAGATAAGTGGAGGTTCGGTCACTTGCCTGAAGTCATACAGTAAGTCAGCAGCAGAGCTCTGAATTTGATAACTAATATAAATATTTATCACTGGTTTTACTCTGGCAGCGCTAGATAGCTGTGCTGCCTTGTACTGCACCTTGCGCAGACTTTCTGCCTCTCAAAGCGCAGGAGCCTTGCGGCTACCGTCACGTTTTTCTTCGTTTTATGAAAAAAAAAATGGACAAAATTAAATACGTGCATTTTCTTTAATGTTATTCCAGATTTGGGTTTGTAATAGCATTTCTTTACTAGATCAGTTTCTCATTCAGTCTTTCCCTGTGCTGAAGTCATACTCTGGTGAATGACATCATCTCTCTTCCAAGGAAACTGCTCTGATGTAGTTCCTGTAATTTGAGCAATAACTGAGTTAATTCTGAATTAAGGGAGATATTATTGCAAATATGTTTTTAGTGCAGCATCAGAGGATGACTGGAAAGAGTTTGCCTTTATAGAAGGGGTAGGCTCGCTAATTAGTTATGCGTGAGGAAATACATGGAACAACAAGAAGTACAAGAGGAACTCTATTGGTACTCTGATCAATTTGCAAAAAAAAGTCTCCATTTGAAAAGTACTTTATTAGACTATCTGGAGAAACCTGTAATGATCTGCCAATGCAAGTAGCGTGCCCAGACTTGTTACCCAATTATTTTACATGGGCAATTAACAGCCACGAGGAGCTCCTGGAAGCAGTTTGTCTGTGTTATAGGTGAGTTCTTGCCTGCGTGCTCACAGCACGGTCCTGGTGTAGGCGAGTGAGGCGCACCAAATCGGATTTCTTTTGTCCGTCTACATGGGAGCGTGTAATTCCTGTACCTGTTTGTCTGTGCACATGGCAAACACCCTACGTGTGGTGCTTTATGTGAATCCCCTACTCGGAGACCCCACTATGGTCAAATTTCGTGTCTTTGCCCAATCCATTGGTGGTTGCCATTGGTTTTCATGTGACCAAAACAATGTGTATTTCCCTGGGCTTGTTCTCGAGAGTGGCCAAAAGTGTTTTCTTTCGTTTGGTGTTTTTCAGGTTTTGTTTGTGTGCTGTTGTTTTTGTTTGTTTGTGTTGTTTTTTTTTCCCTGCAAATCCGCTGTGGAAGTCATTAGCCTGATGGCCAAAACTTGTTGTTGCTGTGGGTTACTGCAGAGAGGGTTTACCCTGCTGCGGCGGGGTGCCGGGGCCACATCTCACGTCCACGAGGAGCGCGACCTCCTGGGGCTGGTGGCCTCTCGGAGGCCGTGCCCGGCGGGGTGCCATGCTGCACGTGTCTGGGCTTCCTCAGCCCGGGAGAGGGGGACGCCTTGGCCACCGTAGAGGTGGGTCGTTCAGACTTCCTCTGGTGGCATCCCGCAGTGCTCGTGCGCTCGAGGACAGTGTCAGCACCCAGGCTGCTTGGCCAGGTTTAGTCCAGGTGCTGTCCCAGCCGTGAGAAGGGTGGTGGAAGGGACGTCCAGCGGAGGGTAAGGTGTTGTAGCCGTGTGGGCTGGCTCTGCAGAGGAGGGAGCCAGGACGGAGGGGCTCACCCATGGGTGTGAGGAGGTGCCTGCAGCCCCGGGTGCCCCAGAAATGCTCTGGCTACAGCAGAGCAGGGGGGAGTAACTGCTTCCCAGCAGGAGAACGTGGGAAGTTAACATGTTAAGGGAAGGAGGGCGCGGAAAGGTAAAGGTAAAGGCTTCAGTTGAACTTGGGGTGAAGTTTTCCTATCTTTTCCCACAAAGTGTGCCTTGAAAAGTCTGGCAGAACAGCAGAGTTTGGCACTTTATTTGGCATTGCCATTTGCATGCTTGTAAATGTAAATGTACAAATGTAAAATATATTTGTATAAATATCTATATAAATATGTTAATTGGCAAGATACCTACAGGAAGTCCATTAGTAAGTGCTTAGATTAGATCTTTTCTGTCTTACTCAGTGAATTTCCAATCCTGGCATCTAGCAAGAGCCATGTACTTACCAGTCCCACTTACAAGCCCCACGCTTGTAAAGGCAATTGAGGGAAGACTTCAGGTCACTGCCAGCTGCATTTCACATAATAAATACCGGTGTTTTTCGACAAGTAGAAACTCACACCCATCCAAGTAAGCATGAACCACAGGTATAAATGCTGTTTCTTCAACCCTAATCTGCAAACCAACCTGCAGAACAAATCACTTGGACAAGAAGCACGGTGAGTGGGCATCATGCTCACAGAGTCCCTGGTGCAGGGGTAACGTGGGTAAGCTGCAGCCAGGCCGGAGCAGCAGACCCTCCCCGTGCAGGTTGCAGGTGTTTATTCCAGCCCTGTAGTTTATCTCTTGCACAGCCCTGGTTTTGCAGCTTCAGGATATTGTGGCAGCACCTTCAGCTAAGGGAACAGGAGGGAACCTGAGCCTTTTAAAAATTGATTTAAAATACTTTATAAGTATGCAACATCCATCACCTTCTCTACTGGTCTATGCAACATCTGTAAATTGAGCTGGCAAGGGAAATTAAGGGGCAGGTTCGTCTGGAATATCATAAGCGTAAAGATCTACCTGTGTGGAGTAAGGTTTACAAATTCTCAGCATCCTGTGCGAGACTGAATTTGGCTCGCAAATTGTGCTCAGAAATGGCTTTCAGGTTTTGGAGGCCATGATGGGCTGACTCTTCAGAGCCAAAAGCTTTTACCTTGAATTCCTGAAGCACATCTAGCACTGGGAGTACTTGGGATTCCCCATTTCTGATCCCTCTTCTCCAAGAGGGATCCTGTAAGTTGCAGAAGGTGGCATTGGTAGTAAAGCCAGGGTAAACAGATTACTCGTAGATAAAGGTACGTATTTATTACAGGTCAGCAAAACTGACCTTTGGAATTCACCATACCCATGAAACCCCCCCAAAATACCTGAGAGTTAAGAGCCTGTTTATGGCAATAGAAGCAAATTTTGTAGCATATTTTAGAAAGTACAGTGAGGACTGGGAAGGAACAACGTCTACCTTTGAGGCACAGTACTGAGAACTGGGGAAGGAATTGTTAGGGAGTGGTGGGTGATTGCTTCATTTAAAATGATAGAAACAATGCTTTGACCTTCCTTGCAATATCTGCTCCCGTCTGAGAACATGAAACGTAAATGAACAATAGCCCCATGTATAATGGGAGGTTTCTGCTGTCTTTCAAAATATCCTACACAAGTCGAGAGGTGTAATAAGCAGATATGAATAAAGGCCGTATTGTACGTGGTCAAGAGATGGAGAAGGGTGAAGACACGGGTTTATGGGAGGGATTTCTGGGAATTGTAGGTGTTACTAGCATGGGCATAAAGGGAGGGAAGTGTGGGAAGGACTTCTGGGAACGGTAGGTGTTCCAGTGTGGACGTAGAGAAAGGGAAGCATTCCTGTAAACATGCACTGGATCCTACACTCTTGGCCAGTTCGTGTTTCTGAGCAGAAGAATGCTTTGCTTGAAGGAGTAGGTCATGAAGGCTGGCAGAGGGCTGTGTTTTTACACGTACATCTATGGGTTTACTTTCATGAATAATGAAAAAACGATACCTGTATAAATCTCCTTAGATGAGACTAAACTCAAGTTTACTTTAATGATGGTAAAATAAAATAACATGAAATCCCCTGGGCAGATTGCGAATGCAACTCTAGCTGCCGAAGAAGTGTTGTGCTAAAAGGCATAGACTAGTTACGGATGGAAAGAAAAGACTTTTTACTTAATCCTGGAAAGAAAGTTGAGACACACATTAGCGGCAAAGCAATTATAAAACGTTGGAGAAGAGACAGTGATTATTGGACTTTATGACAGGAAGTCATTGAGAATTTCCTGAAAGAAGTAAAAGAGGAGTGTATTTGCATTCTGCTCAGTGATTTGGGAGTACTTAGATATTTATAGGAAAATTCCAAGAGGTTGTGTGTGTTTTCCATTATACAGATTTCCTATAAAAAATAAATGTTGCCACAGCAAACTAATGGCTGCATTTTCTGCTCTCTGCTCCAAAACTTACTCACGTTAGATTATACTGGGCTTACATTTTTACTGAATCATTGATTTACTGTGCAAAACTTTTTGCAATACAAAATATGGAAGACCTATACTGATGGAAGATGAATTGCGTTTAAGAAGGAGGAATGTCGCTGAACTTTTTAAATGAGGGGGAAAAGCCCCAAACCACCTGCATGTTTAGATTTGGAGTTCCTACCGCTTCCATGTCTGTCTTGTCTCTCTCTCTTTCAAATAGAACCTCTTGGTTTGTAAGGGTAACCTGGACAGAAGTTGAAAGATCTATGTTCTCTTAAACCCGGTGTAGGGTTGAGTCTGCTGGGTGCGTTGGACTGACTTGTATGGAGGACAGTGTGGGGCAGGTTTGGGTCGATAGCTCCCCCGAGGGTGTTGGGGTGCTCGGGACACTCTTGCCCTGTAGTGAGGTCCCTTTCTAACCAGTTTCCCCTGTTCCCCTCGGTAAGTCAGCTCTCCTTGTCTCGCACTTACCCTTCTGATTAAAATTTATTCATCCCAGAGTTATGAGTAATACACAGGAGGAGGAAGGGGGGATATAAAACAGGAGGAATATGCATATAAACATGCAGAACTTCACACCCCAGACTCTTTCATTGCTCTCTGGAAACTATCTAAATGTCTGGTTATTTCTCCTCTCTCCCCCTCGTATTCAAAAGGCAAAAGAAATTTCCTATCCTTTTTCCTGCAGGATTAATAGGTAAATAGCTGGGCTTGTCCTTAAGGCTTTTGTTTGTGTTTGTGAGCAGGTGAGTAGGTGGTATCTGGGTGTGAAAGTTTAATGAGGGGGAGCGGCGCTGGAGTTGGGTTTTCAGTGGAGAAGGTGATGGGGGCTCATGCTCCCCCATGCACCTCTAGGGAGGAGACACCCTCATCCTCTGGGGTCCGGTCCCTGGGCAGCCCCTTGCTCTGGGGTGTCCGTCCCAGGTTGCAGAGCTAGTACACCTCTGTTTTCAGGCAGACCAGCCTTTGGACCCATGGACAGTTGTTTTTTTGAGGTCTCTGCACACTTGGTGGTGGTCTCCAGGCACTGCTGGGAGCGTTGGCTTTGGGGGCTCTCTTGTGCCTGAGCTTCAGCCAGGCCCGGTGTGATCCCTCATGATCTGCTCACGCCCGTTGAAGAAGCTGAGGTCCAAGGAGCCTTATGGCTGAGGATCTGAAATGATCCTCTGAAACCGGGCGTGGGAGCACTGGAGTGCCTTGAGTCTGATCCTAACGTGTACATCTATTTGTTACGTGGTTGTAGACAAGTCATTTAGCATAAAGATGGTGACATTTATTAAGTGAATGCTGAAATAGGGAGTTTTCAGAGAGATTGCACAAGTGGGCCCGCATTGTTCTTTGTGAAGCCCCTCTTGATTAGTTTTTGTATAAATAAAATCGGAATCGGACCCAATTTCCAAAAGAGAATGAAAATAACTTCTGTTGTTTGGGATGGGACTTGGGATGAAGAGGTAGGTCATAATTCCCCCAAATTGAGGGGTAGTCTGATTCTATCAATTCAATTTTCCAGTAAATCTTTGTTTTGTCTTGTGGGTTTTTTTTTTTTGCCCCCCCCCCAATCCTTCAAGTTCTGTCTCAGAGTGTTTTAACAATTAATCTAAAACATATTAATTCTCATTAATGCTTCTCTCCACACAATGGCTTTTGTTTGGCTTCAAGTTATGGTGTGTGTGAACTTCCTTCCAAGCTCCTATTCCAAGCCCAGATTCATCTGAAGCAGTAAAGCCTAGCATCGTCGCCTTCGGGGAGCTGGAGCCTCGTTGCCCATCCCAGAGGAGTTCCTCTGGCACTGCGGATCCTGAGCTTCCGAAGGTTGCTGATGTAAGAAACCAGACGCTGCTTCTGAATGTCAGACCAAGCGATGCAGTGGGTCGGTATTCTTTCCTCTTACAGAGGAAGCCTGGATTAGGATTGACCCGATTTATTTACGAGCTTTATTTATTCTCTGTCATGAAATTGCAAGTCCACCACTGTTTCTGGCTCCCGTGCTCTCTTTGGGCTCGATCCTCAGAGGTGATCAGCTGGAGCGAGTTCCGTGGGTCTGTTGCTGGATTGTTCTTTTTAACTGCGCAAAGGCACATGCATTACCTTACTTTTTTTTCAGAAGTTGATCTGTGCAGACATCAACAGGATATTATTAGTCCCAAGAACTGACGACAGTTTGACAGCCTGATGCGTAGAGGAAGGAAGTTTACAAACATCTCGGAGAGAGCCATGTTGAGCGGTTGAAGGAAATGAGGCATGTCCTGCTGTTATTGTGCTTATAGCACTGGGATTCCCAAGGGGCAGAACAGGCCCATCTTGAGACCTCAGTCTGGCAAAGAAGAAGTTGACTCATATTTTATTTTTGTTGGTTTTGTTACTAGTCTGTCATTGTTCCAGTTGTGATGTTGCTTGTAAACAAACCGCTGCTATAATTTTGTTTGCAGCTATTGAATGATAGCTCAGGCACATACAGGAGAATTGGCATCTATGTTTGGTTTTACGCATTTGTGATGTTGCAGTGCATCAGTTATGGTGTCTCCCGGAGTATTAAGCGGAGAGATTGAGTCTGATTTGTGCACAGAGAGCTCTGCGTACACTGAACAAGCAGCTCAGTGTGAAGCGTGGTACCTTGAGAGCTCCTGACTGAGAGCCCCTTGTCTTCCCCGTGGGGTCACCAGGAAGGGCAGAGCTTGTCCCATGCGTTTGGGGGACTGACTGTTGCTTGGTTCGATTAGCTGTGACGTTGGACACTCAGCGAAATGAAAAATCGGAAGCTAGTGACAAATTTTCTACAAAAGGGTTTGAGTGACACACAGTCATCAGGGCTGAAAGTCTAAATCCGCTGTTTGTGCTGAATGGGAGGGACGCTGGTGCCAGTGTTTCTAAAATTAAAGCAATAAAATTCAAAGAAATGAGATGTCCTGTGTGCAGAACACGCTGGTGCATCCTTAGAGACGCACTGAACATACGCAGGCATTGCCGCTCGCAGACCGTAACGCAAACCCTGTGTCTCTGACTCTTTCACAGCTCTCTGTAGGCGTTTGCCAAAACTTCTTCCTGCATCCAAAAGTAAAGGGAGTCCTCTGATTAAATTTGTGCCGTAATCACTCCTTTTGAAGTCACATTTGATCAGCTGAAGTGTTAACGGACACAAGGTGATCCAAACTCCTTTCTGCAGCGCTCGGGGTGTGCCAGGTCGTTCACAGTTTGGGAGGAAGATGTGCAAAATGGTATTAAAAGACAACAGCTACAGCTGTTTAGCTAGCGAGCAGTTCCAGTGATGGTGACACTGTAGTCTTCCACTAATGTCAGGCATCCTAACGGGGGTAACAGCAACGAGCTGTGGCCGGGGAGGTTCAAGCTGGATGTGGAAACCCCCTCCCCGGTGCGCAGAGGTGTCCGAAGCTGGGATGGAGAGTGCCGTGGCTGACCTGATCCAGCCTTGGATGCAGTCCCGCTGCTGGTGGGAGGTGGCATGAGACTCCTCCAGAGCCTCTTCCGACTGACAGTGCTGCGGCTCTTCCTTGCCAGGCTCCGGCGAAGCCAACAGGATGGCTGCCATGACCTGGGCTGAGTTAGCCACAGCAGGCAGCGAGCCTGGGGAGAGGGGAGGGACGCCGCGCAGAGCAAGCGCTCAGGTTAAGGCTTTCCCGTTGACTCTCCGTGAGGAAAACTTTCCCTTTAGCTGTGTTTATTTTCTTTTTTAGGTACTTCCTTACTTGGAATTTTAATGTTAATTTCTCCTGTTTTATTTTCTCTCTCCCTGCTTCTAATCTGTGGCTGTTTTGCTCTTCTCTCCCCACAATTCAGTATGACCCGTGGTCAGAGGCAGTTATTGGGCTCTAACAGCATATAGCATCTTCAGAACTATGTGTTATTTTCAAGCTCAAACTAGGTCTGGAGATCAAATGTTGTGCGATGCTTCTGTGTCACGGTGGCTGGTCCAGCTGGACAGCCAGTACAGAGCTGCTCCCAGACCTGGTCCCAGAGCCACCAGCTGGTGCAACCACATCTCCTCCCTCCCAGGGAGGTGTGAGGGTAAGGGAACAACCAGGGTCTGCGGCCAGGTACCGTGCTAACAGGGCCAGAGGAGTCCCTAGGTTATATAGATTGGGATTAAGAGCTCATCAGATACGGCTCACAGCCAGAGATCACGCAGTCTCGGAATAGTGAGTCAGCTGATGCCATTTCCAATGTTGGTTTGGGTTTTCTTGCAGTATCTTTTATTTCAGTAGCTAAAGTCATTCGAGAATTAAACAGTCATTCATGGGAGTGAAATAAACTAGACTTTAAAAATATATATACTAAATAAAAGGCTTCATGCTGGCATGTTGATGAATTGTCTACAGAGCTTTTTTTGAAGGCAGTAGGTTATCACTTCTGTTACAAAGAATAGTTAAAAAAAAAAAAAAGGCAAGGTTAGAGTGTGTCCTAACTGTCTCGCTCATGTTTATAGTACAGTTTTATTACTGAAGGTAAGACAGATAACTGGGCATTACTCCAAATTTCTGGCAGTTTTCCCTTTCCGAGGCACTAATATTGGGATTAGCGTGTTGTTTTAAAGCCATTACCTTTCTTCACCTTCATAATTGCTTGTTCTTGGGGGACAATACTGAGAACTCCGCGCTCGTGAAGTAGACTTGTTATGCAACGTATGCAAAGTTGTATTTTGTTATCGGTTGGATTTACTTTAATCTCTGTGCGTGCATTTTTGTATGGTTTATATACAAATTTGTAGGTTCTTTGATCATTTAAGCATATATATGGTACACAGGTAGTAGGCCAAAACCAGAGCTCGAGATCCTAGTGCTTTTGAGCTTCAAAAAGTGGTGTGTCACCTTGTGATAATAACTTACCATTCGCATATGAACGCTGCTGCCCTGCTCCTTTCTGGCATGGTGATGGCATGGCCTACTCTAGGAGCTGTGGAGCAGTGTGAAAGAGGGATCGCTTGTGTACGTACAAGTGGAGAAGACATTGTTTCTCATGCGGCTTAGGGCTGTTTTCTCTATAGGCCCAGAACTGAGCTCAGAAACAACTGAATTTCTCTGGATGCTCATTCCCAAGAAGTCCCAGAGGTAAAACACCAGGACTACAGTCAGTGAGTTGTTTCCTATCGGGGAAGCAGATATCACAGCGCTGCTGCTGCTGCTTGCAGGGAAAAGCCACCTCTGACCAGTGACTGAGCGATGGTCTGACTGGGAACAGAAAAACAGGGTCTTGGAATCAGAAGATGACAGGTAGTCGGCAGAACAGCAGCAGCAGCCTTTGCTGACTGCAGCTCGGAGAATGTGAAATGGGCTGACAGAGAGAGAGACAGCAGGAGAGAGCATTTACTGCTAACAATTGACTAGATCCCATGCCCTTGGGGAAGTTTTTGTTCTTTTCTTGGTAGGGGAAATAGCTTGGATGAAAGATATGAGGATATGAAATAAGTTTAACAGCAGGAAGTTGTGTAAACATGATTAATTCCATTAATGGAAAATTTCAAATTGAAGGTTGTCAGTCCTTGTGTATCTACCTCTTGTTTTCTTGTGCAATGTCATGCAGAGTATTGAAACACTGTCATAAGGGAAAGCATTAAAAAAAAAAGTGAGAGAGAAGACTATGCTTGGTTAGTTGCCTGGAAAGAGTAAGAAAATGGTGCAGCCTTGCCCAAGATTATAGTAGATTTGGAAGGTTTTGTGTCATATTTTCCTACCATGTTTTACTTGTCCTGGATGAATAACACTTCATTTGCAAAGCTTGTCTGGAAAGAAGGCATTCATGAGAGCACCGGGAAGGCAGCTTCTCCGTGCCTGCTGGTGAGAAGATTACTCAAAGCACTGCAAGCAAGAAATTCTAAAATCGGGAAGCTGGTAGCATCACTCAGCAAAAGGCCAGCTTGCAATTTTGAGTTAGAACGATGCTGTTAGAAAAACACCCAGTGGCATTCAGTCTGAATTCTGAGGTGCTAAGAGGCACGTATGCACCATCAGCCTAACACGGGAGAAGTAACACGAAGTGACTCGTCTCTCTCCCAAAAAAATAAAAAAATCCTAGCGATGCTGAGATTGCAGAGCACAGGCACACAAGGTGCCTTCCCTGTGGCTTGGAGGGGATAATGAACCTGCATTCCTGTTCCCTGTTATTTTAATCAATTTTTGAAAGGCTGTGAGCAGACATTCACGCGTGTGTATGTGCATACGTACATACGTGCACGTGCCGGTGTGTGCGCTTGTCTGTTGGGCTGTGGATGGTCTTGCTGACAATCCACAAAGCATCTCCCCCGCCGCCCCGTCCTGCACAGTTGAAATAAGATGCAGCTGACATCAGTCGCTTTGCCTTTTTGTGATACGGGGATGCGGTGGTATCAAAGCAGGCAGGATGAAAGCACTCACGCTTCCTGTTTCCAGCTGTTTTCCTCAGCAAAGATTTTTTTTTATTATTTTTAATTTTTTTTTTTCCCAAAGATGATGCTTCCTTTTAAGGGGTTTTTAATCTGCAAACTGTTTCCTCAGTTTATTTCACTACAGTAAAATGTGTTCCCTTTAGGTCATATCTGTCTCTTTTAAAAAGCAACCTGCCCTTTTCAGTAGTTTTATTTGCTACTCAAAAGAACAAACATGACTTTATAAAAAACCTTTAATGAAGTACAAAGACCAATAAACCTTTTGCCACTAGAGCTGAAAATTTATAGTGATTTTTTTAAAGAGAAACCTTGAGTAAATTAAGTGAGGGAAATATACTGGCTTCATAACACTTCACAGTTTTTAATACTGAGATCCTTGCATTTGTACCTGTGCTTAGTGTACGAAAAAATAGGTTTAGGTTTAAGTCATGTGTAAAAAATGCTTTATGTGGGGACACAAATAACTTTAAAGAGAAGAAGAAATAGCAATCGGGACACAAAAAATTAATATCTTGCAGCTGCTTCCATTATGTTAGTCTCTTTTCATTAAACTAATCTCTCTTTGTTTACTTTCTCCTAAAGTAAACGTGTATCGTTAAAGTATACTGTGCCTCCTTCTCCGGCTCTGGTTCTGTACGTGGCTTTGTCGCAATCAGAAATACCCTGAAATGCTGCCAGCACCTCAGTGGAAGAGGGGCCCTGCATTTTACGGAGGTAAAACGTTTAGGGGGGAGCTAGGCGGTGGATTTAAGCTCTTGCCCAGGTTGTGTCCGGCAGCCGCAGTGCATCGCTGGTGCGGTGGAGGCGTCCACGCCAGCGCTGCGTCTTCGTGCTCTTGGCCACCCCGATCTTTTTGCAGATGGAAACCCTCCGGTGGGTTCCTGCCTCCTCCCTTCGCGAGGTGGATGGGGAGCGAGCGGAGATCAACCACCCCGGGCACGAGCGGTTGTACGGCGGCGCCGGAGGTATATGGCGAGTCCTTAACCTGCGGCGAAAGCGAAAGGATAAGGGAGAGAACCACCTCGTTCGGTTTGAGCTGTAAAGCTTTCTCTGACATATGTTTTGAATGGAGATGGTGTCCCAAATGCCAAGATGTGTTGAAGGATAGCTGGTTGTTTTTGGATGATTGTCCTATATTTACTGCTTACAAGTTTCATTGTTGTTGAAAGTCTTGCTGTGGTCTGTAAATATGTTCTGGAGCTGTATAAAAATATCACAATTAACATATTCAGAAGGACAACAATTGTCATGGTTGAATGACTTAGAAAGTAGCACAGGCTGTAAACAGGATGTGCTGAAATGAACTAGCACACAGTTCCGCTGCAATGGTCTTTTCAACGAGCGTCTGCTTGTTATCAGCACTTCTGAAAATAATCTTTGGATCCTCTAAAGGACATAATGCTCTGGTTTTTAAATCAGTTCTTCTAAGATGGGAAGCTTAGCTGGCATTGCTACCATTAAAGATAGCCAGGTTTGGTTTGGGAGTGATGTCTGGATTCTTGCTCTCTAGCTTAGCAAAATGCTATAAAGGGAAGAAGTGAGAGATGGGGAGGAAGGATGAAAATTCTCCCCCAAATTCTCTGGAAAACCCCTTCTATTAACAAATTCAATAGCTAAGAGGGAGGCAGGATGTCTTGAGACATGGTGGGTGTGAAATTTCCATCTCTTGAGCTTGTGGCTGTTGTTCACTCGGTAGTGTTAAGATACGTAACAGGAAAAAATACTTCATCGCGGTGGTATAATGTACTCCAGTAAGAGACTGCTGAGTATATGCTTGCGTGGAGGGGTGTAATTTGTTCAGTCTCACGTCTCGGCAGTTTTAAATGCTGTAGCTTCATTTCACAGGGTACCTTTAAGGACGATTTCTTTCTTAATGACCTGTCAGATTAAAAAATACAGTATTTGCCAAAAACACCTTTTGGAAAGCCATGGACGCTTTCCGAGGTTCAATTTCTCCAAATTACTTGTAATTTAGGAAGATGACTTGAGTGATGATCTCACGACAGAGGGTTTCCAGTGATGTGCCGAAACTCCTCCTTTCGGCATCTTTCCCCGTGGGAGCCTCGGCTTTCCCAAACGCTCGTGGGAGCGCTTTCCCTTAGTGTGGGCAGCTGAGCCTCAAGTCCACCAAGGAGGACGAGACGCTGAATCATTTCCGTGAAGCAGTTTCTATCCATCCCTTACAGGTGGTTTTTTAATAGGGTTTTTTTTTTTTTAATGAGTTCCCTTGCAAAGAAATTGTGGCCTTTTTGGGAGCAGCGAGAGAGTCGGAGCCCTGTAAGTTTCTTACGAGCATATGGTCAGGCTGGAAAATAGCAGATGCTGCACGAGCAAAGGGCAGAGCCTCAGAAGGTAGGAGATGAAGAAGGCTTCAAGAGACCCTCGCTCAGTGATCTTTCAGTTCAAAATTAAACGCTGCCGTTGTGTAAGTTATCCCTGGCAAAAACTTCAAGGTTTGCAGTCATGCCTCAGCTGTTTGTGGAAGAGTGGAAGTTTTCCAAAAGTGACAAATAATTTCTCAGACTTCCATTTTCTCACACGCGGTTGAGTTACGGTGTCTTGAAAGAGCCCGGTGAACGAGGCCTGAGAGTCTGAATGCATTTGATACGAGAGGCTATACAGGGCAGATACTGAAGACTGAAGAGGTTTTGCAGATATATTTGGTATTCATTATTGTCCTGTAAGAAGAACAGAAAGCCTTGAGAATAGGGCTGAAATCATCAGAAAGGCAGTTTCATTAGTGGGTTCCTGGTGTAGCAGGGAAGCGAGTGGGTGCGGTGTGTGGACAGCAGCCCCGTTCCTCAGCTGGGGAAGGCTGGCCAGCCCTTGGGGTCTATGGGTAGGACCAGCACCGCGTCCCAGGCGCAGACGGATGGACGCTGTGCGTCAGGGAAGGATTCCTGGCGAGTGAGCCAGTCGGCTGTGCCGACCGTCAGCCGTACCTGTGCCCGCGTACGGTCTCTCTGCTGAGGGTAGGCAGCCCTTTGTGTTCCGTCAGGAAGTAGAACGAGTGGGTAGCGCTTTGTGTATTCTGCAGTGATGAATTAATTCGGTGTTCATTCTGGTAGCACTGATCATAATGAATTAATTTGGCATTTGTGTGGATGTCATGCTTTTTTTTTTAAGCTTTTCTATTACAGTGCAGAATTGGTTAGTAGGCACATAAAGCGTTACACATCCGATTCAGTTGTCATCATAACCTGTTTGGGCTCTTCTCCTCTCTGGCTGTTACTAGTGCATTGCATCCGTTCTCTGGAGAAGGGCTTACTGGGTGGCATCAGGGAAGTTTCGGTTACGCTGATGGTACAGCAGCAATAGGAGGTTTAAACGTTGCCGTTCGTCTTCTGCTTTCAAAGTACCTGAGCAAACTCCGAGGGTGTAATATGTGATTGATTTTACACAGCTGAGAATAAGAAAAAGGCATTTGTTTTTTGCTACATAATGCCCAAATCTAAATGCATTGTCAGTGATTTGTGGCATCATTGAAGACAAATAGACTTTTCCTTGTGTAAATATTAAATAGTGAAAAAGCCATAAAATGTAGTCCTTGCTCCTTCTCTGTTTTTTTTTTTTTTCCCCCTCCTGAAATTTGCTCTGTTGATAAATATATATACCTATGTTATTTATCCCTCCTTTTGAAGAGGGCATATGATTGCACATGCATTTTCTTTTCCATTGGTGAAGCGTTTCAGTTTAACTGGGAGACGTGCTGGTGAGTTGAAGCAGTAAATGTTGCTTTAAAACTGAGCTGATGTGTTCTGATGTTGCAGGAAGTGTTTAAAATGTGACTCTTGCATCAAGGGAGTGATTTTAAAGCCTTAAAACAGTTTTGGGGTTTTTTTATTTTATTTGTGGATGTTCTTATATTTAGTTCTTTTTATGTGCAATGAAGATTTTAGACAAAATAGGTAGTTCTCACTGGAGGTGTTCTGTGATGCCTTATAGACACAGGGAAGTTATGTGGAATTTCTTGTTCATGAAGTACCTAATTATTAGTGTGATCTGAACTTAGAAGGTATAAACAGTGGAAAGGGAATAATAGGGATTTTTTTAAGTCAACAGAGAGCATTATGATCCTCCCGTGCAGTGTTGCCAATTTGACATTGCACCATGAAACTCAATATTTGGTGTTTAATTTGGCCAGGGGAGAAACGAGGCAGTTCTCTTGGCATTTGTTTGTTTTTTCTTTCTTTTTTTTTTTTTTTTCCTTTAACCAAAAGGAAATATGTAACTTTTGCTTGCAGTGAAAAGCAAAAAAAACATGAGCCGAGCTTAATGCGCCATAAAAACTGAAGAAAACCGAGAAAGCGAAGAAAGCAGGTTTCGTTTTAACCAAGCGTGAGTTAAGCTGTTTGGGTTCAGCGATGTGCAGCAGGTCGCTAACCATTTCCCCATGGATTATGGGGGCTTCATTCTGCTGCCTGTCTTCCAGCTCGGGGCTGGGTACCTGGAGAACAACTGATCTGGCTGTTAAAGACTGAGGCAAAGAAGGCATTAAGTATCTCAGCCTTTTCCTCATCCTTTGTCACCAAATAAGGGTGGTGGAGATTCTCCTCAGCTCTCCTTTAGTTGTTAATGTATTTATAGAAACGTTTTTAATTGTCTTTTATGGCACTAGTGAGATCAAGTTCTAGTTGTGCTTTGGCCCTTCTAATTTTCTCCCTGCATAACCTCATGACATCCTTGTAGTCCTCCCGAGTGGCCTGCCCCATCTGCCAAAGGCCACGGACTCTGCTTTTTTTCCTGAGTTTCAGCCAAAGCGCTCTGTTCAGCCAGGCCGGTCGTCTCTGCCAGCTCATCTTTCGACACACGGGGATGGCCTGCTCCCGCACCTTGGAGACTTCCTGCTTGAGGCATGTCCAGCCTGCCTGGACTCCTCTGCCCTTCAGGACTTCCTCCAACGGGGTTGACTCTGACAACCAGGCCCCTAAATGGGCCCGAGTCTGCCCTTGGAAAGTCCAAGGGAGTGGTTCTGCTGACCTCCCTCCTTACTTCTCCAAGAATCGAAAACTATCCCTTTGTGATCGCTGTGTCCAGGACAGCCTCCAGCCTCACATCACCCCCAAGTCCTTCTCTGTTCACAAACAACAGGGCTAGTGGGCCACCTTCCCTGGTTGGCTTGCTCACCAGTTGTGCCAGGAAGGTCTCTTCCACACGTGCCAGGAACCTCCTGGACTGTTTGCTCTCTGCTGTGTGGTATTTCCAGCAGACATCTGGTAAGTTGAAGTCTCCCATGAGAGTAAGGGCTAGTGATTGTGAGACTTCTCCCAGCTGCTTAGAGAGTGTTTCATTTGCCTCTTCATGGTGGTTGGATGGTCTGTAACACTCCCACCATGATGTCTGCCTTGTTGGCCTTCCCCCTGATTCTTACCCATAAACACTCAACCCTATCGTCACCCTCAGTAAGGTCTAGACAGTCGATCAAAACGCTCCCTGACGTACAGGGCTACCCCGTCACCTCTCCTTCCTTGCTTGCCCCTTCTGAAGAGTGTGTAGCCATCCATTGCGGCACTCCAGTTGTGCGACTCATCCCACCGTGTTTCTGTGATGGCAGCACAACGGCCTCCAGCTCCTCCTGTTTGGCCCATGCTGCACATATTGGTGCAGGTGCACCTCAGTTGGGCTGTTGATCCCGCCACCTTTTTCGGGGGAGAAGCCCTAATTCCTACGTGACCCTTCTCAGGCTTCTAGCACGTACATTGCGACATCAACTTTTGGTTGAATTTGAGAACGTATTTTAGAAAGAATGGAATGGAATGCTTTTGATCAATGTTTTTCAGGTCAGGTGCTTGAAGCCCGTTCTGCTAATACATATTACTGAATCTCTATGACTTTTTGTAAGCTGTGTGCAAGCATTCGAGCAGGTGCAGGAGGAATCTTAGGAGTCATTCCCTCAAAGACCAAGGGAAGCCTAAAAAGCTTTCATGGAAACTTTGGAAAGACTCATTTTTGGGAGAAAAATAGAGATTTGTGTTTTTAGTAGTATGGTAACATTAGAAATAACACCAAATCTCAGAAGAGTGTTGGGGGTGTGAATACATTGTCTTTTGGCACGCTTATTATGTGGTAGTTAAATATAAAAGCTCGATTTGGTAGCGTTTAACAGAGCTGGCTCTTCAGGAACCTGAGCTTCCTCTGTGCAGGGGGAAGCTCATCACGGGGCTCCTGGGTGCGTTCATCGCCTCCTCTCTGCTTTACTGGTGTTGAAAGACAGAGCACAGTGTGCGGAGCGTGTGAGCAGGGACAACGCAGGGAAAAGCGGGATGGAGCACCAGGACCTCGAGAGGTTGGGATCTGTCCTGGAGCGGGAGTGGCTGTGCCCCCCTGGGGACTCCAGCAGCTGGCTCAGCCCCTGGGAGAGCAGGGCAGCGTGGCATCTCAGGCTGCTCCGCAGGGAACTCCGCTAAAGGCCTAAATTTAAGTAAAAGAATGAGTAGGTTTGTTGTTTTTTTCCTTATACGAGGCATATCTGCACCTACTGCAGTGAGGAATTCTTTTTATCCAGGACAGTGAAATAATTGGGGCATGCAGGTAATAGGCTTTTGGGGTTCGTGTTTTCCAGCTGCAAGAGTTGTGGAGAATTGCAAAATTGAAAATTAAATGTGAAATCTTGCACACCGATGGCCGTTGGAGGGAGGGCACGCCTGGGGCTGAGGTGTTCCAGTCCCTTTCTCTCTCTTTGTAAATTCAAGTCTGGGAGTGAAAGTATGGAAGGAAAATATACCCATGCTTAGGCAGTTTGTTGGGGTAACCATGTATCTGGATCCTCTTCTTGGCCATCAAATTCATCCTACCCAAACTTACAGCTTTAACTGACTGATGTCAAATGAATTTTAAAAGGCTTTGGGGATGGCAGTGGTTGTCGCAAGCCCAAGTCTGTACCAGGGCCGAACACGGCACTAAAGCCGATAGTTTGCCGTTACTAACCCTTTACCGGTGGTTTGTCGTTACTGCCAAAGGCGGCCTTAAACTGGATGGATTAAGCCAGGTGAAGTCACAGCATGTCCTTGAAAATATGACTAACTCACTCGCTTTGCTTTAAAAATCCTTTTACGCTGCAGTGTAATAGATCACTTAGAATTTCTGTAGAACTGATTTCTGGTAGATTTTCCCCTTGTCTGTTGATGTTCTTTGCCCAGAAACATATGGATCGTCTTACGACAGCGAGTGTCCGGTAAATAGAAAGTGTTTGCTAAGGGCTGTCATAATACACTTTAAATGCAAATACATCTAGGGCAGTTTTAATGTAATTTTCATATAGATGAAGTCATTCTAAAGTAGGCTTAAATTAAAGCGCTGTTCTCCAAAGACTACAAGTTTAGCAGAAAACGTGCTTTAGTTTCATTAGATATTTTTCTTCTGTTTAAGTTTGATTTCCCTTTCATCAGTTCTGCGTGGTTTGCAATCAGGACGGTATCTGTTATTCACTGCAGTTGGTATAATTTGTGACTTTTGCAACAGCCCGTTGGAGGATGAGCTGGACTGGTGGGGGTTGGTTTCGGGTTGGTTTTTTCTGTCTCTTTTTTTTCTTTTACCTCAGCTTTTTCCAGTTACACATTCCTCACTAATCTTTCTGTTTCCAAGAAACATAAATATTGGGAATTAACCAGTCATGTACTGGCCAGAGAGGTACAAAACCCAGCTGCTGGTGTGGTCTGTAAAAAATCTGGTTTAGATAACAGCATCACAGTGAAGAGTATACAGAAACAGCTCCAGCAGATGCACTCCTGACTCTGAGCTGTCCATTCAGAGGGAGCGAGCTGATCGCTGAATTTATTCCCCACTCATAAGTGGAAAAGAAAGTTTGCAGGTTTTTTAATGCTTGATCTTACTGTAATTTTTTTCTTCTTTGCAATGAAGTAAGAAGCCAGCCTTCACGCCATGAGTCACACGGCAGGGTCCTGCTGAAGCGGCGATTCCTGGCGGAGGGCGAAGCAGCGGGGAAGTTCCTGGGCTCCGACTGGTGGGTTTGGTGCCACCACGGTGCACTGAGGACTTGCCCAGCTCTGCCGGGTGCCAGGCGCTGTGGTCCCGCGGGGATGGCGCGGTGACAGCTCCTGCCCCCCGGCCCTGCAGCTGGCAGCAGCCAGACATGGCCCCAGACCCTCCAGCCTTGCGCTTCGACAGGGGCGTGATGCTCCTGTGGCTTTGCAGCCAGCGCAGAGGGGTGAAAAATTAACCCCTTTCGCCAAGGTTTTGACAGACTGTTTGGAGCTAAATTCTGCTTTGGGATTTTGCCAGCAGGAGAGAGAGGAATTAAGCCCACTGGATTGCTTCCATTAATTATGAGTTTCATTTATTTGCTTTTACAACCTCAAAGCCACTGGTCAGCCTTAGCAGTTAGTAGCTACGGACAGCTTAAGTCAAAGCAAAACTGCACATGAGTGGAGATAAATACTGACTTTTAAAATTTTTGTTTGTCACTCAAAAATCCCCATTCTCTTAGTGCCTTTACCGTCAGCCTTTCTGCACGGTCCGTTTGCAGAGTCGGGTCTCCAGTTCAGTTACAGGTTCCGTAACGTTGTCCCAGACTGAGCTCTTCTGTGTCAGGATTCATCCGGTCCTGTTGAGATGTCGGGACCCTGGTTTTTACAGAAGCTCCTGGATTAACCTGAGGGTGCCTGGATTAAGTTTTTAGTGAGGTATTTCAGCACCTAAACATATTACCTAATTTTGAAAATGCCCATCTTCCTGCTCCTTCCCCTGGCTTCCACTGAAGGCAGTGAGTCTCTTCTATCTTTACATTTTAATATAAAATTGTGTAATTAAATTGCCTACATCAAGTTTGAGAACATAGTTTTGGGCATTTTTTTCTTTTCAACTCGGGGCACATGGATTTCATGAGAGTACCTACTGTGTGCTGAATGTGCTGCTGTCAACATGATGCTATAAATTATTGGACTGACTTACTCCATGAAATAATCTCCTTAATGTATATGAGCAGAGCATTAACCTGGTTGTTCTTTTCCCTTGCCTTGCGGGAGCCCTGGTGCCCTCCCCAGATTGTTGTGATATATTGCAGCATTGCTGCCAACTGTTAATGAGATTGCTAATGCAGTGTAACTGGATATCAAATTGTTAAATGCTATTCCGTACCGTTATTCAGCTTATTTTAGCCATTTGTGAGAGGGGCGCTCCTTGTAAATCAAACTCCTCGTACGTTGTTTTTGTTAAGTAAGAGTTAAATTTAATCCAGCTTTTTAAACATTGCCTCACTGACAACAGCGGACCACGTACCTTGCAATAAGCTGCAGGAAAAAATCCGCTGGAGTGTGGAGGAGGGACTGAGTAAGTGCTCAGCGCTCGCCCACGTGCTGTGTCCAGCCGTGGTGCGCGGTGTGCCGTGCAGTCGTCGCACCCTCCGCTCTCTGCGTGTCCCTGTCCTTGTGCAGGGGCTAAACGTTAAGGGTACGAACCTTAGGAACGAATTATCTCGCTTTAATTGCTAAAGCAGAGGGTTTCCTAATATTTCATGGCCCAGTAAACCATATGTGGTGGTATTGCTGGCTGCTGCAGGAGCCTTTCCGTCGGGGAGACGCTCTGGTGACCAACGCTCAGCCCGACCGTCGCGTTGGGCATGGCTTTCTGGGGGCAGGAGAGGGGTGGCTTTGGAGCTGGGACATCTCCTGCGTGTTCTGCTCTGTTACCGAGAGCATTCGGGTGCCTTAACTCATACGGCGGTGTTTTCTCTAAATGGTACCGCATCTGAAGCGTGACATTGCTCATTCATACAACACTCTTTTGGAGTGTTGTTATGTAAGTATACATAGCTCTCTAAAAAAAATTCATCCGTATATCTGACTAGTGGCACTTGTAGAGACTCGGTGCCTAAAAAGAAAAAAAAATCGTTGAAGGTGGTTAAATATGACATTATTCATTTGGTGCGTTGGGTGCCTGAGTTGGATTTCTGCAATGGTTTTCTCTTCCACGTGTGTTTTTGTTTGTAGTATGCCTTATCACGCGGTTGTGTCTCACAGAAAACCAGAATGTTCCAGCTGCATTCAGATTTTCCTTATAAAGCTCCTATTTTCATAGAGTACACAAACATATAAAAAGAAAAATAATTGAGAAATTTATTTATTTAGAAGCTCAATGCAGATTTCTCCCAGAAAAGGAACAAAGCGAATGTTAAAATAAGAAGGTAACCTTTGACTCTCGCTGTCACAAGCTCTTCTCAGTGCTGCATAGCTGAGATGAGCATCCGAGTGTTTCACCCCAGCCTTGGGAAGCGGAGGTCTTCGGAGAGGCTTGGTGGGCAGACTGGGCAGGGCGGGTGGGTGAGGCACAGCTTAATTGTTGAGGGAGCTGTTACTTGGAAGAGAAGACAACAGACAGCCTGCGTGCCAACGGTATTCGCAGACATGAGTGCAACCCCTCTGTCCTTGCCTGAGGTCCTTTGAGGTGTGCCACGGGGTCCAGAGGAGCTGGCGCTGCGCGGGGCTGGAACTGGGAGAGCACCGGAGGGACTGCGTGGCACGGAGGGGTGTCAGGGTGCTGCTGTGGGAGAAGGGGGCGGATAGAAAGGGGAAACGACCGGTGTGGGATTAGCGATGGAGAAGAATGAGGTTTTTTAATGAGCCCTCCTGGAAGTCCACGATGGTCTCCTAATTAGCCATTTTATCATAAGTGGCCTGGCCTTAGGTAGGTTTTAATCAAAGATTCCACCATCCCTTTTGGCTTCGATTACTATTCAGCTTGGAACTGAAATGTCCATTTGCTTCGTGGAGAGACCTTCGTAATCTGTTGTACAAGGAGAGTTTAAATAAATCTGTCCTTAACTTATTTTTGGGTTATAGTGTAGAATGTGTGCGCTTTGCCTGGAGCAGCATGATTAATTATCAGAACTTCAGAGTGCTCTAGGTTGTTGGGTTCAAGTAAAAATTAAGTACTTAAACATTAATATAGACTATGTATGAATATACAGGAAATTAATGAGATAACCACTGTTTATAAACCACATTCATCTTATAACTGAAAGAGTCCTGAGAAACAGACACTTTCCTACGAGACTCTATCTCCTCTCAGGTTAAAATAAACAGAAGACGACTCATTTTGCTCAGGAAATCCTTCTCCTACAGCACTCCCTACCCCCAAAACCAGGACAAAACCAAACCTTTGGTAACCTGCTGATAAGCTGTGGAAAGGGCAATATAACTAGAACCTTAAACTGCTTCTTACGCTCTGCTTCTGGTTCCAGCAGACCTGCTAAAAACTGGTTAAATGCTGAAGTTACGCAAATGGAATGGATATGTGAAAGTCGTCTGTCCTTACAAGCACAAAGTCTATGTCATAAGTGTGTTAGAAAATAGCTTATGTAACTCTGCTAAACACAATGTGAGGTTTTATGACCTCATCTGACGGCAGGACAATGCAGTGCTTTGTTATGAATATTAAGATCGAGAACAATTTAAGTTTGTTTACGCTGTTGATGTTTTATAGCGAACGCCGTCAAGTGGTGCCTCAGACTGTCCGTGGCTATTTGTGTAGACTTTGGAAGTTCAGGCAGAAAATAAAACGACCATCTGATTCAAATGAATTTTCCAATTATTTGTGGCTTTAACAGAAGCGATTGAAGTGTATTGTATGTATATCTGGCAGCTGGTCCTACTTCTTTGAAAAAAACCTAAAGCTTTGTATCTAATCCCTTGAGCAAACCAATAGTAAATTGTTTATCAAATAAGTAGTAGAAATTTCCCATTTTGAATCTGTGGTTTCTTTGCATTGCTGTCACGGAAGGGATAATTACATGCAACTTTCCGGGTGCTGGAGGTGGACGGATTCACAGTTTGTCTGTTCCTCTTCCCTTGTTCAAGCCCGAACTGTTGCCTGAACTTGGTGCAACTTCTCCCCGTCCTGTGCCTGCAGTCTGTCAACATCCCCTCTATTGTCTGATGCTAAAACCACAGTCGATTCCTCATAAATCCCTTTATTGTCTCCCCACTGTTTCCCATGTCATATTTAAGTTTTCTTCACTGGTTTCCATGGCCCTTCGCAGTCTGTGCTTTTGTTCGTGACTCCATCTCCTGGCTCCTTTCTCTTGATGAAGTCAGTCCTTGACTGCTTCTGTCACCTTCAGGCTTCGTACTGCCCTTCTTCCTGATCGCCTCCCTGTCTGTTTTTTTTATCATGTCCTGATGATATTTAGAGCAAAATCTTCAGAAAAGATTGCATCAATGGATAGGCATTTTAAATTTGCCAGTCCTTTAGCTTACCAAATGTCCAGCTTATTTTTCCCTTGATCTACTGCTCTTTAATCCTGCTTCCGTATTTTGTCATTTCTTGTTGAGCCCCTTTTTTTAGTTCTTAAAACACATAATGCTCTGAGGGAAAAAAAAAAACCCTCTTGAAAAAAAAAAATAGCAGGAAAGGTCTCAATCCGCAAAGCGGGTGTGTTTAACTTCATTCGTATTGGCAGTGTCTGAGGTACTGTTTGTGAGGTGCTTCAGAGCACAAAGAGGAAACAGCAATCCCGAAGTACCTGTTTATCGTACTTGTCTAAGTATGATAATAATCATAATTAGAGTCTAGGATTTTTCCCACCCTTCTCATTTTTGACACAACTGTAATTCATACAATGAGACATGCTAATCGCCTGTCAGGATGGTGTGTGTACACAAAGCCTCTTTCCTGTAGAGATCCCGGTCCTTTTCCTTCTTATTTGAGGGTATTTTGAATGTTAAATCCCTTCTAAAATTACTTTAATTCATTAACATGCTATTTAACACACTGTTTTTTTCCCTTGAAGATAAAATTCAAATCTGAAGATGTTTGTTTATTTTTCTGTGTATTGTAGATCATATCAGCAAATAACTCAGTTGGGGAAATACTCGGGGTTAGCATGAAAGGGTTTACTGACGCAGGTAAAGAGATACTGGCTGCATTACTGCACAAGTGAAATGCCTGTTTTGCAAACAGACCGCTGCTTGCCACACCATCAGTGTGTTGGCATATTTTTTGTATTCTTATATTTTTTTTGTATTTTATATTTTTTAGCGTGTAAGACTATCTTTGATTCTCTGTGTTAAAATTATTAAAAAAAAAAAAAAAAAAAGGCAGCTGATGTTTTGCAATCCATGCCCTTTCCGTTATCTCTTCCTCCAAACAACTCCAGACAAAGACCTCGGAGTTGAGGACCCCTCGGGGATCAGCCCGTATCACGAGCCCACTCCACTAACCCGGAGTCTGTGCAGGTCCGTGAAGGAGCACCCAGCGTGCCAGGAGCAGAGCAGCCGGCAGCCTTTTTGAGCTAATGCAGTAGAAAACAGGATCTAGCTTTTCCTTTAACTGCTTTTGTCACCTGCTGCTGGCAAGGGTGGCCTGTGCCCCTTTGTTCCGATCCGTCACCCAAACTGGCACCTAGAAGCCAGTCCAGGGAGGGATTTTCATAGCTCTGAACACGCTTTCCCCAGTAAGCGTGGGCAACCCCCTCCTGTCCTCCTCGGTTGTCACTCCTGCTCCTCTTGGCTAGCTTGGTTACCCTTCTCCATGCTCCTGTGCCGTGTTTCTCTAGCAGCTTCACCGCTGGATTTTCCTTTGCAGTTCTGGTGTCTTCTGTGCCCTCCGCTTGTCTGCGGGGCAGAGCACAGCGCGTAACACCGCGCTACTCTGGTTGATGATGGCACAAGTGAAATGACGCTCTGAACCAGGAGCCCTTGCCAGACCAGTCCTCTGGTGGACACAAGCTTGGACCTCGTTAGGTTTCCTCCGGTTACCCCTTCGTTCACTCTTCGGCTCTTTACTTGTGAGAAGCTGAACTTCCCGAATCCTCCTGGGAATCGCGGCCCGCTGTGCAGGCAGGCGCGGATGGGGAGATGGGTGTGCAGGGCACTGTAGGGGTCAAGGCCGGGAAGGACTGCCCCGCTGCCCGCGCCGGCCTGCTCTGGGGGGCAGGCTGGCGCCTGTCGCCCGCTGCCCTGGCGCTGAAGCGGGAAGGATTGCCTGACGCGAGCACCGTGTCCAGAAGACGCCCGCTCTTCGTGCGCAGGAGTCCAGCGCTGGGAAGGAACCACCATTTTCCTTGGCGTCTCTTCCCAGTGCAAACACATTACGGCATTTTCGGGGAGGTTAAGCAAATGTATTAATTTTGACGATAGTATATTACCTTTCTTCTTTGGAAAGTCATCTTAAATAATTTGGCTTTGAGCTCACCAGTGAGCATTTGGAACGTTTTCCTTTCACTCTGATCTTCCACAACCCGTCCCATTTGCCGTATAGGTAAAGCCAAGAACACAGCACTCTGAAATTTATGTTCTAAGTGTTCAGGAAAGATAGGTCATCAATTTAAGCATTTTTATGGTCTTGTGTGTTAAAATATTTTCCGAGTTTGTTACAGTATTTTGGAATTACAGTAATGCAGTTGTATTTTGGAGCCCCAAAGAGAAATAATTATACCAATAAATATTATTTTGCACTTATGGACATGAAATGACTGTTCTTCAAGCATTATCTTTGGCTTGGTAAGTAGTTTTTTTTCAGATCCTTTAAAAGAATATGGCCTAGCGCTGAGTTAAAGAAAAGTTAAAGAAACATAGTTCTGTATTTCTTGCTCTGAAGTGGATAGATAAAGGCTAGATTTTTCACAGGCATACTTCTGAGCACAGGCTGCTCGCTCAGCACCTGTATTACTACATTTGTTAAATGTCATGATTTTGATTGTGCTGCTGCTTCTCTGGAAGTTGCTGCTTTAAACATGAAATGTTGTTTATTCTGAATTAAGGGAACAAAAATACTAGAGATGAAGTTTTAGTCTTAATTGGAAGCAAATGGAAAACTCCTACAGAAGTAGAATTTCAGCTCTGTCTTTTCATATCTAGGATGTTTAGCTGATGAACACAAACTGAATTGGCCCTTTCTGCTCACTTTACTTATTTGAATATCTAAAAAAAAAATCACATCTGTATATCTATAGATGTATGCTTCTTCTCCTATTTCCTCTCATGAGCATAGTGGTCGGGTTATTTCGTTTGTGTATTTGTACATGTGCTGGGATGAAGGCTTTAGAAGGGTGGAGAGAAGCTCGGGTTCTTGGAGAAACACCTTCAGAAAGCTTCATGTCATATGGCAAGAGGTGGTGAGTGTGCTCTGGTTTTGTGTGGAAAGGCTCGGGTAGTGATCTGTGTGCTTTAATAGATAGATACCCTCAGTTCCGTCCTCAAATAATGCCCGATGGAGTATGATGGCAGGAGAATGCCTATTTTCCCACAAAATTGCTCAAAAATACTTCTCAGACCGATGGTGGGAAGCAGAAATGCTCTCCTGGTGCAAATCCCAACCTCCCACTCCCGTCGCTCCGGCGGGAAGCTTGCTGCCGTATGACGCGTGGTTACGCAGCACGTGTGTATGAATGGCGGAGAAATCGACCTCCTAATCGCAGTTGCTACCAAACTAACCAGATCCAAAAAAAAGAGATGTGCTCTTTTTTCCTTCTGTTGTCTCACCTAGCTGCTGGATTACTGTTACTGTGCCTAACACCAGGTGCGCACTTCTTACACGGGTTTTTCACGTCTCATCTCTGAAATGGCACCTCTTTTTTGAAAGAGTTCTTAGTTTTGCTGTTCTGAGTCTTCTTTCTTCTTTTTTTGTCTTCTTTCCCTCCCCAACTTTATATGAGCAAAAAGCCTGTGATAGCCCCGTTGCTGTCTACCAGAGTAAAGCGTGGGAATGGATGTGACTTTAAGATTTTTATATATGTGCCCAAATCTGTTACGGGAGGTTCAAACAAAACTATAGTCCAGAGTCATCTAGTTTATTCTCCTGTCTTATTGCTACGGTCTTGTATTTGTCCCAAGTCTCAAGTATTTGTTTGGATTATTCCTGCAGAGAGGAGTTTGCTTTGTTTTTTTTTCCGGGTTTGGGTGTTTTTCCAGAAAAAATATTAATTTTCTCATTCTAAAGTCTCTGCTTGGGAGCACCTCAAGGGCTTCAAGGAAACTTTTACCGAAGAAGGTTCATGGGACTGGGCATTGTGATCAAGGTCGAGCAGCCTTACATGGTGCCTCCGGATTGTGCATCACAGCCCTTTAAAACCGAGTAGGTGTTGGCCTGAGGGAGTCACACAGCAGAGCTAGTGGCCTACCGCGAAAATAATTTGAAATTACATATATTAGGTGGTAAGTTGCCCTTTAGGTCACCTAATTCTAAGCTTCTGTCCTCTGGAGCTGGGAGGTGGATCCTTCAGCATTAGTGGCCTCTCTGAAGTTGCCATACCTTCCAACATGGCTATGGTCAATGGGGATTGCAATTATTTTTTCTCCCCAGATCATTAATAGAGGTACTATGATTTGAATCCAGCCAGTCTCTGTCTACAGCACTGAACATCTTTTCTAGATTCTGTTGAATATGCATTTCCCAGGCTCTTTACTTAAAATGCTCAGGGTGGTCTGACTCCATTTAAACGCCAGTTTTACTTCTTTTGGATAGAACTTCTGAGATGCTGAGTGAAGCTTTAGTTAGTTAAATCACACTGTATTAATCACGTATGAATCGCGTTCTGAAAAACTGACCAAATCTGTCTGTGGTGATTTGCTTTTTGTAATGCCACATTGCCTAATGCTTGTGATTAAGTGAGGTTAATTTACGGGAGCCAGATCCTGGAGAAAATTACATATGTGTTCAAGTTTATGCACTCTGGGATAAATCCAAGCTCTCAGAATAAGTCGCTGGAGAATTTTGCATTGACTTCGGTGTCATTAGGGTTTCACTGTCCTAATTACCAAAGTGGCAGTACTTACAGGGTACATAATAAATTCCCGGAATTAGGTTTAGGAGCTTACAAACCTTCTTGCAGTATCTGTCATACTAAATTATTAGTAAACTAGGCTAGATTAACTAGGTAGTAATTAGTAAGGGTGTTTTTTTCCTTTCCTGCCGAGGGAGCAGTGCTGTTGATTGGAGGGCTGGTTGGAGGGGGACAGAAGTTAGCTGGCTTTTGGCCGTGGGTAGCTCGCTGGATCGCACCAAGACAATACTTGTAAACAAGATGAAAAGAGACAAGGAGCACACATGCAAGGTGCAGGCGCCCATCTGTTCGTCGAGCACTCCAGTGTCACACCCCACCACGTAACCCCTTCGTGGCCACAGGCACACGGAGCGGTCGAGAGCTCCCTGCGCGGCGTAACCCGTCACGCGGGCGCTGACCCCGCGCCGGTGACACTCCGAATCTGCTCGCGGGCCGAAGGGGGAGTTGTGCCTCTCTGAGGGTTTGTGGGCAGCCGCTGCCTTCTGCGCGGCGATAGCGGGGGCAGCGGGAGACAGCCGTGGTACTGGCACAGCAGCAGCTTCCATGGAAAAATATTTTCCAGCAAATTCACAAATGCAATAAAACCATATTTTGTTATTTGCTCTTTATAACTGTTTATGACCAAGAGCGGTTTTTGTCTTGCTAAGCTCTCAATTTCCTAGCTGAAGATCTAGGGTATTTTTGAAAATGCATCTTTTTCCCCAGCCGGAGCTTACATTTTTATAGAGCTTCATGATACGTGTTTTAGACTGAGTTCCTTCTTTTTGTCTGTAGCTGAGATAAAGAATTAGTAGTTTAAAACAATAACTACATGTTCCACTGTGATCAAGGAATTAGATAATCTGGCATGTTTGCTTAAGGGGTCTGTATCTTGGGGCTTTTATAGGGCAGTATTAAAGCCCTGAGCCTTCTTATTATGCCAATACCCAGAAGATTGCTTTAATGAGAAGTAAAGGGCCTTTTTCCAATTACAAGGGAATAACTGTATTAAGTTCCTGTGTTATGTCAACCTGCTTTGATTTGATTACTGTGAAAGAAATGGATTTATCTGTCAGTGTTACTTAATTAAGCCTTCTCATTGATGTTTTGCAGAGTAATATAGTGTAGTTTGCACATTTAAGTCTAAATACAAAGAAAATTGGTCGAAAGCTAAGACGCGACCCCTCAAGATAAGGCACAAGAGCCATTGCTTGTCATTTTCTGATCAGACTCCAGAGCTTTTAACTTTGGTGGAAGACCTTGAGCATTGCATGGACTCAGGTTAAAGCAAGGTAAAGGACAAGGAGTTTTCAGCCAGAGTTGAAATGGCTAAACATTTTGGAGCCTAGGCAAGTCTTAAAGAATTTTTCTGTGAGGTTGGTCTCCTAATCTCTACCCAGTATAGTATGCTGGGGTATACAGAATGATGTCTGCATATTTTTTAATGTCCCTCTTCCCCTGATGCCTCCCCAAAAGCTGTCCCTCTCGCTGCCCAAGAGTGTCCTTCCCGCTCAGTGATGCTTCCCTCCGCCTAGGCAGGACTTTTGGGGTTAGCCTTGGGTGTGCCTAGGAACTCGGTCCGGGATGTTTGCAGAGACGAGGAATACCCCAGCCCTGAGGTATGTGTTCCCGTGTTATTTTAAGCATCTGATAGCGCCCTCTGATCGTTAGCACGCTTGGCTCAAGGGAGAGGTAGGGATAACGCAGCGAAGAGCACCAGAAGGGACAGCTGGGCAGGAATTCAGCTCACCACAAAACCATGTGTTTAACTGTAAGCACGTAAATAGTTCCTTTCACGTCAGTGGGCCCGTCCAGCGGTTGGCCGTGAAGCCAGTATTTCCATGTGCTGCGGGAAGGTACTGGGCGTCTTCAGGAGCATGGTGCCCCTTCTCTGTGCCTGAAAAAAAAGAGTTTTTAAAGAGCATGACTCAAAGGAGCCACCACGAGCGGGTTAAACCATGTCTGTCAGCCCAGCACCTGTGGAAAGGGGTGACAGAAAACTCTTGGCTGGAGCTGGGTGGTGAGTGCCCAAAGGGAAGAGGTCGGCAACCGAGTGCACCCCTTGTCTGGGCTGCTGTGGGGATGCCCCCTTTGCTGTCCTCCTGGGCACTGAGTGCGAGAGAAGGATCGCTGCTCAAAACTCAGCCCTGAAACCTGTTGGTTTAGGTGGTGCATTAGAGTGCCCAAGGCCACGGCGTCTATATTCTTAAAATAAAAATAAAAACATACAATATAGGAGCCTGGAAACCTTCATTGGCGTGTAAATCTTGCTCCTAGCGCTGGCCGTGAGCCAGTGTAAGGGGCCTTGACAGCATATATTATTTTGGGTTAGTTGACTTTTGCAGAAAGTATGTACGTTAATAAATGAAGTGTCTAACAGGGAGCTCTGTGAATAACGCCGCCTTCTCAACGCGAGCAGAGCTCCCAGGTGATGCCCCGCACAGCTCCGCGCAGAGCCCTTGACGTTGCTCTGTCCTTTAGCCTCTGTGTTACACGCTCACGGGTGGCCTCGTGGGTCTGCACGGGGGAGCCGAGAGCAGTTCGGGGCTCAGGCAGAGCCTGCGGGTGCTGGGTTCATCACCGGGCTGGAGGTGGGCTCAGAGCTCTCGCCCGGTCCCCCCAGGGCTGTTCCCGAGGGCTGAGCTGTTCTGCCCGCTCGTGGATTTTGGAAGCTGTGCTCGAGGGTGGGACGGTGCCCATCAAAGTCAATGGGATAATATCCACTGATTTTTAGCAGGCAATGGATCGGGGCTCTACAGAGTTAATTGCGTGTTACATAACGCAAATGATTTTTAAAAAATATGCCTAATTAACCTAATAGAATGGTTGATCTGATCTGTCAGGTAAATGATACACATTTTCTTTCTTTTTCTGGAGCTTAATTAAATATTTACCTAAGAGTGTCTTGTGCTATTAACATGTTCATCTGTTATTGAGATAATAGGAATTGTAACTGGGGAAAGTACTAAACGATACAAATGTGTGGGGTTTTTTTCTTTGTTGGCTTTTTTTTTCCCTTTAAGTCTTGGAAATCAACCAGATTTGGTCACAGCGCCTGTATTTTAAAGTGCTAATGACCATATCTGTTTCTCAGACAACTGAAGTTCCCACCGATCCTGGAAGCCTGGGTGAACCAGTATACAAGTGGAAAGGGAGCTGCTCGTGTGCGTCGTCTTCAGCAGCACTCTGAGAAAGTTTCTCTAGCCAGCAAGACCAAATACGTATTTTTCCCATTAGATTAAAGCTACTGTTTCTGCACGGCAAAAAAGCGAGCAATGTTGTTATTTCATTAGGATGCTAGTGAGTACACAGGAGTGAGTTGGGAAATAGCACTGAAATGTGCAATAATACTGTTATAGATAAATGTCAATCACATTTCCAGGTAGTTAACATACTGTAAGCAAAAAAAGTGATGAATTTAAGCATTTTGATCCGGTCCATCAGTGTACTAAAGGATGTGCTTAACGTGAAGCACGAGTGCGCTCATTTACTTGAATTAACACGAGAGTGAACGATGATTTCAGTGGAATTATCCACAGCCTTCCACTAAACCCGTGCGCAAGTGTCTTGCTGAACGGGTGTTGTGTTTAGCCACTAAGTTTTTAGCCAAGTGGAAAGTCTCGGGAGACTCCCCACTCCTTCTAGGAAAGGATTTGTGAGGGCGGTGGTTGTGCAAGCGTATCCCAGCATACCAGAGCGCCCTGGAGAGGATCTTCTGCTTTCGGCATCGGCGGTTCGCTGTGGACTTGGGTTCGTGGACTTCTCCCGGGCCTTGGTGCCGCCTCAGAGGTGGCTTGGCCAGCCCGGAGGTGCGTGCCGCTGCATAGGGTGCCCGAGAGGGACATCCTTGTGCAGTTGCGGTGTCTTTGGAAGAAGTTGCCGTGTGGGTTGGTGTTGGTTTGGGTTTTTTGTTTTTTTTTTTTTTAAGCTCCGCATTTGAAAGAATGTTCAGTGTTACAAGGAAGTTTTAATAACAATGAACCGGGTTAATTGGCAATACTGAGAAAGACTTGGGGAAAGCGGAATAAAAACAGAGAAGAAATATTGGGAATTGCAAACCGTGGAGAGCATTCATATGCAAAATGTGGCTGTGACCTGATTTTTGTCAAGCAAAATGCAGCGTTGCAGTCCAGCCAGCCTCTTGCATGCAGCGATCTGGGAGCGTGCTGCGGTGGCTGCCGGGCAGAGCTCGCCTCGCCTTCCTGGGGTGGCCACCCAGCTGTCCCTTGGGTACACGGGTAAAACGCACGCAAGAAAATGGCAGGCTGAGACATTTCTGTGTCTCCAGAGGAACTTGTAGGAGTCCTGGTGCTTTGGTCCGTACTCTTAACAGCAGGTTCCACCACGTTGTAGCCATGGGGCGTGTTATTCCTAGAGATACCGTCTCAAACGGAGAGGGAAAATGGCTCAAAACACCCTGAAAGGGGCTGTCTGAAATGACGGGAGTGTCTCCCACCCAATGGTTGCAATGAATGTTCTATCAAGCGGTAGAGGAAAAGACAGATGTACCCCTGTGTGCTTGGCTTTAGGAATGTGCTTTTCTCTTCTCGGGACACAAATAGGTGCGTAAATGCTTTTCTGTGGCAGAAGAGGTGGCGAGAGGTACATTTACCCCAAACGTGCCTTACTTTTGTCTTGGAGGTTTTGTCTGTTGTATCATGCTTTATTTTTACTGTTCGACAGTACCTATTTTTGTGTTGGAGATTCTGATAGGATTTTAATGGTGCAGTGGAGCCACTTTTTAAAGTGTCGAGAAACACTGAGCCGATGAAGTAATTTTTATGTTCAAACCTCAGGTTCCTGAGGGTCCGGTTCATTTCTGCTGTGAATTTAAATGAGTTAATTTAAGCAGTGGGTCAGAAGCCACTACCATCGTAGTAGCCCTGTGCCTGATTCTTAATTAAAGGCAACAGGAGATTAATTTGAAACATTAATTTAAAAGTGCCTATACAAAAGGAAAGAATTATTGCAATAAAGCCTAAAGAACTTTTTTGTCCCTAGATGTAGAAGACAGAACTAGCTCAGGGTCCTGGGGGAATACAGGACATCCTAGTCCATCCAGGGTAAGTATATCTAATCTTTTTCCCCAAACCAGACTTCCTGCATATGTAAATTTACAGTCTTAAATATGAGTTTTACACCTGATTGTGTAGAAAAATGGGCATGCAAAGTTGGCTGTAGCCTGTCTTCTCTTTAAAATTGCCTTTTTTTCCCCCCCTAACATTCAAACCTGATCCTGTGATTGAATTTGGCTCCTGCTCCACTTCTCCTAACAGGTAGCAAGAATATTAATTAACCATTTTTTCTTGCTAGGCCCTGTTCAACCACCGTCACCAGCCAGAGTGCGGGTGGAGCAGCGATGTTCTTGCCAAATGTTTCATTTTCTGCAGTTAGATTTTTAGGGATGGCGGGTCTCATCCCCCTGCGGGGGCGTGCTGGCCACCCCTGGCTACCCCAGGGCCTGAGCTCAGGGCAGCAAAGCTGGAGAAGGGGCCTCCAGGGCTGTCCCCACCACAGCAGGGCTGTCCCCACCACTCCAGGGCAGTCCCACCAAGCAAGGGGGCTTCAAACCCCGCTCCTCAGGCAGGGGCTGGCAGATGGGTGTTTCAGCCTGTCCCCCGACTGCTGGCACCCCCTGAGCTCCAGGGCAGGTAGCCCGGCTGCCGGCCCCCTTGCCCACCTCTGCTCTGGACACTGCTGGGGATGGGGCACGGACATCCGCTGCGCTCCCGGCCCAAGAGTGGGATCCCCCGCCGGGGAGCGCAGCCGCAGCGTGGCACGGCGATGCTCGGCGTTCGCTGAGACTCGCGAGACAGCTGGACTCAGTCATTCCGATTGCGGCTGTGGACAGCCATCCAAATTCTTTAGACACCTCGGGAGCGGGACGGCGGTTGCCTCGCTTGGGAAGAAATGCTGCTTCCAGCAGAGCAGCTGTGCGGTGCGCCCCGAGCAGCGCGGTGCGGGCAGCCCTGCCGATGGTCCTCGCCAGCCACCCCGGCAGCCCCGCTCCCCAGCGCCCCAGAGCGTCGCGGCTTTGCCCGTCCTCGGGCTGGGGACGGCGTGTGCTCCAGTCCCAAGATGATTATTTCCGTTTACGTCCTGCAAATGCACCAAGGGCACTTCACGCTGGGCAAAAAGGGGCTTCGCTCGTTCTTACGCCCTTATTTAAAGAGTTTGGTTAAATTGCTTTTTAATTGTTTTCTAATGAACGTGAAGGCTCAGGGCTCGCGAGCGGCGCTGCCGGGAGCTCCCGTGCCCTCGAGTGTCTGTCTGGCGAGGAGAAACGCAGTCGCCCTGTTTGTCCTCGGTCCGTCCTTTCCCCTCGGGGCTGGCCCTGCCCTCGGCGCACGGTTCGCCAGCCGAGGCTCTAAGTGGGTGTCTGCGGCCCCGCACCGCGGGGAGCCGAGGGGGGTCCCCCATTTATGGCGTGGAGGGAGGACCCCAGCCCTGCCGCTGAGGGAGGGAAGCCTGACACCTTTTCTTATTCCATCCTGCTTAGCATCCATTACGTCATTACTGCTCACATCTGTCAGTTTTATTTTTATCCCTTTTTTTTGACTTGACACTTGTATTGCTTCTGAGGGAAAAATGTTTTGAAAAGTAAATTCTAAATTTGCACACACAATTATTTATGCATGCAAAAACTTGAATGTGAGTGTACAATTAAGTTTTGAGATATAAAGAAAAGAGCACGAGCCTGGGAAGAATTCTGGAGTTTCAATCAAGACTGTGCATTAACTTGCAGGGTTACCCTGCAAACAGCCTGACCTCTCTCTCTTTCCTCCTTTGTAAAATGATGATGGTATTTCCATGTTGGGAGAATTAGTTTCTCGTGAGCTCTTCTGGACCGAAGAAACAAAACATTGCGTAACTGCTGCGCTTGGCCAGCGTTTGTAGTGAAATGTAAGGTTTTGCTAACTGAGCGACTGAAGGTTACCCCAAGGGTGGCTCAAAAACTATGGGCCCGATCCTGGCGAGGTTTTTCTATGTCCTTGCCTGATGCTGTTGATCCCCAGAGAAGCCCGGAGTGGGGACGAGGCCGTGCGGTGGGCAGGGCAGGAGGGAGTCGCTGCCCCTCGCTAGCCACACACAGAATGCACGGCCAAGGGACGAGTGCTAGGCATGGTTGTTTTTTCAGTGAGAAGTGGCTTTCCAAACCCACTGTGAAAAAAAATTCTAGATTTTTTTATCACCCAGTGCATGCCTATAGCAGTGAGGTGTTTGAGACAGCAAATTTCTTCATGAAAGTAGATTGAAAAAGCAAAATATTAAAAGTGTTTCTCTATTCTTGCATATGTTATGGGCAAGAAGACTTTTCTGCGAAGAGAGGGCTTTATGCTGAATTGCGCAGCATGAAATTCCAGGAACCTCATCTCAGTCACCCATTCAGGATTATCCACACAGCAAACTGAAGTCAATTACTAATGAAATAAAAATTTGAAACAGCTTTAAAAACGTTCTGGAACACATCGCTTCCAGCAGAATCAATAGGGCAAAACAATAATGGGAACAATGCTTCTTACAGCTGCCTTAAAACTTAGAAGGGCAATACGGACCTGTAGGTTTTGAAAAATGCCGTTCAAACTTGTAAAACTGTGTTTTTTCCCGATTTATTAACAGAACTATGGAGATGGGACTCACTATGATCATATGGCGAGCAGAGACCTTGGGTCGCATGACAATCTCTCTCCTCCCTTTGTCAATTCCAGAATACAAAGTAAGAAACTGAATTTCCTACCTTGACCGTGTTGTTGAAAGAGAATCAGAAATAAAATCCTGGGGGCTTAAATCCCTCATCCTCGTTTTGGGGGTTGATCGTACTCGGCATAAGGGTGGGGACGTGGATTTTTATTTTGGGGGTTGTTTGTAAGCTCTCATGTAATTTCAAAAACGCACACCGATGGTGTTCATTGAGCAGACCGTCTTTTCTTGCTGTGAGAGGGAGGTGGTTGTTGATGCAGCAACTGCAGCACTTGCCGAAAGCGGTAAATGGTTGTTTCCTAAGGCTCAGCCTTTCCTGTCCAGAGAAGTGGCCAGTTGGCAGAGGAAAATAAGGACGTGCTCTGAACAGGACTTTTAAAGTAGAGAAGGATTTCTGAAAATATGATGGATCTGTGTTCACAAAATGGAACAGAGAAATTACTGGTGAGGGACACTGAAGCCATTGTTTGTTTTGGAGCATGATGGATCGCTGCCTGCTGAGACCTGCGAGCTGCAGACTCCTGGATTTCAGGCAAGGGTAGCTGCAGCCTACTCTGCTTTAGAGGAGTGAGATTTTGCCCAGGGCGTTTGGCAAGGACCCTCCTTCCACCCCACACCCCGTGATAGAAAGTTTTGACACCCCTAAATAATCATTTAGCTTAGCGGCTAACGCCATAGCAGGATGAAGAGAGGCTGTAATTATTTGTAAGTGAATGATAGCTAGTTTCTTTAATTATGGTTGATAAATGAGTTTGGTCAAAGTAAATATATGATGTAAAAATATTAGTAATGCTTATGCTTGGCCAAGATCACACCCTTTTTCTGCAGTTGTCAATGAACTAACCAAATGCTTTGCTTTAAAGGATTGAATGCGAGCCAAAAAAACCATGGAGCTGTAACTGTGATATATCATTCCTCGGGTCTAATATATGTCCCTAAAATATGCCTTGTCTTTTAATATTGGGAAATATTTGTGAGTTGTTCAACATATGGGACAATGTTGGAGCTTGTAGTCATTTGTGTGTATCCACATACAAAACATGGTTACAACAGTTTTAAAGGGTCTAACGTAAGCCAAAAAAAGCATGGAAATTTCAACACTCGCTTCTTAACTCACGCCATGGGGCTTAGGTAGTGCGCAGAGACACTTTGCAAATAGCCACACACTTCTGTGAAACCCACTGGGCTGCGTGGTGCTTTCAAGTTTAACCTTTAATTTGAGTCTTTAGAACTTAAAAGTCTCTCTCTCTCCTGCCTGCCCTTGGGTTACAGAAAAATCTTATCCCTGGCTCTGTTTTTGCCAGTCTTAGTGAAAATACTGGTTTCGCTTTGTTTAAGAAGTAGTTGTTTTATACAAACACGGGTGGAGGCACCCGGTTAAAGAATTAAGCCGTGTAACACTCCGGTTAGGAACTTTGGAAACCCTGATGTGACTAGAAGGTCCCGCTCGTCACCATCAGAGGGGTTTGCACGGCCACCGCTCACCCAGCCGTGGCTCTGCAGGCCTGAACCAGAGGTGTCTGCTCCAGCTGTGGCAGCAACCTCGCCCTCGGTGGTCCTGGAGTGCCCTGAATTTATTTTTTTTTAATGAGATTCTGTAATTTCAACTGGAAACCGGTGGTGTTCCTGCACACACAGATGAACCCGTGTGCGAGCGGCGAACAGCTTTTGGCAAGTGTGCTTTTGTGCAATACCGCGTGCGCTGCCGGGGCCGTCGGCTCCTCCCGCAACCCGCGGCATTTTGCAGCCACGCTCTAGTGGAACTCTGATAATTCGAGCGGGCTCTTCTAAGTTTGCCCTGTTGGGGCAGCCCTTTACTCCCCAGTTTTGCTCTGCTCCTTGGCACAGGGCGTTAGTGCGGGAGAGGGATGGCCGCTGGGCTGCGTGCCTCCCGCTCAAACCCCTCCCGAGGAGGTCTGTTTCTGGGCCGTGTGGGCATGGAGACCCTCCGCCGGCACCGGGAGAGGCTACGAGCGCCGCCGCCGAGGACCGTGTGTGCGAAGCGTTGCCCTAACAGACGGCTGTCCGTCTGCGCTGGTCACGTCTGCGTTGGCGGTTCCAGGAGAAGTCAAGTGTCGTGGCGATGAACAACGCACAGCGCCGTGGGCTGGGACGGAGCCTGCCCGCACGGCAGCTCCTTGGCCCTGGGGCTCCAAATGTGGTTTGTCGTTTCCATTTCCCTGGCGGCTCTTCGGGCTCCCCCAAGGAAAGGTCCGCGTGAGCTCTGGCCTTGCGCAGTTGGCACCTGCAGAGCCACACTGTAGTTTTCTTTCCATGCTCCTTTTTCTCTCAGCAGGTGATAAAGAGCCTGACAAGCACCCAACTTGAACTGGTTTTATACTGGTGACTAGAATGGAGTTGCTCCTAATTTGAGGTGGTTTTCCAGGCAAGACAGACTTTGTTACTGGGGGACAGGTATTACTGTCCCATACCTGTGAACCACGAATGTCTGCAGGCGGGGTGCGCTTAAATGGGGGCTTACCTTGTACATTGTTTTTCGGATATTTGTTTTTCAAAATACATTTTTGCATGGCCAGTGTCTAGCAGGGAGCCTGTGTGTTGGGCTTTGGAGCAAGCCCTGTGGGGAGGAGCAGAGAGAAGTCGCAGAGCTGCCTGCGATACTCAGCTCCTCAAACTGCTGCTCACGTGTGTTCGAGCACAGTTTGCTTTGTGTGTGTCTGGAGTCCTGCTCCCTGCTGCGGATTTTGTGTTTTCTTAAGAGTATCTGAAGAGTAGTGGTTTGGCCCAGCAGTGAAATGTGCACAGGCAGGTAGCTGTGACGGGTAACGCACATCGGGTATCGCTTCTGCCCTTTCCAGGTGTGCTCTTTGGGAATGTTTCTTATCCTACTGCTTGGGATATCTTACTAGTACATTAAATCAGTGTACAGTAACTTGCTTCTAAACCCCCTGTAGCTTAATGGAGCATTTCACTGCAAGGATTAGCTTGAGGTTTCAGGCGCTGCTGAAGAAAGCTCTTGGCTTATGTGGTGACCTTTGAATCTCATCTGGGCTCGTGGTTGATATTTTGATTTGGTTACTGTGGTCATATTGTGACAGCTGGTGGGTCATTATAATTCAGTTCCTCTCCTCGGTTTGCCTACCAGGAGTATTTACGTTTGTGTTGCTTCAAAGTGCTCTAACCACCCGGAGCTGAACCCGGCACGCTGCACAAGGTGAGGTGTTGTGAGCGCTTTTGGTCACTGATGGCCATCCGCCGGACAGGCAGCCACAGCGGAGGGTTTGGTAGGGAGAAGCTTGCTGCAGGAGAAACCTTTCCCTGAGGATAACAAAGCTGATGTGACCCAGTATGTTGAATGTAGTAGAAATGAGAATAGAAAAGATCAAAAGCCCTTTTCTTCTTTCGTAGCACAGACGGTTTGTGTATTCCTCCCCTCCACATGTCGTGTTCTCCTGTTCACAGCAGCGATTTCATATATCTTATTGAAAAAGTTCCTATGCTACCAAGTGGAAGACAATATTTGATTTCTGGTACTGCTTTGAGACTCTCTAAAAGGACATAAGGTCACTGAACGTAGGTCTGTTAGTAGTTGTAGGTGTTGGTCGGTGATGTGGCGTGTGAAGACAAAATCTTTGTTTTTGTTTTCTCTTTCCATTGCTAAACACAAAATGAAGAGCAGATGCAAAAACTTGCTTCCCTCCCGGTTGTTTGCTTCAGGTCAGTGCTGCACCGCTTCGGGTTGTGCTCCGACACGATCGCTTGCCCGACGTGCTTTTGGGAGGGCTGGCCCACGCGTTCGCCGCAGACTGGCACTTGCATCGCGACATGAGTATTTCCCCCCTCTGGTTTCTTCCCATGGCCTATCAAAACTCTCCAAGTCCTCGTTTTGCTCTTGGCGTTGAGGTGGCAGCGTTCTCTCGCAGCTGGAGCGGCCGAGCGCAGTCCCGGGGCTGGGGCGGTGCGGGTGCCCGCCGTGCCGGGAGGCAGGGCTCGTGCCCGGGGCTCCGGCGGAGCCCGGCTGGGCTGCCGGTCCATGGGGCGCTCTTGGCAAGTTGTTCAGCGTCTCGGTGCTCAGACGTGCTTTCCTGTTTATCTGACTGAGGAACACGCACTGTGCATTTTGCAGGGATATTGTGAGATGGGATGAGTTGCTGTCTGGAAAGCATCCTGAGTTCCTTGGATACTCTGTATACATGCCAATTTTTAATATTATTTTTAATGCTATGATAGCACTTGTCTCCGTACGAATATTGCTGTAGCATTCGCTTTTAATCCGTAGAGCTTTGATTCTGTTACTGTTGTTGTAAGTAGAACTGGAATTTTTGCAGATTAGTTAAGTTTACCCAACACAGCATTATAAGACCTTGCTTTCAATCGCTAAACTGTAAACATTTGGGATGAAATTTTCCATGCTGTGTATCTGACTCAGCCTGATTATTATTTTTTTAACCTTCTGCAGAAATGATTTCAACATTTCCTAAAATGAGATTACATTTCACCCTGGCAGGTTTTTGATTTTCTCAGTTAGTGTCTGGCACATCACGAACATTAATTCTTTTTCACACCACCTCTGTTATGTCAGGTGGCTTTGGTTCCCATTTTGCAGCTGGAGAAGTGAAGGTACGTGAGGAACCGTGAGGGAAACGTCAAAAACTGTCCAGTAATTTTCAATTGTAAATTTGAAATGCAAAAGAGTTTGAGGGTGTCATGGTTCTTGCGTTCAGGGGCACCCAAAGATGCCACCGCTTGGGGAAATAGCAGTTGTGATGCTTCATATGGGTTGCCCACGTTACGGGAACACACACTCAGTAGCTGTTTACTTATCTTAGTGGTGTCTGCTTTTGTCTTATTTTTCCTAAAGCCTTTTGAGGGCAATGCAGTATTGAAGGGGCCTGGCAACTTACGGCCGGATAGTAAACAGAGAAATGACTGTTATATTTGGAAAAAAAGGAAATTTTAGATGACATGCAGAAAGAAACATGTGACAACTCTTCTAAAAAGCAGCCAAAGGTGAATTTTCAGGAATCACAAGCAGAACTATGTTTTCCAGAAAACTCTGTGGCTGTCTGACTAGCTATAGCATTAACTAAGATGAGTTTTAACAGCAGAAGAATCTGACTGTAACAACTAAAAAGGTCAGGAAGGGCCTTCAGAAACCAAAGAACTGGAAATCCCAGACTCCGGTTTTCATTTAAAGTATTTCACGTTCGTGTGGCTGACACAAAACAGCACCTGCAGTTTCAGTCTCTCAGTGAGTGCTCTCCCAACTCCCGAGCATCAGATATTCCCCAGCCAGTTGGAAAATGTTAGGAGTGATCTGACCATACTTGTTTCCACCTGGAAATCATAGAATCACTAAGGTTGGAAAAGACCTGGTAGATCATCAAGTCCAACCGTCAGCCCGACCCCGCCGTGCCCACTAAACCATGTCCCCAAGTGCCACATCTACACGGTTTGTGAACACCTCCAGGGACAGTGGCTCCACCACTGCCCTGGGCAGCCTGTTCCAGGGCTGGACCACTCTGTCAGTGAAGGAATTTTCCCTGATGTCCAACATAAACCTCCCCTGGCACAACTTGAGGCCATTCCCTCTTGTCCTATCGCTTGTTCCGTGGGAGAAGAGACCGACCCCACCTCACCACAGCCTCCTCTCAGGCAGCTGCAGAGAGCGATCAGGTCTCCCCTCAGCCTCCTCTTCCCCAGGCTGAACACCCCCAGGTCCCTCAGCCGCTCCTCACCAGACCTGTGCTCCAGACCCTTCACCAGCTCTGTTGCCCTTCTCTGGACACACACCAGCACCTCCATGTCCTTCTCGTAGCGGGGGCCCAAGTTCCTTGTCAGGCATGGGGACTCCCACATCCCCAAAGGATAACAACGTGCGCCGTGGCTGGACTACGAGGCGGGTTTTGCCTTGGTCCTGCCGTCATGGCTGGAAAACGTGCTGGGGCCATGAGCAGCATTGCTATTTCTGTAGGTACCAGCTATGGCTTGGAGAAGTGGTGAGTACTGTACGGATATACATGCCCACCAACCCAACTTGTGCTTCCCATCCCCGTGTGCGTGTAGAAGGGGAGATCTGAGACAGGGTTTTCAGTCTAAATCCAGGAAAAGTAATCTGTTGAGGTTTTTTTTTGCCAAATCGAGTTGTCTCACCAACCAAAATATCTCGTTTTCAGTGTCTCCAAACTTTAAAAATGGAAAATAAATGCCCCCCCCGTGCGTGTTCTGAGAGCAGGGCACTGTAAATGCATCTCCAAGACTTGAATGAGAAAACAGCAACTGATTTCAGACATGGTCTGTTCTGCTCTTTAACAGGCATATATCTAAATTTACATGTAAGTTAAGGCTCTGTGTTCCTTCCTCCGCTTACCCAGGAACAGCTGGGCAGGATTTCTTCCAGCCTTTTTTGCTGGATGAGTTTTCGTGGTTCCTGCACAACAAAGTAGAAGTGCTTCTGGATAACCCTGAGCAACAGTTTAACTATGCAGGGTGTCAAGGCTGAGACCTGAGGAGCTTAGATGTAGCACTTCAGCTTTCTAAGATAACCACAATGAAAATCACACGATTTGCTGTCAACTGGGGCCTTGAAAGATGCCTTAAAAGTGCTTTATAGAAGACCCTGGCTGACGTATCCCTTCCTGTTGTGGAATATGCCTGCTGCTTGTCTTGTCTCCCTTGCCTAGGAACAAAACTAATGGAAAAAATCAGTGCTGAAGAGCATTTTGTAGCTGTAGATACAGATATGTTAGAGTTCCCAATCAGGAGTTAATATATTTTGCAGCAAGTCAATCTTGCAAGCTCCACCAGTCAGGATTCTGAGCTTCAGCATTCAACCCCAGCCTCCCGTACAGTCCTGAAGAAAAGAAACTACAAGGACGTTTCCATTTATTTGGGGAAGGAGCAGCAGATGTATAAATAGAAACTGTAGACTGTGGCAATTAATGTCTGCATACTGAGCAAAGAATTGAAATATTATTTTGTACTACATAGTTTTCAGTGAAGTTTACATTCCATTGTATTTTGTTCTTAAACAAGTCCAAGCATTTTTAATAAGTTATTTTGTGCGACAGTTGTATTCTGTGTAGCGAGGCATAGACTAGAGCTGTGTGAAAAATTGGCATTGAACTGCAAATGTATTTGGTCTGTGTTTGGAGCCCAAACTGGAAGTTTGCAAAATACTGCCTGAAGTTACCCGCCCTGCAGGCAGAAAGGAACATCCTCCTCCTCATGAACCAGGGACCTTCTGCAGAGCCGGGGGTTTTCGTTGCCGTCGGGGTGGCCCCAGAGCGGGACTCGGGTTGTGGAGTCGCTGAGTTAAACCCGGGGCGTGTGTGCCGGCGTGGGGTGGCTGCTCACGGAGAAGGCGGCTGCGGGGCTGGCGCAGAAACCTCCATCGGGCTTCGCCGCACCGAAGCGCAAGCGGTGCAGACCCCCGCGGGTCCAGCTGGGCTCCGAGGCTCTGGCTTTATCTGCTTGAGACGCTGTGTTTTTCTGCATTGCAAGCGCATTAATAGAGAAATGGCTTTTAAAGTAACATCCAGAAGGCGCTTTAATGGTTAATGAGCTTCTGCCCTTTGTATAGATGAAGGTAGTTTGGCTTTCAAATAAGCGTTGGCTGCTGTTTTCCAGCTGAGCTGGTGTTAGTGGCGGAGGGAATTTGAGCTCACACCTGTTTGAGCATTAAAAGAAACCTGTAAGTGGCTTCCTTAAAATATTCATAGAGAGGAAAAAAATCAATTTCTAGAAAACCTTACTCCACCAGGAAAACCACTGATAGGCATTTTTTTTTTAAAAAAAGAAAGCAACCACCACTGAAAACTCTGGGTTTGTAAATTAGTTGCAATCTTTTTTTCCTATTTTCCCAAGCTGTTTGCAGTCATGTAATCGGTGAGCATCCACCTAAAGGTAGCGACGTGCTTCTGGGGGCCACGGCTGGCCTGGATGTGGGATGGATTTGCATTACAGCTGGAAAGTGTACATGTGGGAAAATCTGTGAAACAAAACAAATTTGTTGAATTACTAGGTCATTTACATAGCTGCTCCAGCCATGGTCCGTTAAACAGGCAGAAACAATGGCTTTGTTATGCTCTCTAGTTAAGGCACAGAATGTGTAAAACAATGTCGAGTTAGCGGGATAATTAATAATCATTTTGAGCCCGTACGCACCTTAAGTCTGAGCCTCACAGTGTGCAGAGATGTTGGATCGCAGGAGGCGCTAGCTTCGATAGGATCGACTTAGGTTGCTAGGTCTTGGTGTATTCTCCTCCAAAAAACAGATGAAGCTGCAACCGCTGGGGCTCAGAGGTGGCTGAGCCTTGGTGCCAGACTGCGTGCAGGCTTAGCCACGGGCAGAGCTTTGGCTGCGCATTGTTGGTCAAAACTAACTGCCGTCCTCATTTCAGAGCTCTTCTGAGGCTTTTCTCTGTGTCTAAGGACGCATCCAGGAGACAATATTATCACTGCTTTCCATGGGGAGCCTTGATGGTCTTGAAGAAAAAGTGATTTTTACTTTTGTAGTTAAATTTTTAATTCTCTTCCTCGAAACTACTTCTGACAGTTTCTGTGACGACTTCTCTATTCTTGTCCCCAGCCTTCAGCCCCCAGTACTGCTCTGGAGTTAGCACATTTGGTCAGATGCACAGAATATACAAAATCAAATATAAAACAGTTCCAACGAAAATGATAAAAAGGGTATGACAGGAGGGTACGGTAATTCTCCACAGCATCATGCCAATAGATACATCTTGCCATATGGTCTGAATTAAGGACAGCACCAGTTCTCACACTACACGAGGCTGATGGTGTACTAGGTCCATGCTTTGATCCTTGTACCATGTGAAATAAAAAGGTACGGAGCATGCATTTAACAGGAACCATCAGTACTTTAATTAGATTATATTTCTTTTTAACTGGAATCAGAGTCCTCCAATACATTTCTTTATTCTGCAAACTTTTACTATGTGATTGTGACCTAAGCATATTCAATAGCTCTAAAAAGAGTACAGAATGAGAAGTGATGGAGAAGGATATTCTGGGAAGCAAACATGCTGACTAAATGTGATAAAGACAAAATTAGGCCAACGATCAAATATTAAAGAGTGGCTGTGTGTGTGCGCGCGCGTGTGAATTATCCAGAAAAAGCAGTTTTGGTTAATTCTTGGATGAGGAAACTATGTAAAGCAAGAATTTAGTTACAAGCATTTTTAATTTGTTGTTTAAATACCTTTTAATTATGATATCTGTATCAACGTGTTCATATCCTTTCTGCTATTTGTATTTTCATTTTCTTGTGTCGCTAGAATTGAAGATGCCTGATTCTGGTTCAGATTGCCAGCAAATTTTGCTTTTCCAAATACACCTTCTAGGAGAGTACTTTTTTAACTTTTTTTTTTTTTTTTTCCCTTCCTTCCTAAATGTTAACTTTCGTGTAAATCTCACAGCCAGAGAACTGATTCCAAAGCCAGTTTTGGCTGATAGTACAAATCTCCTGTGGTATGTGGAGCAGCACCCAGAAGGTAACTGAAAATCTGGAGAGCGAGCTTGTTTCGGGAGCTGTGACACACAGAAGTTTGCAGGCGTCCACAGAAGTTGGCCCAGTGGCTGTAACCTGCTTAATCATTCTGTGTTTCAACTACCAAAACAAAACAGAAAAGGAGGAAACATGAGAAAATTAACGAAACTTTGGAGTAACTGTTGTTGACTGAGCGTTAAAGTGGGCTTAAAGCCAGGACAATACTGGTAATAATTTTTCAAACACTGAGTTACCTGCTGATGGTAAGGTGAGGTGTGCAAACAGAGCAGCTGTCGTATTCTGAGCGTGGCTGACGTTCAGCTTTGCATATTAGAACCTGTTTTCACAGGGAATGGGAAGATGATGCCGTGTGAATACACTTCAAGGGTAACTGGTACCTACTGAAAAATAAGTGTAGCAAGTACATTCTACACAGCTATGCTAAGGATGAATGGCATGATGAAAAGCGTCCTAACATCCTGATATGGAAGAGCAAGCATGGCCAAAAGTAACCGTAAGGAAGGAAGGCAGGAGCATAAGATGTAAAACATCCAAGTTCAGACAACGTGTGGAATGAGGTTCAATGCTGAAAAATAATAATCTGGAAGCAAAGAGAGAGAGGAAGAAAGGAGCAACTGTACACGAGGTTAAGATAAATAATCATGAAAGATTATTGCAATGCATAAAGAAGAGGAGGTCAGTAAAGTAGATTTTAGGACCTCTTAGAGATAGAAAGTGTAATTTATTGACAGATGATGTAGACACTGCTAAAAAATAAATGGATTTTTCGCCTCAATGTTCACAAAAGAGGATGGGGAACAGATGCCAGAATCAAATATAAATTTCCCAGGAGAGAGGCAAGAAATATTGAAGGAAATAGGGATTATTCCAGAATGGGTGATCACACGGTGGGTGAGAACATCAGTAGATGGATTAAACTCTATAGAGGAGCCATCACAGAATTCTTAAATAAGAAAAGAGGAAGGACTCTTTCATGTTCATGTGGAAAAGAACAACCAACCAACCAACTCCCCTCTATTCCGTAGTGTCCTCAGCTGCCCACAGAGCTAACCGCGAGCAGAGCTCGGTGTTTCACTATAGCAGCACGATGCTTTTGTCCCTTAAGGACTGTACCGACAAGTTTTCAGCATGATTCTGTTAATTTAAAATAATTTAAAATACTTAAAATATATTTTACAATGAGGAGTCCAGTCTCCAGAAGATGTACAGCCCTGTATGGGAGGGAGACTGAACTTGGCATCACCCATAGGCAGTAGCTCCGCTGGGTCAGGCGAAGATTTTCCTTGAGGGAACCATAGCAGATCAGCAAACATTAAGCGAAGCATTTCCAAATGGTTTCTGCTACATGGTGTGTTCTGCCTCCTCAGAGAAAATCGTTGATATCTTTTAGTTCTGCCAGAATAAACATATTCTTCATCTGACAGGAAGGTTGATACTGCGTGGTCTGATGCTCGCATTTGAAAGGCGAGATACTTCAGGTCATACATCTGGAATGTTTTCATCTTAGTGGTCTGTAGGAGTATATCAGCCCAGGGTATACATGCCTCTGTTTTGTTGCTGCGTTTACCCTCAGGTTCAGAGTTGACACCCAGCCAGTCTGGACCTGGGTCTTTGAAGATCTGGTATCCAAAGTATTGGTGCTGCTCTTTCTGAGCCTCTTCATGGTCTCGAAGAATCATGCTCTTGCTGGCACAGTCTGCAGCGTATGAGCATGAGTGAACTTCACGCTTTTGTGAGTAACTGAACAACGTAACGATGGAGTTTCGTCTTGGTCGTCTTGCCAGCCACATCCTCAAGCCTCACGTTTCTTCAGAGGCATTTTTGCTTTCACAGATTTGATAATCAAAGGGCTCTCATGGCTCTTCCCGGTCCAGATTCATTAGTTTCTTGTGCTCACTAGGTTTGGCTGTCTTCACAGGAATGACGTCTGAGTGACTGAGGCTGGAGGCAAAATGAGGTGCTCGATTCCCATTGAAAAGGCAAATGTGAGAACTGAGGGAGGTAAGAGGTAGGATATTTAACACAGAGCTAAACCGTTGCAGGGCTGTGGACTGAAGACTTGTGGTCTTCCTCAGTATACATTAGAAGAATATCAGTTAAAATGTGTCAATATTTGGTGGATTGTGGAACAAAAACAGTGCAAACTGAAACTGAACTTGGGTTGTCCATCTGGTAGAGGAGATCTTTAACATTTGTATGCCAAGCTGATTCAGCAAAACACTTTATTTTTAAAACCTTGCAATACTTTAGGAGTAGATCCAGATCAAACAAAATTTCACATCTCCCAGGCAGAAGTTTCTCTCCAATACTTTGGATAGCTTTTGCAGAAGACCAAACCTTTTCTTCTGTCCCCTGAGTGGAGTCTTACCCTCTTCCCAAATGCAGCTGCTGGCAGGTTTTCTCTCCTGGTTTCTTGTCTCTGCAGCTGCAGGGCAAACGTTCCAGCAGAGAGGCAGTTCTGCCTTCATCTCATCTTCCTCCCTTGACCTACAGGCTGGAAAAGTGCTTTGTTTCTGTGGTCATGCTGAGGAGACACACCTTCTGGTACCTCCACTCATCCTCTTTCGTAGCATCTGAGGTGATGAAGGCTAATGCCTAAGGGATGGAAGTGTGTTTGCTAGGCTGATGGATCTCATGAAACTTCAGACTAAATTTAACTAGAGCTTCCTTTTAAGGATCTTCCCCCAACTTCCACTGGAAAGTATAATATCTCATCTATGCACTGTAACTGGGATAATACTTTGTAGTGCCTGCTTACCGTGGTGGGAATATGCTTTGGCTTCAGTAGCCTTCTGTTACACCACCAGCCTCTGAAATAATGTCTCTTGGAGTGCAAGGGATTGCTGAGGAATCGCTGGATAGGTGACAAATACTCTCATAATCCCTGTTTTGTGGATGGAAACACCCAAATTCAACCAGAGACTGAGCTTACTGACTGTAGCCGTCCACTTGTCCATGTTTAAATTCCTCAAGCTCCCTGCCACTCTCCTGGTCACAACCAAATTGCATCCTTGTTGCTCGGTTTTGTCAGAGTCCTAAATCCACTCAATATATTCCTAGTTTTCCATTGATGGGAATTGCAGAAAACCGAGAGCTTTCAAAGCATGAGTGGCTACCGAAAGAAGTCACACGTAAATTTGTGCTTTTTTCTACAGAGCATGCCCAGGTTACGTTGGTGTGGTAGACTTATGGGTGTTCACTTGAGGATGAGTTTTGTTACAGAGGCACTTTGGCCTTCTGTTCTTAATAAAAAAAGAAATCATCTCTCCATGCCCATAAGCAAAATTTTCCATACGTATAACGCACCCAAAGTTCCTGCCGTCTTAAAATATATTCTGGGCCTTTTTGTTGTGGCTGGATTCACGGCAGTGGAGCTCCAGCCTTTGCATCTTTGAGCTTCTCTTGAGTACGTTTGGAGAATTCGCCTGAAATTCACTATTGAATTGTTTCTGATTTTCTACAGAACAGAGCAGGAGTCTTTTATCACCTCCAGAGCCCTTGGCTTACGCACGCAGAAGATGCGTGGGTTTAGGTCAGCCTGGGGGGTTCCCTTCCTGCCCCCCCCGTTCTGGTGCTAAGCCAGGTGGAGTGGCAGGTCAGCGAGGCGATAGTCGGGATCTGTTTGGTAGGCTTATAAACGCTAGTGAAGCATGGCAGACTGAGCTGTGTCTTGTTCAACTCCATCAGTTAAATAGCCAGTCCTTTTCGGTGTGTTTTGTTTGACTAGGTTTCACCTCTTTGTATGGCAGAGCTATTCTTTGTCTAGCTTTGATATTTTTTTTTTACATGTGAAATGTTTTTGATCACGTTATATGGAGCTGTCATCACAGCCCGAACAGTTGCAATTTCGGTGCCTGCTCATGTGGTGCACACCTGTAACATGTTGGGAGCGGGCTTGGCTTTGAAGCTGGACTTGTTCTCTCATAAGAGTCCACATATTTCTTCCATCATGTAATGAGATTTGCTGATGATACAAAACTGAGGGGAGCAAGCTGCACTTAAAAGAGAGGCAATATAAAATACAGCTTTGGCCACAGTCCTGCAGTTGGATCCGTGCAGGAGGAGTCCTGCCACAGCGCACAGCCCTGTTGACTGGAACGCGGCTCTGCGTAGTAATAAAAACCCGCTTGCGAGTTTCTGTTGCTACAGTTTGTTTTTTTTAATGCTTTCAAGATTTCAAAATGCAGAGTGAAATAATTACTTAAATGTAGAGGGAGAGTGAAAGTAAAAGGGGAGGAAAGGAAAGATGTGCTGGTGGAAGTACGTGAAAAAAGCCGGCGGTTCAGAGAGCTGCTGTGAGATTATTCCAGATGTCAAGGAGTGGCAAGTGGATGCCCCTCTTCTCCTGACCGGAGATGGAGAGCAGCCAGCCACGGGCCCGTGGTGGGAACAAGGGTGATGTGGGACCTTAGGAGGTTTAAAAAAATGTAAAAAGGACTTTTTTGAAGCAGCTACTGAGAACAGATGAGGAGGGAGAGAGGGCAACGTGGACTTGCTGCTCCTCTGATGCGTTAAACAGAAGAGAAGCTATGCGGAGCACCAGAGTGAACAGGAACCCGGTTCTGCTTCCGTGGCTGGGGCGTGGAGTGGATCTGGAAATTGGTCAGCTAAGAGCAGGCTCTCGTTGTGCCGTCCTGTTCGGGCTGAACGGGGCTGCAAGGTGAGGCCCTTCCATGTTCTGTGTAGGCTCGTGTTGCTGTTTAATGGGGAGAGACAGATCTGAGGGTTGATGGAAAACAGCGCATTTAAACCTTCACCCAAATACGAAACAGGTTTGGTTTTTTTCTTTGGGGGGGGGGTGGGGGGTGTTTCTCCCTCCTCCCAAAGCTGATGGTCTGAGATTCATGAGCAGAGGTTGAATAGAAGTCAAAGGAAACTATTTTGGCACTTTATGAGGGATGAGTGAGGCCGCATCCGTAATCCTGTGCACGGTTCTTGTCACCTTATTATTAGAGCTGTGTAAATCTGGCAAGGATTTGTATTTGCCAAATATACCTCTGGCCTAGATTTGGGCTTATATTTGGAATTCAGGCCAGTTTTAACGCCTGTGCAGTTTGTAATTTTTGCCAGTTTTAAGCAAAATAACAGGAAAGAGGATAATGAAGGACAGAGGAGTCAGGAAAGCAGAAAACTAAGAAAGGAAGGAACTAGAAAAAGAGAAGGAAAAAAAGAACAAAGGGATATGGAGTCCATTCCTTCTTTTCTTCTTTCTCCACAGCCCTTCCCTAACATACTCTCTCTTTTCCCTTTTGTGATTCATTGTTGCTTTCTCTGGATTTAGAAGAATTAAATAAATTCAGCCACCCTCTTGTGCTCTGCTTGCGCTCTCCCGTTTGTTTTTTAATTTGCAAACTTCTCTCCCTCATAAATTCCGCCCCCCCCCCCCACTTCCATCTTCATTTCTTTTCCTGGCCCCAGAGTCCCTTGGTGGATGTGTTGGCTGTGAAAATTTCCCTGGTCCGCGTATCCTCTCCTGGTGCGCAGACGCTTTGATGTACCAGCAAGATGGAAATTCTAAGGACTGGGAAGTATTGCACTCGCGTTCGTGAAATCAGCCTCGCAAACGCCCTGGGGGAGGCAGATAGGTGTTGTTTGCTGGTGGGATCTCAGCCCCCGCGTAGGTTGGGTGACACTGACAGAGGTACGCTCCTGGCCAGTGGAAAGCCCGACATGACTTTCTTTGTGAAGGTCTCTGTGCTGTGTTGTCAGGGTGAGGGTGTAGGAGCTGCTTTCCCCATGGGCTGGCCATGTGGGCTGGTCCGGGTGCAAAGGTCTGAGAGGATTTTGCTGAAGGGTAAGGGTAGAGGAGCTGAAATCTCCCCAAGGTCAACGGGAGAATCAAAGGCAGAACTGGAGTAAAACCCCTTGGTGAAGTGCAAGAATCCCGTGGTCTGGCAGCAGGGTAGCACTGGTCTCCTGCTCCAAGTTTGTGATTTTACGTTACTGGGAGCTCAGAGTTTGAGCTGAAGGCACTAAAATTGCAGGTTTTAAGTACAGTATGAGCCTGCTGCTCCTCCTCTGTCGTGCTGGCTGTCATTATCCATCCGAGAGACCCCTGCACAGCGAAGCGCTGTGTTGGTTATCCGCCCTCCTTCAGCAGCTCCGAGGGGAGGTGGCCGTGCCGTGTTGCTCGGCCGCTGCCCGGCCAGCCCACGGGCACGGCGTGGAGGAGCGGGGCTGGGGACGCTGGATGCAGGTGTGGGTGTGCAAAGAACCCACACAAGGTCTATTGGTTTTCATTAGAGATAATTATCTATCGAATACAGTTGCATTGGATGGGTGGAGCTGGTTTATTGCGTTATTTGGTTACCTTCTTCAGTGATGATTCACTGATTATTAACACATACAGAGCTGTGTGCAGGAGTAGAGAAGGTGCCACAGCAACGGGCTAAAGTGAGCGTCGGCTTTGAGAACTCCCTCGCTCAGAGGGGGGGGGGAAAGGCAGGTTTGCCTCCTGCAGGGAGGGCAGGGTGGCAGAGGCTCCCGTCTGAAGGTCGGGGGGACGTTGCAAGGCTATTTGATCCGGTGACAAATATGAAACTGGACACGAGCCTTGAGCTGAGCAAAGGCCAGATGTGAAAGGAATTACACGCCGAAGTTCTCATACGGAGAAAGTAATGCAGGGACGCGTTAATGTCCAGCACCAGAACCAGATACTACCAGAATTTTAAAACAGAAATGCGTTGGTATTTGGAATAAACGTCCCGGTTAGTGGGTTGGTCACAAACGCAAACCGACCCGGGCAGGTTTGTGTACCTCCTGAAGTGTTTTCGGTGGTACGTGCTCTGGCCTCACGCTCGCTGTGCCACTCCGTACGGTCTCTGTGGACCACAGCAGAGAGCGGCAGTGTGCTTTTCTTTAAAAATATTATCTTTGGCTGTCTCTTGTGCGCTTTTGTGACTCTGCGCTTCTTTCTTCAGAGGCATGTGGAAAACCGCTACGTTTTCATAACTTTTTGACAACATCTGAACTTGCAAGACTCCCATGCCCTCCCTTGCCAGTTTGCATTTTATCGGTGTTAAAAGCTTTGCTTCTCCCCTGCCCCCAGCCTCCTCCAGTCCTGCCAGAATACGACGTGTAACCTAGTATGCTCCTCTCAGCAGCTTTGGCATGAAGCTCGTAAGGAAAAGCAATCTCGAGGAATAAAGCAGAAATTTCCCATCCCTGGGTAGCTGAAGCAGCAGGGGCGCGGCGCGGAGGTGCGCCATGGCACGGCCCGGCTCTGCGGCAGCAGCCGATCATTATTTGTCAGGTTTTGAGATTTACCTGTTGTGCTCAGTGTAACAAAAGAAATGAAATCTCTGTAATTATGCTGGAAGGGGGAGGAGGTGGCGTTTTAGTGCCTTTGATCTGGAGCTAGAATAGGCTCAGCTTTTGGAAGTTTAATTTGAAAGAATCCAACGTACACATCTGCTTTTTGTACCGCGATTTCTTTTGAGCCAAAAAGTAGAAATTTATTAATGCAAATGTATGGATTCTGTTCGTCAGAAGAGAAGGAAGCCCATTCAAAACACACATTGACTCTCTCTCTTTATAGCGCTAGAAAATCATAATAGGCATGATGGGTGCTGGCGTTATGGAGTTTATAGACAAAGTTTTGTGCGAGCAAGCAGAGAGCATGAAATGGTAGGATACTTCTGGGAGCGTAAAATTTCTGGGAAGTATAATATGTGACTATTTCCAAGGTACTAATGAAAAGAGCGGGAGGGGAAATCCTCTCAGTAAGCAGTTTAAAAACAACAACAAAACAAGCGTGGCATAAACCCTCTGTGTGAGCTTGCCTGGGGTGGGAGATGGAAGGAGCCCGTGCTGCCCGCGAGGAAGCGAAGGGTTTATTTCAGTTGCTCTGCTGATGCCCAGCGTGCTGTAAAATTAGTTGTGCCTCGTAAATTGAACGTGATCCAAAATTCAAGGTAGATACATTCAAAACATTACTTAAGTGATGTGACTTGTGTTTTTCAGGGCTTTGCATAAAAACCGGTAAAAGACACATTGGACAGCAAAGCGTGCAGGAGATATACTTTGGCTCTAGTAGATGTTCCGTCAGACTTTCCCCTATGCACCTTTTTTTTCCTATTCCCTGTCAAAACCTGCCAAGCAGGGGCTTGGTCAGTCTCTGAAATAATACCGTGCAAATGAAAATGTATATCTTAAAGCATATGTAAAGAAGCCCTGATCATTCTGTGTGACAGCAGGGAGCTAAAATAAACCTCAGAGGTTTTGTTTGTTTATTTTTAAATTAACCTGTTTTCATGCCTTGTGACTGGGAGTATATTTTCAGATTTTAGATGAAATTCATTAGGCCTTTGCCTGGGCAAGACCTTTCATCAGGTGTGCGTCTCTGTGACAAGAACATCTTTCAGATCTACGCAAGCAAATAAGATGACCAGCTTTAGCTTGCTTTAGAGAAATGGACCTTTCTCTCTCAACCCGCCTCTATTTCTTCCTTGTGTCCTTTCATAAATTGCACTTTTCTTTGTATTATTGATGCATCAGGGTTCAGGCTGCTGCAGTTCAGGCAAGTCACAAAGGACTGACAAATTCTGCCCAACAATGGGGAAAAAAAAGGGTTTTGTTTCAAGTGCTGTAGCTTTAGGTTTGCTTGTGGGAGTTTCAGGGTGGGGAACAGGTATCGCCGCTGCTGCCATGGGGTGAGTGCTTGCTGGTTGACACTGGGGTGTGAGTGAGTTACCCAAGTCCTCGACTGGCACGAGGGTTTTGATGCTTCACATTTCCCGCCCCCTGTGCTTACAAACGGCTTTCTGCGGGTTCGCTTCACAAACACAAGTCATCTTTCCTCCGCTCTCTG